>NC_140949.1:113104542-114304542 GCF_014529385.1 Adiantum capillus-veneris | reverse complement strand
TCCCAGGTAGTACATCCATATAAGGCGAATCTTCCCCAACATCAGTGTCCACTTTACATGTGTAGCAACACTGCAATGGGGCTGAGTGAATTGTGGTGTCAGATCTATGATCAATTATAAACCTATTTCCCATAGAGGATGTGCTCGACCAATTACAAGATCCACTCAAATGACAAAATCTTGGAACTGCAAGTAGACATGGTTTTTAGACCAGTCATGCACCATTTTTGTTTCCCTCATGAACGGACATCCTAAGATCATCTCAGATGCCATAGTGTGCTTGGAGAAATCCATAACAATGAAGGTATTTCTTATTTTATGTCCAAAGACCTTGATCTTGAGATCTTCTAGCATCCCAATAGGTTTAACAATAGACCCATTGGCCATCTTTACTACTATGGTTGTGGTCCCAAGGTGAGGTCTTCCCATAGTTTCCCAGCACTTTTTAGTCACAATGCTAATTCCAGCGCCACCATCAAGGATTCCCTTCATAGTTAATCCCTTGGTAGTGATTGGTATGGTTGCATTGGATTCATCGCCCTCAAAGTATTGTCCCAACTTGTTAACATGTATTTCTACAACAGGGTTCTCATCTAGGTTGGGTTGTGGATCTAAGTGTTCCTCCTCTATTGGCATCTCCCTAGCTCCATCCATCTATGCAAATTGTGGTAGCCTGACCTTTGGTTCTCCATTGAGGAAAGCTTGAAGAGCTAAGAATAGCTCAGGGTCTCCATATAATTCGGACATGATGGTGGTTCTAACTTTTGAAGCCATGAAATCCATCAATCTAGCAATATTTAATGGCACCTTTTGGGCTTCAGTCCCTTGACGTGGGAAAGATGGGATCTCCATTTCTTTGATAGGGTCAAGTAGTCCCTTTGTAAACATTATTTCAAACAAGAAGTGAGTACGCCCACTTTTCCATGACTTTAAGTCACTTTCTTCTTGGATGACACTAGGCATGGCTAGGGGTCTATGGACTTTGTGAGGTTGTTGTTGTGTAGGGAACAATGTGTCTCTAATCTGGATCTTCCTAGGTGCTGGTTCTAGATCCCTTTGGGTATCTTCTACCAAACTCATTAATTGCTTGACTCGCTCGATCTCCTCTGTAGGATTTGGGTTCCTATCTTTTTCTTGGATCCTGGCCATTGTGGCTTATGACGATCTTCCTTTTTGGTTTCTTTCTTAGTGGTTGTTTTGGTCTCCATGGTTTCACCTGAATCAAAATCCTCTTCAGCATTGTTCATATCACCAGTCCCTATGTTGGTCTTTGAACTGGGGTCTGCTGACTTCGCTGCTTTTTGCAATCTCTTCCTTCGTGTTTGTTCTTCTTTTGAGATTGGGCAATTGATGTTGTGTCTCTTTCAAGAATATGATTTTGCTTTTGGAGAATCGATCGTATGAGTATGTTTACTGGTACCATAGGTGTACTTTGTGAGGGCTCCTTGGTAACCTCAATCAAGTTTAATGGCGTGATCTTTGGCGCATTTGAATTATTGGGACATTGGGCAATCAAATGATCTATGCCACATTGATGACACATGAGTATCGGCATTGTAGACGTTCTTGTTTGATTGGTTTGCATTAGTGTGGTGTTCTTTTGTAGCCTAATAGGACACTCGGCCACATGATGTGGACCTCCACACTCATAACATTGAAGAGGTGGTCTCTTGCCAGTGTAGTTGATATTTTGGCATCTTGTAGCAAGAGCAGCTACTTGATAGACGGGTTTGACTTGTCCCCAATAGTCCTCCTGTAGTATTGTGAACTTTCTTCAATCGCATCAATCCCATAGGTAATATTAGGGTATATATCTTCCTCACAGCCTTCCAAACAAGCAATAGATGACTCACAACCCACTTGATTCACAGAAGTGATGCTCAGATGTGGTGGTTGTGGTCCTAGCAATGGAGGTGGTAAGGGTGCTGTTTGAACAACATTTTGGGACCTAGGGACCATGTGTTGTGATGTTTTTTTAAGAGGTGGGGCTGGCATCAATGCAGGCACTCGAGGTGTGTCTGTCCATGCTAAGGTTGGTCTATTGGCCATCACGCGCTTAAATACTATGCAATCCTTATCTTGATGACCATACCTCCCACATGCATTGCAATTCCCATTGAATTTTACTCTAGAAGTAGGGCATTCACTGGTACTATGTGGACCATAGCATACTGAGCACCATTGTTGCTCCCTTCTTGGATACATATGATTCTTTTACGGAGCACGATTGTCTCTAAGACTCTCTTGAATGGCCTTGGTGAGATCTGCTAAAGTCATCTCAGATACCTTTGGCTCCTCAGCAATAGGCTTTAGGGTCATTGGTTGACGCCCCGATGCTTGCAAGCTAATAGATTTAGGCTCAACAGACACTCTTTGTCCTTGAATCATTAAAGTATCCTCCAATTGGATCTCATTGGTGGTGACTGCTTCCCAAGTGGTGATACCTCTAATGACTAGGCCATTGTAGATATCCTCATGTCGTAATCCCCTAATGAATCTATCAAGCAATTGAGTATTATTGAAGCACTCGTTTGGATTACAATGAGAATTCAAATGCTTCAAATGATTAATAAAGTCTCTTACCGACTCTCCTTCCTCTCGTTGGGCTTTCTGGAGCTGAGAGGCTACACCCCAAAGAACTCCCTCTTATATGTATTCTTTTAAGAACAGTCTCCTAAGAGTAGGGTAGATCGTTTTTTCTTCTACCCTTGGGGTTCTATACCAATCCCCAGTCTTCCCACTTAAAGTTAGGCTTAAAGCATTACTCTTATGCAGGTCATTGTGTTCTCCTAGAGAATCGCATAATTGTTCAAACACTTCTATATGCTTTCTCACATCCCCGTCTCCACTAAATTTTTGTGTGAGCTTGGCTATTTGTACTACCTTACTTCAAGGCTCTCTATCAGGCGTGTTACGCATATTCTCAGCAAAAGATCGATCGATAGCTTGAGCAAATGTTGTCAAGTCACTTAAGTGAGTAGGCACCGTGGGTGAAGGCGCTCCAGAGACTACATGTGGAGTAGGTATTGGCATTGGTCTTGGCGCATAGGGAGCCCTTGGGTTCCACGTTTGGTACGGTGTTGTGCCATGTGGTGGACCAAAGTTCATATGTGTGGCCCTAGGCATAGCAGACGTCGGATGTGACATGCTAATGCTACCCGGTATGGTCTCGTTGATATAAGAGCTTCGGTGTTGTGGTTGTGGAGCATAGGTTTTTGAAACAGTGGGAGGGGTAGCGGCTACATGAGTACGAGGACCCATAGGTGTATACAATTGGTACACACTTGTAGGTACTATTGCAGGCATTGAGCTACCATGTAGTGGTGCTTTACTAATAAATGAGGTCCATGGCGTGTTTCTTGGCATGCCCATCATTGGGGTAGGAATGGTAGCCGTGGTGTCATCAAGGGAAAGATGAGGTAGACTTGGAAAGGTAAAGCTATCACTTGTAGGCTCAGATTGCACTGAGACCTGTGGTGAAACAACATATGGAGGATCCATAGGACTTACCGAGGGAGTCTCCATTTGCGATAAGGTTGGTTGTTTAGCCTTCCCTGTATCCAAGAATCTCATGAGACCCGTTGAAGGCATGTGGATCCCCTTATTCTGCCTCTCTAGCTCAATGACCCTATGGATGACCTCACAAACTCTTTGTTGTTGATCCTCTACACTAGTAGCACCCCTTGTGGATTGTAGGACATCTAACCATCCCACGTGATAGGTGTGACCTGTGTATAGGTCGGTTAGAGTTTTTGTTTGTAATTTGTTCTCCGAATTCTCATTTAGGAATGCTCCATCTAGGATTGAGGTGCTAGGGATGTCTTTTAAACTAGATGCAATGTGGCTCTCTATAGGTTGACCCTTAGTGGTCGCTAATTCAGGAGAATTCGATTGCTCTCCTAGCAAGGATATTGACATAAGGGCTTTTGCTTTTAACTCTCTTTGTTGCTCCACCTTGCGTAAGCTCTCAATTTCCTTTTTCCTAGCCACAATGATATATCGCTCAACCTCTTGCACTTCGGCAAGGCTTCTGCCATCTGGTAATATAACCTCGGAGGAGAATAGATCTGAAGAGTCAGGGGGTGCAATGAGTGGAGTATTCATGTGCACACTCTCCAAGAGCATGGGGTTTGCGTTGGTCATGAATGGAAAATTTACTTCCTCACCCCCCTCATTTACATCGTTAGATCCATGTTCGGAGTGAGTGGCTTTACTAAAGGTTTCCTTCAAGCGGCTAAATACGCTCGGCCCGAAATGTGGACCCATGGCATGCATGTCTTGGCTTGAGCTATGAGGATTAGTCATTGGGTAACCCTCCATGACATCGTAGTCAGAGGAAGAGTCATTGGACGTAATATGCGAGTCCTGAGTGGTACTACCTTGGGTTCTCGCTGAGGGCCCGAAACCTAAGGTAGGTGGGTATTGAGAACTCGTGTAAGTCAAAATGCTCGCTAGTTGCTCAGCCTCTAGCACACGACCAGAGCACAGATGCAAGTGCCTTTAGCATCCTACAAGCGTCGGCAAATACCCTCGAAGGTTAATCGCTTGATTTTTTGGGTGTTTTGCACCCCGTTTTTACTTGTTTTTTGATGTCTTTTTCCGGTCAGTTTTTGCATTAGAGCGTGTGATAGGTTGAAACGAGTGTATCACTCAGGGGACCGCGGTGTGCTTTTTAGCATAGCGTTCGGTTACTCGAAGCTCCATTGGTCCTCAAAAGGGTCAATTTTTACTTAGGTGTGAAGCTAAAATAAGTAATTGTAAAGGGTGACTGAGGCTTGAGCCTGAGCCTGAGCATGGCATTGGGATTGGGCTTGGGTCTCGGGAATATTCTTGATCCCGGTCCTGCCTTTAAAATTTTAATTTTAATTTATTTTTAGATAAGTTCGACGCGACCGCGCCGCGCTTACGAGTACACACACACCTAACCTACCTACTTGCAACTAACATAGCTATTGCTATTTACTAACAGAGTACTATAGTAACTAATTAACTAACATATCTACTTATTGTACCTTATAGATCTAACATTATAGCTCTACTACCTTAATGCTAACACCTTACGAACAGAAAACACAGTACATTGCAACACCTTATTAACAAAAACAATACACTGCAGCAAAAACAAAGGTCACAAATTCTTCTCAACAAGCCACACACCTTTTTTCTCTACCTTTCCTACATTTCATAATCCACCACAAAGGAGCATAGAGTGCTATTTGAGCTTAGCGCAGGGCATTTCCCCGGTAACGGCGCCAAAAATGTGCACATCTGTCACACATGTCAATGCAAGGGACTTGCCGTACACTGTGTGCGAGCCACAAATGGCTGCAAGCACACAATCAGACTAATCTAGCAAGCTTAAGAGAGCAAGGGTGTATCACTTACCGCCCTACGCTCGCCTTCGTGGAGGATTCCTTGCCGCGAAGAAACCGCCATACCGCACTCAACTGCCTTGTCGCCGCCATGCCGCTACAATGCTTAATCACTCTCTTGCTCTCACGCGCACGCGCGCGCGCACACACACACACACACACACACACACACACACACACACACAAGGAGATGAAGAAGAAGATGGAGATGGAGCAAGAGCACTCTTCAATTGCACAAATGAGAGAATGGGTGATTTTTAGGTTTAGGTGACTTTTATATGAGCTCGCCCATTCACACTTGGGTACCCATGCTTAGCCAACTAACCTTTGAATGTTCCAATTAGAGTGCACCTCTCATCGGCGATCACTCTTACCCTTTTCCTATTGGACCGACAAGCCTGGCCCATGACTACTAGAAGTAGACGTTGTTGGTTAACACAAACACTTAGTCAATCAAGCATGGAAATGGTTGATGCCTTTTGAGAGTTTATCTTTGAATTGAACACTTCAAGAACCTTAGTCATTTTAAGTATAAAAATCACCTCAAGCTTTGGGCAAGGTTTTGGTTAACACAAGCACTTAGTGAATCAAGCATGGAAACGGTTGATGCCTCTTGAGTGTTTATCTTTGAATTGAACACTTCAAGAACCTTAGTCATTTTAAGCATAAAAATCACCTCAAGCTTTGGGCAAGGTTTCCACGAACATTTTAAGCACTTTAGTTAGCAAGCCGACAAACACCTCATACTTGGGTAGGGTTCCCACCTCAAGGTCAGCCCTAGCTTGCCTAAGGTCAAAGGACTTATTAACACTAACTTTTAAAGGTCTTGAATGAAGCTAACCTTAAGGTCTTTTAAGCTCCATTAGATGCATGTTTCTCTTTGATAGACTACCTCTTTTGGACCCCTATTGAGATGTAACCATCTCTCCTCTTGGTCCCTTGTTGAGGTAAATCTAGAAGCACTTATTGCACATTGTTCTTTGGTAGATCGTCTCCTTTTGGACCCCTATTGAGATGCAACAATTTATCCTTTTGGTCCCCTGTTGAGATAGGTCTAGAATCACATATCTATATTCTAACTCTTATTCCCCTTTTATCTTTCCATATTAAATAATCAGTTTGATATGAGAAAATCATTTGGTAAAGTTAGATATTATATTTTATGACATTACCTCTCTCTTGAAATCATAGTTGTCCTCGACTATGAGGTAGAGAAGATAAAGCTTAGTCATTAGTCCATGTTTCTTAGTGGGTAGAGGATCCCTTTTTACCCTATGGTATCTTTCCAGAATGGATGACTAATCCAGTTGGTGCTCGGGAGACTTAGTTGTCGCAAGCATGTCTGCTCTTTAGTCCATATCATACTTCCAAAGTAGAGTACCAAGTTCTAATTGGTGTTTGGGAGACGTCATCACCACAAACATGATCTTAAGCATGCATACTTCTTAAATTTTGTGCACAATAAAAGAAAGAGAATGAGTCTTATAAGACAAAAACATTGTTCATTTAAAATGCATTTTCATGTGCTTACTCTAGTGTAGCATTGTAAGCATTGACAAGGTTCATATAATCCTTAAGCTAGGTTCCTTGTATCCATCTAGAATCTTTAAAAGGATAATTCTTAAACTTAATAAGATATCATTGGATAATGTTACCGTTTCTTAGTACCTTGTCTTCGTGTGTCGAAGAATCGATTCAAGTTGCAACACCTCTTCTTGATCTTCAATCTCTGACGGGTCCTCCATTATTGGTTCGTTTGGTGGCTCTCCTTTGTAAGGATTGAGTAGGCTCACGTGGTTAGCATTGTGAATGAGCCAATGGTTGGGAAACTTTAACTAATAATCCATCTCATTGATTTGCTTAAAGTTTTTAAAAGAAAGGACCATAGTATCTTTTTCCTAGTTTAGCATAATACACTTGGGATTCTTGCCCGTAGTATGCCTTAGATGAGCCTTGAGAAACTTTAGCAAGATCCAATCATTTTCCTTAAAGGCTAAGGGTCTTCTGTGCTCATTAGTAGTAGCCCTTTTTGCCTTTGATTTGAGCTGGATATAAACTCTTTAATCTTTGAAAAAGAATCTTGTGAGTCTTAGCTATATTCATCAACAAAACAAAGATCTTTCCATATACTTTAAGTAGTAAGGGGGTTTTGGATCTTCCCTTTTTAACCCCAAAAGGTGCTTTCCCCATAGAAGTATGTACAATGTCATTGTACGCATATTCTATAAGAGGTAGGTACTTCTCTCATTGAGAATGTTGATCTACTTCCATGACATAGGCTTTTAGTAGATTCAAGAACCGTTAAATTAGTTATTTTACTTTGGTCATCCATTTGTGGATGATAGGCTGAAAGAGAAATTTAATCTACTTCCTAGATTCTCAAAGAGACCCTTCTAGAAATTACTGATCATTCTAGGATCTTTGTCCGAAACTATAAATGTTGGCAAGCCATGATACTTGAAAATTTGAGATCTAAAGAGGGTTGCTGTTTGATGTGCCTTAATAGTCTTTTTGACAGGGATATAGTGTGTTTTCTTGCTAAGCCTATCCATTGAAACAATCCAAGTTGCTTCCCTCGATCAAATTTTGACTTTTGGCATACCATGCATTTTGGAACATTCTCTTCATGGTATGTTTACTTTTCATGGTAGGCCAAGAAAAATACATTTTTACTCCTCGAAGAGTAGATTATAGAATCCTTCTTTGACCCGCATAATGAGAAGCATGGGATTCATACTTGACTTTCTTATTGTATGGGTGAGTAACACATAGCCTATTGCTGTTTGGAAGATAACCATCCTCCAAAATGAATGGTTCTTTGTTTTTTTCCTTCCCTAATGCAAAGGTTGTAGTTACGTACTTAAAGTCTCAGACAATAGCACACTCATCTATCATAAAAGATAGATCATTCTGATTTGAAATAGACACCACATTTATCCTTGGTTGTTGTGAAAGTGCATCGACCACTTGATTGTGCTTGCCAGCAATGTGAGCATAAAATGGTTTACACAACAAACAGACTTGAAGGGGCAAAAGGCCAGGGGCCCAGGTGGGCTGAGATCCTGGGCTGAGATCCTTCAAGAGTATGACGCAAAGCTCCGGTATCATAAAGGATGATACAATGTGGTGGCTGATGCTCATAGCCGTATGCCTGAGATCTATTCACTTTTGTTCACGAAACTTCGCAGTGAATTTTTGGATTCTCTGTAGGGCAAATATGAGCATGATGACACATACTTCAAAGTGTGGAGCCATGTGCAAATGAGGGATCCTTCTCACTCCAATGCTGGTAGTGTGTCGTTAACCTCCACACACATTTCTCCTCTGTCAAGTGATGAACTGCAGCGACGGAAGAATTTTTCCATTGATAATGGGTACCTACTCCACAAGAGGAGAGTTTGTGTACCGACGGACATAGATATTTGGCGCCAAATTCTTTATGAATGTCATGACAGTCCAAGTGCAGGGCACTTGGGTATTAAAAATACTTATGCTCTCGTACGATGACAGTTTTACTTGCCAGGTTTACATGGCTTTGTTCAAGACTATGCCTTGCATTGCTAAAACTGTAAAGTTAACAAAGCAAAGCGCCTAAAGGCAGGATGAATCTTACATCCTTTGGAAATTCCCAATGGGAAATGGAAAAGTATCTCTATGGATTTTATTGTGGGTTTACCAACCACGGTACGAGGTCATGACTCAATAAGGGTGGTTGTAGACCGGTTGACTAAACTATGCAAGTTTATTCCAACCAAGTTGACCATAAAGACTCCATAATTAGCTAACTTATTTGTGGACAATCTGTACAAGTTGTATGGCTTGCCAAGAAACATTGTGACTGATCATGATCCCAAGTTTAAAAGACATTTTTGGAGGGATGTGTTTAAACGATTGGGTACACAACTCAACCTCAATACAACAAACCATCCAGAAATGGATGGTCAAACTGAACGAGTTAACCAAGTGCTAGAGGATATACTATGTGCATACATTAGCAAGAAACAAATAGACTGGGAAGAGTATCTACCTCTTCTTGAGTTTGCTTACAATAGTGCTAATCATGTCACAACCGGATTTAGTCCTTTCATGCTCATGTATGGTTTTCAACCTAGGTCACACATTACGGTGGGGTTGGCAATCAAAAAACTTCAGCAGGCTAAAGATTTTCTCCAAGACCATATGGATATACTGAAACTCGCTCGTCAGAATGTCCGGCAAGTGCAATATCGGTATAAGAAGTACAATGATGAGAAACGTCAGCAAGTTACCTTTGAGGAAGAGGAAGAAGTTTTTTTTGGTGTGCCGGACCAACACCTAAATTATCTCCAAGACATTGTGGGCCTTTCAAGATACTCAAGCGAGTTGGTGATCGTGCCTACAAACTCTTCTTACCGACACACTCTCGTGTCCATCTTTTTTTATTTCATGTAATCCATTTATGTAAACGATTACATGGGGAAGACAATGTCGTTGACCAACAGATTTTGGTCAATTTCGTTGAACCTCCTACCCCACCGCATGAACCTGAGAGAATTCTTGACTATCATGATTTACGTACGCGTCATCATGTACGTCATCAAGCTTTAATCAAGTGGAAAGATCAACCTGAAGAAGGTGCCACTTGGGAAAACATTAGTGTTCTTAAGAGGAAGTTTTCCACTTTTGTTTTTGAGGACGAAAACACTTCTCCAAGGGGGGAGTAATGTCATGCCAAGGGCATATCCATGGGGGGTCATAGATCCGCACACTGCCATTGTGGAACAAGAAATTCGGTAGCCAAGGGCTATATAAGGGAGTTTGGGCGGTGAATCTAGCCATGACAGTTTCCTGGGCCTCTCAACCCAGTAACAAGATAATTGATAAACATGGGGGCATTATCATTAGCACCTTCATGTGGAAAATCAAAGTTATCAATGTTCATTCTACTCTCTTGGTTATTGTCATCCATGCTAATTATACTTATGTGCTTACTTAGTGTATCCTTTGAAATTCTAAACCTTAGTTGCTACTCCTCTTAGACTTTAAAAACAAGCACTTAAGTATCTACACCCACGGCTCGAATTGGTTTATTATTTACAGTAGTGGAGTGAGTTTAACATATAAAAATTTTCGAGGGATAGCTCCTGTCGGACTTCTTATGGCTCAATTATGGTAAAGCCGTAGGCAAGTCTAAAAAGACCCCATTATTAAGAACAAAGCTCCCGAGGTGTGCACCATATCCCACATAGTGGGCTCAATAAAATCGATAATAGATCCGAGTCTCACTTACCCTAATATAATTAACAAAATCAACCATTAATAGGCTACTGAAGGACCTCTCTCCTTAAGCAAGAAAAGAAAAACCAAATGCTTTGATACCAATGTAATCGGAATGGCCTATGAAATTTAAGAATAGTGGAAGTAAGAGAATTAGAGTGAGCATTTTTGTGAGGTCACTTTGAGAACATAGAGGGTGAACTTAATTGATGGTAGCAACATAAACATAGTACTTAATTAACTTGGCATGAACGATACTTTTGCAAGAGAGAGAGAGAGTATTAGAGAACATGACAATAGTTGAGGACCGGATTTACTTTGGAGCTGGTCCCCCCTCCAAAAGGCGTTTATATTATAGATTATCCTATCAAGAGAGACTTGGTACAATACAATCTTTGTGTTCCTTATGACCTTGGTGATGCTATGAAGATGGAAAGCTTCATACATCACGAGCATAACATAAATTTTGCAAAAAACATTAACTATCCCAAGCCTCAGTCCGAAGGCCTCAAACACCTTCAAAGGAGGAGAGAGCTAGCTGGGAATGAGGATAGGAAGAGGAAAAGAATCATCCATAGGAGAAAAAAATAATTCCTCACTTATCATCATTGCTCTTGCTTAGCATAGCATAATAGCATAGTAATGAATATGAAGAAGATGACAAGCTTAAGCATTGAAGCATCTTGGTTGGATTTGCATTGCATAGCTAAGAGTGTTGGTGTAGGCTCTCCACTTCTCAACAAGCTTGGAGAATGATATGGAGCTCTTGCACTTTGCACTTCACACAGTGAGAGAATGTGTGTGTGTGTGGGAGAGTATACCCCCCTCTCATGCTTGGTCCACCTCTCTCTCTTTCTCTCTCTCTCTCTCTCTCTCTCTCTCGCATATTATTTAATTATCTCATTTGGACATGTGTCCTTTTTGTCCACTTTGAGAGAAAGAACTTAATTATTTATTTTTATGCATCTAAATTCTCATTGGACCCCTTTAAAACCTATCCAATAGGATTCAAGCACATCATGAGGGCCACATATGGAGGATCATTTGAACATGTGTCTTTTATGCTTCTTAAGTCATTTGGTTTGAATTGAATACTTCAAGCACTTAGTGAATCAAGCATGGAAACCGTTGATGCCTCATGAGAGTTTATCTTTGAATTGAACACTTCAAGAACCTTAGTCATTTTAAGCATAAAAATCACCTCAAGCTTTGGACAAGGTTCCCACAAACATTTTAAGCACTTTATTTATCAAGCCGACAAACACCTCATGCTTGGGTAGGGTTCTCACCTCAAGGTCAACCCTAGCTTGCCTAAGGTCAAATGACTTTTTAACACTAACTTTTGGAGGTATTTAATGATGCTAACCCTAAGGTCTTTTAAGCTCCATTAGATGCATGTTGCTCTTTCATAAACTACCTCCTTTTGGACCCCTATTGAGATGTAACCATCTCTCCTATTGGTCCCTTGCTAAGGTAAATTTAGAAGCACTTATTGCACATTGGTCTTTGGTAGACCGTCTCCTTTTGGAACGCTATTGAGATGCAACCATTTCTCCTTTTGGTCCCTTGTTGAGATAGTTCTAGAAGCACATATCTATATCCTAACTCTTGTTGCCCTTTTATCTTCCCATATTAAAGAGACCATGGCATGTCCTTCTGTGCTATGCAAGCACAGAATATCTATATCCTAACTCTTGTTGCCCTTTTATCTTCCACATATCTATATCCTAACTCTTGTTGCCCTTTTATCTTCCCATATTAAAGAGACCACGGCATGTCCTTCTGTGCTATGCAAGCACATATCTATATCCTAACTCTTGTTGCCCTTTTATCTTCCCATATTAAAGAGACCATGGCATGTCCTTCTGTGCTATGCAAGCACCAAATCTTTCAAAATAAAGGATCTGTGATCAGCGTATATGCAAGAACGGTCTTTTTCTTGTAGAGCAACTATAAGATCTCGTTATCAATCTCATGGTCAGGAGACAATAGGTCAAGTCCCACTCTTAGATATTGCTCCAATCTCATTACGGATACAACATATGAGGTAAATATCAAATGAACCACCACTGGTGGAGTCTACCCCACCAACACTCAATGCCACATTCCAAGAAATTGAGATGGAATAAATGTTGGCTGTCTTCTTTGACATGGACCCCATCATTGAAAGCCAAGGTGGAGAAATCATTTAAGTAAACACTATCTCTTAACCGCATGCATCCCATCCACATCGATGGCATGAGAATGATGAAGAGGAAGGAGAGATGATGTGAACTCTTGCTCGCATGATGCTACTTCACAATGGTGCAAACAATTATGTGCTCCGAACAGCTTTGGCAATGCTTAACTTGCAATCTATTTATGGATGGTTTGACACGAGTGTCACAAAACTTTTCAGATAAATATATAATATACTAAGTTAGCTTCAAAAGAAAGTTCTTGTTTTAGATTGCTCGACGAGCAAATTCTTCTAGAAGGCAATCACATGCCCCCCTACCCGACTTGCCGCCAAACAACTTCTTTAAAACTTGGGGATGGATTATAATAAAATCCATGCATGTTCTAATGATTATGTACTCTTTCAAAATAGGTATGAAATTTTGGAACAATGTCCCAAATGTGGATCAAATAGGTATAGAGAGGACACACAAGGGAAATTTGTCCCTGCAAAGATCCTACGACACTTTCCAATCATTCCAAGAATAAAGAGCATGTTGAAGTGCAAGTATAGAAGCTTTGATGACATGGCATCAAAAGACTAGATCTATAGATGATGTGATGCGAGCACCTATGGATTCTCTTGCATGGATGCACATAGAAGAAATATGGATTGCATTTAAAGAAGATCCTTGTTGTGTCTGTTTTGGTTTAGCAATGCATGGAGTGAACCCATTTGGATCACAGAGTTCCTCATGGAGCACATTGCCTATTTTCTTGGTGAACTATAATCTTGCATCGTGGTTAGCTATTAAGAAGGGCCATCTGCTACTGTCACTGATTGTCCCAAGGAAGTACAAGGCAAAGAACATGGACATCTAAATAAATCAAGAAATAGTATAAAACATTCCAAAATGTGAAGAATCTTTGTAACATCTTATTTTTACGGGGTTGGTGTTATCAATATGTGGACCCGCTGGTAAGGTACTTTAATAGCCATCAAGGTATTTAAAGAAAGTGACTAAAAGCTATCATACTCCCACCATTAAAAGGGACTTTGATAGCTGTCAAGGTATTAAAAGATAGTGACTAAAAGCTATCATACTCCTGCCACTAAAAGCTATTCCTCTATTAAAAAAGCTTTCAAAACTCATCCTCCCTCCATTACAAGCAAGTTATCTTTCCTCTTACACTCAGAAAGAACTATGGATTCTTCTTCTTCTTCTTCCTACCTTAAAAGCTCTAGGGGTTGCTCTACTCTCTCCCCAACTAGCCTCACCATGAGTCTACCAAGGAGGCCAATCAATAGCATAAGCTCCCATCTCAAACTCCAGCACTACAGATAATCAATGGCTGGAGCAGAGGATATACAAAGGTTCTTGGGTTCTCATGCACCAAGAAGGAGGAAAAGGTCCTCTACAACAAATCATTTTTGTTCCACATGGAAAGCACGAGTGTTAGATTTCAAAATGGAGGTTGGCAGGAAGATCGTAAAAGAGGTTTTAATTCAACATATCTTCACTCACTTTGATGTGATTGCCAATGGTGGTAATGTCTCAATGGTACGTCACCCAAGATACAATTGTAAGTGGTTTCTTATCCTTCCTTTTCTTGTCTTCCTTTTAGACATTTCTGTTCTCTTACATTTAGAAATTGCACTTATAGATTTTTACCCTTCTTCATACAAGAGTCTAGCAGATGAGGGAATTTTCTTCTAGGACCACTTCTACCAACTCAACCAAAGAAATTAGAAAGGAACATTGGTTAAGATTCCTCTACCAACCAATTGGAACTTCGTGGACTCGCCAATACCGGACACAACAGTGAGTGAGTCTCTACAAAATAAGCTATATAGGGGTGTGTAACGGTCTCTTCAAAACTCTGTACCCATCAAATTGGTGAAGCTTGCAATTTTTTGTCCTACTACTTTATTTGTTGAGATTTTTAACACCTACCATGTACATGTCACTAAGACTATGCTAGTATGTAAATCTCTTGATTCATCCTTTTGTGACAAGTTTCTTGATCAAGGATGGTATCTGAAAGAGGTGGATGACATATTGTGCAAGATTGCACTTGACACTATGGTTTCTAAGTACATGATTGACACTCAATCACTTAACATCGCATTTTGGTACATGTTGCAGGCTGCTAAGTGCCTATTGATCAAGATTCAACAGGTTTGGAGAACAACGCTATCATAGATGAGGAAGTGGTGGATAAACAGCTCAAGTTTGTCACAATGATCACAATAAGGGAGCAATGCAACCTTCTCCAACTCTGGTATGACATAGTGGAGAAGACTATGGACAGCGAGCCCTCACAATTCTATTTCTTGCTGGGTAGAAGCAAAGTAGTGGAGCGAAGGGAAAAACAAATTCAATGTAGAGAGATGGGTGCCCAAGTTCAAATGGATGAATTTTGTTGGCCCTGTAACTTTTCTTTATTTATTGATGAATTCCATTGGGCTGTAACTTGTCTTTCAATTGAAATATTTATTTCAATAGTGAGATGAATCTGACCATTGGGATGTATCTTTATTTCAACAGTGACATGAATTTGTATCTCTCTTTTTTTTTTGGTGAAAGTATGTATCATTTCTTTATATTTTGTACAATATATGTAGAAGTTGTTGTCTTATGTTGCCCTTCTGTGTGAGGACGTCTTCAATCATTCTTCCATTCCTCTACACAATCTCTCTCTCTAACTTATCATTGGCACCACATTGATAGGTACAAAGAATCATTCTAATGTATTTAGTTAGTATTTTGAAGAGTGTTTGCAAATAAAAAGTCAAAAACAATCAATGGGATATAATACACTTCTTGCAGATACGGGATCAAAATGTCCTCTAGCTAGAAGTCATGTTCATACCCTTGAAATGAGGGTGGGAGAGAGTTGTGCTCGGTGGATTAAGCAAACCCTTGTGTGGTGAGGAATCTATCAACAAAGTATTGTCAACCTCAAATGACACATGGATTTGAGTCAATGGTTTGTGATAAAGGTATACATTGGGTTTGGTAGGGTGGTCATAGCCCTCAATGGCAACACATTGTCTTTGGCAATATAAAAAATTAAAATTTGAACGGTGGATTTTGGATACGATGCAAACTATGGCCATGAGGGAGTCAAGGATTTGCTGCTGCACGAAAGACCATATTGCAACCCAAAAACTCAAAAGAAAGAAACTTAAAAAATGCATGGGGACTTGGCCGTATAATGACCCTACAAAAACTGCCTATCCAAAAAGTGCATAGGTTGGTGTAGACTGCATCTGCATCATATGGCTATCGAAACAACAGCAATCCATTGATATCAAAACAATCAATCTCTGCAAACATTTTGTAAAACAAATAAGTAGTTAGAAAGTAGGAAGATTTTCTTATTCTTTTACATTGGTTATTACCAGAACAACCATGTCAATGTCTAACAAAAGTCCATATTGGGTCTGACTATTGTGAAGGTTGTCTTGTCTAGTGTCGATATCTTCCAACTTTTCCTCCTCAATTTCTTGTGATTTTGCCTCCCAAGACTCTTGTGTTTCCATTGTAGAGTTGTCCATAGCAGATGAATTGGCTTCTACAGTGTTATGGTCCGCTTGAGACTCAGGGACTATTGATTGATGAGGATGTTTAGGCTCTTCTAATGGAATGGTGTAGGACTGTGCTACTTGAGGGTTGGGGGTTTCAATCTACATTTATTCCTCAACCCCTCCCTCTGCATGATCGTCTTCCTTCTCAACCCTTCCTTTCTCTGCATGGTGCATCTCTGGCACCCTGGACTCCACATTGCCTTCCTCTGTGCATCATGCATCTGATCTGACAAAATTTGAGGACTCAAGGACGTTTGTTGGCTTGTGTCCCTCACCTGTCATTGTCATCTCTACTGCATGGTCATCCAACAAGCTATTTTCTGCATCCAAACTCACAAGATTTGAAATAGAAAGTAGATGTTGGACATGTGTTGCACATGATATCTATAGGAATACTGTATGGTATATTTCTTCAATGAACTCTACAAAAAAAAAAAAGGAATTGAGATCAATTCTTATTGCTATACAACCACAATGTTATTGTAAGGCTTTGTGATTGACATGAATGGCTCTAGTGCAAAGAAGCTCTTTTGTATGTATAGAGCATGTAGGAGACATCTCCATCCACATGAGCTAGCATCCATTTGATTTGGCACTGTGACTTCTTTTATGGTTGCCTTGTACAATTCATAACTACTACATAGCTTGCCATATGCATGCAATAATATTTTTATGCAGCTGTTGATAGACAAATTTGTTATTCAACCACAAAAATCATTGCAAGCAGACCTACTCCCACATAAAAACACTCATAGTCTTAATTTGTGGATGGGTTCCTTGAATTGAGTTGAGAGTCTATAAAATTGCCTTGTCAAGCTCAATGCATATTAGGCTCCAATTCTTATTGACCTACTCCCACATAAGACTAGTTTCAAATTCTAAATACTCATAGTCTTAATTCTGGATGGGTTCCTTGAATTGAGTTGAGAGTCCATAAAACTGGCTTGTCAAGATCAATGCATATTAGGATTCAATGGTTATTGCTTCTTTCTAATGTGCCATGAGCGGTATTCTTCATTCAGAACAGGACATACATTTGTGGATCCAAGATATATAGCTCATACTGGCTCTTGATAAAACTACAAACAATAATGGAAGTTATTCTCCATTTTAAATCTAGAATCTAAGTATGCTAAAGCTAGAGAATGGGACTTACAATCAAATATCTATCATTTTTTCCACCATTGTAGTCAATCCTATGGATTGTATCTCTTATTGATGAAAGAACTTGGAAAATTATTTGAATTTACCTTGTCCTCAAGAATGTTGAAAGTACACAAAGGATTAACGGGTTGGAGGATTACAATGTGCATTCATTGATGCGGTCAAATAATCTCAACCAACGAGGAGGAAAAGAGGTAGCATGTATGATTAAGAAAATATTTCCAGATTTTGTATCAATTGTGAAATATGGCAAGCACAAACATTATGTATGGCTGAAAATTATGACATAAAAAAGAGCACCCATTTTTTATAGATGGTCACTACATTCCTCAGTATGATTCCCCCTTTTATGCTTGCATGGATAGGAATTAGCCATTTTTCCATTTAGAGGAAGACATTGCTTATTTTAAAGTAAAATGTGATGTTACTATCTTTGAGGATATGAATGCTCGCACAAAAACATTGCAACATGATACTCAAATGTTAGCACATAGCTAACATCGAGGCCTACATACTCATCATATGATATTTTTACTTTTTTGATCACCCTGGATATCCATAGCCCTAATCTGTTGTAACTTTTTTATTTTCAAATTTAATTTTAAGCATTATATGATTACGAACCAGACAGAGTGGGGCTACGTGCTTCCAGATTGTATCAAGGAAATCCTAGGCTACAGTGACTTAGACTATTTTCTCATTTTTAAACCCTAAACCTTTGGCTACGGTATAAAAGCCATTTTTTGTAAAATCCTAAGAGACTTTTTGGATAAGAAACATTAAAATTTCTTCTTTGAGCATTGTGTACTCTCTTGATTTCTTCTCAAGCTCATAACTCCCTCATGAAGTGTTCGTTGAAGTGTCGTCTGCTTCATTGCGTTCACAGTGAAAAATCTTCACAACATTGTGATTTTCTTGCAGTAAAACTATATTTTTGTTGTTGATCACCTACTCCCTAATTTGCTCATAATTCAAGGTTTAACAAAAGTGCATTTTTATGAATTGGAGGGGCATCATAGCTCTAGGGTCTATTCAGGGATAAAGACTGTTAGGCCAAATCTTCCCTATAGATAATAAGAACAATTTTGTCAAGTGACCAAAAGGGGATTTGAGGGTTTAGACATGTGGCTTTAAAGGGTTTCTACCCATGCTATAAGTTTCGTCTCGTTTGTGGACTTCGTTTGCTTGGTGAACCCGATGATACATGTTTGCAGTGTCATAGTTAGCATCGACTACCTGACATGTAGTTGAGTGTAGATTTGGGTTAGATAAGGATTGAGTGTGTTTTTCAAGATCCTAACAACCTCTTGTAGACTTCATGCACTACTCAAGTCGACTCTGTCCCATAGTATGACATTTATGTTAGTGGTTCTCACTATCACTACAATAAGATAACGAGGCTTGGCATTCGGGGAGCCCCACATTTTGGCACCGTTGCCGAGGATGAGGTGACCTAAACTAGGAAAAACCTCAGTGCTCTATAGTTTTGTCCAAAAAATTCTCTAGGTTTGTATGGAGTACAAAAACAACCTTTTAGGAACCGCACGATCGAGGTGTATCTACTTCGGTTGTGTAGAGGTGTCTTGGGAGGAGTCATACTTACCGAGAACCTTTAGGCTTAGACTAGGTCGTTTTCTAGTGGTTGATGGCTTAGACTATGTCAAAGTGTGAGTATGACACACTTTTCAAGCAAAAAAACAAAGAAAAACTAGTGTTGGTGGACACTATCTTTCAATGGATGTGATTAGGAGTAGGGTAAGTAGGAATTGAGGAAGGTTTTTGATCTTTCTCTATGAATCGACATCACTAAAGTTGGTTGCAAAAAAATTTAGTGTATTCAAGTACGGGACTCATAAGGTGAATGATGCTCAAAAAAAGGTGGTAATAGCAGTGTACCCACATCTCAACATTCTTCGGTGAGTGGCAAATCACCTATTTCCAATGCTTCTGTTGGAAACACCGCGTCTGGGAATTCTCGTGAAAATAAGCCAAAGTTGCTTTTGAACGCCATATTGCGACCTTTGATGGCAAAAATGACTGAACAGGCAAGAAGTGTTCATAACTTGAGAACAAAGTGTGTGATTTGAGAAATTCTTGCTTGTATACTTGCATGCACTCTACTAGAGTATATCTGTTCTTTGAGTCATCAATTGTGAGTTATAGTGGATTTTGTAGTATTTGGCCAAGTCAAACTTGAAACTTTGGATAGAGGCAAAAAGTAATCATTTTGAGTCATACAAGGTGTCATTGGAAAGCCCCACAGGTAAGGAAACCACGAGAAGTGACCAGGCTCAAATCAGACCCCAGTGATAGCTACTGTGGTTACTTCCACCTGTCACTTTTCCATAGCCAGGGCATACCAACAAGACCCACAAACTCTAAACTTTCCAAATCCACCTTCCACAAGTCAAAAAGGCTCAAAATTTGGGTAAAACTAGCCAAAATTGCTTAAGTGACCAAGCACCAGGAGTTAACTTGACTTTTGACATGACAAATTCCAAAAGTTTAAGCTGCACATAGGTACAAAAGACTATACAAGTGATTGAGAAGCCACTAGAAGTATCAGCAGTCCAAAATTCCACAAAAACTAGCTACCATAGTAGCTGTCATCTGTGCCAAACTCAAACCAACTTGGTATCATTTGATTCCTAGCAGTGCAAGGATACAAATATACCTTCCTTCGAAGAGAAATTTGGACTAATCACTGAGAAGGCCAAGAGGCAAAGTGCTTGATCTTGTGTATACAAGTAACCAGGTTACCAAGAGCAAAGTGGCATAAGGAGCTAGCTGACCTCAGAGGTTAAAAGAGGCTGGGATTTTGCAAAAGTGTATCTGTATTTTTTCATGTATTTGAGATTGGGCAAGTATCTTCTGAGGAGAGAAGGTAGAGTAAAGATGCACCAAGGTGAAAAGAGTGTAAACCAAGCCAAGATAGATCCTTTAGCTCCAATCATATAAGAGGGCATTGATACTGACACCTCTTCTGACAAATCGTATCTCTGGATGGCTAACCAGTAGCTAGGAGGCTTCCAACAACAAGGGACTATGGGGGTAGCACCTCCCAAACCCTTTTGAACAATCCAAAATACACGACAATCTTCTTAAAAGGAACAAACGCCCATGGAGATTTAGTGTATGCATATGTTTGAGGACAACAATGCATTTGTATTGAGGAATAGCCTGCTAAAGGATTAGAAGTAATCCTAGTAAATGATGATGGTGGTAGATACCACGATGAAGAGGGGAACCACTGCCTCATTGTTAGAGATCCTGAAAATTACAATCGGTATGGAGACAACGTGGCAAAAGGAAATATGGTGATGGAGACTCAAGAATTGCCTCATAAACTTAACCTTCCTGGAGCCTTTTACATTCATGACAAGAGAGTGGTAAGATTGCCTCATAAACTTAACCTTCCTGGAGCCTTTTACATTCATGACAAGAGAGTGGTAAGAGTGTCTATAATTCATGAAATATTAGGGTTTACAAGCACGGGGAGGGGAGAGTCATCTCTTACTTCCGTTGCATGGAACGCCATGTGAATGAATTAAGCAAAGAAAAAGTATTGTACTTGTTGTGACCTCATCAAGTCCTCCGTGGTCTTTATCTCCGAAACATTGAAGGCCACCGTTGACGCCAAGCTTAACCGGATTGTTCCTAGTGCCTTCCGATCAAGGACATCCATGCTTCATCTGCCATCGTTGCGGGCTTCTTTGCA
Source organism: Adiantum capillus-veneris (assembly GCF_014529385.1). Taxonomy (NCBI): domain Eukaryota; kingdom Viridiplantae; phylum Streptophyta; class Polypodiopsida; order Polypodiales; family Pteridaceae; genus Adiantum; species Adiantum capillus-veneris. The sequence continues at coordinate 114,283,283 of NC_140949.1, read as the reverse complement.
AGACCGCCGTGGCAGATAGAGGTTCTTCTGGTAGAGATAGTCTTCAATCTGCATGTTCCAATGTTGGTAGTTTTTGCCGTTGAACTTCTCAATCTTGAGCTTCCCTTCCTCCGCCATAACTCTCACTCAATTCAAGGAATCCTTTTCTTGAGATAATTTAGCTATGAGAAAACCTTGCTCTGATACCAGTTGTTAGGAAATAAGACGTAGCTAAATAGATATTTGAGTAGATTACTTAATGGAGAGAGATAGACTTCACACACAAGAGATTATAGAGTAGAGAGAGAGAGAGAGAGAGAGTACACACAATATACGTGGTTCACCCAATGTGGGCTACGTCCATGGGAAAGCAGCCACTCAATGGCTTTAGTACTTCAAAACAAGAAGTAGTTTACAAAGGGATTATACCCTTAATAGAGCTCCCGCCTTGCTTCACTTTCACCACCTCACACTCACCTTGTTGCATCAACTTCACACTATGAAATGTGTGAAGAAATGGCCTCCTTTTATAGGCCAAAACGGCTGCCCTCTCTCATGAGAGGCAGCCATGTGTAGCCGCCCTTGTGTGAATAAGTCCAAATCGGACCCTCCAATCTGCCCATGTGTGGCCGCCCTTGTGTAGACAATTCTGCTTTTGAATTCGGCCACCGGCCATTGACTTCCGACCACCGGCCAATCGACCGGTCGTTTTCCGACCACTTTTTGGTCACCGTCCGGCCATAATATTCCGGCGAAGGAAAACGACCGTGATAATTTTGGTTTTCGACGAGTGATTTTCCTTCACGCACGATGGCTTCTCCTCATAATGGGGGCCTTACAAATGTGCGTTTCTACCACAAAAATTACAAGGGGTAAATGAGGCTCCATACTTAACAGGCAGTGCATCTGGTGATTACGAGTGAAATCAGGGTGTCGGATACACATGTGGTAAATTCAAGAAATTCAATAAATTCAAGGGAGACAAACTCAAGGCATAAAAAACGTAAATTCGAGCGTGAGCCCCCCTCCCCCACCCGAGACTTGAACCGATGACACCTTGCTTGGTATCTTGATGCCCTAATCACTCAACCATGTGTGCTCTTGAAAACAATGGAAGTCCACATGGTTTTGTAAATGTAGACAAAATGTAAACTCAAGAAATATGGTAAATTTGGGTGCTCAAGCAGAATTTGTAAATTTGGGTCTCCAAATCCACGATCCCGATTTCGCCTGCACATGTCGAATGCACACCCACCCTTGATCCACATAGTATTTGTGGCGTGTCGTATAGAGACTAAGCACCTCTCTTGTCGCTAACCCCAAAGTTCTTGTTTTGATTTTGTTGAAACCATGAATAGGATTTTACCACTAGGCTCAATACAAGTTTTTATTGGCCATTAATAAGGGGTCCTTTTCTTATTTGTTTATTTGCGGTTTTTGAGTCTGGCAAGGCTTAAATTTGGAGCCCATTTTGGGCTTCATTGAGAGCTTGGGTATCAAATGATGCTCAAATCACTAGCCTAAGGTTTCAACGTGAAACCCTCCACTTTGCAATAAGGCATCATTTGACACCCTAATATCAGTGCTAGGGTTTTGTGTGTGTATACATACAGATATATGTATGTATGTATGCATGCATGCATACACACATACACACACACACACACATATATATTTATGTATATATATATATATATATATATACATATATATATATGTGTATGTGTGTGTGTATGCATGCATACACACACACACACACAATAGAGATGGTGCTTCTGTTCTGGTCAGATTTGATGCTCTTGCTCTACTCTCATCTTGGTACTACTGATGGAGTGGTGGTACTAGCGGTGCTCCTAGCCTTGACATGGCCTGATAACCACCTCTATATGGTTTTGGTTCTGGTGTTGCATACTGTTCGAGCCATGCTTGAAATGATATTGGTGTGGCTTGTTAGTTTTGAGGGTCAGGAAATGGCTGTCTATTTGTACACGACATGGTGATGTAATTTTTGTGGATTTGCTACAGGTTTGTATGAGCTTTTACTTCTCTTCAGAATCTTGTGCTAACAATTCTGGTGTTATCACTCTCCGTGACATCCTCTAGGTGGATTGTCTCCTATTCTTGTTCGTACTTATCGACAAAAATGATATGGGTGCTACGAGAAACCATCGGCATCCAATAAGGTATTTCTTATGAAGCGCTTGTTCAATCTAAAGATGACAGAGAATGGTTCAGTTGCAGAACACCTAAATGACTTTAACACAAACATAAGTCAATTTTGATTGGTGAAAATCAATTTCGATAACGAAGTGCGAGCTCTCCTTATACTATCATCTCTACCGGATAGTTGGGACAGCCTTGTGATGGCTGTAAGTAATTCTATTTGTGGCACAAATACTCTTAATTTTGATGGTATTGTGGGTGTTCTCCTAAGCGAGGAAATACGAAGGAGAAGCACAAGAGAATCATAAAGTGTTGCACTGTCATTGGAAACAAGAGGAAGGCCTAAGGAGAGGTTCAAAAACCAAAAGGGTTGTGATCGCTCAAGATGGAGCAAGTCACGCACAAAGTTAGTTCTTGAATGTTGGAACTGCGGCAAGAAGGGCCACGTCAAGAAGGATTGCTGGTCCAAGAAGAAGAAGGAGACTCAGTCTGAAGACAACAAGCGAACATCGGAGGCCAATGTGGCAGGTAAAGTAGAGCAAGATGCTCTAATTATCTCATTAGACAATGTATCTAATTCATGGATAGTAGATTCCCGGGCTTCATTCCATGTGACACCACACAAGCAACATTTCCAAGATTACACCAAAGGTAATTTTGGGTATGTATACTTGGGAGATGATGAAGCTTGTGAGATTGTCGACAAAGGTACAGTTTCTGTCAAAACTGCTAATGGAAATGAATGGAAGCTTAAAGATGTTAGGCATGTTCCTTCTCTTCGCAAAAAAATTATCTCTACAGGACAATTGGACGATGAAGGTCACAACATTGCATTCAGAAAAAAACGGTGGAAGATCTCAAAGGGATCTTTGGTGGTTTCCAAGGGAGAAAAGGTCGGTACACTTTACTTGTGTACTGTTAGCACGCAACCTTCAGCTCGTGCAGCAACTACAGAAGTTGATAGTGCGGTGTGGCACTATCGGCTTGGGCATATGAGTGCCAAAGGAATGCAAATCCTTCAAACAAAGAAGCTTCTACCAGGTTTGAAAGAAGTGGACTTAGAGTTTTGTGAAGATTGTATTTATGCTAAACAAAGGAGGGTTAAAATTTCAAAAATCAGGAAATGAAAGAAAAAATAAAAAACTTGAGTTGGTTCATTCTGATGTTTGGGGTCCTGGAAGTACACCATCACTTGGTGGCTCATTGTACTAGTAACATTCATAGACGATGCGAGTAGAAAAACATGGGTTTATGTCATGAAGAATAAGTCCGATGTATTTTTCATATTTCAAAGGTGGAAAGCCTTTGTGGAGAATGAAACAGGTACCAAGGTTAAATGCCTCAGGTCCGACAATGGAGGTGAATATTGAAGCCAAGCTTTTGAAATATTTTGTGCTAGCAATGGCATTCGGAGGCAAAGGACAACCCCAAGGACACCTCAACAAAATGGGATTTCAAAAAGGATGAACAGGACAATCATGGAGCGAGCACGAAGCAGGCTACATGCAGGCCTACCACTTGAGCTTTGGGCGGAAGTTGTAAGTACGTCGGTGTACTTGATCAACCGGTCACCCTCAACGGCATTGGATGGGGGAGTTCTTGAAGAGGCATGGACAGGTAAACCGGTGGATTATGCATTTCTCAAAGTGTTTGGGTGTGAGGCTTTCATGCACATAGATAGAAGCCTAAGATCAAAGCTAGATGCAAAGTCCAAAAAGCATTTCTTCATTGGCTATGGAGAAGGCGACTTTGGGTATTGCCTATGGAATCCTGAAGATGGTAAAATCTTAAGGAGTAGGGATGTAATTTTTAACGAACAAAATATGTACAAAGATTACTTGGAAAGAAAACAAACAAAAGAAACAGGTGATGAGTACATGGAGCTTGAGGATGGTGAAGACTCAAGGGTTGCAAATGGTGACAATGTGCAACAACGTCAACCAAATGAGGAGCCTCAACCTATTCCCTGAAGATCTACAAGAGCAAGTAGACCTCCAGAAATATTTGTTCCTTCCTTCAACCATCTCTTGATCTCAGATTCTGGAGAGGCGGAATCATACGAAGAAGCTATACAACACGCATCCAAAGAAGAATGGACAAAAAGCATGCAAGTGGACTCACTACATCACAACCAAACATGGGAGCTGGTTGAGTTGCCTAAAGGTAAGCTGACACTTTAAAACAAATGGGTGTACAAGCTGAAGGAAGAAGAAGGTGGGAAGAAAAGATACAAGTCTAGGCTTGTATTAAAAGGCTTTTCTCAAAAGAAAGGTATTGACTTCAATGAAATATTTTCTCCTGTTGTAAAAATGAACTCAATTAGGCTTGTCTTAAGCCTTGTGGCTTCTCATGATCTAAATCTCAAGCAAATGGATGTAAATACAACATTCCCTCACGGTGACTTAGAGGAGGAAATCTACATGCTTCAACCAAAGGGGTATGAAGTAAAAGGTAAGGAGAAAATGGTTTGCAGATTAAAGAAAAGCTTGTACGGGTTAAAGGAAGAATCAAGACAATGGTACTTGAAGTTCGATCGATGGATGTTAGATCATGGATTCACAAGATGCAACTCAGATCATTGCGTCTACACAAAGAATTTGGGAGATGGGAAGTTCATCATCCTAATGTTGTATGTCGATGACATGCTGATTGCTAACATGCAGGACATCAAAGACCTAAAAGAGGAGCTATCTAAATCTTTTTCAATGAAATATTTAGGTGCTGCAAAGAGGATACTTGGTATGAAAATATCAAGGGACAGGACGAAGAAGACAATAAAGCTATCTCAAGAGGATAACATCAAGAAGGTACTAGAAAGGTTTGCAATGCAAAATGCAAAACCAGTTTCTACACCTTTGGCTGGTCATTTTAAACTAACTAAGGATATGTGTCCAAAGACACAAGAGGAGATAGCCTATATGTCTAAAGTTCCATATGCTGCAGCGGTAGGTTCTCTAATGTATGCTATGGTCTGGACAAGACCAGATATTGCACATGTAGTGGGAGTTGTGAGTAGGTTCATGGACAACCCAGGTAAAGAACACTGGCAAGCTGTGAAGTGGATACTTAGGTATCTAAAAGGGACAACAAAAAATGCTTTGTATTTTGGAGGAACTGATATTTTTCTAGAAGGGTATGCTGATGCAGATATGGCAGGTGACAAAGATACTCGAAGGAGCACTACTAGCTATGTCTTCACGGTTGGAGGCACAATAGTAAGCTGGGTTTCAAAGCTGTAGAAAGTGGTCTCACTTCTACCACTGAAGCAGAGTATGTAGCAATGACGGAGGCAAGCAAAGAAATTATGTGGCTTCACAAATTATTAGAAGAGCTTGGATTCAAACAAGACAATTGTGTCTTGTGCAGTGATAGCCAAAGTGCTATCCATCTTGCAAAGAACTCAGCCTTTCATTCAAGGAAAAAGCACATTGAGGTGAGATATCACTTCATACGCACTCTTTTGGAAGAGGGACAACTAAAGCTAGGAAAGGTGCATACAAGTGAAAATCCTGCAGACATGTTTACAAAGGTGGTCAACAAGGAGAAGTTGAGCTTTTGCTCATCTTCAATCAACATTCAAGGATATGAAGCCAGGATGGAAAGCAGTCACAGGTTTGGTTTTGAGATCAGTCTCCAAGTGGGAGATTGTTAAGTATGGAGCCATATTTACCCCTTGTAATTTCTGTGGTAGAAACGCATATTTGTAAGGCCCCCATTATGAGGAGAAGCCATCGTGCATGAAGAAAAATCACTCGCTGGAAACCAAAATTTTCACGGTCGTTTTCCTTCGTCGGAATAATCCTTTTTGCCGGAATATTATGGCAAGTGATCGGAAAACGACTGGTCGGTTGGCCGGTGGCCGGTGGTCGGAAGTCAATGGTCGGTGGCCGGTGGCCGAATTCAAAAGCGGATTTGTCTACACAAGGGCGGCCACACATGGGCGGATTGGAGGGTCTGATTTGGACTTATTCACACAAGGGTGGCTACACATGGCTGCCTCTCATGAGAGAGGGCAGCCCTTTTGGCCTATAAAAGGAGGCCATTTGGTACACACATTTCATAGTGTGAAGTTGATGCAACAAGGTGAGTATGAGGTGGTGAGAGTGAATCAAGGCGGGAGCTCCATTAAGGGTATAATCCCTTTGTAAACTATTTCTTGTTTTGAAGTAATAAAGCCATTGAGTGGCTGCTTTTCCATGGACGTAGCCCACATTGGGTGAACCACGTATATTGTGTGTACTCTCTCTCTCTCTACTCTATAATCTCTTGTTTGTGAAATCTATATCTCTCCATTAAGTAATCTACTCAAATATCTATTTAGCTACGTCTTATTTCCTAACACTGCCACCCTTGATCCCTTCAATATTGGGGCATGTCAAATAGAGAGGGGGGTGAGAAAGAGATGAATGCATTGTAACAAGTCCATCTATCAAGCTGCCATCATCATTTTGTACACCCCCTATGCCCAATTAATTGACTTGACTGGGTCATCCTCTTCCTCTTTACGCTCCCCCTCCCCACAAGGGAAGGAGTGATGATGGAGCTACATGAAGAATTGATGATTGGGATTGTCTCAACCCATATCCTTGCTAACCCTAACCCTAGACCTTAGAACATAGTCCATAACCCCTTTGCATATTGTGTCAATCCCATGATTTAGAGTAGACCTTTGCAAAATGCTGCACCGTTATCCTCTGTCTTTGTTGCTTTTTCCTATGCTAACCTCTTCAACATTAGAGGCCAACATCAATAGTTTCCTTAGCAACTCTCGTATTCTTCCATGGCAATGCTGCCATGGAAATGCTTCTGCCACACAACCTTCAGCCTATAACTAGTATTGTGCATGATCCCCCTCAACCAACCCAAACTTTAGGTAAGTTCATTGAGATACATACGCATGCCTTCTTTGAAAATGCTATTCAAGCTTAAAATTAAATTTGTTGAAGATCATCACAATAGTGAAAGTCCTAGAATAGGGGAGCATATTGAGCAAGGTACCCTTAAGATACCCTTATATAGATGAATACGGAGTCACTATTCCTACTAAGGAGCTTGAAATGTGGCATGCTCAACTATAGGATAGGGTACTTATAGGTATCTGTCGTGCCATCAAACCGTCCTCTCTAGATACTTTGACTACATGGATAGCTTAGTAATGGAGTAATAAAACATTATGGTACCCCGGAGGGAAAAACCCTAAAGCTAACATTGCCAAGAATAAATTTAACTTTAACCCCCTTTTTGAAAATGTTTTTGATCCTTTCAACTATGACCTAGAGATTCTAGACGCATGATGATCAATCTCAGGAAATAAATGTTGGTCATGAAGGTACATCTCAAATCCATTCTCAAAACCAGTCTCCTACTTAGAATCAATCTCAACAAGAAAAAGCAGTAGATTAACATTCTGAAGTCTCTAAAGAAGAACCCCCTCCTAGTCTCATGGAGAGAAATAGGGGCATGTCATCCTCTTCATCTTCTGACATTGAGGAGGATTCTATTCCTAACTCACAGCCTCATAATCTTCTCTTCAAAGATAATCCTTCCTTTGAAGAACAACTTTCCCACTCTCTCTGCAAATATACTTATGACTCAAGCAAAAGAGGAAAGATTGCCACAACCCTCTATAACTAAATCCAAGAGTAAGAAGGAGGCTTCTAAGGACCCTAACAGGATATTTGCCTCTTCAACAAAGCCACTTAAAAGCTATAAAAAATGAATTTCCTCCCATCAAAGGTTTAACTTTAAAGTGAAAAGGATTTAAAGATTTTGCTAGGTCCCATGTGATTAAGCAATGGATTAGGGATTGTAATAGTAAACCTGACATTGTGTGTTTACAAGAGCTAATTTTTTTTTTGAAAGATACCCCTCCCTATGGGTCTATGCACAAAATACACAATTCACACTTTTATACAATTTTCCATATACAATTTCCAATATATATCTGAGTTGCGGAAGCATTTTCATAGGGGAGAAGTTCTCCCAACCTAGCATGGAGTTTAGGCCATGAGCCGGACTGCAGTAGGTGGTAGAGTATCAACAAAAACCATACCAGTTTGGGTGCCCCGCCTCTTAGATGCCCAGCATTGAGTGTTTAAGCAAATCCAAGGCAAGATCCTCGACGCGTTAGATGTGTAGTTCGTTCAATCCCCGACGCACTAATCATGCAGATGAGCCTAACAAAAAATGAGAAGACCTAGGCAACACCCCCAATCCAGCAAAGCCCCATGTCAACAACCCTTGTATCTAAGGTTAAGTGATGCAGGTGATCCTAGTCTTGTAGCGACGTTGCCATGAGAAACATAACACATGAGCTCAATCACAATAGCATCTTCCATATGCACAAACAATCTTTTCCAAGGAGTCAAATTGTAGAGGGTCTCTACCCTTACATGTCTACCATAAACCATCCATATCACCTCATGATCCAATCCCAAAACCATAAACCATAATCCAATCACATCACATGGGTGAGCACTCCACCCAACTTGGGGTGAGGCAAAACCAATCTTGCATAACCACTTTAAAAAATAACATGGATACAAAGATTTTGACAGTATAAACATATCTAGAAATAAAAATCCAAGAGCCACACCGGTTTGCACAATCAAAATCACAACCATAATCCATTAGGGATCTCAACCGTTGACCATAAACCATATTCACACTAAACCAACTCTACTGCAAATGGATGCGGGGTGTCCCTGCAAAATACACAAAACACCATACTCTAGACCATAAAATCCACAAATATACGTTGGAGTAGGAGCGGCTACAATAGCCCTAGCAGGAGCAGCAGTAGGTATTGGAAACGTATTTAGTTCTTTGACAAGCCCTGTGGCGTGAAATCTATCGTTAGCTAAATAATCATTTGGTTATGTTACTTTAGGCTTTGCCTTAACAGAAGCTATTGCCTTGTTTGCTTTGACGATGGCTTTTTCAATCTTATTTGTATCTTAAAAAAAGAAAACAAGATAAACATGAATAACCTCACTAAAAAAAGAAATCTTTTGAATAACCTCACCAGAAATCTCTCCTACGTACATGATGAATCATATATCCACATAATCAAAGCTATGCAAAATTTGAGAGATAGAGAGCCGAAGAGAGAGAAGAAGAACACGTGTTAGTGCACCTCCTAAAGCGGAGTGCTACACTAGCACGACGAGGGAGAAGAGAGGAGAGGAGAGAAGAAAGACACAAGCACTGGGTGCAATCTCCCCCAGTGCAAGAGTGAGAATTTTCCTCTTGCACATATTTATTTATAGATTTCTTGAATGCTCAAAGTGAGTACATACTGGCCGGTCGGACATAAATGTCCATAGCTCATAAATGTCCATAGCTCATAAAAGAGCACTTGTTGAATAATGAAATATACATAATTAAGATGTCTTTTTGTGTAGCTCATAACTGGATCATTATTTTTTCACCTATCAGTTGCAATAAATATCAAAATATCAATTTCCATTACATACCTCTCCATTAGAAAGCAGTTGTCCTTAATTACAAAGATAAGAATCTACAAACCATAATTGTAAAAAAAAATGGTTAGTATTCTGTGTCAGAAATATCACATAGTAAAAGAAAAATTCATAAAACTAAACAATACTGCTTATGCATCCCACATACTACATATTCTAGTGTCCCATACCACTAGAATAAGTAGTATATGTCATACCCTAATGAATCAGGATATCATTCGTCACACTCATTGTTTAGTAAATCAATTTTCATAAATCTCAAGTCCAATTTTATAAACACTATCGTGGCAGAAAATCATCATATATCGATTCCAAATCCAAATCCAATTGTAATTCCAAATATGAGTCCAAATCCAACATATCTTTCATTTTATATACCCGGGTAACAAATTCATACAATGTGGCCAGGCACTGCAGCATGATTTTGTGATCAATGTTGCCTCAATCGATGAATCTGTGTGCACGTGACCAATGGACCAGACAAAGCAGAAAAATTACAAAACATTTACCTTGTACCAAATTGGAGTAGATTGGAATGCTAAACTATGTACCAAATATTCATGATCATTCCAAATTAACTGAGTTCAACTAAGCAATTGTATAGCTTCATGAAAAGCGATGTCAGTAGAAATCCTGGAGGTTCTCTAAGATGATACTGTTGTAGTTATCTTTATCTGCAAAAGTGTTTCCACTTCTACTTCACTAACTCAAGATAAGAGGTTAATAATAAATAAGAAATAAAGTAACAACATAAAGGAAATTAGTACAATGGTTGTTAGCGGGTCGTTGCAAAAGACGTCTGTAGCATAGCTATATGGCACTAACTTAATGTCAATACTCAGGGAAGTGACTCAAATGGGACACGGAGACTCTTTGAAGTTGTCAGTCTCAAGAAGGGAACCTAACAAGCAAACATACCAACTCAACATGCAAACCACCACTCAATGATCAAAAAATCTGTCCATAGCCTACCTCACCGCTCTAGGTCATCAAGCCATTTTGGCACTTGAACGGACCTCAAAATGCAACAAAACTTTAGGAGGAGGTCTAAGACACCTAGGGGCACTATCCTATCAACTCTGGTCGCAATCTGACAGGGTACCAGAATCACAATCTATCATGAAAAAGGTCATGAAAATTGCAACATAACTACCCAAAAAGGTCACCCTATGTCTAGGAACACTACTCTAAGGTCAAAATGTCAAAGAATAGTGAGTTAAGTACTCAAATATGAAGATTAGGCTCACTAACGCGTAGTCGCAAACCTCAAAAATTGACAATGGTTACACTTGAATGAAAGAGAAAAGAGAGGGAAACACAATGCAGGTTTCAAAAATGAAAACGGATTACCCAATCATTAGTTACGATGATTACAAATCTGAGCTTTGTAGTCGCTTGAGCGTATGTACATCAGAGCTCTTTCTTCTCAAAAGATAAGCCTCCCTTTTTACAGTAAGGTTATTGACCTTTATACCCAGGGCTTTTTAATTGACTAGTGACCAACTCACACGGACCTTTACAATCATCATAAAAGAATTACATCTCAGGGATTTGACATGCTACTCTAGAATCAGGATTTACACAGAGTATCACTACACTATCTCAGAAAAATAACAGAGTACAAATATGGTGTCCAGCTATGTGTCCGGCCAGGTGGAGGCCCGTTTGTTCAATTCGCTAACGTTTCCCCCATCCTAGCTGGTGTCATCCCTTGATATGACCATGTGCTGTCTTGTCATTAGGCTTGTCTTTAGCTTTGTCTCCAAAGTTTCTTTGTCATTGATGATGCTCCCCCCTTCCTTGAGTAATTCATATATTCTGGGTTGTTGTAGATGCATGTGTTGGACTTCAATTGTCAAGGCAATTTTACATCTTGTTGCTCATTCTTCTTTTTGGTGCCACTTTTGGCCGTGAAGATTTATTTTGATGTGTCTGCTTTTGTTGTTGACTTGCAACCTTATGTTTTGTTGTTGAGAGATCTCTTCTTGATGCTGTCATTGTTTGTCCGTTGGCTTTGTATGTCATTCTTCATTTTGCCTATGTTTGATGAAGCTTCGTTGTTGTCCTTGAATGTAATATTTTCTCTTGATAAGTATAGTGGGATCTGCAGTTGTAGCTCCAAGTCATTGATGATTGCTATGCATAGCCATTTCCTTATTGCTGATGTAGATGGAATATATACAAGAAGATGATGATAAGAGTTTCTAGATTAGGGTCTACAACTTGGATGACCAAAGGGAAAAAATCCAGTGGAAAAAAAGTGCCTTTGGTATATGCTCTTATTGGAGTTGAGAATTTGGACTTGACGAGATGTGTGTGTTTGTTTGCAACCCTAATTCCAACAATTGATATCAGAGCAGGTTGCCTCCTCTTCGGCTTAGTTGCAAGCAGCTCTAGCACACACCTTTCCACTTTCTCTGATTTTTGTGAGCTTTGGTGAGCGTTCACATGTCGACAAAATTTTTGGGAAGGCTTGTAGATCTCAATTTGCTCAGAACGGTGATTTGGGCTCATTTCGGCCTCTGTTTCCACTATAGGCAGTACTGCACAGGCTATTTTGTCATTTTGTGTAGAACTTTTGTCAGTGCTCTTTTTTGCATAATATGATCCTTACAGTCTTTTACGGTTTGCTCTATATAGCACGTGTTGTTCTTGTTTTGTTTCTCCTCTTTTCGGGCAGTTTTCACATTAGGTGTAGACATTCGTCATGGCCGACAACAACACAGATGTGTTCAAGATGTTTTCTGCTGAGGACAGATTGGATGGGGACAATTACCCTATGTGGGATTATATGATGCAACATGTTCTTGTGTCGAAGGGTGTCTGGAATATTGTGCAGGGCATTGATGTATGTCCTAGTTCTGACTTGTAGGCGATGTTGAGGATGTTGCAGGTCTTGCTGCAAGGATTTCTCCTGTTAGATTTGTTTTGCCTAAGGCAGAACAAGCTCATTGGGATGTAAAAGATGTGCATGCTCATGCATTGATCGCGTTGTTTGTGAAGCACACCATTACTCCTCACATTCATTCAACAAAATTTGCAAAACAAGCTTGGTATATTGTGGCTGGTCTTTATGCAAGTCGCAATGAGACAAAAATTGCATTGCTGCATAAAGAGCTGGAGTCAAAGATTATGCATCAGGAAGATGATATGGACAATTTCCTTGCTAGTGTCAAGGATATCAATCAGCAATTTATTTCTACATGTGAAGTCATTTCAGATAGTTCCCTCGTGCAGACTGTTCTTGATGCCTTGCCAGATTCTTACTAGTTTTTTGCTAGTACTTGGAGGCTTATGACCCAAGGAAATCCTGAAACTGTCAAGTTTGATGCATTATGCACATTGCTCTTGCAAGATTCTCTTTCGAGGAAAAACAAGACTAGACAGTGTGCATTATAACGGGCCTTTATTGCTGCTCAAAGAAAAGGTAATAACAGTAATGTAGCCACTTCTCATGGATTTGTGCGAGTGGAAAATCACATGTTCCTAATGCTTCTGCTGCAGCAATTCATGTGAAAATTCTGGTGATAAGGGCAAAAAGAAGATGCATTGACATTATTGTAAATCTAATGATCACTTGGTCAAGCAGTGTCCTAAGTTGAAAGCCAAAGAGGCTAAGAAGAAAGATGGTGGTTCCACTATAAATGCAACTATTGTTGAGTCTTCTGTGAAAGGAAACTATGATGTTGATATTGATGCAGAATGGGATTTTAGTGCAGAGTGTACCTATAAACCCGCTGTCCATGATGCATGCATGTCAATTGTGTCCATGATGTAGACTGTACCTATAAACCCGCTGTCCATGATGCATGCATGTCAATTGTGTTGCAGATTCATATGTGTGGTATTTTGACAGTGGTGCTACAAAGCACATTACCTCACATAGTGATTTGTTCACCTCTCTTGAGATGGGATTTCAGTCACTTGTGCCAACAATGCCTCTTATCGGGTTCAAGGAGTTGGAAAGATTGTGCTTACTGCTGCAAATGGCAGTTCTTTCATACTTTTGGATGCACTTTATTTACCTGGGATCAAGAAGATATTGTCTGTATCTACACTTGCTAGACTAAGTCGTGTAGTCAAATTTGTAGATGATAGATGTACAATACATGATCTCAGTTTTGGATGAAATTGTTGCATCGAGCATTTTATGCCGTGGGTTGTATAAGCTCACTTTGTATGACAAGTGCGGGAAGAATTTTGCAAATACAATTGTGGATTCAAAGGCTATTTCAGATGCAAAACTTTGGCATGCACGTTTTGATCATCTGAATTTTGCCAGTTTGCTGCGTTTGCAGAAATATGATATAGTTGCTTCTTTGCCGCCTCTTGAAGCACCTGTCAAACACGTTTGTGAAGGTTGTATTTTGGGTAAGATGCAGCGTTCGAAGTCTCAAAGGATGGTTCAGTTAGGGCCACATGCAGGTTGCAGCTTGTGCATAGTGATGTTTGTGGGCCCATGATTACTCCAGGCATGCATGGGTATTTCCGCTTAAAGCGAGGTCCGAAGTATTTATCTGCTTCACAAAATTTCTAGATGTGGCTGAAAATGTCCAGAAATGTACTATGGGCACCCTCCATTCCGATCGAGGGGGGGAGTATATGTCTGATCAATTCAATGCATTTCTGGCTAGTCGTGGGATAAAACACTGATGTACATTGCCTTATACGCCTCAGCAAAACGGTATTAATGAGAGGAAAAGCATGTCCCTTACGGAAATGGCACGATGTATGGTCAAAAGTTAAGCTTTGCTACATTATTTTTGGATTGAGGCCATCATGTATGCAACTTATGTACTAAACAGGTGTCCTATAAAAGCTTTGCAGTCTATTACTCCATATGAAGCATGGCATGGTAGAAAGCCTTCTATTGAGCACATGCGTGTTTTTGGTTGTTTGGTATATGCTTTGGTGCCACAAACACAGCGCATAAAACTGGATGATAAGGTTGTCAAATGTATTTTTGTTGGTTATAGTGCTGAAAGAAAAGGTTACAGGTTGTATCATCCACAAAAAAAGTGTATCTTGGTTTCACAGGATGTTGTGATTGTGGAAGATTCTGTTCAGCCCTTGTTGTCATGTACTAGAGACAGTAATGTAAGCTAACGAGCCATTTATGACACTTTGTTTCCTCTTTTCAGTGGTGGAAGTACGAATGTAAATTCCAATGAGGCAAATGTACATCCTATGGGGGTTTGTGAAAATGTTACAGATCAGCCTATTACTGATGCATGATGTACTTGATGAGGAAAGGGTTGAGAATGAGCAGGCTAGAGATATGCCTAAATGGCTTGTGCATATTTTGTGTGAAAGTAAATTGGATGCACCTTTGTCTAGTTGTACTCGTTCAGGTTCTTGACATGTATTAGACTGTTATGCTTTGGTTGTGTCTAGCTTACATGATGTTGAGGAACCTCTGTCTCTTGATGAAGCACATAATTAAAAAATTAGATGGTTGCCATGCGATCAAGATAGGATGCACTTATAGAAAATGACACATGGACTTTATGTGATTTGCCTCCTTGCAAAAAGGCCATTGGTACAAAGTGGGTTTCAAGTTGAAATGCAAGCAGGATGGTGAGATTGATCGCTATAAGGCTCGACTTGTTGCAAAGGGTTATGCACATAAAAAAGGCATAGATTATGAAGAGAATTTTTCTCCCACTTGTCGTATGACTACTGTGCATTTTCTATGTGCATTGGCAGCTCATTTTGGTTGGGATGTACATCAGTCACACATTGTTACTTCTTTCTTGACTGGTGACATATTTGAGGAAGTTTATGTAACGCAGCCTCGCGGTTTTTTGTCAAGAAAGGACAAGAGGATAAGGTGTGCAGATGTAACCAAGCAATCTCCTCCTTCTTGGTATGAGAAGGCTGACACTCATTTGGTCAAACGACACTTTTGTAACAGTCCAACAAAAAGCACATTGTATGTAAAGCGTGAGGGTGATGTACTTCTCATTGTGGTTCTTTATGTGGATGATTTGTTGATCACTGGACCAAATGAGAGACATATTGCTGAATTTAAGTCTGATTTGAATGCTACTTTCAAGATGAAAGATTTGGGGTTGTTGCATCATTACTTGGGTATATAGTTTAAGCAGTGTGATGGTGGTATTGCCTTGTGTCAAAAAAGTTACATAGAGACATTGCTATGTAAGTTTCGACTTGAGGATTGCAAACCTATTGCCACTCCCATGGAAACAGGTTTGAAATTGAGTCTTCATGATGTTGGTGATCCTAGAGATGTCACTCTTTACCAAACTATTGTTGGATGCCTCATTTATGTATGCAATACAAGGCCGGATATTCAATTTGCAATCTGAAAGTTGAGTAGATTTATGCATAGCCCAGGGTCTAAGCATTGGTAGGCTGTTAAGAGGATTTTTCGCTACTTGAGTGGCACTTTACGTCTTGGCTTGTTTTATCCCAAGAGGGGATCATTACCGCTTGACTTACATGCTTTTTCGGACTCAGATTGGGCTGGTTATTTTGACACGCGAGTGTCCACAAGTGGTTTTTGTTTCATGCTTGGCAGTTCATGTATATCATGGTTGAGCAAGAGGCAACCTAGTGTGGCCACTTCTAGTTGTGAGGTTGAGTACAGGGCAGTCTTCACAGCTACGGTTGAGTGTGCATGGCTCACATGCCTTATGGTTTATTTGGGTGTTGGACATGACACTGCCAACACTATCTACACTGACAGTCAGAGCGCATTGGCAGTTGCAAGGAACCCAATTTTTCATGCTCGCACAAAGCACATTGAGGTGCATTACCACTATTTCAGGGAGAGGCTCTCAGCAGGAGAGATCAGCTTGGCTTATGTGCCAACACAGGACAACCTTGCAGATCTTTTCACAAAGACATTGTCTCGTGAGAAGTTCGAAGCTTCCCGCAAAGCTTTGGGCTTACCCCCCTTTGTGGACTGATGATGTCCTTAGGGCATGGCACTTCCCTTTACTCTATGTGCTAGCTCTCGTTCACCGCATCACTCCAAGGGGGATTTGTTACCATATATATATGTGTAATGATGTGTGTGAACACACTTAGGACCGTGGATATTTTCCCTCACTAGGAGGTTTTTTCCCCCGTGCATTCTATATACGCCAATCATTCTAGGGTTATTAATCTTTCCATTGCACATACTAAGTAATACACTCTCTGTTGTGTGCCTTGAGCTTCCTTCGTCTTCTCCAAGCTGTGTGTTTTCCTGCAACCCTAATTCCAACATGTGTGATGTTTTTTCTTTTTTCTTTTGTGTTTTTTTTGTAATTTTTTGCTTTGAAAAAAGCTTTTTAGGTTTATTTTTACTTGGTAAGCCTAATGAGATTTTTGAAATTCTTGAGCTAAGAGGAAAAATGAAACAAAATAAAATACAAAAAGCAAAGAAAATTTCACACAATTAAAATAAAATAAAAAATGATAAAAACTAGTTTAAAAAATATGCAAAAAGTTAAAAAGAGTTGAAAAATTGCACAAAAAAAAGAAGAAAAGAGAGAAAGAGAAGGGATGTTGTGTGTGTGTGTTTTAATATTTTTTTCAGAAAAAGAAATAATGAAAAAAGTAAAAATATTTAATCGAGCTTCGAAAATATACCAAAAATCATCAAAATTCACAAATTTGTAAAGCACGTTGCATATCAATAGTTTGTATCACATTTTCTCATTTTTATTAATTTTGATAAAAATTGGGAATTTTAGGTAATAAATAAAAATACTAAAATTTAGAAAAATTAGCCAAAAAAACATTTTTTTGAAAAATTATAAAGCCAAACGACTTATTCACAACACTTAGCAATGTAATTACACCATTCAATCAATCATCCCTCAAGCTGCTAATCAAAATCAAATTTTTTGGATTGTTTTTACGTTTTTTGACTCAATTATGACCCAAAAATTAGTCTACATAGTGGTTTAATTAAACAAATTTTTGTACATTGGTCAAATACACTATCAAATCAATGTTTCAATCTATTTTTCACATTAATTTACTCATTCAAATCAATTTTCTAGTGTGTAAATTGCACATTAAGCACACAGTTAACAAGCTTACACATACTTACAAATTCTAAGATAATTTGGATAACATTTCGGCGCAATTTGAACAATCAAAACCATATACTACAAGAATTTCAATAACCACAAACATCCAATGGCTTTACATTAATTCATTAGCACCAAAATTGTCATACATTTGCACCCAAATTTGTACATTTTGCCTACAAATAGACACACACTACTGCACATGAAATTGTTTCAAATTTGATGCATTTAATCTTCATAACAACTTGCACATAAATACAAAAATTTATGGGTTAATATACTCACAATTATATCAAGAATTGCGATGATTTCCAACTCCAATTGATGCCTAGCAACCGTTTCACCATAAATCACTTACAAGCAACCGATCACCAAAAACTTATGCGTAGCATCAAATCCATGAAAATTAAATACATATTATTAATGGGCATACATCCAATGCTTGATTTATCTATTCATAACATTAAAATCACACGCCATTAGTGAAAGTAATTACAGAGGATAATGAGTGAAAAATCTTTTAATTACACACTAAAAAATCACTCGAATCCACATGAATTCTTTGCATTTTTCTTTCAAAAGAGTGATTTTCTATCCTCTATTGGGAATAGACACATGTTTAGCACACAAATTATTAGTAGATAAGTGATCAATTAGGGGAAAAAAAGGGGGGTTTCTATACCTAAACCTACTCCTAAACACTCAATCTTCTAAAAACTTCTCCTCTAATTTAGGCTAACATCCCCGAAAATGGCGTCAGATGTTGGTTCCCTTAGAGCATAGCTCCAGCGGATCAACAAAATTATCAATTCGTGGATGGTAGCAACCCGGCTAAGGCATGGAAGCTTATATGATAAACCTTATGCTAATCAAGCATTGCTCTTCGTTGCATTCCCTAATGATCGTAAGCACATCCTAAACAAAAGCTCATCCAAGCTCATAGGGTTACGATTAGAGCAATGTATGCACGAATCAGAATCTATACACCAATCTAATCATGCATACGATACCATAATCAAACACAATAGGCAATCAAACAATTGGAGGGCGATTAGTTCTTGATATATACAAATCAAGACATACATGCACAACTTGAATGAAAAGCAAGACAGAAGCAATAGGATTCAATTTCGTTGCATGCATTAATGGGTTTGTGAAAAGAGTATATGCTACTCTATGCCTCCACATCCATAGTTTCTTTCTTCTTATTCTCTACTTTAGGTTTTCACACAATGATCTCTCCCCTTTCACATGAGCTACACTTCACTTATATGCCTAGGGTTTTAAAAATGAATGGCCGCCCGTCCAAGGAACATGAAGTAAATCAATAGATACAACTTGGAACTCATAGAGAGCTCGTGACTCTATACATGACAAATGGAAAAATGCATGCATGAAGAAGGTGAAAATGGATGCTCGCATTGGATGCTTCCAACACCTGCAAATAAAAAAGAAAAAACTAGAATTTGATGATCTCAGCTCTTTTCTCATTGAGAAAGAAGCCATGTTAATTACTCAAGGCAAAATTTAAATTTTTGACCACGATGATGAAGCACTTGCTACTTCGGATTCTAAAAAGAAGTTTAAGGGTTGTTGTTCAACTGTGAAAAGCATGGTCATTTGTCTCAGGATTGCAAATCCAAAGGCAAAGGCAAAAGCTCAACAAAGGACAAAGGCAAAGGCAAGGATGATGAGGATAGCAGTGAGAATGATTTTGTGAAGGACACAGTCTGCTGGTGTGGTGAAGACTACATTGGCAAGGGCTTCAACCTTCTAGTCAGGTGGTCATTGCCCCAACTTGCTAAAGCGATAGCTAGCCAAAGAGAGGCTTGTGAGCGGCAAAGAGGAGCAAAAGGAGCTCCCTATACATGATTTGGACCCATGTGTTGGAGCTCAATTTATCGGTGTTTGAACCCGTGGGTTGGAGTGTAAACACATGCATCTAGCAAGGAAGCAATGCGACATATACAAAACACGATGGATGTGTGCATAGATTCATTGTTGTTGGTTGGTTTATGGAGAGGATGTGTTCCAAAAGTTCATTGTCAAGATTGGACATGATGTGTTCACAGTTCATGGATGGGGATTCTTGGACGCAACGTGGTCTATAGTTCAATCTTCTTTGAGGCAATCGATGCTCAAATCTTCTGTGAGGCAACCGATGCTCAAGATGGCATTCTTCTTAAGAACACATTGGTGGTTGCATAACCGAGATGTATCCAATGGACAAATCCTCTGTTGGGGTATTCATGGTAGCTTCTTCATCCACTTGGTCTTCCTACATATGTCCATTACGAGTTGTACAAGGGGTGTTACAATTATAGCATCTCAAGTGAATAGCCCAATGTGATCGCAATATTTATTTTGATTTTAGGTATTTCTTTTACTTATTTGACAAGATTTTGGGTAGGCCAATTCTCTGAGCGGGGTACTTGAAGACCCAAGCTAGTATATAAGCACACCCAACCCCCACTATCTATTTCATTGCCCAATTGGTTGGTTCAACACTCTCTCTCTCTCTCTCTCTCTCTCTCTCTCTCTCTCTCTACGCTTGTGCATCGTGAACTTTGACACTACTATGGTCACTATTCTCTTGCTAAGAGCTAAGCATGCATGGCTCAGCACTTGGAACCATGCATGCTCGGTGTATCTGTTTGCAAGCTCCTCTCTCATTTGTGTAACAAGCCCCCCTCCCCACTCCTTGTTATGCACACTCCCACGTGCCTCCCAGGCTCCACTGATCGCCATGCAATCGCCTGCATTACAAGAAATGGTCACCAACAAGCCATTCCCTACACTAGAATGGCTTGCGGTGTTGCTCCGGTTCGTAAAAAGCTCGTTCTGAGATTAGAGAGTGGCCAACAAAGATTTTTTCAAGGGTTTTGTAAGTAATATGATTCAAAGTTACAAGGAACATCCCTTTTGGGATTTCGGCGTGTGGGTATGCATTTTTGCACTGCTAGCAAGGGTTATCCCTTGAAAAGGAGTCAAAAATTGCATCATTTAAGTGTTTTTTATGCCTCTCCTTTGGCCACTTTCCCGCTCTGGACCCTCCTCGTCAATTTCATGTTTGCTATGTTTGCCATCCATGAAGGAAAATTAACCCATACTATGAAAACTTGTCAATCAAAGAATGTATTGCGTATTTTGCTTGTGTCCATAGTCACAAGACACTAGGAAGCTATTGAGATAATGTACAAGTGTGTTGCACCTCTCCACATTATTAGAAGCCACTAGAGAAGTAATAACAATGTTTTGCTGCATGTAATGATCTCCTACATTGGCTACTCAATGCAGGAAGGCAGGTTGAATGTTTTTCAACATCCATAGCTTGCATAAAGACACAAAGCATCTTCATTGTGCTGAACTTCAAAGCTGTCAAATGGAAAATTCCTCCTCCTGGCACTCCTGGTGCCATTTAAACCTTGCTCTCTCCAGATCCAGTAACAATAACTTCCTCTAATTTATGAACTCAAAGAGTTGTCTGCATGCCAGCACTTGCATATAGATGAGCTATGGCAGACTCTTTTTCCAAGAAAACTGTATGTTTAAAGACCAAACTTGCAAGTTTCATATTATCTGACTTTTTACAAGCAGTCAATAAAGCAAAGCATGCTGGAAGACAATCAGGACATCGAATCTTTTGAAGCATTGTCAGCGCCTTGTCCAGTTGCCCTTCTCGACCGAAGAGATTCACCATGCAAGTGTTATGCTCTGAAGTTGGGAGAATGCCATAGTGTGAGCTCATAATATCATAGTAAGTTTGGCCTTCATGCACCAATCCCAAGACACTGCATGCACTAAGAACCACCATAAAGGTAACAAGGTTTGGCTTGGTACCTTCCGACAGCATTTTGTTGAAAATGCGTAAAACATCATCATGCAGCCCACCCTGCCCATACCCTGCAATGAGTGCAGTCCAAGAGGCTACATCTTGAGTAGGAAGCGAGTCAAACACTTCTTGTGATGTCGCAAGTGCATTACATTTGGCATACATATCCACCAGAGCACTTGCAAGAATCACACTTCTTGCTAGCAGACCCTGTCGAGCAATTTCAGCATGAACTTCTTTACCCTTCTCTGCTGCCCCTATGCTTGCACAGGCATTTAAAATGCAAACAAATGTTACTGGATCAGGAGAAAAGCCTTCAAATTTCATTTGCTCAAAACATTCTAGCGCTTTCTCGCCATGCTCGTGTAAACAGTATTCTGCAATTAGACCAGTCCAAGAGACTATATCTCGAAACGGAAGCTCCTCAAACACCTCCTGTGCCTTCGCAAGGTCACCACACTTGGCATACATATCCACCAGTGCGCTTCCGAGAGTATACTCTGTCTTCAGCAGCCCCATATTGACAATCTCATCATGAATGTTCTTTCCAACTTCAGCTTCTCTTGAGCTGCCACATGCTTTGAGCGCACACAGGTATGTCACTGCATTTGGAGACAGACCTTTATCCTTTAGGCCTTTAAAGCATGCAAGGGCTTCCTTATCACGGCCAAGTTGAGAATAACCTGTCATTAGTGCTGTCCAAGAGACTACACTGCCTCTTGACAGCTCCTCGAGCACTTCTTGCGCCAGAGCAATTGCACCACATCTTGCATACATATCTACCAATGCATTAGGAAGAGCACTACAGTTTTCTAAGAGCCCAGAAAGTCGGACAATCTCTGTATGTATCTCTAAGCCCTTCTCAAGTGATCCTACACTGCCACAGGCTTTTACAATACAAAGAAAGGTAACTGCATCTGGAAAGAGACCTTCCCCTTCCAGCTGTTTGAATAGATGAAGTGCTACCTCTCCTTTCCCCTGCTGGCAATATGCTGCAATGAGTGCATTCCAGGAGACCACATTCCGAACAGGAAGCTCACCAAACATGTGCTGCGCTTGTGAAATTGCTCCACATTTCGCATACATGTCCAGCAATGCATTTCCAAGCACAACATCTGTCCCTAGCAAACCCTTGCTGATGATCAAAGCATGTAATTCTCTGCCCTTGTCGACTGCTCTGGTGCCACCACAGGCTTTGAGGGTGCAAGCAAATGTTAATCCATTGGGAGCAACACCCTCATCTTGCATCTTCATGAAGAACTGGAGAGCTTCTTCATAGCGGCCATGATGAGCATACCCTGCAATCAGAGAAGTCCAGGAAGCGACATCTCGAGCTGGAAGCTGGTGGAAAACTTCTTGCGCACGGGCAAATGTGCCGCACTTGACATACACATTAACCAAAGCGTTTCCGACCACAATGTTCTGTTCTAGCAATCCCCATTTCACAATAGAGGAATGAAGCCTGGTACCTGTGTGCAGATCTTTGTGTGTGGCGCATTCTTTCAAAAGGGAAGCGACAGTAGCATCGCTTTGAAGGCTGTGTTGGTAGTCATTGTGTTGTTGTCTGCTGAAATACGTTTCCCTCAAACCTGCTTCTTTTGTTGGGCAGACGCCTTCGAATGCAAGCGCCTTGGGCAACCTAATCATGAGATGCTATGCTAGGGTCCCAAGAATAGGCCTTCCATGAGAAGCCCATGTTCGCTCTTGGCAAGGATCTCCTCATCTGCGTTTCATGGTTGATCATTTCTACCAACTGCTTCTAGCCCGCCTGCGGATGCTTTATGCTTTGTATTATGTCAATACCCCCCTCAACTTGAGCTTGCACCAACTTTGTATGAATTGCTCCAATTTTCACACTTTTTTTTTTTTTAATAATAAAGATCTATCTTTGGGTTTCTTAAGCAAAAAAATTCACTAGTAAGCTCATAACTAGACGATCACCTCCCTTGCAATACATTGAAGTGCATACAAGACACGATTGTATACACAAAAGTGGATCAAAGGCATCATCTATCAACCAAAGCAGGCTAACTTGAGGAAGCATTTGGGGAGGCCTTGAAGTTGTCCACCCCTCTTGCTGTCAAGGCCAAAGGCTCGATCACCGGCGTCTTGATTTACAAAACACACAATCATCCAAAATCAAAATGACCACATATTTAGGTATGGTTGAACCTAATCAAATTTGTTAAGTAGCTTGTAAAATCACATGATAAGGAGGTAGCTTGAAGGTAGCTTACATTATCGACAACAAGCTAATTGAAGCTTCCATGTTTGGAATTTGATAGTGAGGCATGGAGTGTAGTTGCCACTACATGTTGAATCAAGTTTTCAATGCAATATTTGGTTGGTTGTTGCACTGCTAGAAAGCCTTATGAAAAGTCATTTTTGCAAGTGAGTGAAATCTACAGGGATAAAGAGATTTATCAAGTTTCTCCTTTTTATTCGCACACACCTATGAGAAGATAAATTTTAATGTTTGACCAGAAATGTTAATGTGTATTTAGTATTTTTGCTCTTTGCAGCCAATACAATCAATCAAATGTTAATGTCTATGTAATATTTTTGCTCTTTGCAGCCAATACAATCAATCAAATGCGCAATGATATAGTTTTTGTTTTAATTTTAACTCTTGAATATAGTTTTTTGAACCTTTTTTGTGATAAACCAAATGATTTACATCCCTTCTGTCATATTGAGTTGTAGATAATGGAGCTTCGACAACAAAGTGATCAAAATGGAGTGCTAGCATCAACTTAGTAGCTTTGAACTTCAAGTCCACTATTTCGTTCTTGAATACCATGACTATGTAGTAGGAACTCAACTATAGGACAGGGGCATCAACTTAGTAGATTTGAAATTTAGGTCCACTATTTAGTTCTTGAATACCATGACTATGAAGTAGGAACTCAACTATAGGGCAAGGAATGAGTTTTGTTTCTTATAAATTAATGTGACGACCATACTTATCTACGTCCACTAGTTTGTCATAAAAACTAATATCTAATACTCTTAAATGATTTTCTCATCTTAAACTGATCATTTAATATGGGGAAGTACCAGGAGAGTAAAAGCTAGAATATTGGTAAGGCTGCAGACCGTCGTTCTCTGTCAGGGATCCAAAGGAAGGAAAATACAGATCCAAAGGGGGATAGCCTGCAAAAGAGCAATGTTCTTCAATGGGGCTTAAAAGACCTAAGGTTCAACTCCATTAAGACTTCCATAGGCTAAGGTTCTAAAAATAAAACCTTTTATCCAATGGCCAAAGCATAGGGGAATTGGATGGTCATGGGAAGACTAAAAAGTCTTCCCACATCCCTAGGAAGGAGGGGGCAGCCCATTTTGTAGGGGATGAGAGAGAAACACACACACACACACACACACACACACTCTCCAAGGATTCCCCTTTACACAAAGGGAATACTGGACACATGTCAAGCTCCTAGGTCAGTTGCCCCATTCTCCCCTCAAATCCTATTGGATGGCCAATGAGAATTAGGCTAGAGCAAATGTAGTCTAATCAATTAAAAAATGCTTGATAAAAGCATCAATAGAAATTAAGCTCCCTAGAAGACTATTGGGCAGTCTACCAAGAGCTCCAATGAGCATCTAGCATCCCAATGGCTTGCCCGATTCTTGTTGGCTAGAAGACAAAAAGGTCCAATGAGAGTTTAGATGAATTATTTAAATACCTAAAGCTCTCACAAAAGGGGAAAGGGGGACACTTGTCAAAAGGCTCTCAACTATGCTTCTAGTTTGTGATTGGCTAAGCTTTACATGAGCATTGAGAGGCCTTCATGAGCATTTAGCAAGAGGGGTCGACCAAGATGAGAAAAGGGGTTGCATTTTACTTATACACAATGCTACACACACACACACACACACACACACACACACACACACACACACACACACACACACACACACACACACACACACACACACAACTCATGTGTGCAAGAAGAACTCCATCTCCTTCTCCAAGCATTGAGAAGTAGAGGCCTACACCAACAACTCTTGGCTTTGGAATGTAAATCCAACCAAGAGCCAAGCTTCAATGGCATGCTCATCTCCTCTACCATGCTAATTACTAAGCTAAGCTATGTTATGAGAGTGATTATGTGAGGAGAATACTTCTTTCTTGTAAGATACCTCTTCTTCCTCCCAATCTATCCTCATTCCCGGCTAGCTCGCACCATTTTTGAAGGTGTGTGAGGTCTTGGGACTGAGGCTAGGGACACTAGGTGTGTTTTTCAAGCATAATTTGGTGTATGAAGCTTCTATCTTCATTACACCAACTAGTTTTATCAAGGAACACAAAGATTGTATTGTACAAAAGTCTCCTTTGATGGGAGAAGCTACAATACAAAGCCTTTATGGAGGGGGGACCGACTCCATGTAAATCCGGTCCTCAACTGTTGTCAATTGTTCTATTTCTTTCTCTTTTCAAGTATTTTCAATGCCAGTTTAGCTAGGTGTAAATAACTATGTTGCTTTCTCAATTAAGTACTCTCTCTAAGCTCATTAGGAACTTGTTCTTAATGAAATGCTCACTATGTTATCAATTTTCGCTACACACAAGTTACTAGTGCATTAAATGTTTCATTGGTATCATAGCTATTGGTTTCTCTTTTATTACTCAAGAAGAGAGGTCCTCAAGCTTGCTACAAATGGTTGGTGTTATTAATTGCAAAAGAGTAAGTAGAATAGGGATTTCTCATCCTTGAAGCATGCCTACTTTATGCAGTTAATGGGGACACCGTCAAGAGCTATGGTCTTAATAATGAAGTCCTACGGGGCTTGCTTATGGCTTAACCATTATTGAGCTATTAGAAGCTCGACAAGAACCGATGCTCTCTTGGCTCTATTGAACCCTCTTTTCTATTCCTCGCAATTAATAATATTTGATCCACGGGTATAGATGCTTGAGTGCTTATCTTTGAAGGTAAAGAGGAGTAGTAACTAGGGCTTGAAGTGCCAAAGTACAAGTAAAAGTTTACACCTAAAATTTGCTAGTATGGATGACAAAGGAAAAGAGATTGAATTGAATGTTGATAGCTTTGATTTTGCTAATGAAAGAGCAACTAATAATGCCCCTATGCTTGTAAACTATCTTGTTTCTAGGCTTCAACAAGCCCTGGGCAACCATCCCTCCAAGGTGAAGTGCTACAGCAATTGCGCACCCATGGTATTCTCCAAACTCCCCACCAAGAAGAGAAAGTACCTAGGAAGCCTCCTAGTGAGACTTCCAAAAGAGGACTCTCTCCGAAAAGGGAAGAAGACAAGGATCCGTACGAAGGGCTCAAAAATCTACTACTCGATGACGCATCTCCTTCCCAAAGGAGAACTCAAGTTTCAAAACGGTAGAGCCCCCACAAAAATAACGAGAAATAAGTAAGTCTCTTGCCACCTCGACGGAGAATGCTCCACGAAGACAACGGGCATAACGCTCTCCAACACCCCCTAAATGGAGAATATCATCGCATACTTCTCTACACCATAATTCAAAGAGGGACGACAGAAAACAAGAGAAGAAAAAAGCGAGAAAGAGGTCACTCTCTCCTTCATCCTCTTCCTCTTCTGAAGAAAGTGATGGTGCAAACAAGGAGGAACAAAGGAAGAAAAGGGCGAGAAAGAGGTCACCGTCTTCTCCATCCTCCTCATACTCTTCCTCTTATGAAGAAAGTGATGGTGCAGCTCTTGACCACCTAAAAGAAGAGGCCATAGAAAATCCTATGCCATGTGGAAGAGGTCGTCCAAGCTCAAAAAGTTCAAAGAGGGAGGAAAGAACATCTCTTTCCTTACGTACGATGGCACCTTTGGTGCTACGGACAAAGTCTTGGCCTTCATCCAACAATTCGATGCGGCATTTGGAGATGAGGGCTTCACGGAGTCCTCTAAGCTACGCCATGTAGCTATGGATTTTCAAAATTCCGCCAGGCAATGGTGGTCTAGCCTACAAGCAAACGGTGAAGCTCCACAAACGTGGAAAGATTTAAGAGCTTCCATCATGATGCAGCTTTTGGCTACTGATGCCAAAGACAAAGTACTCACCAAATGGAAAAGCTTGAAGCTCTCTCCCTATGAATCTATCCACAAATATGTAGACAAGTTTTTGGATTTACATCTCAAAGCCACCGCCTTCAAAAAGATGGATTTTTGAGAGCAAAAACAACAATTTTGTGTGGGTTTAATTGAGGATATGGCGGAGTATGCTAACTCCCAAAGGCCACGCACCATATCTACGGTCATACGCCATAACATGGTGGCTTCATGAATCAATTTCCAACAAGGGGCTAAGAGAAATCTTAAGCCCACGGAAAACAAGGACTGTATCGAGCCTGGGACAATGTCCAAAAGTCTCCCAAAGGCAATGCCAACAACAACAAAGCTAAGGAGAAGGGAGTTTATAAAGGCAAAAATAAACTCTCTCTTGAAGAACTAGAGCGTTATCGAAAAGATGACCGTTGTTTCAAGTGCGAGGAGCAAGGGCATGCCTATCATGCTTGCCCCCACAAGAATACACGTAATGAGGCTCCTAGAGCAACCTTGTTTAAAATTCAAGAAGAGGATGCTCATCACAAAGGATCTCCTCTATGCCATGCTTGGGGAAAGGTAAGAGAACATGATGCTTTTATTCTCTTTGACCCTGGTTCTACTCACAATTTCATATCCATAGAGTTGGCCACCAAGCTAGGCATCCAAGCCTATGAGATGGGAGATTTCCTAACTCTGCCGATGGTGCTTTCAAGGGGCAAGAAGCCTCAGTCACTCCCTTAAAAGGGAAATTGAGGCTCCATGTCCAAAGCTATGCATACAAGGGGGATTTATTTATCTCTCCTCTCAAGCACGAGGATGTATTCCTAGGGGCACCATGGTTTGATCGCATGGCTGAAAATGTTAAATTCCCTAAAAGGCAAATCTACTTTAGGTTAAGGGAAAAAGATATGTACATGGAGGAGTTGGGTAGTACCATACCTCTTGTACATGAGAAAGCTTTCAATAAGTCATTAAAGAGCTCTATTTCCGTGTACATGATTTTCGTTAAAGATCCTCAAAATGAATCTAATGCTTTAACAAAAGAAATATAAATGATCAAAAGGAATTAGAGTTATCCAATTTCCTCAAGGGGTTTCAAGATGTTTTTATTGACAATATTCCTAGTGAAGTACCTCCAAAACGAGGAAATGATGGCAATTGAACTTATTCCAAGAAATTCACCGTCTAATAAACCTCCTTATAGAGTTTCCCAAGCTCAACAAGAGGAGATTATGCGGCAAGTGCACGAGTTAGTTGAGAAGGGCATGGTTAGGCCTAGCTCATCTCCATTTTGTTCAGCAGTGTTATTAGTGCAAAAGAAAGACGGCACATATCATATGTGTGTCAACTATAGATAACTAAATAGGATCACTATCAAGAATATGTTTCCCATTCCATGGGTAGAAGACCTATTTGATAAGCTACAAGGGTTGACCTACTTCAGTAGGATTGACCTAAAAAGTGGCTACCATCAAATAAGTATAGTTGATCAAGACATTGTAAAGACCACATTTTGCACTACGTTTGGTCTTTACGAGTACATTGTCATGCCTTTTGGCTTGACCAATGCACCAACCACAGTTAACCGCTTGATGGAGAAGCTATTCAAGCCTCACCAAACCTTTACTGGAGTGTTCGTTGATGATATAATGATCTACTCCAATTCACTAGAACAACACAAGCAACACCTCCAAATAATATTTCAAGTTTTACGAGAGAATAAACTTTATATTAATCAAAAGAAAAGTGAGTTTTCTTACAAGAGATTCATTATTTAGGTCACATTATCTCTCAAGATGTCATCCAAATGGATCCATCGAAGCTAGAGGTAATAAAAGGATGGCCTAATCCAAGGAATCTACATGAACTAAGAATCTTTATAGGTATGTGTGCATACTATAGAGGCTTCATAGAAAAGTTCTCACAAATCGTGGGACCATTACATAACCTAGCAAAGAAAGACGTTAGGTATATATGGTCCACCAAGGAGAACAATGCTTTTGAAAAGCTTAAAGAAAATCTTATCTCTCAACCTGTGCTTACACCACCGGATCTCTCAAAGCCATTTGAGGTCCAATGTGACGCCTGTGGTGATTTCCTTGGAGTTGTTTTGCTCCAAGAAGGGCACGCCATAGCCTATGAAAGTTGAAGGCTCGACCCTGTTGAGCAAGCTCTAGGCATATATGAGAAGGAACTCTTAGTAGTTCTACATGCTCTAGACTCGTGGAAGCACTATTTATTGGGGACTCCTTTCATTCTGCGGTGGCGGACGGATCACCAATGTCATAATAACTAATATCTAATTCTCCTAAATGATTTTCAGTACCAAGGGAGAAAAAGCTAGAATATTGGTAAGGCTAGAAGACTGGTCACAATAGGGATCCAAAGGAAGGAAAATAGGGATCCAAAGGGGGGCCATCTGCAAAAGAGAAATGTGCATGAATGGTGCTTCAAGGACCTTAGGGTTTAGCCCATTAAGACTTCGAGAATGTTAAGGTTCTAAAATTTAAAGGTAAAGTCCAAATGGTCAAGCTTAACAAAATTGGATGCTTTTGTGAAGACCATAAAGTCTTCATATATCCCTAGATGGGAGGGGGCGAGCCCTAAAGGTAGGGGAAGAGAGAGAAGAGGTGAGACAATACACACAAACACATACACACTCAAGGCTGCCCTTTACACAAAGGGCAGAGTGGACACATGTCAGGTTCCTAGCCCAGTTGCCCCCAAAGTGCATTCAAATCCTATTGGATGGCCATAGAGGTGGACCAATGAGAATTAGGCTAGAGTAAATTTAGTTTAATTCATTTAAAAAACACTTGATAAAAGAACCAATAGAAATTAAGCTCGCTAGAAGACCATTGGACAGTCTACCAAGGGGTCCAATGAGCATTCAGCAGCCCAATGGCTTGCCTGATTCCTATTGGCGAGAAGACTAAGATGTCCAATTAGAGTTTAATTTAATTATTTAAATACCTAAAGCTCTCACAAAAGGAGAAAGGGGGACACATGTCACAAGGCTAGCAATCACATTTCTAATTTATGATTGGCTAAGCTTTACAAGGGCCAATGGGATGCCAGCATGAGCAATTAGCAAGAGGGGTCGACCAAGATGAGAGAGAAGGTTGATTTTTACTCTTTCTCATTGCACACACACTCATACAAATTCATGTGTGAAGTAAAGAAGACTATCTCATTCTCAAGCTTCAATGGAAAGCTCATCCTCTACTCCAAGCTTGTGAGAAGGGAGGCCTACACCAACAACTCTTGGCTTTGTGATGCAAATCCAACCAAGAGTCAAGATCCAATGCATGCTCATGTCCTCTACCATGCTAATTACTAAGCTATGCTAAGTTAAGAGTGATTATGTGAGGAGAAATACTTCTTTCTCGTAAGAATACTTCTTCTTCCTCTAGATCTACTCTCATACCCCGCTAGCTCTCACCATCTTCGAAGGTGTGTGAGCTCTTGGGTCTGAGACCATGAGGGAATTGATGTTGTGTTTTTCAAGTGTAAGCTTGGTGCTTGAAGCTTCCATCTTCATTGCACCAGCAAGTTATTCAAGGAACACAAAGTATTGTATTGTAAAATGTCTCCCTTTATGGGGGAAACGTATAATACAAAGCTTTTGGAGGGGGGACCAGATCCATGTAAATCCGGTCCTCAATTGTTGTTAATAGCTTAATTTCTCTCTCTTTTTGAAGTATTTTTCATGCCTATCTAACGAGGTGTTATGCTTTTGTTGCTCTCTCCAACCAAGCACTCTCTCTATGCTCATTAGGAACTTGTTCTTAATGAAATGCTCACTATGTTATCAATTTCCGAATGTTACATTGGTATCAGAGCTATTGGTTTCTCTTTTCTTGCTCAAGAAGAGAGGTCCTCAAGCTGACTATAAATGGTTGGTATTCTTAATTGCAATTGAGTAAGTAGAATAGGGTTTTTTTAGCCTTGCAGTGCACCTGCATCGTGCAGATAACGGGGCATCACCGTCAAGAGCTATGGTCTTAATAGTGGAGTCCTACGGGGCTTGCCTACGGTGAGCTATTAGAAGCTTGATAGGAGCCGGTGCTATTTTGGTGGTGAAAGACCCTCTCTTCTATTCCTTGCAATTAATGATATTCAAGCCACGGGTACGGGAGCTTGAGTGCTTTTCCAAAGGGTTAAGAGGAGTAGCAACTAGGGCTTGAAGTGCCAAAGTACACTTAAAACATTTACACCTAAAAGTTGTTAGAATGGATTACAATAGTAAAGAGAGTGAAATTAATGTTGATAGCTTTGATTTTGCTAATGAACAGGCTACTAAGGAAGCCCCTATGCTTGTTAACTACCTTGTTACCAGACTTTAACAAGCCATGGACAATCCATCTCTCGAAGGTGAAGTACAATGGCAGCTACGTACTCATGGGATTCTCCAAACTCCTCACCAAGAAGAGAGAGTACCTAGGAATCCTCCTTGTGAGACTTCCAAAATAGGCCTCTCTCCGATAAGGGAAGAAGAAGAGGATCTGTACGAAGGGCTCAAAAATCTACTACTTGTTGATGACACATCTCCTTCTCAAAGGAGAACTCAAGTTTCAACGGTAGAGCCCCCAATGAAAGAACGAGAAAGAAGTGAGTCTCTTGCCACCTTGACGGAGATGGCAGGAGACAATGGGAAAAACACTCTCCAACACCTCCTAAACAGAGAGACCATCGTCTTTGTGGAGATAGCTCCATGAAGACGATGGGCAAAACACTCTCCAACACCCCAGAGAAGACCATCACATAATTCTCTACACCATAATTGAAAGAGGGACGAGAGAAAACAAGAGAAGAAAAAGGCGAGAAAGAGGTCACCCTCTTCTCCATCTTCTTCATCCTCTTCCTCTTCTGAAGAAAGTGATGGTGCAGACGAGGAGGAACAAGGAAAGAAAAAGGTGAGAAAGAGGTCACCCTCTTCTCCATCCTCCTCATACTCTTCCTCTTCTGAAGAAAGTCATGGTGCAACTCTTGAACCACCTAAAAGAAGAGGCCATAGGAAATCCTATGCCACATGGAAGAGGTTGTCCAAGCTCACAAAGTTCAAAGAGGGAGGAAAGAACATCTCTTTCCTTACCTACGATGGAACCTTTGGTGCTACAGACAAAGTCTTGGCCTTCATCCAACAATTTGATGTGGCGTTTGGAGATGTTGGCTTCACGGAGTCCTCTAAGCTATGCCATGTAGCTATGTGTTAGCGGGTCGTCGTGACGAACGTCTGCAACATAGTTTTTTGGTATTAACATAATGTCAATACTCATGGAAGTGACTAGGATGGGGCGTGGAGACTCTTTGAGATCGTAAATCTCAAGAAGTGAACCTTAACAAGCAAACATACCAACTCAAAAAGAAAACCAACAGTCAATGATCAGGAAAATCTGCCTATGTCCTTTCTCACAGCTCTAGGTCATCACGCCATTTCAGCACTCGAACGAACTCGAAATGCAACAAAACTTTAGGAGGAGGTCTAGGAAAACCTAGGGGCAATATCCTACCAAGTCTGGTCGCAATCCGACAAGGTATCAAAATCATGACCCATCATGAAAAAGGTCTTGAATACTACAATAGAACATGCCAAAAATGTCGCCCTATGGTCTAGGAACACTCTCCTATGGTCAAAATGACTAAAAACAGTGATTTAAGCACTCAAATCTAAAGATTAGGCTCACTAACGCGTAGTCGCGAACTGCAACAAAAATGACATTGCTTACAAATGAAAGAAAGAGCAAAGAAAGAGGAACACAATGCAAGTTTCAAAACTAAAATCTTATTACCGATTATTGATCGGGTGAAAGAGACGCTGAGAAGCAGTAGTAGTGCTTATAAGTGTCTCTTTCACCCGATCAACTAGATCTAGCGGTGGGACGAGCAGCAATGATTACAAGGTGGAGCAGCCTCTTAGCTGGAGCGTACATTTTCAGAGCTCCTTTTTTCTCTAAAGATAAGCCTCTTTTCACATTAAGGTTATTGGCCTTTATACCTAGGGCATTCTAAATGGCTAGTGGTCGCGACTCATTGAAGTGCGCGAGCGAGAGCGTGTGTGAGTCTGTGCAGCAATGGAGAAGAGAGGAGAAGACGAGACCTTGTGTTTGCAGGGGCTAAAAATCACTCTCTACATGTGAGCTCCCTTATTCTATTATGTACATAATGAATAAATATAGTGGGCGGGCACCTCGCCTAGCCGGCCACATGGGGCTTTACCCCAACAACCTCCCACGTAAAGGCCAATATGGCCGTGAGAGAGAAAAGAAAACCATACAAAACTTGTACAAGTCCATCACAAGTATGACCTCAGCCAACACCCATTGGCTCACTGAATCTGTGTGCATCCAGCTCTAATTGTAGAGGAAGTATAGAGCGATCGACACCATATTCCTTACCAAAGCCGCGCACATCCTGCAGGTATCTCACCATACACTGCAAAGTGCCCCTATGCTCAAGGCCAACGTCAGTCACTGCATGACTAGCTGCTCCCACTATAGATGCATCTATTGCAAATGCAATCTCGGGTCTTGAGACGAGTATCTCATACATAAGACTCCCGAATGCTGATGCAATCCTAGCAATATCTGCCAATTTGACCATCTCAGTCAAATCTGGCTCGGAACTCCACTCATGGAAATCACCCTGACACCCGAACTCTGATCCCTGAATCCATCCTTGTGTCCATCGCATGTCACATGCGCACCAAGAGCATCCGTCTGTCCTGAACGCTATGTGGCAAGAGCAATGCCTAGCTCTAACTCACACGTATCAGCCTCTGGCCTAAGCATATCCATGAATGACTGAATCCCAACTGAATCCTCAACACTCAAGCCATCCATATCCATAATCATATCCACGAATAACATGCCTTGCTACACAACTATCTGCACAACTGGCTCAACATGCTCACAAACTGGAGCATCATGCAACCTATCCACAAAGGAGACATGCCTCGTCTCTCTGCATGGCTGTGTACATACAAAGACTATGTCGTCTTGTACAGGATGTACTTGCATTGCATGGATCATGCCAACACTAGCACCTCTTGCTATGACTAGCTATCCACGATCCAATCTGAAACTGTTCTCATCCAACACTATCTGGCATCCGCTGTCTCATAACTAACTCACAGAGATCAAGCTCTGTGTCAAACTTGGCACATGGCGTACATCTCGCAACACATATGATGCACCACTCGGCAACAATAGTCTGACATCTCCTGCACCAACTAATGCATGCATTGAACCATCAGGTAGACACACACGTCCAAGCATACCACTAGCATATGTGCTAAACCACTCATGACTCGGCGTGACATGAAATCTAGCATTCACATTAGTATCCAACCTTGATGTCTTTATCCTTTAAATGGCTATCAAACCACTTCTTTCTCCTATCCTTCTCCACTAGAGAATTTTGCACAGCTAATTGCCTCTCTTCATCTAGCCTTTCCAGGATATATAATCGCTCAACTAAGGGGTTACCATCCCAACGTTCTTGAGAAGCTACTCGAAGACTAGGAATGACAAACTCCCATGGCATAACCGCTTCTTGGCCATACACCATCTTAAACGGTGTGCAATTAATAGAAACTTTATACGCAGTACGATAAGCCCATAAAGCTGATGTAAGCTTTAGGTCCCAATCAATGCGATGAGCCTCAACTGTCTTTGTCAAAATGGAGATGAGGGTTTTGTTGGTACTCTCAGCTTGGCCATTTGCTTGGGGATAATAGGGTGTAGACTTGTGGTGAGATATCATGAAGTTTGATGTGAGTTCTTTTATTACTTCATTTATAAAATGAGTTCCATTGTCACTCACAAGTTCAAAGGGGCATCCAAAACGTGTGATAATGTTCTCAAAGAGGAACTTAGCTGTTGTTTTTGCATCCGCCTTTCGTGTTGCTTTTGCTTCAGCCCATTTGGTTACATAG
This sequence comes from Adiantum capillus-veneris, assembly GCF_014529385.1. NCBI lineage: Eukaryota > Viridiplantae > Streptophyta > Polypodiopsida > Polypodiales > Pteridaceae > Adiantum > Adiantum capillus-veneris. The sequence goes on along the minus strand of NC_140949.1, from coordinate 114,247,811 downwards.
TCGGTAGCCACAATGATATATCGTGATTGCGTGTTACGTGCAGCTGGACTAATCGGTCCTACAAAGTCTAAGCCCCACTTTTCAAATGGTTGGGTTACCTTGATGGGATGTAGAGGCATCCTATCACTTCTATGTGGCTTCTTGAAGCGTTGGCATTCATCACATCCCTTTGCAAAAAGTGATGCATCCCTAAACAGAGTGGGCCACCAATAGCCTGACTGTAAGATCTTTCGGGTAGTCAACTTTCCTGAAAAGTGACCACCAGCTACGCCCATGTGTGCCTCTTGTAGAATATATAAATACTCATCCTTGCGGGCACAACGTCTAAGAACATCATCTTTTCCTCTCTTATAGAGAGTTCCAGCCAGTAAGCAATAGGGTTCGCATTCCTTGATTAATTTTCGAGCTATATCTTTTCGCAGCTCTTTGGGTGGAAAACCATTAACTAAGAAGTTAACAATCTTTTCACTCCATTTAGGCATTGTCTCAACAATGAACAAAGGAGTATCAGGCAATTCATCATCAACCCCCGTAGGAGCTTCGCCATTAGGGATACGAGATAAATGATCCGCCACGACATGTTTCCTCCCAGGCCTCACAACAACGGTGAAGTCAAACTCAAGAAGAATTAACAACCATCGTGTAATTCGACCTGTGGAACACGGCTTGTTTACCAAATATAGCAATGCTTGATGATCAACATAAAACACAAACTTGGTAGCAAGAAGGTAATAGCGAAATTTCTTTATTGCGTAAATCATAGCTAGACCTTCGCGCTCTGTAGTAGTGTAGTTCATCTCGGCATCATTTAATTGGCGACTTGCAAAGATAATAGGGTAGTCCAATTTATGTTCTCCTGGTTGAGTTAGAACACACCCAATAGCAGAATTTGATGCATCAATATGCACATGAAAAGGTACATTCCAATCAGGTGTTCGCAGGATTGGAGCACTTGTTAGGGCCTTCTTTAATAACTCATAAGATTGATGACATTCGTCCATCCAGTGAAACTCGATAAGAAGCTTGTACAATGGACGCGCTATCTCGGCAAAGTTTAAAATAAACCTTCGATAATAACCAACATGGCCCATAAATCGTTGAACTCCTTTATAGTTCGTAGGTGGTGGCAAATCGGCAATGGCTTTAATCTTACTCTCATCTGTGGATATCCCGTTCTTGGACACTATATGCCCTAGAATGACTCCATGCTTAATCCAAAATTGGCATTTGAAAGGGTTCAATGAGATGCGATAAAATCTGCACCTTTCAAATATTTTTCATAGATATAACAAATTCTTCTCCCAAGAAGAATAAACACAAAGGTCGTCTAGGAAAGCTTCACAAAACTCCCTTAGAAATTCTTTAAACGCAGTGTTTATTAATCGTTGGAATGTAGCAGGGGCACTTGTTAAGCCAAAAGCCATAACACGAAATGCAAACACTCCAAAATTTGTGATAAAAGCAGTTTTAGCTTGGTCCTCTAATGCAATTGTGATTTGATTGTAACCAGAGTACCCATCTAAAAAGCTATAAGCTTCCTTGCCTGCAACTCTTTCAAGCACATGTTCTGAATATGGCAAGGGATAATGATCTCTCCTAGTGGCTGCATTAACTTTCTTGAGGTCCACGCACACTCTTAGTTTCCCATTCTTTTTTGGCACAATGACTATTGGAGAAACCCATTCTCAGTGCTCAATAGGGTATATGAATCCACATTGGATATGTTTTTCAATCTCCTCTTGTACAATTTTGGCGTACTTAGGATTCATTGGATAGGGTCGTTGCTGGACAGGTTTAGCAGTGTTGATCATGGGAATTGTATGTTGCACCACAGAAGGTGGAACGCCCTTCATGTCATGATATGTCCAAGCAAAGATTTCCTTGTATTCCTTGAGGAGCTCCTTAAGTACAGCCTCTTCAGTTTCGGTAAGGTCTTGAGCAATAAAGACTGGTTTAGACTCCTCACCTGGTTCTGCTAATTCTATCTCTTTAACTACCGCTGGACCATCATAGACTCCACTGCTTCCATTGGTAGGTATTCGTTGGGCTTTGGCATACACAACCTTTTGCTCCCCCATGGTATAAGATTTAAAATGTTCAGGAGCCGTATGTAAGTCAGCAGGCTCTTGTCCTGACGGAGACCTTTCTTTTAGTTTTGCCTCCTTTTGTTGTTGTGCTAACTCTCGGTTTTGACGTCTTCTTATAGTTCGACTCAATTTCGGCTCTGTAACCTCCAATTGAGAGAGGTCAATGGGTCGCGGGCTGCACCACATGACACTCTAGAGATGTTCACCCCAATTGTCTCCTAGCTTTCGATGAGCATCACATGCCCCTAGATAGCTAAGCCATTCTGCAGTAGATCTTTCCTTGTTTATCCTAGCTCTCACATTTTCTCGATATCGTCGTCTCTTATATGACCTTGGTTTCTTGTTAAGGTTTTGATTTTGGTAAATGTTTGAATTGGACTCGCCTGATAGGTCTTCGCTTGTATCTTCTTCACTCTCATATAAATTACCATAGACGGTCGTACTAGGCCTTGAGTGTTCAGTTTCTATACTTGGCTCACTCGATGTTTCCTCAGGTTCTGAATTCATTTCTTCCTGAGATTCCGTTTCCGATGTGTATGGCCTGAAGCCTTTGAGGAATCATCAGTTTCACTCTCAGGTAGGTGTGCCTCTTTCTTATCATCGGATGTTACATGCGCTACACCTAACATGTTTACTGGTGCAATGTGTGGTATCTCTTCCCCATCTGGTGTTACCCAGGTTGTTCCTCTAGCTCCCCATGTATCTATAGTTTCCGCTAGGTACACCCAATCGACATTGTCTGACTCAGCCATTCCGGGTAGGATATCCATATACGGAGAGTTCTCCCCAATATCCGCGTCTTCATTACACGTGTAACAATACTATAATGGAGCTGAGTGAATTGTTGTGTCTGATTGATTATCAATAATGAATTTATTTCCTAGAGGATGCGTTCGACCACTTAAAAGATCAACTTGAATGACAGAGTCTTGGAACTGTAAGTAGACGTGGTTTTTGGACGAGTCATGCACCATTTTTGCTTCCCTCATGAATGGACACCCTAAGATCATCTCAGATGACATAGGATGCTTGGAAAAATGCATAACAATGAAAGTCTGCCTTACCTTGTGTCCCAAGACCTTGATTCTGAGACCCTTTAGCATTCCAATAGGTGTAACAATAGATCCATTAGCCATTTTTACCACTACGCTTGTGGCTTCAAGGTGAGGTCGCCCCATAGACTCCCAACAACTCTTTGTCACCATGCTGACTCCCACACCACCGTCAAGGACCCCCTTTACAGTTAATCCTTTAGTAGTGATTGGTATAGTAGCATTAGATTCATCACCTTCAAAGTATTTCCCCAACTTGTTAACGGGTACTTCAATTACAGATTCATGTCCCGCTAGGTCAGATGGTGGTGCTAAATGTTCCTCATCATTCATTACCGAGTCAGGTTTGTTCATATGTGCAAACTGTGGTAATCCGGCCTGTAATTCCCCATTGAGGAAGGCTCGAAGAGCTGAGACTAGCTCGGGGTCTTTATATAGTTTGGACATGATGGTGGTTCTAACTTCTGAAGACATGAAATCCATCAATTTGGCAACATTTAATGGCATCTTGTGGGACGTAGGACCCTGACAAGAGAATGGTGAAGATGGAATCTCCACTTCCTCAAGGGGGTCGGGCATTCCCTCACCAAACATTCTCTCTAGTAGGAAAGGTGTGTGTCCACTTTCAGATGTCCTACCCTCACTCTCTTCCCGAATGATACTGGGTATAGCTAACGGCCTATAGTTCTTGTGAGGTTGAACTTGTGTGGGAAACACTGTGTCCGACATCTGGATATGTTTGGGTTCAGGTTCTAATTTTCGTTGAGTTTCTTCCACCAAACCCCTCAGTTGTTGGACTCGTTCAATTTCCACTGTTGGGTTTGGATAGGTTCCAATCTTTCTCTTGCAATCCTCATTTTTTGTCTCTTGTGGCTTATCTTGGGGGTTCGCAACTGGGTGGTTTAACTTTGAATACTCTTTTGGTGTTCGTCTTAATTCCCTCTCGTGATCCTCCTCACTGGCTTTTTCCTTTGTAGTAACAGTTTTGGTCTCCGTGGTCTCTATCGAATCTGAGTCATCCTCAGGGTCATTCATATACACGGGATCCTCTCCTATCCCTATGTTAGTCTTTGAACTAGGTTTTGAGCTAGAAGCATTAAGGGATTTCTTTCTTCGTGTTTTCTTCTTTCTTGCTCGGCCAATGGATGCAGCATCTCTCTCTTCGAGGATGTAATTTTGCTTTTGGAGCATCGACCGTGTGAGTGCATTCACTGGTGCTATGTTTATAGTTGGTGGTGTCCCATCAACAATCTCTATTATGTTCAATGGTGTGATTTTCGGTGCGTTTGGATTGTTAGGACACTGTGTGATCAAATGATCTATGCCACAACGATTACAAGTGAGTATTGGCATTGCCAATGCACTCCCTTGACTTGTTTGCATCAGTGCAGCATTCTTTTGCATTCTGATGGGGCACTCAGCTACTCGATGTGGTCCACCACATTCGTAGCACTGAAGAGGTGGTCTCCTGGAAAAACTATTAATGTTTTGGCCTCTTGCTGCTAGCGCAGTAGCTTGATATACCGGTTTGATTTGTTCCCAATGGTCTTCCATATAGTACATGGGACACTCCTCAAGCATGTCGACTCCATAGGTGATACTAGAGTCTATGTCCTCTTCGCAATCTACATAAGTACTAGATGACTCGCAACCTATTTGGTTCATGGGTGTAACTCTTGGATGAGGGGGTTGCGGTCCTAGCACTGGAGGTGGCAACGGTGTGGTTTGGACCACATTTTGGGTTCTAGGGACCATGTGCTGTAATGGCAACTGTTTCTCCATGGGTGGGGTAGGCATCAATGCAGGAACTCGAGGTGAGTCTGCCCAAGCTATAGGCGGTCTATTTTCTATGATGCGTTTAAGCATTAGGCAATCCTTCGCTTGATGGACATACCTACCACACGCGTTACAAGTCCCGTTAAACTTTACTCTGAAAGTAGTGCATTCTCTCGTAGTATGTGGGCCCAAGCAAATTGAGCACCATTGTTGCTTCCTTCTTGGATACATATGAGTGTTTTGTGGAGCACGATTACCCCTAAGGCTTTCTTGGATGGCCTTTGTGAGATCTGCCAAAGTCATCTCAGATATCGTTTGCTCTTTCACGATTGGCTTTATCTTCATTGGCTCATGCCCTGACGCTTGCGAGCTACTAGACTTCGGCTCGGCAGACACTCTTTCTCCTGCAATCATTAAATTATCCTCCAATTGGATTGCATTAATGGTGACTGCTTCCCAAGTAGTGATACCTCTAATGACTAGGCCATTATAAATACTTTCATGTCGTAGTCCCCTAATGAATCTATCGAGAAATTGGTTGTTGTTGAATCGATCGTTTGGATTGCATCGAGAATTCAAATTCTTTAGGCGACTAATGAAGTCTCTCACGGATTCACCTTCTTCTCGTTGGGCTTTTTGGACCTGAGAGGCTACACCCCAAAGTACTCCCTCTTGTATGTATTCTTTTAAGAACAGTCTCCTAAGAGTAGAGTAGATCTTTTTCTCTTCTACTCTTAAGGTTCTATACCAATCTCCAACCTTTCCGCTTAGGGTCAAACTCAAAGCCTTACACTTATGTAGCTCATTGTGCTCTTCCAAGGAATCGCACACATGTTCAAAGACTTCCATATGCTTTCTAGCATCTCCGTCTCCACTGAATTTCTGTGTGAGCTTAGCTACTTGAACTGCCTTGCTCCTAGGCTCTCTATTAGGTGCACTACACATGTTTTCCGCAATAGAGCGACCGATAGTTTGAGCAAATGCTGCCAAATCTCCTATTTGAGCAGGTATGATGGGTGTATGTGCTCCTGGAACCACATGTGAGATGGGAGTTGGCCTTGGCCTTGGCATACGCGTAGCTCTTGGGTGTGTACAGACTGTGTGCAAACAGAAATTGCTAACTGCCTTCCTACTTATTCATTCACTGCGAACAAGCTAACGACTACTAACCGTGCAAAGACTGTGTGCAAACAGAAAACACAACATTATGCAGAAATCACAGAACTTGCAGACAATACAGAAATTAACAACTTGCAGAAAAATAACTCATTCCTCTTCCTCTTCCTCTTCTTTCCTACTACAAACAACTCATAGGAGAAGCACAGAGTGCCTCTTGGGCTTAGTGCAGGGCGATTCCCCAGCAACGACGCCAAAAATGTGCGCTCCTTGCTGCACTGTCGAAGCAAGGGACTTGCCGATACACCGTGTGCGAGCCACAAATGGCTCCAAGCACACAACAAGACTAATCTAGCAAGCTCAAGAGAACAAAGGGTGTGTCACTCACCACTCTACGCTCGCCTTCGTGGTGGATTCCTCGCCACAATGAAGAAGAAGCTGCAGTCGTGCCGCGCTCAACCGCTTCGCTGCCACCGTGCCTTCGTAGCAATGCTCGATCACACACACACACACACACACACACTCTCTCTCTCTCACATACACACACACACAAGGAGGTGAAGAAGAAGAAGATGGAGATGGAGATGGAGCAAGAGCACTCTTCTATTGCACATATGAGAGAATGAGTGAATTTTAGGTTTAGTTGGCTTTTATATGAGCTCACCCCATTCACACTTGGGCGCCCATGCTTAGCCAACTAATCCTTTGAATGTCCGAGTTAGAGTGCGCCTCTCATTGGCGATCACTCTTACCCTTTTCCTATTGGTCCGACAAGCCTGGTACCTGACTCTACCAAATACATAATACACGTCCGTCGTAGGTGATGGGGTGTCCGTGAGCCGTGAGGGTTAACAGTGGACCAATGAGAATTAGGCTAGAGTAAATCTAGTTTAATTAATTTAAAAACACTTGATAAAAGAACCAATATCAATTAAGCTCTCTAGAAGACTATTGGATAGTTTCCCATTGGATAGTCTCCCAAGGGGTCCAATGAGCATTCAACAGCCCAATGGCTTGCGTGATTTATATTGGCCAAGAGACAAAGGGGTCCAATGAGAGTTTAGTTTTATTAATTAATTACCTAAAGCTCTCACAAAAAGGGAAAGGGGGACACAAGTTAGAAGTCTATCACTTATGCTACTTAATTCTCATTGGCTAATCTTGGAGAGGTCCAATGGGGTGTCAGCATGAGTAAATTGCATGAGGGGTCGACCAAGAGAGAGAGGGGGCTGAATTTCTCAAGTCATTGTTCCACACACACTCACACTAGCTCATGTGTGAAGCAAGAAGACTCTCTCTCTCTCTCTCTCTCTCTCTCTCTCTCTCTCTCTCTCTCTCTCTCTCTCTCTCTCTCTCTCTCTCTCTCCTTCTCAAGCTTTAATGAAAAGCTTGTCACCTACTCCAAGCTTGTGAGAAGCGAGGCCTACACCAACAACTCTTGGCTTTGTGATGCAAATCCGACCAAGATCCAGGCTTCAATGCATGCTTATCTCCTCTACCATGCTAATTACTAAGCTATGCCATGCTAATATGAGTGATTACATGAGGAAATGTACATCTTTCTGGTAAGACTACTCCTTCTTCCTCTCAATCTACTCTCATACCCCGCTAGCTCTTACCATCTTCGAAGGTGTGTGAGGTATTGGGTCTGAGACCGTGAGGGAATTGATGCTGTGTTTTATAAGTGTTTTACTTAGTGCTTGAAGCTTCCACCTTCATTGCACTATCTAGTTATTGAAGAAACACAAAGAATTGTATTGTAAAATGTCTCTCTTGATGGGGGAAACCTAAAATACAAAGCCTTTTGGAGGGGGGACCTGATCCATGTAAATCTAGTCCTCAACTATTGTCAATAGCTTAATTTCTCTCTCTTTTGAAGTATTGTTCATGACTATCTAACTAGGTGGTATGCTTTTTGTTTCTCTCTCCACTCAAGCACTCTTGTTATGCTCATTAGGAACCTATTCTAATGAAATGCTCACTATGTTCATGTTATTTTCCGCTACACACAAGTTACTAGGCCATTAAATGTTACATAAACAATAAAAAAGAATTAGAGTTATCCAATTTCCTCAAGGGGTTTCAAGATGTTTTTATTGAAGATATCCCTTGTGAACTACCTCCACAACGAGGCAATGATGACCATGCAATTGAAATTATTTCACAAAGTTCACCGCCTAATAAACCTCCTTATAGAGTTTCACAAGCTCAACAAGAGGAGATTATGTGGCAAGTGCATGGGTTAGTTGAGAAGGGCATGGTTAGGCCTACCTCATCTCCATTTTGTTCTCCAGTGCTATTAGTGCAAAAGAATGACGGCGCATATCATATGTGTGTCGACTATAGAGCACTAAATAGGATCACTATCAAGAATAGGTTTCCGGTTCCACGGGTAGAAGACCTATTTGATAAGATACAAGGGTAGACCTACTTTAGTAGGATTGACTAAAAAGTGGCTACCATCAAATAAGGATAGTTGATCAAGACATTGTAAAGACTGCATTTTGCACTACGTTTGGTCTTTACTAGTACATTGTCATGCCATTTGGCTTGTTGACCAATGCATAAGCCACATTTAACCACTTGATGAAGAAGCTAATGAGGCCTCACCCAACCTTTTATGGAGTGTTCTTTGATGATATAATCATCTACTCTAACTCACTAGAAGAACACAAGCAACCCCTCCAGGTAATATTTCAAGTTTTATGAGAGAATAAACTTTATATTAATCGAAAGAAAAGTGAGTTTTTCTTACAAAAGATTCAGTATTTAGGTCACATTATCTCTCAAGATGGCATCCAAATGGATCCATCAAATCTAGAGGTAATAAAAGGATGGCCTAATCCAAGAAATCTACATGAACTAAGAAGCTTTCTAGGTATGTGTGCATACTATAAACGCTTCATAGAAAAGTTCTCACAAATCACAAGACCATTACATGACCTAACCAAGAAAAATGTTAGGTATACATGGTCTACCAAGGAGAACAATGCTCTCCAAAGTCTTAAAGGGAAGCTTATCTCTCAACCTATGCTTATACTATCGGATCTCTCAAAGACATTTGAGGTCCAATGCGACGCTTGTGGTGATTGGAGCTGTTTTGCTCCAAGAAGGGCACGCCATAGCCTATGCGAGTCGAAGGCTCGACCATGTTGAGAAATATCTAGGCATATATGAAAAGGAACTCCTCGCAGTTCTACATGCCTTAGACTTGTGGAAGCCTATGTGAAAGTGAAATAGCTAACCTAACAATTCTTGATCTTCTAAAAGCCTATGTAACAGAAGTAGATCAAAGGTCCCAATGGGAGAAGTACTTACTGTTGGTGGAGTATGCCTACAGTAACACTGTACATACCTCCACCAGAAAAGCACCTTTCAAAGTAATTGAGGGAAGATCCAAAAGTCCCCTGCTACTTAAGGTACATGGGATGATCTTCGCTGCAGATGAGTATAGCCGAGACCTACAAGAAGCTTTCCAAAAGATTAAGGATGCTATCTCTATCTCACAGCAAAGGCAAAAGGCTACTGCTAATAAGCACAAAAGAGCTCAAGCCTTTAAACAAAATGATTGGGTCTTGCTTAAATTTCCCAAGGCTCGATTAAGGCACACAATGGGCAAGAATCCTATGGGACACCAAAAGTACTATGCTAAGTTAGCAAAAAGGTACTATGGTCCCTTCCAGATTCTTAGACCAATCAATGAGATGGCCTATCAACTCAAGTTTCCCAGTCATTGGCTCATACACAATGCTTTCCATGTGAGCCTACTAAAGCCTTACAAAGGAGAGCCACCTCAAGAACGAATTATTGAAGACCCACCGGAGATGAGGACCAAGAAGAGGTGCTGCAACTTGAGTCCATTCTCCAACATGAAGACAAGGTATTACGAGGCGATAAGACTATCCGACGATATCATATCAAGTTTAAAAATTATCCTTTTGAAGATGCTAGATGGAGCAAGGCATACAATTAAAGGATAACCTAAACCTTGTCAATGCTTACAATGATTCCCTAGAGTAAGAAAATGTAAATATGTATAAATGAACAAATTTTTTGTCTTATAAGACTCCTTTTTATTTATTCTGCACAAATTTTAATAAGTATGCATGCTTAGGATCATGTTTGTGGAGATGACATCTCCCGAGCACGAAGTAGAGCTTGTCAGTATACAATGGAAGATTGATACGGACTAATCTATAGACATGCTTGCAGCAGCTAACGCTCTCAAGCATCAAATGGACTAGTCATCCATTATGGGATGATGTCGTAGGGTAAAATAGGGGTCCTCTACCCGCTAGCAAATGGACTAATGACTATGCTTTATCTTCTCTACCCCATAGTCAAGGACAACTATGATTTCAAGAGAGAGGTAATGTCATAAAAAGTAACATCTAATACTCCCAAATGATTTTCTCATGTTAAACCGATCATTTAATATGGGGAAGTACCAGGAGAGTAAAAGCTAGAATATTGGTAAGCCTGCAGACCGCAGTCTCTGTTAGGGATCCAAAGGAGAGAAAATAGGGATCCAAAGGGGGATAGCCTGCAAAAAAGCAATGTGCTTCAATGGGGATTAAAAGACCTAAGGTTCAGCTCCATTAAGATTTCCATAGGCTAAGGTTCCAAAAATTAAACCTTTTATCCAATGGCCAAAGCATAGGGGAATTGGATGGTCATAGGAAGACTAAAAAGTCTTCCCACATCCCTAGGAAAGAGGGGGCATTTTGTAGGGGATGAGAGAGAAACACACACACACACACTCGACCACACTCTCTCTCTCTCTCTCTCTCTCTCTCTCTCTCTCTCTCTCTCTCTCTCTCTCTCTCTCTCTCTCTCTCTCTCTCTCTCTCTCTCTCTCTCTCTCCAAGGCTTCCCCTTTACACAAAGGGAATACTGGACGCATGTCAAGCTCGTAGGCCAATAGAGCCAACCTCCCCTCAAATCCTATTGGATGGTTTTAGAGGTGGACATTAGGCTAGAGTAAATTAGGCTAGAGTAGATTTAGTCTAATCAATTTAAAAATGCTTGATAAAAGAACCAATAGAAATTAAGCTCCCTAGAAGACTACTGGACAGTCTACCAAGGGGTCCAATGAGCATCCAACATCCCAATGGCTTGCCTGATTCCTATTGGCCAAAAGACAAAAAGGTCAATGAGAGTTTATACGAATTATTTAAATACCTAAATCTCTCACAAAAGGGGAAAGGGGGACACTTGTCAAAAGGCTATCAACTATGCTTTTAATTTGTGATTGGCTTAAGCTTTACAGGAGCCAATGAGAGGCCTTCATGAGCATTTAGCAAGAGGGGTCGACCAAGATGAGAGAAGGGTCTGCGTTTTACTCATACACAATGCTACACACACACACACACACACACACACACACACACACACACACACACACACACACACACACACACACACACACACACACACACACACACACACACACACACACACACACACACACACAACTCATGTGTGCAAGAAGAACTCCATCTCCTTCTCCAAGCATTAAGAAGTAGTGGCCTACACCAACAACTCTTGGCTTTGGAATGCAAACCCAACCAAGAGCCAAGCTTCAATGGCATGCTGATCTCCTCTACCATGATAATTACTAAGCTAAGCTATGCTATTAGAGTGATTATGTGAGGAGAATATTTCTTTGTTGTAAGATACCTCTTCTTCCTCGCAATCTATCCTCATTCCTTGCTAGATCACCATTTTTGAAGGTGTGTGAGGTCTTGGGACTGAGGCTAGGGACACTAGGTGTGTTTTTCAAGAATAATTTGGTGTATGAAGCTTCCATCTTCATTACACCAACTAGTTTTATCAAGGAGCACAAAGATTGTATTTTACAAAAGTCTCCTTTGATTGCAGAAGCTATAATACAAAGCCTTTATGGAGGGGGGACCGGCTCCATGTAAATCTGGTCCTCAACTATTGTCAATTGTTCTATTTCTTTCTCTTTTCAAGTATTGTCAATGCCAAATTAGCTAGGTGTAAATTTCTCAATCAAGGACTCTCTCTATGCTCATTAGGAAGTTTTTCTTAATGAAATGCTCACTATGTTATCAATTTCCGCTACACACAAGTTACTAGTGCATTCAATGTTACAAGTTCGTTCTTGAATAGCATGACTATGTAGCAGGAACTCAACTACAAGGCTAGAAATGGCTTTTGTTTCTTATCAATTTTCGAGAGACAGTGTGTCAACTCTCCACCATACTTCTCTAGGGCACTTACTTAAGATGTGCACTCTCATCTTTTTGACACTTTAAAAAAAAATTGTAGTATAAAAAGTTTAACTAGTGTTTTGTTTTTGTTCGTAGCTTCTCAAAGGCATGATTTTTTAATGCAACCATACTCCAATGATCACCTTACTCATAAGGTAAGTGCTTTGTCTTGAACGATAATTTGAACTCATGGTTCACACAAAATTGACTCCTTGATTTGGTTGATTAAAAAATTGATGATGTGTCTCATTCAATAGTTTATATCTTTAGTCTTTCTTGGTGGGCCTTGCTAAACAATGTTGTCAAGAAAGTTATGCTTGATAAGAATTAATAGACATGAAGAAAAAGAATTGTACATTATACGATTAAACAATTATGAAATTGAGGACATTCAAAGAACGAACTAGTAATTTGAAGACTATATATAATTTAGAAGCAGATGACCACGTATATGAGAAGTCTTCTAGGTGGCTAATGATATAGAAGTTCGTCGAGAATGCAATGCTTGAAATGATTCGAGATACATGAGATGGAGGACATTATAAAGCACAAACGAGTGAATGGGCATGCCATTGCAATGAATGATTAAATGATTTAATAATTAATCGCAACCATTGGAGGGTCTATATCATGCCAAGTGGCCATTGCAAACATTGTAGCAAAATGAATGATTAATTAATTTCATGATTAATTGAAACCATCAAATGGTTTATATCATGCCAAGTGGTCAATTTTACACGAAAGGAAGAAAAAATTTCCAATTGGCTCACCAACAAGTGAGAAACATATAAATTTTGAAGATGTTATATTGTTGATGGGAGGACACAAAGTTAAGTGCATCAAGTGATAGAGAGCATAGTGATGATTTCTGAAAGAGTTAATCAAGGTTAAAGGGGAATAGAAATATATATATCAAATGAATATGGTGTTGATTTAAAGTGGTAAGTATTCTAACAATGAAGCAATCTACTAGATGTGAAATTTGGAAGTGGACCGTGATAACAATAATGTACATGCGGCATTTTCTTGAACAACACTACATAATAGAGTGTGATTAAAAGAAATAAGAGAATGTTGTGTTGGAAGAATGGAAAATTTTAATGAGGCATGTGCAGCAATGGCAAACAAAATTTAGATCTTTCCAGTTTGTTTCAAGAATGTATATTTCTTGGAGTGAGGGGTGAGCTCGCAAAACGTTATATTCGACCAAGGTTGTGCTATTATGTCTACTGATATATGTGTTTAGTATACGTGCTACATGTAAATTCCTACATAAGGACAGCATTTAAAAAAAATATCATAGATGGTTGGTAGCATAGAACATCGCCACACATCTTTGAAGGTGGATGTCGAGTGTGTTGTACCATTCTTCTTTTGTAGTTAATCATGATGCCTATGTACTTGCGTATGTTTTGGAGGCATGTGATGGAGTACATAGTGTATCCAATGTCCATTGTCTTTTGTTTGATAGATTTCTTGTTTCAACAGGAACATCTGGCTCTTGCTATCCAGTTCTGCATAATAAGAACAAGGGTAGTGTCAGATAGAATGCTAAAATTCAAGAATTGTGGAGTATACATTTGAAATAGTTGATGAAAATTGTGTAAAGTTGATATGATGTATAGGCTGGTTGTCGATGTTGATGAAGGCATATAGATCAAAACATCCAAATCGTGTTCTATAAACATCCTTGTTGTGGTACCATGTGAGCTCTTTGTCTATAATGTAGTGCCTGACCATTGAATATTTTTTGAAGTTTGTTAGGATCTTGATTGCATCACTGTTTGTTGTATCTAATAGGTCCTTGAGGGCAATGTCATAGGCATAGTGGAGCATCTCAAGAACATAGGGCCTTATTGGAGTCTTTGTTTGAAGTAAATGATTAGCAGACTCAACAGTCATGTGAGGTCCTCGGGCATGTCAATTTTTATATTTATCTTGTTGATTATCTCTTTGATCAAACTTGCAAAAAATAAAGAAATATTTTAGTGTGTTTCCTCTAGATAGTAGAGTAGTGACAAGAAAAGGTTTACAATTATATTGATGTGTATGTAGAACTAACTTGTTGCTCTTTTGATGCCCATGATTTTGTTTTGATTGTTTTCTTCTAAGGATCTATCTATGAATGATTGCATTTTCATAAAGTTTGCAAAATCCTTAATGTAAGTGGCTTGGCGACAACCTACCATGTTAAGCAGCCGCATCTACTTCTCGATTGGTGGCTGAACCTTGGGTTGTTTCCTTGAGGAAATGTTTTGCTTGAAAAGGTCAAGAAACTCTTTGCAAGGGTGTTAAAAAATTATTAGCATATACATTAGTATCCATTGAAGGAACATCATTTGTTATGTTTTATACACTAGTATACCTTTGAGTTGCTCATTTTGTTGGATATACACATTGCCCGCATGTCAGGCCAAGGGCCAGAACTCACATGCGACCAAGGGGTGCTATATTTAGACAAACCTATATATAGTGAGGTTGGGCAGAGAGTTGCATGTGTTGTTTCCAAGAGTCTTACACTGGTATTAGATCGGTGGAGACTCCTTTGGGAAGGAGAAGGATCGTGGTGCATGAGCTTTGCATGGTGATGCATGGCTTCTCTCTCTCTCTCTCTCTCTCTCTCTCTCTCTCTCTCTCTCTCTCTCTCTCTCTCTCTCTCTCTCTCTCTCTCTCTCTCTCTCTCTCTCTCTCTCTCTGTCTCTCTCCACGAGTGGCGATGGTGGTTTCAATGGAGGCCACACACGCAGTGGAGAATCGTCCAGGAAGGAGAAGATTCTTGGTTCATGAGATTTGTGTTGGGGTATAAAGCCCAATGTGGTCGCCCAGGTAAGTGGGCGGGCCGCCAGGTATGTACACATATTCTTTTGTAAAAACCTAATAAGAACTCACTATGCTCTACACATTACAGTAGAGCGAGTTCACCATATCGTCGTGCTCTTCTTCTCGCACTCTCTCTCACGTCGCACTTCCACTCGTACTCCTTCAACTGGTATCAGAGCTCAGATCAAGGCTCGGGGCAGCACTGGAGGAGGCTAGAGTCACTAGCTCAGATTGGAGTGAAATTCGACAGGCAAAGACACGGCCCCAAATCTTGTGGGTAAGCCCATAGGTCTTGGTGTGCTCAGAATTTCATTCTGAGGTCATCTCGGCCATTGTTCGGCTTTGACAAAGGTCTGCGCAGGCCATTTTCGACTACGTGGTCTCGGCGGGTTCAGATCCGACTCTGCAAATTTGGGGTTTTCGGCCTACGACTGCAGGTGCTGAGGATATCGACACTTCCAGAGTGTTGATTTGTGGCTGTCTACACATCGAAGGACGGCTCACAGTTCTTGGAGGCGTGTCACATACGACACAGGCGCATCTACACACAGACTGTAGGCGACATCCACTAGTTCATCAGGTATCTTGTGTTTGCTGCTTGATATTCCAGATTTCATCTTGACATTGCAGGTACTTCCACATGGGATGTATTGTCAGAGATGATGTATGTTTGTTGAGGGTTTGCTGGCTGTGAGTCACGCAGCAAACAACCGCCGCAACGGTTACAGCATATAGTGGGAAATTTGTGGATGTATGACTTTGTGGGAAGTCTATGTACTGTCAGATTTACTACAGCCTTTGTTGAGGGTCGAGTGAGGTTTTATTGAGCTGGGGGATTCTCGAATGTTGAGATCCTTTCGGTGATACAGGTCTTGGAGCGATCCCTCGAGCACCCTTAGATAGGCAGCTAGGATGTATTGACTGTGAGTTAGACAGTTGGGATTGCATCTTTGCTTTACTGCCGTTGAGGCATTGTCGTAGTCTATGCTTACAGGACAGTGACAGGACAGTCAGAGATAGTACAGGTGCAGGACAGGTTTACCCACAGCTTACAGTGTTAGAGAGATAGTGGTTTTTTGAGCTGTTTTTTGGTCTGTTTTTAGTACACCAGAGCCATTTTACAAAGGAGACTCTGCCAAAATTTCTGCAAAATCTGAAGCTTTCTTGGTTCATTTGACAGGTTGATATTTGTTCAGAGGTCAGTTTACAGCGGAAACTCTGCCGAATTTTCCCCAGGAAAGTAAACTACTGTGAAGCGTAGCTATGGCTGGTGGATCACAGGACACTGCTCTTTACAATATCAAGAAGCTCGATGGAACCAATTTCCCATTGTGGAAGAAGCAGATTTGGCACGTGTTGGTACAAAAGAAGCAGATAAAACCTATAAATCTCAAGGGGATAAAACCAGAAGATATGGACGAAGATGAATGGAGCGAAATGGATGAATTGGCACTTTCTACCATTATGCTGACTTTGGCAGAAAGCGTTTACTTCAATGTAACAGACGAGATGTCGGCTTATCAAGCATGGTTAAAGCTCAGTGATCTTTATGAGAAGCAGTGTGCAGCTTCACAGGTATACTGGCTTAAGAAGCTTGTTGACTTGAAGATGAAAGAAGGGACACCTATGTCCAATCATCTGAATGAATTCAACACAATCTATAGTCAGTTGTCAGCTCAAGGTGTCAAGTTTGATGAACCTGTTAGAGCTATGTTCCTGTTGATCACATTGCCGGAAAGTTGGGACACTTTTCGCACAGCTTTGAGTAATTCTGCACCTCCAGATGGTTTGAACATAGCAGGTGTAGAAGGAAGTCTGCTTACTGAAGAAACCAATAGAAAGACAATGGACAAAGGCAAAGGAATAGCCTTAGTTGTCAGGGGAAGGACCAAAGAAAAGTACAAAGGTAGAAAGAGGAATCAATCTCGTAGCAAGTCCCGCAGTGCTAAAGGCAAGAGTGACATAGAATGCTACCATTGTGGCAAGAAGGGTCACATGAAAAGAGACCGCAGAGAATGGAAAGCAGAAAAAGGCAAAGAGAAAGCTGAAGACCATGGTGAGAAGAACAATTCCTCAGTGAAGATTCAAGAAATAAATGTGACAAACACTGTTGCAGAGGATGACAGTCTAGTGTCAGGAGACATCTACTTCTTGAAGAATACAATGGACTCAGCTCTTCTTACAACATCTGATGGAAATGCACTGAGTGACTGGATTATAGACTCAGGTGTCTCCAAACAAGGAGTGGTTTACTTCTTATGTGACCACTAAAGATCATGTTCGGCTAGGCAATGGGAAGACATGTGAGATCTTAGGTGTTGGAGATGTTCAATTGAAGTTTCAGAATGGCTCTTGTTTCACGCTGAAGAATGTGAGACATGTTCCCGCAATTAGAAAGAGCTTGATCAGCACAGGTTTACTTGATGATGCTGGCTACGTCACCATTTTTGGACAGATAATGTGGAAGATATCCAAGGGTTCTATGACAGTAGCACATGGAGTAAAGTCTAGAGGACTTTACATGATTTATGTATCAAATGTCTCTAAAAATGTAATTAATGTAACCGAGCAGCCGAACGTTTCTTTGTGGCATAGCCGGTTAGGACATATGTCCAAGAAGGGAATGGAAATCTTGTCTCGTTCTGGTTATTTGCCTGGCTTTTCATTTAATGATTTTGAATTCTGCTAACATTGTCTGTATGGTAAGAAAACACAGCAGCCACATAAGCATAGAAGCAGTAGAAGAGATACACAGTTGGCACTTGTTCATAGTGATTTGTGTGGACCTATGCCTAACCTATCTCTAGGGGGAGCTTCTTACTTTATGACATTTATAGATGATTACTCGAGGAAAGTATGGGTTTACTTTCTCAAGCACAAGGATGAAGCGTTTAGTGTTTTCAAAACTTTTGTGACACTTGTGGAGAATCAGAGTGGCAAGAAGCTTAAATGCTTACGCACTGACAATGGTGGAGAGTATGTTTCAAAGGCCTTTCAGGACTTTTGTGAGTCGAAAGGTATAAAATGTGAACTTACTGCTCCTTACAATCCTCCTCAAAATGGTGTTGCTGAGAGGATGAATAGGACCATACAAGAGAAGGTCAGAAGTATGTTGTCTAATGCACAGCTGCCAAATGGGTTTTGGGCTGAAGTTGTATCAACAGCTGTTCATCTTGTAAATAAATCTCCTAGCAAGGTTTTGCAGAAGGATTCAGTGCCAGAGATGGTATGGTCAGGAAAAATGCCCTCATACAAGCATCTCAGAGTCTTTGGCTGTGAGGCATATACTCACGTTCCAAAGGAATTTAGGAACAAACTTGAGCCAAAGAGTAGAAAGTGCATCTTTCTAGGCTATGGTAATTCTGGTGAGATGGGGTACAGACTTTGGGATCCCGAATCCAGAAAGGTTGTCCGCAGCAATGATGTTCACTTTAATGAATCCAAATATCATTCTAAACCAGAGAGGGTTGAGGAGATTAGAAGAGTTGTCTTCCAAGAAGATGGACCTGCACGTGCAAGACAAAATGTCAGGGCTCAAGAGGAGCAAGGACAGGATAGAGTGGAACCACAGGTTGTGGCTGAGCCTGAGCCACCTATTGTGCGTAGATCTGGACGTGTCACGCGACCTCCTGATGGGTTTGTTCCATCTATGAACTATGTCATGTTTACTGATTGCAATGAGCCTTCATGTTACAAGGAAGCAGTGAAAATGAAGGACTCCGGGAATTGGCAATTGGCCATGCACTCAGAGATGACAGCTCTGCATAAAAACAAGACATGGAAGCTAGTTAAATTACCACAGGGCAAAAAGGCTCTACCTTGTAAATGGGTTTACAGGTATAAGATCATCGCTCATGATAGTCAGCCAAAGTACAAAGCAAGGCTTGTTGCCAAGGGCTTTAAGCAAGAACAAGGCATTGACTTTGATGAAGTCTTATCTCCGGTGGTCAAGATGACTACATTGAGGGCATGGTACCATAAATTCCACAAGTTTATGCTTTCTCAAGGCTACAAACGTAGTGAGTTCGATCACTATCTATATACAAAGAAGGCTAAGGATGGTAGTTGGCTGATCCTTATTTTGTATGTGGATGACATGTTGATTGCTGGCAAGCACTTGGAAGAAATTTCAGCTTTGAAGTTAAAGATGGCAAAATCGTTTGACATGAAAGACATGGGTGAGCCAAGTCATATACTTGGTATGTGCATTGAAAGAGATAGATCAAAGAAGTTGATTTGGTTGTCTCAAACAGAGTATATTGACAAGGTTTTGCAACGTTTCAATATGGAGAAGGGAAAGGCACTGAGTGTTCCATTGCCACCATATGTGAAACTTAGCAAACAAGATTTTCCTGTGTCTGAGGAAGAACAGCCTGAAATGGATAAGATTCCATATGCGTCTGCAGTGGGTAGTTTGATGTATGCAATGATTGCTACTCGCCCAGACATTGCATTTGCAGTGGGAGTAGTAAGTCGATACATGTCAAACCCAGGCAAGAAACATTGGGAGGCAGTGAAAGGAATATTAAGATACCTGAAAGCTACAAAGAGTATGTGTATATGCTATGGGAGTCAGGAGCTAAGTGTAAAGGGGTTTACAGACTCAGATTATTCAGGTGACTTAGACAACCGAAGGTCTACGTCAGGGTATGTCTTTACATTGGCTGGTGGAGCAGTATCATGGCGTTCTAGATTACAAGATTGTGTTACTCAGTCTACAACAGAGGCTGAATATGTTGCAGCATCAGAGGCATGCAAAGAATCAATTTGGCTTAATCGACTAGTAACAGACTTGGGAATCAAAGAAGAGATGCCTGTGTTATATTGTGATAGTCAAAGTGCTATACAATTGGCTCGCAATCCAGTTTATCACTCAAAGACAAAGCATGTGGATGTGAAGTATCATTTCATCAGGGAAATGCTCGAGGATAAGCAACTTCAGCTTGTCAAAGTTCACACCACAGAAAATCCTGCTGATCTACTTACAAAAGGACTTCCCTCAGAGAGCTTTGCGCATTTTTGCAAGCAGTTAGGTGTAGGGTAGTACATCACTTCTCTACATCTCTTGTATATTAGCTTGTATAGTAGCTTCTCTCACACTTAAAGTACCACATTGGACTTTAAGTGGGAGGTTGTTGGGGTATAAAGCCCAATGTGGTCGCCCAGGTAAGTGGGCGGGCCGCCAGGTATGTACACATATTCTTTTGTAAAAACCTAATAAGAACTCACTATGCTCTACACATTACAGTAGAGCGAGTTTACCATATCGTCGTGCTCTTCTTCTCGCACTCTCTCTCGCGTCGCACTTCCGCTCATACTCCTTCAATTTGCATGGTGTTGCATGGCGTCTCTCTCTCTCTCTCTCTCTCTCTCTCTCTCTCTCTCTCTCTCTCTCTCTCTCTCTCTCTCTCTCTCTCTCTCTCTCTCCCCCGAGCGACTATGGTCGTTTGAACGGGAGGTCAGCATGTAGGAAACATCTCTTGCACTAAGTAGGAGATCACCTTTGAAGAGCCATGGGCAATATGGTTTGCAAAATGGGTTGTGACGCTTGGGCTACGGGATCAAACCCTTAGGAGGGCAGAGGACTAATAGCAAGGACATGACTTCAGTGGATTTTCCCTAGCACACTGAGCAAGTTTCGTCACTGTTCCAGGCCAAAAAACCCTACCAAACGCGCTCTTTATCCCTCTTCATGGCTGGTGCAGATCTTTGTTTGCCATGGAATTCCTTGGATGACCTTGTTTTAACACAGGGAAAATAATTTTGGACCCTTTGGATAGGCCAAGGGTCGGTTCCCTCACAGAATAGTGCGCCAAGCAAGGGAACAATGCACCAAAAGAATTGATGGCCGTGTACTTGGAGAATTTTGTGACGCAGGAAGGTTGAAGGATATTGAATTTTATAGAAGGGTCCTCAATATGAAAATTTTGCAAGCACGGCTTGAAACACAAAAGATGTCAATTAGGTGGGGCACAAGGGAAGTGCCAGGTTTTTATGACTTCAACAACCATGGAGTATGGCAATTATCACGGAGCACGTAATCAAGTGCCCTCAGGACAAGGCCATGGGCTACATACTGGAAATTGGGAAAGAGTTCTCTTGGAAATTGGCAAAGACTCTTGAAGCTTCAGAACTTTGACACGCACAAGATTTCATGGAAAATCATGGTACAAGATAGAAGAGGACTATTAAGAAAAGATATCCGCTAAAAGGTACTTTTTCTCAAATTGAACCATATGTGTTCCAAGATGGAGAAGATGGACAAGACCAAAGAGGGTTTTGATGATGAGAACAAGGTCACTAATTTCAATTCCTTTTTTCAGCTCCTCAATTATAGCTAATGCATGTAGGCAAGGTTGCCCAACAACAAAGGCAAGCTAGACAAGGCATGTGATAGTTGTAAGGTCAAGATATGTGGCACGATCGACCAATTACTACAGCTAACAATGCCAATAGGCATCTTTCACTTTAGTTTGGAGTTTTGAATTTTCTAGGGCATGGCTTCTAGGAAAGTTATCTAAACTGGATGAAGTTAGAAACGGTCATAATCAGCCCATTGTTGGTAAGCCAGCACTAACGGGTTTTCAAGGTCAAATAATTGATAACGGGTACAAATTGAGGAGCATTTGGCGAATCAGGCACTCTTTGTCTTTGCAAATATTGTAGGTATTTTTATGCTTACAGTATAGTATTTTCTTGACAAGGCTGAAAATCGATGAAAATCCACAAGCAAACCACACCAAGGGTGCTATTCGGCACCAAAGTCGGTGAGCAAGTTATAGTTTACAATTTTGAAATTATCTTGCAAAAGTTTTTAGCATGCCAACTTGACAAGAAAATGTTGCTTTGGTCAAGTAGAAATTGGCAGTTAGATGACATTGGATAGCTAAGTTTGAGGAGCTACCTCTTTCAATATTGGGCAATCTCATGATTTTAAATAAGCTGCATGATTCAGCAAGGCCAATTCTCTATGAAAACTCAACACAGTCAATTTTCTTTTGCATTGCCATCTATTAGACTGTTTGTTAGCATGATTTGGGATATGAGCACAAGCTCCATCCTATCTTATCTTTTTCATGTATTTAAACAAAGCAAGGCTTCAATTTAGGGCATGCTACATAGAAGTTTCCAAAGTTTGGAATATGCTATTAGCATACAAATTTTTTGCAACATGTCTCAATGCTTTTTCACTAGAGGTCGAAATGAACCAGGACAAGAGGGCATGCAAGGGATGTCTGACAACTCTAAATTTATCAGTATACATGGCTATGAGCTAGCTTCAAGCAAAGGCAACTCTTCTTAGAGGGGCAACAAGGTTAGCCAATTTCAAGTTCTACTTGTTTTTCTGTCTTTAACTTTTCATTTGAAATGATTTTTTTGTTGTGCAAAGCAAAGTGCTTTGACAGACTTAGCGCAAAGCAAGACTTCTATTTAATGAAAAATCATTTCCATTGACTTGGGATCAAGGATAATGACACACATGATTAGTAAATGGGCAAGAAAAGGATATAAGCTCATAGTTATGGTTGGCAATGGCCAATTGTGATGTATCCATACCAATACAAATCGTGCAAGGCACGTATGCCATCGGCTCAAACCGTTGAGACTGTCATTGAAGCCAAGGGCCTATCACTCTATTTTTTCTACAGCAAGCTCAACCCCTTTCCCTTCCACTGTGTTGGCATCAAGGTCTTGTAGTATTTCCTGCAATGACTTTGTGAGGATCTTCCTGGAACATGTGAGTCGCATCTGACTTGCTATGACCATGGAGATCCTTTCGATCCACTAGGGTGTTGTCATGGGTGTCCGCACCAAAATATCCTCTACCTACATATACATGAAGATGAAAGACAAGATTATATCATCACATCAATTCAAATGAATATAAGCATAGTGTTCAACACAACACCCCACTTACTCTTCAATAATGACCTCTCTAATACCCAGGCCTTTGCCTCCAAAGGGATTGCGGTGTTGCAACGTGCCTTCATGCAAATATCTTTTGTTCTCAACATAGATGCAAAACATAGTGGATGGTATTGATTCTAGCAGGGAAGCTTGAAGGTACCAACCACGTAAGAAGCCTCCAAAGTCTCCCCACAGGCAACACAAGTACCAAATACATGAATTGTGTTTTCAATGTCCACAACATGAGGCCTTGGAAACAATGTACATGCCATTCCCCTCTTCACATTAGCACATCTTGCTAACAAAAATTTAATGGTCTTGGTTTCTAGGCACTCATTATAGAGCTTGGCATAATCCATTTGCAAAACAGACATACTCTATTAACTTATCTACCAAAAAAACAATTAGCAAGGGAGATCACAAGAAATACCAAAAAAATTTAAAAAGAGTATCAAAATAGAACCAAAATGGTAGAAAATAACTTTTACCACCAAAACTGTACCTAAATACCACCTAAACAGTGCCAATTCACCAAAATAGTTCAAACTAGTACCAAATGAAGCATAGTAAACACCAAAAACACCAAAGGTAGAACCAATATAGCACCCAAGACATATTTAGTAGTGCCCAAATAGTACCAAAATATTTCCAATTAGCACCAAAAGAAACAAGGAAGAACCAAAAGTAGCAAAGACATTAACAACATAGTACCCAAGTCAAACCGAGCACTATCCTATAAGACCAAAAAATATGTAACTAGAAAGTACCAAAGCAATACCAAAGGAGGTTAAAACAACACTAAATGAACAAAAAAGCACGCAAAGTACCGAGGATTTTGCCAACATAGCATCCATTACAAAACAAAATGTAAGTATATGAGTACCCAAAAGTACCAAGCAAATACCAAAATAGTCCAATGGAGTACCAAATGTAATAAAGAAGCACTAAAATTCGTCAAGGAAAGTACCAACATAGTACCTAGTGTTTAAAAAAGTACCCATACAATTATATAAAGTAGCAATACAATTACCAAATTAGTAGAAAAATATTTGAAGAAAGTACCAAAACAGTTTTAGAAAGTACCAAAACAATTTTAGAATAGTCCTTAAGATTACCAAATGAACAAAAATGCAGCATAAGTACCACCCCAAAAAAACCCGCCAATACCTTATAAGACTCAAAATTAGTAACAAGATAGTACTAAAGTAGTTCAAGAAAGTACCAAATGAAATAAAGAAGCACCATAAAGTACCAAGGAAAGCACCTGGACAACATCTAGTGTTAACCAAAGTATAGAAACAACTAGAGAAAGAACCAAAATAGTTCAAGAAAGTACCAAAAATAGCTAAAAATGTCAGCAATAAACGACTTAAGAATTCAAACATGCCAAAATCACCAAATCATGTGCAGTAAGCCATAAATACAATGTCTCCTGCTATTGAATCTCAACTTGGAGCTTCTCGATATGTTCGGAAACCCTGTGTCGTCGTAACACAAGCATTGACTTGCTCCTAGCTCAGCCTCAACCTCTCTGATCCCTTCATCAGGGACAAGTATTTGCTGCGGCAACAATGCATGCTTCTAGGGTATTGATGTCCTCCATCAAACTTTTTTCCATGCCCTCTTTACCTTCATATACCAGTAGTTGGTCCTTTTTTGCTTAAATAAGGGCCTTTAGCTCTGTTAGGTTTATCGATCATGGATGTGACACCGATTTTAGCAATCTATGTTGCAATGCCTCTAAATCAGGTAGGTAGTTAGCCACTGCCCCTCTAAATCAGGTAGATAGTCAGCCACTGCCCCTCTACGAGTTTGGTCTGGTTCTCTGCAGATGTTGCTACCACTTTGAGTCATCCGTGCCTTCTTATCTGAACGTAGGACACTTCCACGGGAGCAATCATTTTGCCTCCTCCATGCCTCAGTTTTATGGTCAAGCCCGCCATTCCTAGATACTATCATCTACAGACCGGGCCCATGCTACTCTAAGCCCTATTGGGTCTTTTTTTGCTACATGGCATTTATAAAAAATGTAGCACCTAGAAATTTTTTTGATCAATTTGCCACATGAAGGGGGCCCCTCATAAACTTTGGAGAATGGAAATTTGCAGTCTTCCACTAGATGTGGCTGCAAATGGTTTAAATAGATGTGGCTGCAAATGCAGTCTTCCACTAGATGTGGCTGCAAATGGTTTAAATAGATCTTGCTGTTCTTTTGGTACTTGTACTTGAAAACAGTTAACCACTGCTAGGGTGGCAATCCTTCATCATTCAGGTCCTTAGGGGGTTTACCTTCTAGACTACAACCGCACTCTACATGCAGGTCTTTAGCTGTGTAATAAAACTTGGTTTGTTGAGGGTACTCCTCCATTTTATTCTTATCTAAAATGTGAAAAGAATTAGAGAAAATTGTTGAGATATATATTAAATGTGTTGTGATGTCCTGCATTACCAAATTTGGTACTCCAGAGTATTAAATTTGGTATTGTATATCTAACTTCAAATGTCACATCAAGCACATGGATGAACATGCAATGTTTAATTAACACAAGCCCGATGCCAATGAATAGCGTACCACATCTTGACTTGTTGGAAAATTTTGATTTATCTTCATCAAAGAGGAGCAAGATCCATTTGGAGTCGATGTCAGCTACCTTGCACTATTTTGCACTAGACCTTGTGTTGGATTAGTTTTGCTCCGGATGTGTTTCTTGGGGGGATGCGGTGGAAACACCTTTGTTGTTGCTTCTGCCAGGGGAGGACATTCTCTAGTCACCACTTTGAATGGAATTGTTGATTCGAACTCAGATTTTCTTGAGCACTATAAAATTCCAATAACATTGACAATTGCTTTCCCCATGATGTCAGGATTCTTATCATAGTGTTGAAGTAAGTGATCCTTCCCACACCCCTCAAAGAATCCAAATACTTTCGTTCGTTGACCTTTGTGTGGACAACCTCATGCCCAATGGCTACCTCTACATTCAAAGCATGGGCCCTCCAACTAGGCAATTGGTGGGCCCCATTGGATGTCCTATCCTAGGCGGCTATCCTCTAGGCTTATAGTTCTAGTTGGATATTAATGTAAGCGTATTTTCATCCATCGTGATTTGATTCCTAGAAATTTAAGCCACATATGATGGTTCAGTAGCTTTGTCAATGCTAGCCCAAAATGGACTATCCTAAGTGAAAGGTGGGCATGGGAAATCCTTCTACACCTAGTGCAAGTTTTTACGTGACACATAATACATATATGTGTGTAGCCATTTTAAAAGCCACCTAGAGATGTGAGCTACCAGATAATGGCTATGAAACCTTTTGTACATAAACCCCTCCTTTTGTATATGTATGATAATATATGCTAAAAAGATATTATATATTGGCTGCTACATTGTTGAAGTAGCTCCTCCAACAAAAAAGCCTGAGGCTCGCTGCTGCTGCCGCTCCCCCCCCTCGCACCTGCACCCCCTAGCGCTACCCCCCTGCCCCCCCCCCCCCCCCCCCCCCTTCTTGCGCCCACCCTCAGCCCCCGCTCCCGCTACCCTGCCCGCCCGCCCTTTGCCCTCGCTGCCCGCTGCATCTGTGCTGCCCCTGCCCCTGCCCGCTAGCGACCTGCGCCCACTGCTCGTTGCCCTGCGCTGCCCGTTACCCCCCCTTTTCTACGCTGCCCTCACCCTCACCTCGCTACGCCACTTGTCCCCCCTCCCACCCCTCTTCACTCACGGAACCCCCCCCCCCCCCCCCCCCCCCCCCCCCCCCCCTTCGGCCCGTGGCTCTTTTTGTACTGTTTTTTCCTCTCGCGCCGTGGTTCTTCTGTCGATTGGCTTTGGTAGTGCTGGTTCTTCGACAGTGCTTGCTGGGGCCCCTTTGCAGAAAAACTACTTTACCCTCTTTTTCTCCGCCACAGCAGTAGACACAGATGGAGGCTCCAGCTTTGCCACAGAGGGACTCGCCCGAAGACCCCTCGCCCGACCCCGCCGAAGCTAGGGCTGAGGCTGAGGCCGAGGCCGAGGGGGCTTCGGGCGGGGTCGGCCGAGACCTGCACCGCCGAAGCCCTTCAGGAGTCTCTGGCTCGCCGGGCTGCAGCGAGAGAGGAGGAGCAGCGTCTGAGACGAGGTATTGCTTCACTACAGAGGATGCAGGAGCAGCATCCAGACAGTCCATGGGTGGAGGAGCAGTTACAGCAGGCTCGACAGGAGCTTGCTAGCACAGAGGAGAGGCGTCATGAGTTTGCCTTTCAACGATAGGCATCTCAGTGGACTCAGGTGGGTGACAGAGTGACTAGTGCTTTTTTTATGACAGTGGGACCTCGGCACTCGCATTCCAAGGTCATTCAGTTGAGGAGGCCGGATGGGTCAGTTGCTTGTGAGCCCGAGGATGTGCGTGCAGTTGCTACTGACTTTTACTGTGAGTTACTGTCAGCTGAGCCTCAGTCAGAGCGGCAAGATGCATGCAGGGAGCAAGTTTGGGCACAAATGCCATGTATTGTGACAGAGGAGATGCGCCAGAGGCTAGAGATGCCACTTCAGCTTGAGGAGCTGCACACGGCTCTTAGGGCCCTCCCTCGTGGTAGAGCTGTCTAGGTGAGGATGGGTTGACTCCCAGCTTTTTCTTGGAGTACTAGGACCTGCTTGGCCGAGATCTTTGTAGTGCTTTTCAGTACATTTTTCACACAGGAGTGATGCCTGACAGCATGAGTGAGGGCCTGATCTACCTCATTCCCAAGGAGGGTGGCTCCTTGGATGAGATTCGACAGTGGCACCCCATCACCATCCTCAACTCAGCCTACAAAATTCTTGCCAAGGCTCTGAGTTTGAGGATTCAGCCACTTTTAGATAGCCTTATACATGGGACTCAGACAGGTTTTGTCAGCAGTATCCTTGACAACATCTTTACTTTCTGGGAGGCTTCTGCCTTGGCACGGCTCCATGGTTAGGACCTTGTGATTCTTCTTCTTGATTTTGAGAAGGCATACGACAGATTTGACTGGGAATTTCTAGAGGGCACTCTATGCAGGATGGGCTTCTCAGATGCTTGGATCAGAGGGGTGTCAACTTTGTACAGACAGGCTCACAGTCAGGTGCTTTTGGCAGGAGGGAGAGGTGAGCGCTTCATGCTCAAACACTTGGTCAGACAAGGTTGTCCTCTTGCCCCCTTTCTCTTTATATTCTATGCAGAGGCGATGAGTAGATTTTTGGTGTCACAGCATGTTGGTCTTCGGGGCTTAGCACTCCCTATTCGGGGAGATGAGCTACTGGACGTTGAGTTTGCCGATGACTCAGCCTTGTACTTAGATGGCCAAGAGGCCAATCTTAACAGATGTGAGCAAGATTTGGAGACCTTCTGTTGTGCATCGGGCGCATTGATCAACTGGAGAAAGACAGTGGCTTTCTCGATTGGTAGTGCTCCTGTGTCAGATTGGATGCCAGGAGAGGGTTTCAGGTGGATCCCCCCAGGGAGTGCAGTTCGATACTTGGGTTGTCAGGTTGGTTTGGACTTGTCTCCCAAGCAACAGATTGCTCCTCTTCTACTGTCCATCAGGAGAAAGTTCTTACATTGGAGCTCGACACGACTTTCACTGGCTGGTAGAGTAGTAGTTGCCAACCAGGTGCTGTTGGCGACTATGTGGTACATCACTTCCTGCTGGATCTTCTCGAGTTCTTGTACCAGCCAGGTAGAGGGGCTGACCAGGGACTTTCTTTGGTCAGGACGTGACACTCAGATAGCCCAACCAAGGTGGCTTGGTCGGTCATCACGCTTCCTTGTTCTCAGGGAGGGCTTGGGATCATTGATCCAGCACAGCAGAGCAAATCCCTTCTTGGGAAGTTCATAGTCAGAGGCCTTCTTCGAGGTGAGGAGCCCTCGAAGGAGTTCTTACTGCAAAGGCTGCGAGCCAGGGTGCCTCGGTCAAGAGGCCCTTGGCAACCTTCGACCAGATGGATCTTTACAGAGATGTGCCGAGTTGGTTTGAGCAGGATACTGGAGGACCGCTTCGCTGTGAGTTTGCTTCGATCTTGGGAGCTCTTACGACGTGGCTTGGAGTAGAGACAGCCGACGTGCACGGA
This sequence comes from Adiantum capillus-veneris, assembly GCF_014529385.1. Classification (NCBI taxonomy): domain Eukaryota; kingdom Viridiplantae; phylum Streptophyta; class Polypodiopsida; order Polypodiales; family Pteridaceae; genus Adiantum; species Adiantum capillus-veneris. The sequence continues at coordinate 114,218,754 of NC_140949.1, read as the reverse complement.
GGAGCGCCTATGGAAGCCCCTCGTCTGGAACCCCATGGTTAGCACTCAGAGAGAACAGTCATGTTTCCTGGGGTCGCATGGCAGCAGGTCCAACGCGCTCTCTAGGTGATTGGCTAGAGTTCACAGGTTTGTCAGAGGAGGTGCAGGGTTTCCAGCTACAGGGCATGAGAGGGGTGCAGAGCATGTGTCAAGACATCTTAGAGTCAGTTCCAGCTGAGTGGCTCATGCCTCTCGAGCCAGTAGCACCCCGGTGGATGGGAGCCTTCACACGACTGGAGGTTCTCATTTCAGTCAGGGCTTGCTCAAAGACTATCCCAGCCCTGTTCTTCGAGCTTCAGGGTGGGGGGCGATTACAGCGAGTTGTAGTATAGGCCCCGCAGGTAGTAGAGTGTTGTTTCCAGTGGATCCGAGTTGTGGGCATCTGTGGGATGACTTGCGTCATAGACCCTGACCCAACATCTCTTGAGACTGGACACTAGAGGCTTTGGGCTTGGGAGTGTTGTCCACTGGCACGAGTACAGTGGGATCCCGGTGAGTGGCTATGGAGGGACCCCTTCTCTTCTGCAAACCACCCAGGAGTCCCCTTCTTTCAGTACACTGTTTGGCTTGGACGTCATATAATTGCAGCACAGAGAGAGGCCCGCCCCGGTGCACCACATCATTGGCAGGAGGAGGGCCTCACAGTCGAGTTCTTGGCAGCCTTTTGGTAGAGGCTGTGGGACTCCAGACAGCTGAGGCGCGTCACTTTGTTTCAGTGGTGGTTGGTTGCACACAGAGCTACAATAGTAGGGGGATTGGGCCACCCAAGCCCAACACTTAGTAGCATAAGCTACACCCTCAATTTCTTTCACATGGGTTTTTGTAGGTTCCTCATAATAAGCAGTTGGTGGCAATTGGATGACTTATGAGTTACTCGATCGACTGTGCATACTGCACAATGGCCCTATTTTCATGAGGCAAAGGTGGCAGTTGTCCCAACACAGATTACGATTTGTCTCCTCCTTGTGCTTCCTTATTGGGTCCAATCTGGTACCTCGGATGTGGTGGTAATTGTTGCACTACTGGAGGTCCATATGGCCTTTCCCTCACATAATTTTTGTTATAAAATCACTCATTAGTATCGTGATTAGCGTATTTCTACCAGATGGCACACCACTTCAACACTCGTGGAGCATTGATTGCGTGTGTCTTCTCTGGCCTCATATTGGGATTCTGCCTATACGCTTGATTCATTCTGCAGATCATCTCTTCGATGACTTGATCCACATTTTGTGCGATTAAAGTAGGAGCACTACATTTTGTAGTCGACTCGTTGACTGTTGAAGAGGCACTAATGGTGTTTGTTTCTACGTCCTCCATTACCTCCCCAAATGTCTTACAGTTATTGACTAGATACAATGCTTCCCTAGTGACTTGTTCAAATGTGGTGCATGATTTTAGGTGTAAGTTCTTTTTGAGAGTTTCATTTATTTGGACCTCTATAAAAAGAACCAATAAGCGATCATCTTGTGGTAACTCTTGCATTGGACATATTTGGATGTATTTCTTGAAGCAAAGTGAAGCTTCTTTCACCTTTTTATTTTCCTTTTGTTTAAAAGCATAGATTTGAGAAACCGTGTTTTCCTTGATTCCCCTCTTAGAGAATTCCTCGGCAAACTCTTGCAAGAGTTGAACAATGTTCTGGAAATTTGTGTAAGTTAGTGGCTAAAACCAAATCAACATCATCCCTTCCAATGTCAAACCAAAGCCTTCATATTGCATATGGAAATCCGCGACTTATTCCATCCTTTAGACTTGCTTAAATATGGAAACATGTGTATATGGATCTCCCGATCTATTGTACTGTTTTGGTACACATTTAGCCACTTGAGAAGGTTGAATTCTTTCATTTTTTGCTACCATTCTCATCATTCTAGGTTCTCATTCCATTACATCTCTTGTCTCATACCCACAGATAGGTGTTCTCAAGGGATTTCGGTCAATTATCCTCTCCTTTGGTTGTGCTTCTCTACCCCTCGGTTCTAAGATCAAGCACTTTTGTGTTGAAAATTATGTATGGAATATCCTCGGGGGGTTCACCATTCAGTACCCCCCTATATAACGTGCGTTCGCGGGGTATATAAAAAACCCCTCTTTTAACATGTCTGAATGAATAAAATGACCCCTTGTTTTAGTAAAATTTTTCAAAATTGAATATAAAAACTCCTTATTTTAATGTATCTCTATTAAATTGATTAAAATTTTTGTATTTTAAAACCCCTCCTTTTGAACTCACGTTATACATTAACATGATTACATAGTGCACCCCCCGAGGGAATATCACTACCTCAATGTGTGGACATAGGAACCCTTGAACTTAACGATCCCATCAATGGTGGCTCAGAAAGATGTGGTCAACTGAAAGAATCTTCCACTTGTCTTCTCAGAGGACTCACTCTTGTTGTTTCCCGTAGTGTTGTTTTTGAGACAGTGGGTGTGTGCATGCTAGGGGTCACAAATTACTAATGGAGTGGTCTCCCAAAGTATGTATATCCCTCAAGCTCGTCAAGCACTAATGCTCCATAACTCCCTCACATTGGGCTCGTCACACATATAATAGAGCATTTTCTCTCTGTTATCATACTTATACAAAACCCACATGCGTATTGTCGATGTTGACACGAGTAGCCATATTTACTCGCCTAAGCTTGGCATCTAGCTTTGACAGCTTCTCCTTGGGCTGCTCTGCAACAACCTTTTTCTTTGCCTGTTAATCCCCACTTATCCACAATAAAAGGATTATGCACAACTACATTTATGTTTTCTTCCTCATCAAGGTATTGATCGCCACTATAATCTACAAGAACTATGAGCTTGAGCTCACTAGGTCTCTCTTCTATCTTAATGCAATAACGATTCATACCATCTATATAAATTTTGGCACCGTGCTCATTTTCAAACTCATACTGTAAGTGAAAAAGTTTCATGGTTGGTGCTGAATGTGATGGTCCCGCTCCCATTTTGGTTTCCTCCTTGAAACTCACACTTTTGGACCCCTCATCCATATAGGTATAAGATCTCTCCGAAGAAGTATCGAAAAGACTTTCTCCAAAATCGGCTCTAAGGTAGGTATGGTCCCTTGATTGACGCTTCCCTTTGTATAAATATGGCTTGATTGGTCTCTAGTAGTAGGGTTTCTATTATGATAAAACTTGTCTGATCACAAATACATCAAAAAAGTAAGCTTGCAAAACCTTGACCTGTTACCTTTTATGGTGCATTCAGTCCTCCAATCGATAGCAAATAGTGTTGTAGACTCTGATTCCCACAACATGTACAAAAATCACTTGGTGGCTATAACTTTAGCCACTCAATTAGTCAAAAATCTACCCGAATCAAAATTTTATCGCATTTTTGATACAAAATACTATTTTGCTTTTAATATGCACAAATCAACTCCAAATTGAATTTTGACAACATCACTATGCTCCGAGGGAATAGTGCTAACTCTGATACCAATCTGAGTTACTTTGTGATAGGGGGACATGGATCGTGATCCACGTACCCTAGTGTCAGAACCTACTAAAACTTGGCACAAAGGTCTCCCACAGTCTCTTGATCTCTGTTATGTGAATTTTATGTGGTTTTAATCCCTTTTGATCATCCAAAAGTCATTTTCTAGATCTCTTTGGCCTTGAACGACTCTTATCCAGTTTGACCCTTGAATCCTTGAAGGTTTTTGGTACCCTTTCTTTTGGATAAGTTTCTTGTGTTGGTCTTTGTTACAAGGCTATATGGTCTCTGTCCAAAAAATTTGCACGAGGATGTGGATCGCGATCCACGCGATCCACATCCATCTTATATGAACCCCAAAGTTGTCTTGGTGATCACCTGTAGTCTAAGGAATATACCCCACCTTGGATTTGGAAAAATTTTCTTTATCAAAATCCAATTTTTGTGCTTGTCTTGCAGTTTTTAACTTAAAATTGATATTTTGGGGATTGGGTCAGCTTTTTGTGGTTTTTTGCTATGGTCCCCTTTACAAAAGTTACCCCAAATGTTTTCAACTACTCACTACTTCAATCTCAGCTTTAGATGTCTCAGGGGGTCATGGATTGAGATCCACGTCCCATCACATCTAAACATGAAATTTGGTTAGTTGTATGCCTGTACCCTATAGAGGTTAGATTTCCATTTATTTTTTAATTTGGATTCCAAAAGGTAAAAAAGCCACAATTTTTATATGTTTCTAAGGTGTTTGTGCTTTCTGCCCAATTTCTTAATTTGGATGAGTTTTATGTGTCACTTTAAAAGGTAGTGGCCTAGCACCTCACAAGACCCTTTGGTATTAGTTTTTGCCCAAATTGCCTCAGGAGGTCATGGATAGCGATCCATGTTTTTGCACCTTTTGGCTTGAAACTTTCTAGATCATCGCTCCCTTGTTTGTTTAACCCCTTTTTGCACTTATTTTTGGGTTTGTATCTGCCTTTGAGCTCTGACCATCAAATTCCCAAATTTCTGAGTTTATGGTCTCGGCTACCAGAGTATGGTTTCGATATTTTTCCCTGATTCTTTTGTTCAATTTGATGGTTGTAAATGTTATCTAACCTACTCCTAAGTACTGAAATGAATCCTATAACTAAAAACCAACACACAGTGTAAAATTAGAAGAAAAATGGAGTATGGAAAAATACTTCAAAGCATCAAAAAATGTGCAAAATGAAATGCTCTTTTATCTCACTCACAACTTCCAATACCTCTCAAGAATATATCTAGCAAGTCCCTGACTTCAAGCCTCTACCAAGCACTAAACCTCATGTCTAGCTGCCTGACTATCAAAGTGTAAATGGAATGGTAATCAAAATCAAAGTTCTCTAAGTAAAAAGTTACGACTAGGTCACTCACCATCTAAGGATGGCTATCCCTGGCAACGATGCCATTGTTAGCAGGTTGGTAGAGTGAATGTTTGTAGCATAGCTATTTGGCACTAATATAATGTCAATACTCAGGAAAGGGACTCGGATGGGGCTTGGAGACTCTTTGAGGGTGTCAACCTCAAGAAGTGAACCTATCGAATGACATCATATAACGCACTAGCAAACCTATCACTCCCAAACCTGGCAAACTGCCTATGTCCTATGTCACTGCACTAGGTCGTCGCGCTATTTTGGCACTCAAATGAATTCCAAATGCTACAAAACTTTAGGAGGAGGTATAAGACACCTAAAAGCACAATCCTACCAAGTCTGGTTGCAATTCGATGAGGTACCAAAATCACAATCCATCATGGTCAAGGTCCTAAAAATTGCAATAGAACATACGAGAAAGGCTGCCTTATGGCCTAGGAACACTCTCCTATGGTCAAAACATCAAAAAACAACCATTGACACACTCGAAATAGTCAATTTAGCTTGCTAACACATTGTTACAAATCACCATAGAATTGACAATGATTACACTTAAATGAAAGAGTAGTAGACAAGGAACACGTTGCAAGTTTTGGAATCAAAATGTGACTACCAAAGCTCAAGATATGATGATTACAAAGCACGTGAGAGTAGCCGCTCTCCTTTTTCCATGAAAATATGATGCAACAATTTATGCATCCTAAATAGGCATCCTTGTTCACTACCTTAGTACTCTTAGGTTGATAATGAATAATGGACATAGCTCGTGTGTTTTCTATAAAGGGTACTCTCTCTTGATGTAGTACACAAAATGATATTTCATTATAGTTCTACATCAAGTTAAAACTTTGACAAAAGCATAGAAAATTATCCGTTAAGCACAAACTACTTATGAGCATTTGGTCGACTATTAGTGCTAGTGTCAAACATATTGTGTAGGATATGCATGAAAGCATTGGTTTTCTTTGTACATGTGATTATTGCAAACAAAGTATATGGTGTATTTCATCATTCAACCCTTTTAGTCTTGATTATTTTTATCATTTACTCTTCAAGTGTTGCACAAATCACGAGAGTATTTCTCCACGTTTTCTCTGGTCTTCTCTCTGTTTTTTCAGTTCCCACACTTAGCTTTTTAAGTTGGGCACCCTTGGCCTTTTAGATGACCTCAAACGGACCCCGAACAGGCCAAAAACTGACCTCGCAGTGCATAGTTGTCACCTTTTTGCATCATCCGCACACCTGGCACTCAACTTTTTTCAATAATGCATCCTGCCACCACGTGTTGTGGCCCCAAAATATGGTCTTCATGATGACCTCTCTGCATAATTATCACAAGAAAAAATCCACGTCGTGTCCGTACTTATCCACGTGCAAGTCTTGACCACGTTCGGCCTCCTGACGCCACTAGACGCCATCTGACGCACCTGCTTACCTCATGTCATCGGCCCGCGGATAGCTTTGTTGAGAAGTTTTACGTGCTACCAACTCCTCATTATTGTAGAAAAAACACACTGGTACTGGTAATAGTGAAAATCGATGCACTATGTACACCTTGTCCTACATGTACACATGTGGGCCCCACGTAACCACCTGGCTCTGAAAAATGGGCAATTCTTTTTGGATGCACCATGCATGTATATGTACATATGCACAATCCCTTGCTCCAAAAAACTCTTGACATAATTTGCCCATCCCTTAGCCTGCTAGATCATTCATGATCAGCAGCAGCAAAGAGAGATATGAGACTCGCCGCATCACAGGTCTCCTCATCCCTCACCAACACTGCTTGATCCATAGACAAGTCATCTTGCTCCACCATCATCAATCTAGCATGATACAATTTAAGACGCAATCCATTTACCCTTGACTTATGTAAAACACCATCCAGGTTAGCCAGCTGATATGTGCAATTTGGAAAACACTCCACTACCTTGAAAGGGCCTTCCCACTTAATTTGAAACTTCTTTTGGAAGGTGTTGTCCAGCTTATGTTGTAGCGCAAAACCAAGTCATGTTTCTTGATACCCTTTTGACCTTTTCATTTATCTTTGCCAAAGCCTTATCCTGCATCTTCCCATAATGCTCCAATGCGCTCATCCTATCCAACTGAACCTCCTGTAACTGTAAGAGACTCTCTTTTGAATGCATTACTAGACGGCCCAAGTAGCTTCTCTAGCATCTTTACTGCAGGCAAATCTACTTCCACAGGCAATAGTGCTTCCTTTCCATATACCAAATGAAATGGAGTAAACCCTGTACCTGTCTTCACCGAAGTACGGTAAGCCCATAATGCACTAGGCAATTCCAAATCCCAATTCTTTCCTTGGTGCTCTGTCACTTTCAAAAGAATCTGTACCAACTCACCATTGAATCTTTCATTTAAGACATTACACTGCGGGTAATAAGGAGTGGTATGCTGGTGCCTAATCTTCATCTTTGTGCATAAGAAGTCTAGCAGTTTAGCTCTAAATCCTGGCCCCTTATCTGAAAGTAGCTCTAATGGCACCCCAAACTTGCAACATATTTCATCATACACAAATTTTTCCACATCCTTTGCAGTGATCTGTTTTACTGCTATAGCCTCTGCCCATCTAGAGAGATAGTCCACTACCATCAAGATATAGCTTTTGCCCCTGCTTGTGATAGGTAAAGGGCCTATTGCATCAATCCCCCACTTTTCAAACACATCAAACGCCATAATGGTTTTTCGTAGCTCTGGCTTCAACAATCTCTTCCCAAATGCTTAACACCTATTGCAAGACCTACACCAATGGTGAACATCCTTGTGCAAAGTAGGCCATACATACCCCTCTTGCAAAATCTTATGCAAGGTGATCTTTAGAGAAAAATGGCCACCACATGCGCCTTCATGATTCTCTTCCAACACTCTGTAAAGCTCCTCCCGCCAAGGTACACGTCTCAACACGAGATCAGCCCCTTTCATGTATAAGACATCACCAATCAATTTGTACCTGTATGCTCTACGCACAAAGCCATACTTCTTAGACTTCTGAAACTTCTTTGGAATGATTCCTGTTAGCAAAAACTCCTCTTCTTGAGCCAAAATTTCCCAGCCATGATAAAGAGGTAAAGTGGTCCTCAACACAAATAGCTCCCCAATCATGCCTTGAGCTGCTTCATGTGCCTCTCCATTTAGAGCACATCCAATGTGTTTGATGATCCATGCTTCGAACTTTTTTAACAGGCCTTTAATTCTGAAGCACATTTCCTTCAATGAGGTGTTCTTGCTCTTCCACACACCCAGCACTTGCTTCACCACTAACAAGGCATCACCTTTTATGCTCAACCTTCGAACCCCATGCTTCAAACAAATGTGTAATCCGACTTCCAGAGTAGCATATTCAACCTCATTGTTACTATGAGCATCCAATTTGAACCCTCTCTTGCATACTAGCTTCCCCTCTGGATCATAAAGTGCTATACCCCCTGAAGCTGCATCATGGCTCTTTCTGTATGAACCATCAAAGAACAACACATGTGCATTGCTGATCTGTGGCACTTCTTCAACTACCTTTCTCACCACCTCTTCCTTAACAATAAGGGGATTCTCCTTGTAGGTCAACAAATCAGCTAGGGTAGCCCTTGTACTATCTTCCACTAGAAAAGAGAACTCAAACTCTTGCAGCTCAATTACCCATTTCTTCACCACATTTGACATGTTAGTACCATTAATTAACTGTGGCAAAAAGGCATAACTCGTCAAGAAAACAAAAGGTCGTGGTAGCAAGTAATGACAAAATCGTCGACAAGCAAATATTACACTGGCCATCACTAGCTCTACTTCTGAGAACTTTCTCTCCCCTACCAACTTCACTCGGCTTGCACATTACACTGGCCTCATATAATGGATGCCCTTCCCCTTTTGCAATAGCATGGATCCAATGGCATCATCCCCTACTGATGGATTTACATAAAACACTTTCTCCCAATAAGGAGCCTGCATGGCTGACAACCCCCCTAACACCTCTTTCACCTCTTGAAACACTTCTTCACACTTGTCATCCCATTGCAATGGATCATGCTTTGCCACTTGTTGTAATGGATAAAGAAGCTGCGAAGACAATGGAATAAATCGTGCCATGTACTTCACTTTGTGTATAAAAGTTGCCAATTGCTTCGTACTCGTAGGTGATGGAAGAAGAATAATAGACTTAACCTTATCTGGATCAGCCTCAATGCCATTTTCTGACACCGATGTAGTGACCACTGCTGGCATAACCTAAGGAGTAACAGAAACCACTGGTTCATGATGAACCCCTGGCATGCGACCTTGCGAAGAATCCATAGGCTGAAATTCAGACCTCATGGGCAAAGACTCCACCCCTAACTGGCTCATTTTTCTCAGCTTCCACTCTTTGTTCCTTGCTACCTCTAGTGCATCCTCATATGTCCTAGGCTTCTTTAGCTCCACTCTCCAACGTATATTCTCCCAAAGACCCAGCCAAGAACCTGTCCTTCTTCATCATGTCAGGTGGGGGTACCTGTGGTGCTAAGGCCTTGCACATCCGCTCCCATGCCAATGAGAACTTACGTATGTACGCATCTACTGGCTCACCTTTCTTTGCACCAAACCTTGTACTTCTTGCCACACTTTGTCAGGATCTTCTATCTTCACAAACTCCACTTCCAACCCATGCCGTAGATTGTCCCAACTCAATCTTATAGGTGGATCACCCACATGCAACTCCTCTTCAAATGCTTTAGACCAAACTCGTGCATCACTCTTCAAACAAATTTGGAGAAGACGTAACATCTGCGCAGGGTCATGAATCTGGTTGCTAATGCAGGCAACCTCCATCTTTTCCAAAAAATCTTCCACATCTTCATCACTTCTTCCATGAAACTCCGGATGAGAGAAAGCCATGGCTACCCAAGTTACAATGCTTTGAGAACCCCTTTGAACACACGTGCAAGAACCCAAAACTTTTGACTACCCAATCCCCAGAAACTTCAATGGAGCTCAACGTTAGATAAGGACAAACACATGCACATCAAATGAGTTTTCATAGTTGATCATCGGAATTACAACAGGCAAAGGGCATTCCAAGATCTCTCGTAATCTTCTTGGCCCGAACATAAAGACTATGCGCTGCTGGAAAAAAATCTTCCTTGACACATAAACATTTATCTGGATTCTTTGAGTTAAATGATGAAAAGGAGTGAATTGAGGGCCATTTTGATCATCCATTAAAGTCAACCATGCAGCTCCCAAGAAAGCACACCTGTCTTATCCTCTGATTTTGCCAAAATTTCAGCAGCATAACAATATAAATGGCTTAAAAGACCAAAAAACCAGCCATCACAACTCGGAAAAATTTTGGCAGAGTTTCCCCAGAAGTAGAGCAGTAGGAACCCAAAATATAGACTGTATATGTATGCATAAACTGTCAACAATAGAACCCGAGCATCAAGTAGGACTCACTAGTACATAGCCTATGGAGAGGTCACAAAAAGGGTGCTCCAGCTACCTGTATCACCGAAAGGATCTCTACATTTGAGAATCCCCCAGCTCAATAAAAACCTCACGCTATCGACCCTCACACGAAGGCTAATGCAAATCACGTATAGTCAAGTCTCAGAAATGACTATCTTCCAGACCAAGTCTCAGAAATAGCTGGGACTGCCAAATACAACCAAGTATGGCTCCACAAATGCATACAATGGCAGTTTCCACAAGTAACGTACAATCCAGTGAGGCGGTCTGGGGCGGGCAACAAGAAGAGTGGCCTCCAAGCACTCTTCTTCCATGCTGCTCAATTGGGTTGGGGTTGGAAAAAACAACAAACACACACACAAACCCGCAACCTAACCCTACCCAAATTTGGGGCACCACCTAGTTTTGGATGCGAACTAGGACGCGTAGAGAGAGAGAGAGAGAGAGAGAGAGAGAGAGAGAGAGAGAGAGAGAGAGAGAGAGAGAGAGAGAGAGAGAGAGAGAGAGAGAGAGAGAGAGAGAGAGAGAGAGAGAGAGAGAGAGAGAGAGAGAGATAGTGCTCGGGCTGCTTTGGAACGTATCGGCAATGATCAAGCAAACACAACTATATATTTAAGAAAGAGAGAGAAAGGGGGAGGGGGTGCTTGTTGCATTAATACCTTCTTACAAATCTGTTATGACAAATCAAAGTGAGATTAGTATTTGTTCAACATAGCTTGCGTAAATTTCACCACAACACATCACAAGAAAAGCCACCCCAATCACTGTCTTAAGGCCAGGGGAGTCCTCTCCACCCTGTCGCCCTCTTACAGTATGTGGGATTTATGGCTAGATTGATGACAACACCAGAGACAAGCTATCAAGAACTTAACAAAAAACACCAAGACACTTACGCATCATTGTTGTCCATTACTTCACGCTGGAAGGGAGACAAAGTATCCAAGCTTAGTCCAAATCCACCCTCCTTGATTCAGCAAATGTTGGGCTTACACTAGTAGGAGAAATGATAGATTTCCTACTCTCAATTGAATGATCACTCTCTCTCTTACAATGGCATAGAGTTCCCTTGCTAATCCCATATTACAACACATACACATGCATAAGACAACGAGCTTTCACTCAAGAGCTCCTTCTAGAGAGGTTGAGCTTGGCTTCTCAAGCTATAGCATAGTGCTCTTGCTTATGGCTCCCCCCTTTTTGTGCTAGCTACACCCTCCTTTTATAGCAATTTTGAAGGCTAGGGTTACTTCTCTAACCATGGTTGGGTTAGATTTTCAGCAATTTATCTAATTTCTTTTGCTTGGAATTATCAAGAAGTTGGTGGGGAAAGAGAGAGGAGAGAAATGGAGGTGATGGGACTTTTCATAGTGGGTTAGTGTTAGTAGAGTTAGTATTAATTTACAAATGGAATTGGATATTTACAATGGGAATATCCATGTAGGATACAAATAAGGAAGAAAAACTCTTAAGAGGTAAGAAAAGGTGGATTTCTTACAAGGTTGATGCTCCAAGTGTCTTGAGTAGGGCCAATTTTGACGCTTGTTGACGGTCCACTAGCTTTGACGGTACATTTTTTCTCCACTCTTGACCTTCCTTGAGAGACAAGGTAATTGAAGCTGAGTAATCAACCACCATGATGCTGTCTTTTAAGAGAAGAGGTTGAATTTTGTGGTTTTTTTGATAGATATGGGTAATTTGGAGGAGGAAAAATGAGACTAGGTGGTCAATTTTGGAATGGAATTGTGTGTGGGAGGTATGAGTTCACCATGGTTTCTCTTATTCTTCAAGGTTGAGGAGAAGGTGAGTAGGGTGCAGAGAGGAGTGGTGAGAGAGGTGGGGATGATGAGTGGAGAAGTGTGTGTGAAAGAGGAAAATGATAAAGTGGAAGAGAGAGTGTGGCTGCATAGTATGGGAAAACTGGGGTCCACTAATAAAATCATAGCTCACAGCTCGTAGCTCAAAAAAATATGAAAAAATTTGAGGCAAAAGTTCAGCCCACGAGCTACAACTTTTGTTTGTATCACCTTTTCAAATTCGAAGAGCAAGTGAACTTTAAAAATTCAGCAAAACCGACCGTTTTTTTCCACTGCACAAGGTCCTTGTGGGGTCCTGCTTTGGATGATTCTTTTGAATACCTCCAAGAGTGAGCCCTCCATAGTGCATGTATGCATGCCACCTACCCTTGACCTTATTTGGTAGGTCTATAATTGAAGATATTGTTGAGATCATGATATAAGTGAATAGTACAACTAAGAAAATCAAATATTGAGGGGTCTAAAAAATATGTACATGTCAAATACAAATAATATAAGTGAAAAAAATATAAAGGGGTCAAAATAAATCTCTCTTATTATGAGGCTACCATAAAAAGATAAATATTTTTTGTGTTCTAATTTTTTAGAAAAAAAACAAAATAGATGTAGGAAGGGAAAAATCACAATAGTGAAAAAATATACACATAAATAAAACTAGTTTTTTTGGATTTTTGTTGGGGTGGAGTTACACCAAATATAAGAGAAGCTTACATGAAAATATTTCTATATGGAATAAAGAGTATGAAAAATGGTAAGAAAAATTGTGGTAATGGTGAGGCAATGTACAGAGCATAAATAACACACACCTAGGTAGAAATATTTAAATAAATACCAAAATAATTATGAAAAAATCTTTTATTTAGGCCCCATATACAAAGAAATATTTACATACGCATGGGCCATAATATACTTATATTTTTTATATTTTTGGCTCAACTAGCCCAATGACTAGCTAATTGAGGGTTTTTTATTTCAGTAAGGAGATATGGGAAAAGTCCCCTAACTCACACGCACCTATATACAGTGAAAGGGTGAGGGTAACCACAGTGTTTGAGTGACCTGATAGGGTGAGATAACTCACTATGGCAATTACAGAGAGCCGAAAAACGGCTATCACCAGCAGACAATGCGCTCAAATAGGCGCCAAGTGATGCATACCCACAACAACTGCAAGTGACATCACTGCTAGTATATCACTGTACTCCAGCTACCTGTACCTGTGTGAATCACCTGTACCTATACATGTCCCTGTAACCTGTAACTTGTAATCTGCAACCTTCAACCTGTAATCCCGAATCTCGAAGCTTGAAGCTCGAAGCAGAAGGTACTCGAAGAAGATCCTCTGTGGGGGCACCAAAAGAATGTGAGCGGGATGAAAACACACACGGCGCCTCTATAACGACCCGACACACACTCTTGGAATGATACACACACACACTATGGGTCACCACTCGGCTTACACAACACACCTGGCCGAGACAGGGAACACACCTATGGAGTGAGAGGAGAGAGACTATCCGTTTACCCACTCCACACAGAGACGCACACACACACACACACACACACACACACACACACACACACACACACAAAACTCATCTCAAAAGAGGAGAAATTGATGTTTAGATACAATAGAGCTTGGGCCAACACCAATGGGGCAAATAGCTCGCACAATATGGGTAAAATAAGCCAGATACAATCACAAACTGGAGCAGAAGCTTTGCTCATAGGAGAAACTTACACAACAAAAACAACAGAAAAAGAGTGAGGAATTTTGCAAAATGGATAGCGCCATCGCGTCCGGAACGGCCCAAAACCCTAGTCTGCAATGTCAAAGTGCTCAAATCCGAACTCGGATGAGCAGTTTACGGCCAAAACAGACTCCAAAAATCCCAAAAACACACCTGCGGCTGTTCCTCCTCTCTTCTCCACGTTTTCTCTGGTCTTCTCTCCGTTTTTTCAGTTCCCACACTTAGCTTCTTTAGTTGGGCACCCTTGGCATTTTAGATGACCTCAAACGGACTCCGAACAGGCCAAAAACTGACCTCGCAGTGCATAGTTGTCACCTTTTTGCATCATCCGCACACCTGGTACTCAACTTTTTTCAATAATGCATCCTGCCACCACGTGAAGTGGCCCCAAAATATGGTCTTCATGATGACCTCTCTGCATAATTATCACAAGAAAACATCCACGTCGTGTACGTACTTATCCACGTGCAAGTCTTGACCCCGTTCGGCCTCCTGACGCCACTAGATGCCATGTGACGCACCTGCTTACCTCATGTCATCGGCCCACGAATAGCTTTTTCGAGAAGTTTTACGTGCTACCAACTCCTCATTATTGTAGAAAAAACACAATGGTACTGGTAATAGTGAAAATCGATGCACTATGTACACCCTGTCCTACCTGTACACATGTGGGCCCCACGTAACCACCTGGCTCTGAAAAATGGGCAATTCTTTATTGGATGCACCACGCATGTATATGTACATATGCACAATCCCTTGCTCCAAAAAACTCATGACAGTGTCTTTGTTTATTGCATGCACGATGATGAGAGATAAAGAGAGGGTGTGGGAGATTACAAAAAGTGGGGAGAAAAATATTAATGGATTTTATGAATATTCTCCCTTTTAGAAAAGGTGGGGAGACAAACATGCAGTAGTCGACTTTCAATTTTGTCTTTTGGGATCGTGCTAGATTCCTTATAAAAGCTAAATAAAACTCAATGAGGATACTTACTGGTCAACAAATAGCAACAAATAGGTGATGGTCTCAATTGGCAACACCCTAAAAATATTCACGATAGTTGGCTAATAAGGTTGTCCCATGAGCAAAGAGTCAAAATTGCCTACCAAGCACTTGGCATGATAAATCAATTTCCACATGCAGAGTCACAACTAGATTTATTACACCGTAAAGCCAAGCACTCAATTAGGTTAGTTATCAGATTAGTTGGAGGACCCTCCCCTACACCAACAAAAAGACGCACAAGAGGAGAGAGCTCCAGTGCAAAGATCATTGATAGCGAAGTGACAAAATCTGATGTGGAGTTCAGCGGAGAGATCAAACCAAGAAATAGAGACACTCCTTCATAATTCCAGTCTACAATAGAGAGGAAGAAGAAGATGATATTACAATCCCTTTGATTAGGAACAAGAGCAAGCCTGCTGAGCAGATACCCAAAACACAGATGCAAAGGTCTTTGGAAGAAGCGCAGAGGTTGTGAGAGGAGAGGCTTAACGAGATGGTTGAAGAAAAGAAGAAAGTTGATGAAGCGGGCTCAAATGCTAATGACAAGGATGATTAGAGCTTGATAAGAAGCTAGAAGAACAAAAACTAGAGCAAATGGGAAAGATCTAGTAGTATAGAAGGAGGAAAGCAACCAAACATTTAGAGCTTATTGACACATTTAGATGTTACATCCATTGACGGGAGCAAAGCGAACCCCGAACCCCCGACGGCCTCTAAAACACCGGGGACCGAATGGCGCGCCTCGAGCCTGTCACGGTGTCAGGAGTTTTTTGGAGCAAGGGATTGTGCATATGTACATATACATGTGTGGTGCATCCAATAAAGAATTGCCCATTTTTCAGAGCCAGGTGGTTACGTGGGGCCCACATGTGTACAGGTAGGACAGGGTGTACATAGTGCATCGATTTTCACTATTACCAGTACCAGTGTGTTTTTTCTACAATAATGAGGAGTTGGTAGCGCGTAAAACTTCTCGACAAAGCTATTCACGGGCCGATGACCTGAGGTAAGCAGGTGCGTCAGATGGCATCTAGTGGCGTCAGGAGGCCGAACGGGGTCAAGACTTGCACGTGGATAAGTACGTACACGACGTGGATGTTTTCTTGTGATAATTATGCAGAGAGGTCATCATGAAGACCATATTTTGGGGCCACTTCACGTGGTGGCAGGATGCATTATTGAAAAAAGTTGAGTGCCAGGTGTGCGGATGATGCAAAAAGGTGACAACTATGCACTGCAAGGTCAGTTTTTGGCCTGTTCGGGGTCCGTTTGAGGTAATCTAAAATGCCAAGGGTGCCCAACTAAAGAAGCTAAGTGTGGGAACTGAAAAAACGGAGAGAAGACCAGAGAAAACGTGGAGAAGAGAGGAGGAACAGCCGCAGCTTTGTTTTTGCTCATTTTGGAGCCTGTTTTGGCCGTAAACTACTCATCCGATGTCGGATTTGAGCACTTTGACATTGTAGACTGGGGTTTTGGGCCGTTCCGGACGCGATGGCGCTGTCCATTTTGCCAAATTACTCACTCTTTTTCTGCTATTTTTCTGTGTAATCTTCTCCGGTGAGTGAAGCTTCTTCTCCGATTTGTGATTGTATCTGGTATCTTTTACCCATATTGTGTGAGCTGTTTGCCCCATTGGTGTTGGCCCAAGCTCATTTGTATCTAAACATCAGAAGTTCTCCTCTTTTGAGCTGAGTTTGTGTGTGTGTATGTGTGTCTCTGTGTGGAGTGGGCAAGTGGATAGTCTCTCTCCTCTCACTCCAGAGGTGTGTTCCCTGTCTCGGCCAGGTGTGTTGTGTAAGCCGAGTGGTGCCCCATAGCGTGTGTGTGTATCATTCCAAGAGTGTGTGTCGGGTCGTTATAGAGGCGCTGTGTGTGTTTTCCTCCCGCTCACATTCTTTTGGTGCCCCCACGGAGGATCTTCTTCGAGTACCTTCTGCTTCGAGCTTCGAGCTTCGAGCTTCCGGATTGCAGATTATAGGTTACAGGTTACAGGTTACAGGGACAGGTACAGGTACAGGTGATTCACACAGGTACAGGTAGCTGGAGTACAGTGATATACTAGCAGTGATGTCACTTGCAGTTGTTGTGGGAATGCATCACTTGGCGCCTATTTGAGCGCATTGTCTACTGGATTGTACGTTACTTGTGGAAACTGCCATTGTACGCATTTGTGGAGCCATACTTGGTTGTATTTGGCAGTCCCAACCATTTCTGAGACTTGGTCTGGAAGATAGTCATTTCTGAGACTTGACTATATGCGATTTGCATTAGCCTTCGTGTGAGGGTCGATAGCGTGAGGTTTTTATTGAGCTGGGGGATTCTCAAATGTGGAGATCCTTTCGGTGATACAGGTAGCTGGAGCACCCTTTTTGTGACCTCGCCATAGGCTATGTACTAGTGAGTCCTACTTGATGCTCGGGTTCTATTGTTGACAGTTTATGCATACATAGACACTCTATATTTTGGGTTCCTACTGCTCTATTTCTGGGGAAACTCTGCCAAAAATTTTCCAAGTTATGATGGCTGGTTTTTTGGTCTTTTGAGCCATTTATGCTGTTATGCTGCTGAAATTTTGGCAAAATCAGAGGTTAAGTCAGGTGTGCCTTCTTGGGAGCTTCATGGTTGGCTTTAATGGATGATCAAAATGGCCCTCAATTCACTCCATTTCATTTAACTCAAAGAATCCAGATAAATGTTCATGTGTCCAGGAAGATTTTTTTCCAGCAGCGCATAGTCTTTATGTTCGGGCCAAGAAGATTACGAGAGATCTTGGAATGTCCTTTGCCTGTTGTAATTTCGATGATCAACTATGAAAACTCATTTGATGTGCATGTGTTTGTCCTTATCTAAAGTTGAGCTCCATTGAAGTTTCTGGGGATTGGGTAGTCAAAAGTTTTGGGTTCTTGCACGTGTGTTCAAAGGGGTTCTCAAAGCATTGTAACTTGGGTAGCCATGGCTTTCTCTTATCCGGAGTTTCATGGAAGAAGTGATGAAGATGTGGAAGAATTTTTGGAAAAGATGGAGGTTGCCTGCATTAGCAACCAGATTCATGACCCTACGAAAATGTTACGCCTTCTCCAAATTTGTTTGAAGAGTGATGCACGAGTTTGGTCCAAGGCATTTGAAGAGGAGTTGCGTGCAGTAGATCCACCTATAAGATTGAGTTGGGACAATCTAAGGCATGGATTGGAAGTGGAGTTTGTGAAGATAGAAGATCCTGACAAAGTGTGGCAAGAAGTACAAGGTTTGGTGCAGAAGGAAGGTGAGCCAGTAGATGCGTACATACGTAGGTTTTCATTGGCATGGGAGCGAATGTGCAAGGCTTTAGCACCACAGGTACCCCCGCTTGACATGATGAAGAAGGACAGGTTTTTGGCTGGTCTTTGGGAGAATATACGTTGGAGAGTGGAGCTAAAGAAGCCTAGGACATATGAGGATGCACTAGAGGTAGCAAGGAACAAAGAGTGGAAGCTGAGGAAAATGAGCCAATTAGGGGTGGAGTCTTTGCCCATGAGGTCTGAATTTCAGCCTATGGACTCTTTACAAGGTCGTATGTCAGAGGTTCATCATGAACCAGTGGTTCCTGTTACTACTCAGGTTATGCCAGCAGTGATCACTACAGCAGTGCAAGATGATGGCCTAAGGCAAGACATGAGGCAAGTGGTTGATTTGATGAAGAATCTCAACCTAAACATGCTAGGTCAAGTGGGAAATAATCGAGGTCGAGGGAGGTTTGCAAATCAGCCAACAGGTGAAGAAAGGCCTAGGAATGGTGTTGGACAAAGCAATGGTAGGTTTTGGAGGCAGACGCCCACATGTTATAATTGTGGAGATTTGGATCACATCAGCCCGCAATGTGATAAGCCACCAAGGATGGGGGGAGACATGTATCCATTGCCAAGACAGGTGCTAACTAGGTCAAATGATTATGGCATCGAAATTAAGGGAGACGAAGGAACCAGTGACTGACCCAGGAGGAAAAGGGAAAGACAAAAGTGCTAAGTGTAGTCACCTTGGAGAAGGCATCAAAGCTAGAGGATACATTAGTGATGCCTATTGGAAAGAGGACCACAGAGGATAAGGAAGGAAGAAGTGCCCCGGGTCCTAGTAAGAAGAAAGGAAAGAGCCATGAAGGCGAGGATGTCAAGGCCAAGAGGAAAAGGAGAGCTCGTCGAAAGTTTCATGTTTTAGATTTTCCACTAGGGGATGGGCAATTAAGCTATGACTTGAAGGAGGATCTGACGAGCAGAAAGGCAGATGTTACTTTTGGGCAGCTTATAGAGATGGTGCCTAAGCTAAAGCGACAGTGGAAGAGGATGGTTAACCCAATGGAGAAAGAGCCAGAGAGAGGTTCAGTGAAGGTGTTGGCAATGGAAGAGCTACCAGACATTTGTCCAATAGTAGATGTGTGGCATAAAAGGAAAAATTTGGGACAAGGTTATGTGGATGGCGGAGCCCAAATATGCGTCATAACACACTCATGCGTTGAGAAGATGGGTCTCACAGTGGCTGGGGTGTCAGGTTTTCGGATCAGATTGGCAAACCATCAAAAAGTAAAATGCTTGGGTGTTGTAAAGATCTTAGAAGTGGAGGCATATGATGCAAGGGCAGTGGTTGATTTTCATGTGATGCCAGCAGGGTTGGGAGCATATCCTATTATACTGGGCAGACCATGGTTACGTGCAGTGGGAGCTGTTCAAGATTGGCGACATGGTACGATTAGCCTCTATGGAAAAACAGGTACCAAGAAGCTTTATAATATGGACACAAGGAAACGATTAGAGGAGCTTTATGAAGATGAGGATGAGTCTAGTGATGAAGACTCTTCTACGGTGACAGATGAGGACAGTGATAGCACTACCAGCAGTGATGAGGATGCTGATGTTGCATTTCTTTTGATGGACAAAGAAATCCAGGAGATTGGGTTAGTTGCATTTGCGAATGAGGTTGAAAATGAAAGTGAAGGGCCTTATGAAGTGATTGAAGGGCTGATGCAAACCAAGGTTGAGTTGTCAAAGAAGCAGGAATTAATGACGCAAATGATTAGTGGAGACCTCTCAGCTATGGAGAAGGATATATTTTTTCATATGCTGGCTAGTTTTCCTGATTTGTTCATTACTTCATATGAAGAGATCAGAGGGTTCAAGGGTGAAGAGATGCATATAGAGCTGAAAGAAGGTGCTAAGCCAGTGAGGCAAAGGCTAAGAAGGATGGGTCAAGAGCAAATGGAAGCCTTGCGAGAAGAGGTGGACAAGTTATTGAAGGCGGGGTTCATAGTTCCAGTGGAGACCACAGAATGGGTGAGTCCAGTTGTAGTCAGTCCAAAGAAGGATGGGAAGTGGAGAATTTGTGTGGATTTTAAACCCTTAAACGTAGCCACTAAGAAGAACCCATATCCTCTTCCATTCATTGATCAGATCTTGGATTCAGTGGCAGGTTATGAGAGGTACAGTGTGTGTGATGGTTTTTTAGGCTATTTTCAATTGAAGATTGCTCTTAAAGACCGCACAAAGACAACTTTTATTACGCCATGGGGCTGCTATTGCTACACAGTATTGCCATTTGGGTTGTCAAATGGACCTTCCTTCTATCAAGAGAGAGCAAATTGGGTGTTGGAACCATTCATTGGTAGTTGTGTTAAAGCTTTTATGGATGACTTCTGTGTCTATAGCAGTAGGGCTGATCACCATGAGAAGCTGCAGATGGTATTGGCTCGATATGATGAATGTGGAGGACAACTAAATCCAAAGAAATGTCATCTAGCACAGCCAAGGGTGAAGTTATTGGGCCATATGGTGTCAGAAAATGGCATTGAGGCTGATCCAGATAAGGTGAAGTCTATTATTCTTCTTCCATCACCTATGAGTACGAAGCAATTGGCAACCTTTATACACAAAGTGAAGTACATGGCACGGTTTATTCCATTGTCTTCGCAGCTTCTTTATCCATTACAGCAAGTGGCAAAGCATGATCCATTGCAATGGGATGACAAGTGTGAAGAAGCGTTTCAAGAGGTGAAAGAGGTGTTAGGGGGTTTGTCAGCCATGCAGGCTCCTGATTGGGAGAAAGTTTTTTATGTAAATCCATCAGTAGGGGATGATGCCATTGGAGCTATGCTATTGCAAAAAGGGAAGGGCAGCCATTATATGAGGCCAGTGTATTGTGCAAGCCGAGTGAAGTTGGTAGCGGAGAGAAAGTTATCGGAAGTAGAGCTAGTGATGGCCAGTATAATATTTGCTTGTCGACGATTTCGTCATTACTTGCTACCACGGACTTTTGTTTTCTTGACGAGTTATGCCTTTTTGCCACAGTTAATTAATGGTACTAACATGTCAAATGTGGTGAAGAAATGGGTAATTGAGCTGCAAGAGTTTGAGTTCTCTTTTCTAGTGGAAGATAGTACAAGGGCTACCCTAGCTGATTTGTTGACCTACAAGGAGAATCCCCTTATTGTTAAGGAAGAGGTGGTGAGAAAGGTAGTTGAAGAAGTGCCACATATCAGCAATGCACATGTGTTGTTCTTTGATGGTTCATACAGAAAGAGCCACGATGCAGCTTCAGGGGGTATAGCACTTTATGATCCAGAGGGGAAGCTAGTATGCAAGAGAGGGTTCAAATTGGATGCGCATAGTAACAATGAGGCTGAATATGCTACATTGGAAGCCGGATTACACATTTGTTTGAAGCATGGGGTTAGAAGGGTGAGCATAAAAGGTGATGCCTTGTTAGTGGTGAAGCAAGTGTTGGGTGTGTGGAAGAGCAAGAACACCTCATTGAAGGAAATGTGCTTTAGAATTAAAGGCCTGTTAAAAAAGTTTGAAGCATGGAGCATCAAACACATTGAACGTGCTCTAAATGGAGAGGCACATGAAGCAGCTCAAGGCATGATTGGGGAGCTATTCGTGTTGTGGACCAATTTACCTCTTTATCATGGCCGGGAAAGTTTGGCTCAAGAAGAGGAGTTTTTGCTAACAGGAATCATTCCAAAGGAGATTCAGAAGTCTAAGAAGTATGGCTTTGTGCGTAGAGCATACAGGTACAAATTGATTGGTGATGTCTTATACATGAAAGGGGCTGATCTCGTGTTGAGACGTGTACCTTGGCGGGAGGAGCTTTACAGAGTGTTGGAAGAGAATCATGAAGGCACATGTGGTGGCCATTTTGCTCTAAAGATCACCTTGCATAAGATTTTGCAAGAGGGGTATGTATGGCCTAGTTTGCACAAGGATGTTCACCATTGGTGTAGGTCTTGCAATAGATGTCAAGCATTTGGGAAGAGAGTGTTGAAGCCAGAGCTACGAAAAACCATTATGGCGTTTGATGTGTTTGAAAAGTGGGGGATTGATGCAATAGGCCCGTTACCTATCACAAGCAGGGGCAAAAGCTATATTTTGATGGCAGTGGACTATCTTTCTAGATGGGCAGAGGCTATAGCAGTAAAACAGATCACTGCAAAGGATGTGGCAAAATTTGTGTATGATGAAATATGTTGCAAGTTTGGGGTGCCATTAGAGCTACTTTCATATAAGGGGCCAGGATTTAGAGCTAAACTGCTAGACTTCTTATGCACAAAGATGAAGATTAGGCACCAGCATACCACTCCTTATTACCCGCAGTGTAATGGATTAAATGAAAGATTCAATGGTGAGTTGGTACAAATTCTTTCTAAAGTGACAGAGCACCAAGGAAAGAATTGGGATTTGGAATTGCCTAGTGCATTATGGGCTTACCGTACTTCGGTGAAGACAGGTACAGGGTTTACTCCATTTCATTTGGTGTATGGAAAGGAAGCACTATTGCCTGTGGAGGTAGAGTTGCCTGCGGTCAAGATGTTAGAGAAGTTGCTTGGGTCGCCTAGTGATGCATTCAAAGAGAGGCTCTTGCAGTTACAAGAGGTCCAGTTGGATAGGATGAGCGCATTGGAGCATTATGGGCAGATGCAGGATAAGGCTTTGGCAAAGATAAATGAAAAGGTCAAAAGTAAGGGTATCAAGAAACATGACTTGGTTTTGCGCTACAATAGTAAGCTGGACAACACCTTCCAAAAGAAGTTTCAAATTAAGTGGGAAGGCCCTTTCAAGGTAGTGGAGTGTTTTCCAAATGGCACATATCAGCTGGCTAACCTGGATGGTGTTCTACATAAGTCAAGGGTAAATGGGTTGCGTCTTAAATTGTATCATGCTAGATTGATGATGGTGGAGCAAGATGAGCTGTCTGTGGAGCAAGCAATGTTAGTGAAGGATGAGGAGACCTGTGATGCGGCGAGTCTCATATCTCTCTTTGCTGCTGTTGATCATGAATGATCTAGCAGGCTAGGGGATGGGCAAATTATGTCAGGATTTTTTTTGAGCAAGGGATTGCGCATATGTACATACACATGCATGGTGCATCGAATAAAGAATTGCCCATTTTCCAGAGCCAGGTGGTTACGTGGGGCCCACATGTGTACAGGTAGGACAGCATGTACATAGTGCAGCGATTTTCACTATTATCAATACTAGTGTGTTTTTTCTACAATAAGGAGGAGTTGGTAGCGCGTAAAACTTCTCGAGGAAGCTATCCGCGGGCCGACGACGTGAGGTCAGCAGGTGCGTCAGATGGCATCTAGTGGCGTCAGGAGGGCGAACGAGGTCAAATTTGCACGCGGATGAGGACGGACACAACGTGGGTGTTTTCTTGTGAGAGTTATGCAGAAAGGTCATCATGAGGACCACTTTTTGGGGCCACTTCACGTGGTGGCGAGATGCATTATAGGAAAAAAATTGAGTGCCAGGTGTGCGAATGATGCAAAAAGGTGACAACTATGCACTGCGAGGTCAGTTTTTGGCCTGTTCGGGGTCCGTTTGAGGTCATCTAAAAGGCCAAGGGTGCCCAAGTAATAAAGCTAAGTGTGGGAACTGAAAAAATAGAGAGAAGACCAGAAAAAACGTGGAGAAGAGAGGAGGAACAGCCGCAGCTGTGTTTTTGCTCATTTTGGAGCCTGTTTTGGCCGTAAACTGCTCATCCGATGTCGGATTTGAGCACTTTGACATTGTAGACTGGGGTTTTGGGCCGTTCCGAACGCGATGGCGCTGTCCATTTTGCCAAATTACTCACTCTTTTTCTGCTGTTTTTCTGTGTAATCTTCTCCGGTGAGTGAAGCTTCTTCTCCAATTTGTGATTGTATCTGGTATCTTTTACCCATATTGTGTGAGCTGTTTGCCCCATTGGTGTTGGCCCAAGCTCATTTGTATCTAAACATCAGAAGTTCTCCTCTTTTGAGCTGAGTTTGTGTATGTGTGTGTGTGTGTGTGTGTCTCTGTGTGGAGTGGGCAAGTGGATAGTCTCTCTCCTCTCACTCCAGAGGTGTGTTCCCTGTCTCGGCCAGGTGTGTTGTGTAAGCCGAGTGGTGCCCCATAGCGTGTGTGTGTATCATTCCAAGAGTGTGTGTCGGGTCGTTATAGAGGCGCTGTGTGTGTTTTCCTCCCGCTCACAACGGTAAAGCGAACAGGGGGCACCACCTAGCTTCAGTGGCTAGGACGCAAACAACACACCACCATAACAAAGTTTTCATCCAAGAGA
The DNA here is from genome assembly GCF_014529385.1 of Adiantum capillus-veneris. Taxonomy (NCBI): domain Eukaryota; kingdom Viridiplantae; phylum Streptophyta; class Polypodiopsida; order Polypodiales; family Pteridaceae; genus Adiantum; species Adiantum capillus-veneris. Next base: position 114,194,279 of record NC_140949.1, on the reverse strand, counting down.
GATGGATGCTTGGGAGTAATGATGAAGAGGAAAGGGAATGAGATCAAGAGAGAGAGAGAGAGAGAGAGAGAGAGAGAGAGAGGGAGAGAGAGAGAGAGAGAGAGAGAGAGAGGGAGGGGGTGTAGCGGCTTAGTACTTAGACACCACAAAAGGATGGTGAATCCGCACACCCTTCACACATACACAAGCTCACTCCAAACACAAGACTAGGTGGCGATTCCGCACACCTCACATGGGCAAAACATTGCAAGAAAACATACTCACAAAACCTCAAGCTTTATTTAGAGAATAAGGCGATGAAATGGGGAGCATAGGGTAGGGGAATGAGAAGGGAGAGCGTGGTAGAGCACATGACGGATAGGTGGGAGTTGATGGCGAAGACTCGCACGAGGGTTATGGCCATCATCCTTCATTTAGTTGCCCTTCATCTTCCATAGCCCAAGGGTGTAGAGGTCATGCTCAAGACGAGGATGGTGATTGCGGTGATGGTGATGGTGTGGGTGTGTGTGTGTGCACTAGGCACACACAGTGCATAGTGTGTTCTTTGGTGATGTTGTGTGTTTAGTGTGATAGTGACCCCTCTTTATATAGGGTAGGAGGGGGAAGAAATTCTAGAATTTAGAAATGAAGAAATCATTATCTACACAAACCATGTGACTGTGGGCCCCACTTGTCTGGCTGTGTGTATATGTGCCAGAACAACAGTCTCATGAGAGAGAGACTAAGAGAGACAGATGGGTTGATGAAAAAAAGTGAGAGGTGACATGGAGAATAAAGTAATTACAAGAGGGGAGAGAGGGGAGTGTGTTAAGAGGTGAATCTGTGTGCAGATGTGTGTGAACACAAGAAAATCAGGTAACCACTGGGTGGGGATGGGTCTGTGGGCACCTTTTTCAGTGAAACTGAGTGTGTGTGAGTGTGGGGGAGGCCATCTGGCTACAAGGCAAGAGAGATTTCAAATTTTAGAGAGAGAGGGGGGTATTTGGATCATGGGAGAGTGTAGGAGAGAGAAAAGGGGGGTGGGGTATACTGTTTTGGAAGATAGCATAAGTTGCATGTGAGTTAGGGTGCATTATTGGTGAGTTATAATGCATTATTGGTGAGAGGTGGGGTAGCTTGAGGGGAGAGAGAAAGGAGAAAGGACAAGGGGAAGAGAGAGGGGGTTGACCTTTTGAGTGGAGGAGAGGAAAAGGGACACACGGCGGGGCAACAGTGAAGAAAAAGGAGGCAAGGTGGGGATGGGCTGCCCCGCATGCATGAGGTGGCCAATTTTACCTTTCTCATATATTTACATAGTCATACTTTATTTTTTTCTTATTTTTTCCAATGCTTTTTATCACTCCCTCCCTAAGAGGGGGTTTTCATGGGGTTGGGACGAGAGAAGAGGGGTATGGGAGCTTGGCTTGTGAAAAGCCCCCATCATTAGCCCTCTCCTTTTGGCTAGAGGCATTCATGCCTCTAGCTCATCTGTTTCTTCTTCCGCTTAGCTGTAGGATCCGATATCGAGTTGCCTTCTGAACTATCCATTCCATTTCACCATTGGTGAGATTTCTAGGATATTCGTTGATCTGTAACAGGTCCGGGTGATAGCTTGTTTCTTGGAATAGTGTCGGTTGATTAAAGGGGAAGCCCATGGCTTCCAGAACTTTGTGCCAGTGTCCTCTTGGATCCCAAGTGAAAAATAGGATCATTGTCTCCAGTGTCCGAACAATAAAATTTGCATGCCAAATTGGACCAAATTTGTAACCACCAGTAGCGAGAGGGGAAATGAGCATCTTGGCTCCTGCAAAGACAGAATTGAAAATTATGATTCCCAAGAGTGTACCAAGAATCCACCATATATGGCCACCTTGTTGGTGTGGTGAGCTCAAGTTGTCCTCAGAATCCTTCTTACTGCCATGACTAGAAAAAATTGCAAGCATATCATGCTTCTTTTGGGTGTGCTCAAACATGTCAGCTTCCTTTACTGATGCTAATAGCAAGCCACCTACCTTGCGGCTTAAATTCAAGCGTAATCCACTTACCTTTCTCCAAAGAGAGGATGCACTATTTGTAAAAAATTGTACCAAATTGCGAATGAGGTCTTCATTCTTGCATTCTATCAGGCTTTTGTCTATCCATGGCTCCTTTGCTCTTATCTCCATGCTGATCTTCTCTCTATATGTTAGAGCGGCTAGCCATAGCCATAGGTCTGATGCATCCCATACAAACACAATGCTGTGTTGTGGAGGAGTTTGGAACATCCTTAAAAGGTTGGCAACATATTGATCATCAAACTTACTCTGAACACCCTCACATAAACTGGAGGCATTACCCATCTCCAAGTTTATAACACCCTTCAGTAGACTAGAGGCATTACCCATCTCTAAGTCTATAACACTACACAATAAAGTCTTGCTCGGTTGCCAAGCCTCTGGAGCAATATCCAACTCCAAACCTTCAGTCATACTTACCTCTTCGTTATGGTCCTCAAGTGAAACTGCCTTGATGCAAGATTCCTTTAGCTTGCTACACTGTCCTGGGTCCATGCTGGTGCACAGGCTTCCGTTTTCAAAGCCCTCCCCTTTGCTTGATATGTTGTCCACCTCCTGCAAAGCCTTGCTAACAGGTTGGTTTTCCTCTTCTCTTGTATCTGTCATGACCTTTGCATTCCTCTTACTCTGACGAGGTCTAATCAACACTTTACACCCTCTTACCCTTACTGCCCAATGCTGTCGATTGATCGCTTTGGTGCCTATTTCATTCAAGGTTAAAGATGTACTCACATTTGTAACACAATTTTCTTGACTTACCTCCCCCACCTGGGTAGCATCTTTTGATTCTTTAACCTCTTGTTCCACTGCTTCAGTTCTTTGAATAGTCTTCTTACTTAATCCTTCTTCTGTTACACTCATCTTGACCTCTTCTGCAAGACCAATGATACTTGGTGTGCGGGTACCAACTGGTGGTGGGCGTAGGATGATTGTACGTGGTGATTGTGGTGGTGTTTGCATTGGTGACTGGTGTCGAATTGGTGTGGCCAGCTGTGTTTGCACCACTGGTGGTGTGATTTGAACAGGTGGGATTGGTTGCCTGAGTGGCGGAGGTCTTGCTCTTGGTGGAGAGATCTGATTTTGTCTCCCCCCTCTATTGAAATTATGCCTCCTCGGGTGTGGGCAGTAGTACATTTCATGGCCATCTTCCCCGTAGTTGTAACAGTGGTACTCTGGGTTCTGCCTTCATTGTCCTCTTCCTTGTTCTGGGTTCCTGCCAGGTGTATGCCCTTTCTGCACCAGATGCACAGATAAACTCTCTAGTTGGGTGGTGATACGAGTCAACAGGTCTTGCTCTTCTGATGCCTATGTGGTTGGACTCTATGATTGGCTGTTGCAGTCACTGGGGTTGGTTGGGCCGAGCTTGTTTCCTCTGACTCATTTACTCTTGCTTGCATGCGTAGCTTCTTGTCTTTAAGGTGGGCTACTTCGACTGCCAACTCATATGTTGCAGGAAACCTTCCCTTCACCTTCTCTCTAAGCGGCGACCATAGACCAGCAATGAAACGGTCCTTCTTTAGGAAACTAGGCGCTCCTTCACCTTCCTCCAGCGAGGCAACCCATCTCTCCCATAAGTCCACAAATTTAGACTCGTGGGTGGCATACTCCAGCAGGCCTCCCTACTTTAATTCTGTCAGTAACTGCCATAGCCTCTCCGAGGTTGTGCCTCCACCAAACCTCTTTACAAAAGCAGCCATTAACACATCCCATGCATTCTTGGTGGCCTGGGGCAATGCATTATACCAGGACTTGGCCTCTACTTTCATCAGTAGAGGAAAAATTCTAAGTCGTGAAGCGTCGTCATCTTTGTTGGAGACGATACAAGCAATGTCGAAATCATCCAAAAAGTCGGTGGTGAGATCCTCTCCCTTCTTTCCACTGAACGTGGGGAAAGAAACACTTGCCATGGTAGTGACTCAGGAAATTACAAACCTCTTTTTATTTATTTTTCTTTTTTTTTTAAACATTACATTAACAGTAGCGGCTCATAGAAGCTTTTTTACAAGGGTGGGTGGATAGGTTAAAACAAGATAAAGATAGAAACATTAAAGGAATGATGGTAATCTAATATGGGGAGAATGATAGGGTTCGGGGAATTGAGGATTTCTCCTAGTACTGCCGCACTGAATAGGTGTACGATCTTCTGTTGGTAGAGGACTTTCCTATCTACATAGATATTCACATGCATATGCTGCAAGAATCTGAATGGGAATGCCGTTGGCCCGTTTTCCATCATGCACAGAGGATGAAATACTTACTTATACTCTTATCGTGCCAGTGTTGATGAGTCGGCACATCCACAAGAGGTCGTCGCCTTTCATGGGTTCTACCTTTCCTTCGTTGCTCAGCACGTACGGGGTGATGGCGACGCGTCTGACCACTCCCAGCCTCTTGGCTAACAACAATTGCAGGTAATTTCCGTAGTCGGCATGTTGCATGAATTCTACTCCATTCAGTTGCAACTCGTCCCCAGCCCACTGGGTTTCCCTAGCTAGATCCTATATCTAGGGTAAACTCCAATATATATATATTCTATGTATTTTTTATACTTTTCTTATATTTCTTTTTAAATAGCTACTAGGAGGGAATCAAATCCTAGTGGGACACTAGGTGGCATGATTTCAAAGATACACTTATTTTAATGCATTATTGCAAGCATGATTACAAAACTTTGTCAAGGAGCAATGTCATGCTTTCATATGGCATGAGGTGTCCTTTGGAATAAAATGAAAGTCTAGGCTAAGGGGACCACGGGAAGACTTTTGCTGCAAAAAATGGACCCTATTTTGATGAATTTTTTACACAAGGTTTCAATTCGAATTGGAAAATGATTTTAAAATGAAAATCGTAGCTAATGAGCTGAACTTTCTGCCCATATTTTTACTTTTTTATTTGGAGCCACGGTTGAGGAGATATGATCAAAATACTGGACCCCAGTCTGCCCACATCATGCAGGGACAACTCATTTTCAACTTTTCCAATTCCTATTCACACTGGCTCCTCTCTTCTTGTGTAAACCCTTGGGGGTTCCCTTCACCTATAAAAGGGGACCTCTTCTTCCTTGAAAAGGAACTCAAGCATTCAAGCCATTGATGAGAGGAATTCTTGAGGGAGTGAGTAGTAATGCCTAATTGTACTTAGCCCCATTAACATAAGCCCAAGCCTACACTTTCTCCTAGAGGAAAACTAGCCATTCTTGTACGCTATCCTTGGAAGATCAACTCTAATCAAAGAAGGTGTTGTACTTGGCGTATCAATCAACGTTGAATTCTCCCCTCTTCTTCTCTCTCCCATCAATAATGGTGCCGAAGGGTTTGTCAAGTAAGATGTGTTCTACATTGATGTTGTCTTGATTTCTTGTTGGTTTCATTTTCATCTCTAATCCAAAAAATATATATATGTATCTAATCTCATCTCCTTAACCAAACCTATCTCTCTCACTCTTAGTAATTCATCCTCTCTACAAATTTTAGGTTCTCCTTGCTACAGGTACATCTCTCCCCGCAGTATCCTTATTGCCTACGGGCAAGAATAGGGCTTGGGAGGGAAACTTCTCATCTCTTCACTTCTCTCATATCTACATTTCTCACATACTATCCTAGATGAATAACCCGCATGATGATCATTTCTATCGCTTTCACTCTGCACGATCTATTAGAATTAACGTATGGATTAGCCGTAAAATACACTTTCAACAACGTATAGTGTTTCTCTTCGGCCCTGAAAGGCTCAATGAAATACTTCTATCACCGGATCTCATCATACTACCTCTCATAGACTATAATTTTTCTGTTGATGTAAGCGTAGTTATCTTCTTATGAACCAAGAGGATTTGTACACACAATTAATCCCAATCACTAGACAAACTATATATATTATGGTAAGCACAAAACTACAATTCCAAAGAACAAGTCGTAGCCTATTTGGTCAGCCAAGATTGAATGCCATTAACTCATCTATTAATCCTTTCATATTACCCATGATACGATATGACCATAGCCTTGATGTTTTCATCTTCGTATTGTTTTGACATTCTCTTTTGTGTTCCTCCTTTGTGTGTGTGAGTGCAAGAGAGAAGAGTGAGTCTTCTTTGATTGCACTTTTTTCCAAACCCTAGTCTTCATGGTATCTATGGTTTAACTCCTTCATATAGTTTTTGTTGAGTTCTCTCACAAACTCTCACAGCCATAAGCCCGGTGCTTTCTTGGCAAGACCGCAAATTTATCGACATATTTTTGGTGAACCCGACGTGAAACTGCCAGGGTGAGATTTTGTGGATAACCATGGGTGATCATGTTGAGCAACAGGGTATGCATTTTGACCCAACAACAATGCAAATGTTTTAAGCATTTGCAATGTTCATGCAACAACAACATGCCATTGAAAGAAGGGAGATTTCAGCAACGAAGGCCATACAAGCAGTCGTCAATAGAATGGATCAGTTCAATGGCAAAGATGTAACCAAGTACTTACGCGAGTATGTGAAGGAGATGGAGCTGCATCGCGTATCAGAAGGTGAGATGATTCAAAGCTTTGAGCTAGTTGTTGCTCCAGAAATTAGAGAGCATGTTAGGGTAATGAAAGATGGGCATGGGAGAAATTGGGAAGAACTCAAAGTAGCTTTTTAGGAGGAATATTTCATGGAGGACTCTGAGAGAGTGACCAAAAGGACATTCTTAGAATGGGTAGTCGAGCCAAAGCAAGGACTATCAATAACAGAGCTACTTAGGGAATTTGAGCGGTGCTATGCACAACTCACCAAGACAGAAAGGGCCACACTAGATGCAGAGAAGACATATCTTTTCTTACAAGCTGCAGGTAAAGAGTTTCAAGAAAATTTGGAGCTTCTTCTTGAAGATAAAGATGCTGAGCAAGGACTAAAGACCGACTGGAATGAGCTTGAACGTGCTATCTCACTGCTTGCCAAACGACAAAGAAGAAGGGACAAGATGGTAGTAAACACTACAAGTCCTTCCACCTCAACTTCTGACAAAATGGTAAAGCCTACTTTTATTGCTCCTAATTTTGATGAGTCCATGCTAGATGAGCTTGTGAAGGGAATGCGTGACTTGAAGGTGAAGTTTGCAAAGCTTGAAGAAAAAGGCCAACCATCAGGGCCACTTCCTAGGCAAAGACAACAGCCCAAAGAAGGGTTTGTTAATAGATGTATTTGGTGTGATAGTACATACCATGTAAGAAGGGATTGTGATGATTTTAGTGATGCTTTGTCAAAAGATGTTGTCTTTTTTAAGGATGGTAAAATTCACTTAAGAGAGACATGTCTACCCTTGAGAACTAACTTTGGGAAGGGGGGAATGCAAACCTTAGTTGAAGATATGGCAACCAAGCATGCCACCTCTTCAGTTGAGGCAGCTACTTATGGAGTAAAAATTGAAAATTTTTGTGATGAAGAGGTGAGTGACCATCATGGTCAAATTTGGCCAAATGTCATGCAATTAGCTAAAAAAGGAAAGCTTACAAAAGAGATTCTACATGAAGCAGGTGATTGCATACGTCTAGAAACAGGATGGAATGATCCAGTGAACTCATTGTCAGTGCATGCCTACATTACAAAATGCCAAAAAAATGAGGCAATTGTAGAAGAGAAGTGCAGACGTGAGAATGCTGATGAAGGACCATCAAAAAGAGCTTCTAGAAGTGGGGGAAGAAGTGACTCAATGCCTTCTTAAACACCCTCAACACAAGGAGCATCTCCACCTCAAGTACTCATGGAGGAGTCTACAACAAGAAAGAAGAAAGAGCCAACGAAAGGTAAGACAAAAGGCCCAACTTATAAACTACAATCTGATATTGAGGTTGCTACAGATTTAAAGAAAGTCTTGGAGGAAAGGATCTTGAATAGCAAGATTGAGTTTACTCTGGGAGAAGTTCTTAGAATTGCAAAGCGTGAATTCCATGAGGAGATCATTGAAATCATCAAGAGGAAGAGGCAAACCCTTGCTAAAGTTTCTCGTCCACAGGTTGAAGGGGAAACCTCAAAGACACGAGGGATGCAACTGCAAAATAAGGAGAATGATGGAGCTGTGGTAGGATGCTACCAATCTAGTGGGAGAGTGAAGCAAGTGCATTTCTCAAATGATGATCAAGAAGTTGAAGATATTCCTAGGAGCTACTATTCACGAAGTCACTGGGCAAGGGCTACTACAGAAACTTTGGTCAAGGTAGGTGATCTTGAAGAGCCATTTGTTGCCTTGATTGACCATGGTTCAGAAATAAACATAATGTCAAAGAGTCTCTACAACAAGTGCAAATGGCCGATGGACACAGATCATGGCTGGATGGTAAAAGTGGAAAACAATTCATCCGGTGAATTGTATGCAGCATGTCCAGGTGTGAAGGTAACAATAGGTGATGTAAAGATTGACCAAAACTTCTTTGTACAGGATACATCTTCATATCATCTCATCCTTGGACAACCCTACATTGTGGGAGTTCGAATGGAAACAAAGGTAATGGACGATGGTTCAGCATATGCTAGAATACGCAGCAAAGATGGTAAACGAGCTGTCCAATTTCTCACAGTCTGTGTAAACCATGAAAGAAATAGTGACAAACTCAGAGAACATCCTCTACCAAAGGTAAGCAAAGAGTTTCATGATCATAGAGAAATGATGGGTTTTGGCCAAGTACCATTGTAAAGCGGGATTGCAGTGGTACAGAAAGAAAAAGGGTCTCGCCTGATCCAAAAATAGGTGAAACTTTCTCGATGAGCTCCTTGGTAACAAGGAATGGATCAGTATGTTTTACAAAACTTGAAGATTTGAAGAGATGTGAGAGGCAATATGTGCATTATGTACAAATAGGCATGAAAAAGAGTGGGTTGCTAGAGCCTACTGAAAATGTTTTGGGTTTGTGTGAACAAGTTTCTTTTGTAGATACTATGGGTGAGCTTGATGCTATAATGGGGTCTAGTTTGCATCTTGAAAATGAAGTTGTGGAAGTTTGCTCTATGAAATGTATCAAGTAATAGAAGCCTTTAAAGAAAGCCAAACAGTTGGCCCAGAAGTCCATGTTGAAACTAAATACAAGAGTGTAGCAAAGAAGGTGAAACCAGTAGCTTCACCCTTACCACCCAACAACAGGGAAAAGATTGAGCAGGCTTCTTTACAACCAAGTTTGAGGAATCCTAAAAAGATCGGGCATACCTTCACAAAGGAGTCTTTTCAAGAGTTGCAGATTGGTTGCGAGGAGTTTCTAACACAGGAGGAGACAAAGTGCTTCAAAGAAATGCTTTCAAAGCATGGTAAGGCTTTTGCATTTGAGCCACATGAGATAGGATGTGTTGATCCTTCTATTGTAGCTCCTATGGTAATTTTCACAATACCTCATGTGCCTTGGAATCTGCGGCCTATTCCGGTTCCAAAGGCTCATTTGCCAAAGTTAGTAGAGCTACTGAATGAGAAAATCAAAATGGGAATCTTGGAGACTTCTTGTGCTCCATACTCAAACAGGTGGTTCACAGTTTCGAAGAAGAATGGTTCTCTCCGCTTCATCCAAGATATGCAACCAGTGAACAAGGTGAAAATTAGAAATGTAGGTACAGGTCCAATTGTGGATGAGTTTGCAGAGGCATTTGCAGGGAGGGCAATCTACTCAATGGGGGATCTCTACTCAGGGTATGATCAATTTCAACTTGCAATCGAAAGCAGAGACTTGACAACCATGAGGACACCTTTGGGTTTGGTAAGGATGTGTACCTTGCCACAGGGAGCAACCAACTCGGTTGCACATATGATGAATGGGATGAATAAGGTCTTACGTGACTTTATTCCTCAAATCACAATGCCTTTCATTGATGATTTGCCTATCAAAGGATGTGAAGAAAGTGACAAAGATGAAGCTTTGGATCTCAAGGGATGTCGCAGGTTTGTGGTAAATCACATAAATGATTGTGATAAAATTTTGTCTAGGTCGGAAGAAGTGAATCTTACATTGTCAGGGAAAAAGTCTATGTTTGGTGTCAATGAAGTGCTTATTGTGGGGCACATGTGCGGGCCATATGGTAGGAAACCTTGTCCAACAAAGGTAGATGCCATCCAAAGAATGAAAGAAACGTGCACTAGCATCACTGAGGTTAAAAGTTTTTTGGGAGCATGTGTCTTCTATGTTATTTGGATTCCACATTATGCACATGTAGCTGATCCTCTTTATCAGCTGCTTAGAAAGAATCAGAAGTTTAAATGGACAGAAGCACATGTAAAATCCATGAAAAAGCTAAAGGAGTTGCTCCAGTCAGCAATGACTTTGAGAAAGGTAGACTATGAGTGTCAAAGGCCAGTGATTGTGACAGTAGATACCAGTCCTACAGGGATTGGATGGGCAATAGGGAAAGATGACAAAGAAGGACACAGGTATGTGGTAAGATTTGGAGCAAAGGTACTAAGTGATCGCCAAAGAAACTATCCACAGATAAAGAGAGAGTTATGGGGTATGGTTACAGCCTTGAAAAGTGGGAAAGAGTACCTAATTGGTGCATGTGTGGTTGTAGAAACAGATTGTCTACCACTTCTTGGGATGATTACAAGCTGCTCAACACCAGCCATTGCTATGTTACGGTGGATTGCCTGCATTAAGTCCTTAAATCCTGAGTTTAAGCACATTGCAGGTAAAGACAATATAGTGGCAGATATGCTATCAAGGGCAAGGTATGAAGATGAGTCACAAATGATTGATGAGGGAGATGATGTAGGTACAAAGTTCTATTCTATCTCTCATGTCAAAGGTAACAATGTCTGCATGAATAATTCACTTGAATTGTTCTTGAAAGATCTTTATGAAGGTGATTGGCTTTCTATTGGAAGCTACTTGAGTACTCTAACAAAACAGGATGATTGGTCTGAACAAGAATTCAAGAGTATACGCAGGAAAGAATATGGGTACTTTTTGAGGGATGGTTACTTGTGGAAGCATCCTAAACAAAAGGGTGCTACACCACAACGGGTTATATGTAAAAAAGAGACTCAAGTAAAGCTCATGCAAGAGTTTCATGAGAGTCTATGGGCTGGACACAGGGGTGTGTGGGCAACCTTCTCCAAGTTTAAAGAAAAATACTGGTGGAAGGGTATGTATAAAGATGTATCTCAGTTTGTAGAGACATGTGTAACTTGTCAAGTGTATTCAAATGTTCGACATTGTGATGGATTGCACCCTACATATCCACTAGCCATGCACTATAAATGGGTTGTGGATCTAGTCACAATGCCTCTAGGACTCTGGTAGATGAGATACTTGGTTCTTGCACGAGAGGACCTAACTAACCAGGTCGAAGGAAGAGCATTAAGAGCTAAAACCACAGAAGCTGTGTGCAAATTCCTTCTTGATGAGGTGATTTGCCGTTATGGTTGTGTGGGAGAAATCACTGCAGATAGAGATGAGCTGGATGCTGAAGAAGCATGGGAGTTCTTTTCTAGATTAGGAATCAAGCTTTCTCTTACTACAACTTACAACCCTGAAGGCAATGGAAAGAGTGAAAGAGGGCATCCTCCTATACTCAAAGCTTTGGCCAAGGCTTGCGAAGGAAGAGTTGGTGAGTGGCCAAAACTGTTACCATATGCTTTATGGGCTGATCGTACAACACATAGCTCAGTAACTCGCTACATGCCTGCGGAGCTAATGTATGGTCAAAATCTAGTGATGCCGATTATAGATACAATTCCCACATGGAATGTACTACCTTGGCAAGAGGGGCTTAGCAGGGGAGATCTCCTTGCACTGCGTATAAGGCAGCTAGAGAGAAGACCTGGAGACATTGAAGCTGCAAAAGAACGACTCAAAAATGCAAGGTTGAAAAACAAGGAATACTTTGATAAGCGACATCGACTCAGGAGCAAAGAAATTGACAAAGGTGACTGGGTTTTGGTGTATGATAGTAGCCTTGATAACCAACACACATTCATGCGTAAGTTTTCAAAAAGATGGTTTGGACCGTATGTTGTAGAGCATGTGCATGAAAATGCTACTTACAGCTTGTCTGAACTAGATGGTACAAAAGTAAAGATTCCCATTGCAGGAAAAAGGATCAAAATGTTTAAGAGAAGAGGAGACAATGATCCAGAAGATGTTGATGAGGAAAAAGAGCAAACCACAGGTAAAGATCAAAGTGAAGATGAAGATTTGGACTCATCCAGTGAAGAAGAAAGCAAAGAAGATGTACAAGAGGGCTGATCTTACAAAGAAATAATGTGGCACATACCGGAGGATGTGCAGGTTTAGAGGGGGTGGATGTCGTGCTGTGACACGTACATAGTGGGAACGCATGCTACAAGATCTATCTTGTAACTTTTTAAATACATAATTATCTTTCCTATAATGTACATATGCATATTTAAGTATAATAATAAGCTTTCTATCTCATCCTATTATTTTTCTCAAGGGTAACCTATCCTTACTTTACCATCAAAAAATACTATGGGAAAAGCTCAATAGCTCCGCCTCTTTAACTTGGGGCAAAAAGCATTGATTCTTTATTTCTACTATCTCATTATCATCTCACACCCTAGCTAGATCCTATATCTAGGGTAAACTCCTATATCATCAAATCCTAGTGGGACACTAAGTGGCATGATTTCAAAGATATACTTATTTTAATGCATTATTGCAAGCATGATTACAAAACTTTGTCAAGGAGCAATGTCATGCTTTCATATGGTATGAGGTGTCCTTTGGAATTAAATGAAAGTTTAGGCTAAGGGGACCACGGGAAGACTTTTGCTACCAGAAATGGACCCTATTTTGATGAATTTTTTACACAAGGTTCCAATCCGAATTGGAAAATGATTTTAAAATGAAAATCGTAGCTAATGAGCTGAAGTTTCTGCCCATATTTTTACTTTTTTATTTGGAGCCACGGTTGAGGAGATATGATCAAAATACTGGACCCCAGTCTGCCCACATCATGCAGGGACAGCTCATTTCCAACTTTTCCAATTCCTATTCACACTGGCTCCTCTCTTCTTGTGTAAACCCTTGGGGGTTCCCTTCACCTATAAAAGGGGACCTCTTCTTCCTTGAAAAAAAACTCAAGCATTCAAGCCATTGATGAGAGGAATTCTTGAGGGAGTGAGTAGTAATGCCTAATTGTACTTAGCCCCATTAACATATGCCCAAGCCTACACTTTCTCCTAGAGGAAGACTAGCCATTCTTGTACGCTATCCTTGGAAGATCAACTCTAATCAAAGAAGGTGTTGTACTTGGTGTATCAATCAACGTTGAATTCTCCCCTCTTCTTCTCTCTCCCATCAATAATGGTGCCAAAGGGCTTGTCAAGTAAGATGTGTTCTACATTGATGTTTTCTTGATTTCTTGTTGTTTTCATTTTCATCTCTAATCCAAAAAATATATATATGTATCTAATCTCATCTCCTTAACCAAACCTATCTCTCTCACTCTTAGTAATTCATCCTCTCTACAAATTTTAGGTTCTCCTTGCTACAGGTACATCTCTCCCCGCAGTATCCTTATTGCCTACGGGCAAGAATAGGGCTTGGGAGGGAAACTTCTCATCTCTTCACTTCTCTCATATCTACATTTCTCACATACTATCCTAGATGAATAACCCGCATGATGATCATTTCTATCGCTTTCACTCTGTACGATCTATTAGAATTAACGTATGGATTAGCCGTAAAATACACTTTCAACAACGTATAGTGTTTCTCTTCGGCCCTGAAAGGCTCAATGAAATACTTCTATCACCGGATCCCATCATACTACCTCTCATAGACTATAATTTTTCTTTTGATGTAAGTGTAGTTATCTTGCTATGAACCAAGAGGATTTGTACACACAATTAATCCCAATCACTAGACAAACTATATATATTATGGTAAGCACAAACCTACAATTCCAAAGAACAATTCGTAGCCTATTTGGTCAGCCAAGATTGAATGCCATTAACTCATCTATTAACCCTTTCATATTACCCATGATGTTTTCATCTTCGTATTGTTTTGACATTCTCTTTTGTGTTCCTCCTTTGTGTGTGTGAGTGCAAGAGAGAAGAGTGAGTCTTCTTTGATTGCACTTCTTTCCAAACCCTAGTCTTCATGGCATCTATGGTTTAACTCCTTCATATAGTTTTTGTTGAGTTCTCTCACAAACTCTCACAGCCATAAGCCCGGTGCTTTCCTGGCAAGACCGCAAATTTCTTGACAGCGTTGTGTTCAAACAAGAGATTGACAACCTCTTGGCATGCCTCCATGCCTCGGTCAAGTCAATTGCTTCCATGATTGACATTTTCGTCTTGGTCTCGTCTCTTTTTGAGATGTGATAGGTGATAATCATTGTGGTTCCCTACACATTGGCGTCGTTGCCAAGGAACAAGGACTAGTGTGAACACATACAAAAACCAAAAAACTTAACTTCTTAGATAGACTAGTTAGATAGAATAGATTGGGAGTGGAGATCGAGACATCCTTGGTCTTTGAATTTTTAGTGGTGAGTTTCTCGCCATAAGAATAGTTGGGGGATAGAGTAAAGTGTTGAGAGTAGGTTCAGATCTTGGTGCGTGGCTTTGTTGGTTGTTAGAGCAATGAAGCTCGCACTAGGATAAAAAAAGAAAGAAAAAACGCAAATTTTAGAGTTTTTGTAGTAAGTTGTTGTTCTTGAGTGTTCTTTTATCTTGTTTTAGGAGTAGAGTAAGTAGATGCATCTTTGGATGAGATTTTACCCGCATTTTGGTTGAAACTTGTATTAGTTTATGTTTCATGTGAGAATCAGCAAAAAGAAGTGAGGAAAGAGGAAAATTCACTTAAGGTGTTCAATTTTTGTGGAAATTTTGATTTCTTATAACACATCGGATCTAAAGTGATAGCAAAATTATGTGAAGTGAAATCTGGAAAAAACTCTATTTTTGCCTATTAGCAAGAGAAAATTGTGATTTTTTGCATCAGCTAGTAGAGTTAGAAAAAGAATTTTTGGCCAAGACTAGGTTCAATGGTAGGCCTTGATACATTGATCACCCCTATCAAGTCAAAGTTGAAAAAAGTTTCCCAAGTACTACCAGAGAAATAAAATCGCATTTTTTGCACACCACCCATCTAGATGAGTATACTCTAGAAGAAAGGTAAAACAATTGCGAATTGGAAAAAGTTGAAAAAGTTTCCCAGGTGGTGAGGAGAAAATCACAAGTTTTGCACCAACTATTTGCTAGATAAGGATTTATTGGCCAAGATTTGGTTCATTGGTAGGCTTTGATGCAAGGATCACCCCTATCAAGTCAAAACATTGTCAGAAGTAGAGTAAAGAGAGAAAATTGCATTTTTTACACAACTATCTAAAAAAAGAAGCTTTTCTCCCCAAGCTTCAAACTAGAGGGAGAACTTGATGCAAGGATCACACTCATCATGAAAAAATTGAAACTGGACATTTGCACATCAAGTTACACCAAACCCTAGTCAAAAAGTGCCAAAAAATGCTAAAATTGACTTTAAAACACTCAAAAGAAGTCAAAACTTAACCAAACATGGTAGGTAAGATCTACAGAGTGTGGAGAACCTAACAAAATAGTAAAAAGATTCATTTTGATCAATATGTGTTCACCTAAGAAGAAAATTGTGAATTTTTTTTTGAAGGTTGGGCAAAAGATCTAGAGTCAAGTGAAACTTGGTGTGCTCATAGCACTTGGTGACAAACTCATTGGTCTTTTCAAAATCAAAGGATCACAACTTAAGCTCAAAATAGTCAAAAAGGGACTTTGAAATCGCTTAAACAGGGTGAGGGGACCTTGTGAAACTCCAAAATGGGCCAAAAATGGTGCGTAGGATATTCATAAGGTGAGGAACCTAGCCAAAATGAAAAACTTTGAAAAGGGAGCATCTTCAGAAAAAAATCGTAATTTTTGCTCACTAGAAAGTTGTCAGATTGGGCGCAAATTTGGTGTTCTTGTAGTGCATGTTGTGTTAAGTGCATGGTCAAAATTTGGAGCAATTTGGACTTGGGAAGTGCAAGATCCAAGCAAAACAGTTTGTCCAGATAGGCTAAAACTTTGATTTTCTGTGTTTACCTTGACCTAAAAGGATCAAAATTTGTCAAAACTTGATACATAGGGTACATTGAGAGTGGGAAACCTAATGAACTCATCAAAACTAAAAAAAAAATACCTTGAGGAAAAAATATCGATTTTTTCCTATCCATTTGCTACAGAGGTCAAAAGTTGACAAGACTTGGTGACCTTGTTGTGCATGTTTTGTACATTCCAACGACTAAGTTTGGGCTAAAAATACTTAGTAGAGCTTATGTTACAAGCAGTTTTCTGATGCAAGTGAAAACTACTTTTCACAAAAAAACGGTCATAACTTTCTCATACGGATTTCGATCACAAAACTTTTTTATCAAAACATAGCTTGCGAGCGGCTCTATAGATCTTAGAGTAACACTTGACCTAAAGGTATGCCAATGGAAACCCTTTAGTTCAATGGTTTGAAAAAATATCGTTTAATGACTCAAATTTGCATTTTTGTTCATGGGTGTCTAAAACTAGCTTTTTGGCAATTCTAAGAGAAAACGTCAAAGTTTTGGACATAGTTTTGAATTTTTCACTCCTGATCAGTTGAAACAACTGAGATAAGACCTTAGGAGCAAGGCAAAGTTGGAGTTTCCAACACAACACTGCCTAGAAACATACCATTCAAGAGCTAACAACTGTAACTCAAAAGAAGAATCGGTTTTACGGGTTTGCTTAACATTTTTTATTGTTTGAGAGTATACACAAATTTCACACAGGTAGACAAGAACACAAGGCTCAAGGATTTCAACAACTTCTGGCCAAGTTGAAAAGCCTTTTTGCAACTTTTTGAGATTGTAAACAAGTCAATTTGTTTTTGATTGCATGCTTTTAAGATCTGGTAGCTTTTATAATTTGAAGGCTAGATCAGAGAAAGAGCTAAGGGTACCATCTCATTAGATAAGGGGATCAATCAAAAACTTATTAGCAGAGCCTATGGAAGTCCTAGAACCTATCATTGAGGACTACATGTTTGATACAACTTCAGAGTCTTTTGGTTTCTACAAAAATGACTTCTAATCTACGAGGAAAAGGACATGAGATAGCTAGTTCTAGTAGAGTGCCACTGAAGGCAATGTATTACAACATGACCTTAATGTACCAATTTGATAGCCAGTTTGGGGCAAAGATCTAAACAGATTTTGTCGAATTGATGACTGTCTACCGACAAAATTCAATGAAGTGCCAATTGTGAAGCACCTAAAAGATAGATATGTGGATCACACTGGTGTCACTTATAAAGTGATAGAGGATCAGACCTAGTAGACAACCTAGGACAAGTAATATCTAGAAATCGAAGAGATGTAGTGCTTGAAACATGAAGATTGCCATCTTTAGATCATCTTAGGCAAGTCCATTCCTTGAAAACAAAACATGCCTTGATAGATGATACATCCATAGCTCTCTATTGGACATCCATAGGAGAAGATATCAACATGTTTAGAGGGAAGTCCATTGGATATGAACCAATCACAAAAGAGAAGATCCTATATATTTTTGCTTTAACAACTATAGAAACTATCTTGATCTTAGACAAGTTTGGATACAAATTTGAAGTAGTATCAAGAAAGGATTTTTGAAAGATCACTTATCGTGGGATTCTCGTGATTGACCAATTGCCCATGCCCAATGATCCTAGCGTAACCTAGAGTGAAGATCCGTAAAAGCCAGAGTTGGAGTTGTTGAAACACCAACAAAGCTAAGAGAGATGAACCAAGCATTCAAAGAGTAGAATCTACTACAAGAGTAGACAAAGTGGAGGATACTCATTTAAGAGAATTGCAGATAGAGGTGGCTCTACAACCATTACAAGTTTATCTATGCCACACCATACCGAGCGAGTAGTGCCAAATGCAAGAGAAGTACCGAGAGCTATACCTAGAGCACCATCATCTATAGTGTATGAGGAAGCTTCTTTAAGAGCTCCGAAGATGATGAGATATGTCATTTGAGCTAAGATCCATGCGTCCATCTCAAGTTGAAAATGCATGGGATCAAAGTATAATGGAGCACATTTTGCATCATTTAAACAAGTGTTGAGAGCCAAACGCATCACAAATTTTCACATCCAGTTTGAAGGTATTGGATTGACCATGGAAGGCACCACCCTTACATGGTTCCAGCCTTTAAAAAAGGAATACTATGGAAACATAGAAGCACTATTAAAAGACTTTGTAGAAGAGTTTTCCATGCAAGGGATTGATCACAATACAGTGTTGCAAATCCATTCTTTCAAGTAGAAAGACAATGAGAGAGAGTACAAGAAGTTGCATTGCAATTCAAGCAATACATTGAGAGATGTACGCAACAAGAGAAACCCGAGGAAGATAGGTAGATAGTGTTGTTCATTGAGAGAGATCAAGAACGAGCACCTCAAGTGCTATTGAAAGACTTTGTAGAAGAGTTTTCCTTGCAAGGGATTAATCACAATACAGTGTTGCAAATCCATTCTTTCAAGTAGAAAGACAATGAGAGAGTACAAGAAGCTGCATTGCAATTCAAGCAATACATTGAGAGATGTATGCCACGGGAGAAACCCAAGGAAGTTAGGCATATAGTGTTGTTCATTGAGGGGAGATGAAGATTGAGCACCTCAAGAAGGATTTACACTTGAAAAAGTGTGCAACATTAGATGAGGTCATGAGAGAACCTATCTATTTAGTAGAAAATTGCACGATCTATAGAGAGGTATCACACGATGATGCTATTACCTTGAATGATCCATGAGCTATAGGCTGTGATGCAAATACAATGAGAATAACACCAATATAGCAGCAAGTGAATATGATCATCTTGTTAAGTATGGAGCCTGATTTACCCTTGTAATTTTCTGTGGTAAAAGCGCACATTTGTAAGGCCCCCATTATGAGGAGAAGCCATCGTGCATGAAGGAAAATCACTCACCGGAAACCAAAATTTTCACGGACAAGAATCACCGGAATATTCCTTTTTGCCGGAATATTATGGCCGGACAGCGGCCGGAAAGTGGTCGGAAAACAACCGGTCGGTTGGCCAGTGGCCGGTAGTCAATGGCCGATGGCCGGTGGTCGGAAGTCAATGGCCGGTGGACGGTGGCCGAAATTCAATGGCCGGTGGCCGAATTCAAAAGCGGACTTGTCTTCTCAAGGGCGGCCACACATGGGCAGATTGGAGGGTCCGATTTGGACTTATTCGCACAAGGGCGGCTACACATGGCTGTCTCTCATAAGAGAGGGCAACCCTTTTGGCCTATAAAAGGAGGCCATTTCTACACACATTTCATAGTGTGAAGTTGATGCAACAAGGTGAGTGTGAGGTGGTGAGAGTGAAGCAAGGCGGGAGCTCCATTAAGGGTATAATCCCTTTGTAAACTACTTCTGGTTTTGAAGTACTAAAGCCATTGAGTGGCTGCTTTCCCGTGGACATAGCCCACATTGGGTGAACCACGTATATTGTGTGTACTCTCTCTCTCTCTCTCTCTCTCTCTCTACTCTATAATCTCGTGTATGTAAATCTGTCTCTCTCCATTAAGTAATCTACTCAATTATCTATTTAGCTACGTCTTATTTCCTAACACATCTAGCAGATGAACTAATGAAGAGAACAAATCAGACTCTGAGAGCCCAAACCTAAGAATACCCCCGTTTTAAATACATTGCTTGATGTGTGGAGGAGAGCATCCAATGACACATCAGTGTCTTGACTTTCCACAACAATATCCTAAACAGAGGTGGTGTGCCATTGAGAATAAGTGGACAAATCATTCCAATGAGGAATGTTACTACAATAGAGGTCAAGTTAGGGAAAGGCCTTATCATCCTAACCTACAAAACCAACCTAATCAGCCAATGAATCCTCAGTATCAACATAATGGACCAACACCATCACTGCCAAGATAAACTTTTAGACCAATGAATCCTCAGCTAGGAGTTGAAGGACTTAGATTAGTATTGGGACATCAACCACAACTGCTAGGTGAAGACGATATAGTTGTGAGGTATGTATATCCCAACAATACCCAGAAAAGAATGCCTTAGTGCCAGTACACACATATTATGAAGAGGAAAGCCAAATGAACCACGCGGCATACAATCCTAACCCACCAGTGATCATGGAGTCGCCTGACCATGAGAATATCTCTTAGTCCTCTAATGATCCTCAATCAAGAGTAGAAAGCCTGTCTCCAAGAAAAGGGCTCACATTGAGCCAGGGAACACTAATGTTCATAGACAATCAAGGAGAGGCTAAACAAAATGTGTATCTCCAGATACCATCTGACTAACAACTAAGACAACAAAATGATGGGTAAACACATGTTGCACACACTTCCTACTTATCCATGTGGACATCACCCCTAGACTATTCTAGAAGATCCATCCAAAGCCTACATAAGAGGCCCCTCTGTATCTTGTATGGCACCACTCATTTTCTCTATTGCAAGGCTCATAGAGCTCTTTTCCTAAGGTGCCATTTTCAGCTCTCTATACCTTCTCTTAACATGAATGGTTCAAGTGTGTACCCCCCTTAAACCCCAACAATTGGTATCAGAGCATTCAAAGCTTGGGGCTCTAGACACCTTTAGGCATACTTGGCACTCACTTTTAGATAGAGGGCTCCTATCCACTATTTTTTTATTATTTTTCCATCTTTGGGGGCTGATTTGGCAAGTAGGAAACTTGCATGTGAGCTGGCAAGATTTTTTGGTCACCTACCAAGCTCTACCTCTCACTAGAAGTCACTTTTGGCTAAAGAGCTTTCCCAAGCAAGCTTTAATGGCTTCCTTTCTCAGCCCTCCATCAACTCTAAGCTCTATCTCCTTCCCCTCAAGCTTTCCTTGCTTCATATTGCAAGACTATCTCTCCACTAGCTCCTCTCTCTCTCTCTCTCTCTCTCTCTCTCTCTCTCTCTCTCTCTCTCTCTCTCTCTCTCTCTCTCTCTCTCTCTCTCTCTCTCTCTCTCTCTCCTTCCATAACTCCATCAACAATCATTGCAAGCTTCAATGGATGAATTATTAGGTCAAAACAGCCCATAAGAAAGATCTAAACTTTCTTAAACCACTCTCATTTGATGCTTCTTGCTCTATGCATTCTTGAGGATCAACTAGCTAATTAGTCACTTTTATGCAAGATTTTACACTATTTAATTGATTTTTTTAATATTAGAGAATTAAAACTTCCTTTCAGCACCAAATATACAGATTGCATGCTCTACTAAGCCATCCGAAGGCTCAAAAATCTCTTTGCTTCAATTGCGGTGGAAATCTACATCAAATTGGAGGCGACTAGCTCAAATTGGAGGCATATTCTACATCAAGAACATGCACTCTTCAAATCACAAAAAAAAATGGCAAAAGGGTTTTTTTTCATCATCGCAAGTCTCTACATCAAGAGTGAGAAGCTATATATTCACCCTACTTCAAACTCGCATCATAAAGTCATATTCGGTAACAAGACTAGCTTGATTGAGCTATTTTCAAGGTTCATTACCCCTTACCATTTCTATTACTTTGTGCGCCATTCCTATTGCTGTATTGTGTAGGGCTAGACACCATCAAGAGAGTCTCTTGATAGGACCACCCCTGCTTTTCTAGATCACTACCACACACACTATGGGAAAAGACACCACTAACATGTTAAATGGGGTAGGATTTCACACATCACAAGTCAAGGTTAAGGGTTACCTAATGAAGAAGGGTTTATGGAGGGTAATCACTACTGAGGTAGATGATGAAGCCCAACTATCAAGGGCACAACAAAGGGAGCTACAATTGAAAGATGAAAAAGCATTGGGTATTCTCCTAACTAGTGTATCGGATGACATAATACACTATTTAGATCAAGCTACTACCTCTAAGCATGCATGGGAAATCTTAGAGAGAGCTTTGGTGCTAAATCCAAGCACTCAAAAATATCTTTAAATATGCAACTATATGGACTTACAATACAAGATAATGAAGGGCTATCTAGCTTAGTAAATTGGCTTAAAAGTTTATGCACTCAACTCACATACATTGAATGCATTGTTGAAGAAGATGATAAAATAGTTGTATTACTTAAATCACTCTCTATGCATGATAGCCCTGTAACCCTACTTAAATAAAAGGAATCCATTCCTTCTCTTGAAATGATTGTGCATTCACTTCAAGAAGATGAAAAGAAACACAATGAATATCAAGAGGATTAACACACTCAAGCACTTTATGTTTCATCCAACACAATGATATCAATGAATATGTTTAATCCTCTTGATATCAATGAATATCAAGAGGATTAACACACTCAAGCACTTTATGTTTCATCCAACACAAGGCACTTAAAAGCTTGTAAACATTGCGGGAAGACAAACCATATGTCTTCTAATTGTTTCAAGATATAAAAGTGCACTAAGTGTGGCAAAATGGGCATCCCCCTCAATTTTGAAACACTAAAGGACCCAATAACTCCAATGACAACCAACAGGGAAAAGGGACATCAACCAATCTTCACTATGCTCATAGTGATGATGCTGGAAACCATGACAATGAAGCCAAAAGGGTAAAAGCATGTTAACTTGTCGCGCTTTTTGTGCTAGTTAGCAGTTTCAAGTTAGCACATCTTCGAAAAGTTGGGCGTCCGGTAAAATTTTTACAAATAATATCAAAATTTGTCGGAGGTTGTACATTTGGATTCCTTGTTTCAAGTGCTTTCTATTGATATATCATATGTCATAGATCTTGGAGATGTAGCTCAAGTTATTGTACTAGTTACCATATGTCAAAATTGTACTAGTTAGCATTGTCCGGGACATGAAAAAGCATGACATGTTAACATGCTTTCACCCAAAAACATTCACTTCATTTCTTTTGAATTATCTCCATCCATTTTTGTTTCAACTTCAAATAAAAGTCATACTAGAGGGAGTTTCAACAAGGCTCCAATCATTTACTCTTCCAATGTTGATGATATTTTGTAATTTGTAATCAATTCCTAGCTACAAAGTTTCATCCTTGATTGAAGTATGATGTTCTTAAACCTTATGGGTATCTACATTGAATCATTCTAGATCATAGATGTTGAATCCATATGAGAACCATCATGAATCACATTATAACCTTAGTAAGAATCCACCTTTTGTATCGATGTAGGTCATAGGTGTTGTATCCATTGTTGAGAACCACCATGATCCACATTCCTCTTCTTTCATGTGAACCTTAGGAAGTTAAAACGTGAGTTTAAGAGGGAGATTGATGGATAAACACATGTTTCTCACACTTCCTACTTAGCCATGTGGAAATCACCCCTAGACTATTCTAGAAGATCCATCCAAAGCCTACATAAGAGGCCCCTCTCTAGCTTGTATGGCGCCACTCATTTTCTCTATTGCAAGGCTCATAGAGATCTTTTTCTAAGGGGCCTTTTCAACTCTCTCTACCTTCTCCTAGCATGAATATTTCAAGTGTGTACCCCCCTTAAACCCCAACACAAATAACCCTAGGACCTAGTTTCAAATAACAAGGAGACCATTTCCAGCTAGAAATTGCCCAACAAACCAAATTGATAATCCAAAAATAGTTCCTAATGTGACTGCTAACACTTTGCAAGTAGCGAGAATTGCTTCACATGGATATTGTGATGAGGGTGGAATTAAAAATTTGTATCTAGATTGCCCTTACAACCCAGACAAAGAAGAAAAAGCAACGATCATGCCCTCTTGAAGTGGTTTTGATTCAGATGTGAAAGTTCCATTAAAAATGGTAACGAGAGTGCAAGCGAAGAAAAAAGCGACAAGTGAGAAAAGTGTTTATGACTCTAACAAATCCGTGAGTGTGAAATTAGCAAAGAAGGCAACGAGAGACAAAGTTAGAGCCCAGCACCATAGGAACCTAAAGGCTATTACAACTGAGCTATCATAAGCTAGAGAGAAATTACAGCAATCGACAAAGTCTTCATCTAGTGCGATACTAGAAGAAGTATCCAAAGCAGTACCAAAGCTGAGCGGAGTAGAGATAAAGGATGTTCATTCAGGAGGTTTGATCCTAGTCAATAAGAAGTTTGAGCTATTAGAAGCAATTTTGAAGGCGTATGAAGCAAGACTGGTGGATAATTGTCAAACCATGGAGCATCGGTGGATGACTTCTCCTAATGTAGAGAGAAAATTTGGGGGTGGAGGTGTGCAAAAATTTGATTAAGAATGCTCAAGTGCTTTTGGAACCTCCACCACACATGTCAACCCAGGCTAGGATAATACCACAACCACCTATTGATTTTAGAGAAATGAATGAGAGAGCTAAAGAGAGAGTAAATGATGTGGCTAAATAAGAATTGATGAAGGAAGAGGAGATACTTCTACTTATTGTCATTGCCCTAAGGCTAAGGATCACTACAGTAAGAATTGTACCAAAAAACACACAACGGGGTTTGAAAAAAGAACTCAAATCAGATAGATGGAAAAGAAAACAAAACAAAGGCCCAACATCCTCAAGGGATTGAATCTATTTACCATGTACCTCCTACTATGCCAGAAGTCAAAGGTGATCAGCCTGAGGAACTTTGAGATGTAGTTAGGAAGGGTAGAGATGGTAGAAATCAGTTGTAATCAAAATCTATTACAGAAGTCAACCTCAACAAAGTCATGATGGAACTTGAGATGCAATCCATGTATGGTGACCAAGGAATGGAGAGATCAGAGGATAGTAGAGAAGAAAGCTTTAAGGAGATGCCTTCCAACTTATCACCTTATGAGGAAAGATCTGAAGCTATGGTTTTACCATTTGAGAGAAGAACTCATAAGCAAGTCATAGATTCTCTAAGATTGCAAGAATTTATGTCAACACCGATGACATGCACAAGAAAAATAGCTAAGTTGTTAAAAGTCAGACCTTCAATGTGGAGAGATTCTGGTAGATGTCTTGAGAAAATGGGAATAAAAAATTCTATTGAGACAATAGGTCAAGAACCTATGGGGGATTGGACCCAACCCAAAAAGGAAGCAAAGCCAGCTCCTATAAACAAAGTTGGTGATTATTGTGAAGGTGAGGAGGGGAACACCACATTGCCCATAGAGCATCAAGGAATAGAAATCATTGTTATTTTGGATAGTGGTGTAGGATTTTCCATTGCCACTAAAGTAATTTGGGAGAAATGGAAAAACCTACCCTTAGAAAAACACGACTGAAATTATAGCTAGTTGATGGCTACATTGCAAATCCTTTTGGTATATTGGAGCAGGTGGTGATGACTTCTTATGGAATTGAGTATGAACATACATTTCAAGACTGGGGTTATAATTATATGTACTTGCAACACATGGAAACCACTACTCACATCAATTTAAGAGACCATAGCTATTGAGATGTACGAAGGACACCCGTAGAAAATTTTGATTCAACGGCTGCTGCAAATTCTAAATTACCTACTTGGTTGAACTCTAAAGCATACCTATGCATGTATGGAGCTTTGTATTGTGAGTCTCACAAAAGAGGAGGGTAAAGAGCATAGGTCATTTGAAGATCTAGACCATGTATATGAATCTTTCCTAGAAGAAAGAATGGAACCCCTATAGTGGACTTAAATTTTGGCCACCTTAGATGTGTGTGTCAATGAGATGACCCCTATGACGTTTTGTGATGAGGATGGCTATGAAATAATTTCCTAATTTATGATAAAGGTGTTGAAGGAAGCTAATGAAAATTGTGAGCATGAAATTAGAATAGGTGAGACAAACAATGTCATGAACCATGATGCGAAAACACAAATGGAAGAAGCGAAGAAACCAGGAGAATATGTCATCGTCGACATACCTAAAGATTCAACAACAGTTGTTTCAAAGAAGCCGACTCCACAAAAAGCACGACTAAAATAGATAAAGAACCAAGTTCCACATTACAGTTCAACAAACTCAAGATCAAGAGAAGGACAAGGATACATCAAAATATTGATTGTCTTCTACGTCAATCCAATTCAACTTATGTGGAGAAACATGGCTCAAAAATCACATGTTCAACTATGATCAATTCTTACGTGACAAAGAATCTACTGAATTATGGCACTTGGATAATGATGGGAAAATCACCAATCAAAGAGCTAGAAGAAACAATGTACACAAGCTCAAAAATGGCAATACTTAGCTTTGATATGGAAGAAGCTAGACTCAAGTTGGGTATCGGGGAGTTCAAAGACACTTTTTACATAATTGACCCCCATCACATCAAGGAGAGTCTAGTTTTGACAAAAATCTGGATGGATATCTTCTTCAAACAACAAGGAAAAGCTCAATAACAAAAACACCAATAGTCCCAGAGGCATCTCAAGCCCATGCAAAAAAGAAACAGTTATCCAAGTAGAAAAAGGTTAAGCTAAGGGAAAAACCAAAGCATATCAACCTCGCAAGTTGACTTTACCTTCAATGAATCTCCATTTAAATTCTTGCATAGCCTCCATATCAAAAGCCAAATCATCGACAATGCAATGGAAACCTTAGCAAAAATTTTAGCAACCAAAGTTTCCTTCACAACAAAGCCTCCAAAAGAATCCAAAAAAGAGTCGACCAAGTATTCGTATCCAATGAACACATCAAAGTCAAAGATCTAGTTTGGATATATCAATCACAAAGTCAACCTCAACAACCAAAGGTGAAAGGGTGGGTAGAAATTCAACAAGTATGCGTACCAAAGTCAAACTTCTACCAAGATACCCAACAAAGACAAGTGAAACAGCGGATGATTTTGATCAAGATACTCAAAATACAAGGATTTTATGAAGGTAACTCTCAAATATGGTTGTCAAAAATAGTATCTCAACTTAAAACAACAAAGAACAACCATGTCGCACAAGGCTCCACCCCAAGGCAAGAAATCACAACCAGGAGCCAGTTGAAATCAATAATAGTCAAAGGTGATATGACCTCTAGGTAGCTACCTAGTATTCAATTTCAAAAGCAAGTCTTTTACAACATTAATGATCAAGTCTGGACACCAAATCTTAGTGTCCATCCAGCCATCAAGTAAAAGGAGTAAATGAAAAATACAGTGACACAAAGACTAGCAACATGGTGGGTTCCAAAATCAACAATTGGAAACTCCATCACAACGAATCCACACACATCTACAACCACTTTACATGGAAGATAAATCACAGACTCTAGTTAGCATACAAAAATAGAACAAGAGGAGCAAAACTATACCAAACTACTAGACAAAATGATGGCATCCAAGGACCAAAAAATTGAAAGAGGCCTCGATCTCAAAAACATCTAGAATTGGGTTTCTTGTCTTGAACAGGTACGTCCAAGTTGCCATTAAAATACATGGAATAAGATTTAGAGTCGGGCAAGTAATCTGATAAATGAGCGAGTTGTTAATCCCAAAGATTCACGTAATATCTCATATGGTCTAAGAGTCTTAGCTATTCTAGGTGCTGCTCTGCACCAACCAACAATTATGACCCTCCCTCCCAACCACGTAAAGCAGAATTCCTCTCAATGAAACCTTGTATCTAACAGATAACATACCTCACTGCTACACTTACAAGCATGTATTTCAGCCATGTATTGCATACCTCTTTAGACATGTAACATTTAATGGTCTAGTAACTTGTGTATAGTGGAAAGTAACTTAGACATAGTGAGAATTTCATTAAGAATAGATTCCTAATGAGCATAGCAAGAGTGCTTGGATGGGGAGAGCAACAAAAGCATAACACCTAGTTGAATAGGCATGAACAATACTTCAAAAAGAGAGAGAAATTAAGCTATTGACAATAGTTCAGGACCTGATTTACATGGAGCCGGTCCCCTCTCCAAAAGGCTTTGTATTATAGGTTTCCCCCATTAAGGGAGACATTTTACAATACAATACTTTGTGTTCCTTCAATAATGTGTTGGTGCAATGAAGATGGAAGATTCAAGCACCAAGATTACACTTGAAAAACACAACATCAATTCCCTCACGGTCTCAGACCCAAGACCTTGCACACCTTCGAAGATGGTGAGAGCTAGCGGGGTATGAGAGAAGATCTAGAGGAAGGAGAATTATTCTTACGAGAAAGAAGTATTTCTCCTCACATAATCACTCTTAATAACTTAGCATATCTTAGTAATTAGCATGGTAGAGGAGATGAGCATGCATTGGAGCTTGGATCTTGGTTGGATTTGCATCACAAAGCCAAGAGCTGTTGGTGTAGGCCTCCCCTCTCACAAGCTTGGAGTAGATGATGAGCTTTCCATTAAAGCCTGAGAAGGAGATAGTCTTCTTTCCTTCACACATGAGTTTGTGTGAGTGTGTGTGTGCAATAATGCCTTGCAAAAATCAGCCCCCTCTCTCTCTTGGTCGACCCTCTTGCTATTTTCTCTTGCTGGCCCCTCATTGGCTCATGCCAAGCTTAGCCAATACAAAATTAGAAGTATAATGTATAGCCTTTTGACATGTGTCCCCCTTTACTCTTTTGTGAGAGCTTTAGGTATTCAAATAATTCAATTAAACTCTCATTGGACCTCTTAGTCTTGTGACCAATAGGAATCAAGCAAGCCATTGGGCTACTTAATGCTCATTGGACCCTTGGTAGATTGTCCAATAGTCTTCTACAAAGCTTAATTTTTATTGGTTCTTTTATCAAGTGTTTTTAAATGAATTAAACTAAATTTACTCTAGCCTAATTCTCATTGGTCCACCTCTATGGCCATCCAATAGGGTTTGAATGTACGTTGGGGGCAACTGGGCTAGGAACCTGACATGTGTCCATTATGCCCTTTGTGTAAAGGGAAGCCTTGAGTGTGTGTGTGTGTGTGTGTTCTCTCACCTCTTCTCTCTCTTCCCCTACCTTTAGGGCTTGCCCCCTCCCATCTAGGGATATGTGAAGACTTTATGGTCTCCACAAAAGCATCCAATTCTGTTAAGCTTGACCATTTGGACTTTACCTTTGAATTTTGGAACCTTAGCATTTTGGAATTCTTAATAAGCTAAACCCTAAAGTCTTTGAAGCACCATTCATGCACATTGCTCTTTTGCAGATGGCCCCCCTTTGGATCCCTGTGTTCCCTCCTTTGGATCCCTATTGTGACCAGTCTGCCAGCCTTACCAATATTCTAGCTTTTTCTTGTCTGATACTTCCCCATATTAAATGATCAGTTTAACATGAGAAAATCATTTAGGAGAATTAAATATTAGTTATTATGACATTACCTCTCTCTTGAAATCATAGTCGTCCTCAACCTATGAGGTAGAGACGATAAAGCCTAGTCATTAGTTCTTTCTCTAGCAGATAGAGGATCCCTATTTTACTCTACGACACCGTTTCAGAATGGATGACTAATCCATTTGGTGCTTGAGATCTTCTGCAAGCATGTCTGCATGTCAGTCCTATCAATCTTCCATAGTAGAGTGACAAGCTCTACTTGGTGTTCGGGAGACGTTGTCTCCACAAACATGATCCTAAGCATGCATACTTCTTAACATTTGTGCACAATAAAGAAAAAGAGACTCTTGTAAGACAAAAACTTTGTTCATTTGAACATTTTTACATTTGTTTACTCTAGGGAAGCATTGTAAGCATTGATAGGGTTTAGGTTATCTTTTAGTTGTATGCCTTGCATCCATCTAGCATCTTCAAAAGGATAGTTCTTAAACTTAATAAGATACCATCGGATAATCTTACCACTTCTCAATACCTTGTCTTCATGTCGGAGAATGGATTCGGGCTGCAACACCTCTTCTTGGTCCTTGATCTCCGGTGGGTCTTCAATAGTTGGTTCTTGAGGTGGATCTCCTTTGTAAGGATTTAGTAGGCTCACATGGAAAGCATTGTGTATGAGCCAATGACTGGGAAATCTGAATTGATAGGCCATCTCATTGATTGGTATAAGAATCTGGAAGGGACCATAGTACCTTTTTGCTAACTTAGCATAGTACTTTTGGTGTCCCGTAGGATTCTTGCACGTTGTGTGCCTTAATCGAGCCTTGGGAAATTTAAGCAAGACCCAATCATTTTGTTTAAAGGCTTGAGCTCTTTTGTGCTTGTTAGCAGCAACATTTTTCCTTTGCTGTGAGATAGAGATAGCATCCTTAATCTTTTGGAAATATTCTTGTAGGTCTTGGTTATACTCATCTGCAGAGAGAGAATATCTTCCCGTGTACCTTAAGTACCAGGGGACTTTTGGATCTTCCTTCAATACCTCGAAAGGTGCTTTTTTGGTGGAGGTATGTACAGTGTTATTGTAGACATACTCCACCAATGGTAAGTACTTCTTCCATTGGGACCCTTGATCTACTTCTGTTACATAGGCTTTTAGTAGATCAAGAATTGTTAGGTTAGCTATTTCGCTTTGGCCATCCGTTTGCAGGTGATAGGCCAAAGAGAAGTTTAGCCTTGTCCCTAAATTCTCAAAGAGACCCTTCCAAAAATAGCTGGTCATTCTAGGAACTCTATCCGACACTATGGACATTGGCAAGCCATGATTATTGAAGATTTGTGATATGAAGAGGGTTGCCATTTGATGGGCTTTGATAGTCTTTTTGAAAGGTATGAAATGTGATTGTTTGCTAAACCTGTCTCCTATCGTCCATATTCCTGTATTCCCATGGATTGACTTGGCCAATCCAAAGATAAATCCATGGATATGCTCTCCCACGGTAAATTAGGGATTGGAAAAGGTTGAAGCAATCCAGGTTGCTTCCCTCTAGCAAAATTCGTCTTTTGGCATACCACAAATTTTAAAACATACTCTTGTATGTTTTCTTTCATGGTAGGACAATATAAATATGTTTCTATCCGTTTTAGGGTAGACTGAATCCCTTTATGTCCCACATAAAGAGGAGCATGAGAATCATACATTACTTTCTCACGTAGTTAGTAACGCATAGTCTATTTCCATAGAGAAGATAACCATCTTGTAGGGTAAATGATTCTTCTTTTTTCCCTAGTGCAAGGGCTGAAATCACATCTCTAAAATTAGGATCAATAGCATACTCATCTATCAAAGAAGATAGACCATTGTGAGTTGCTATGGAAACCGCTGTGAGCGGGATGAAAACACACACAACGCCTCTATAACGACCTGACACACACTCTTGGAATGATACACACACACACACACTATGGGGCACCACTCGGCTTACACAACACACCTGGCCGAGACAGGGAACACACCTATAGAGTGAGAGGAGAGAGACTATCCGTTTACCCACTCCACACAGACACACACACACACACACACACACACACACACACACACACACACACACACACACACAAAACTCAGCTCAAAAGAGGAGAACTTGATGTTTAGATACAATAGATCTTGGGCCAACACCAATGGGGCAAATAGCTCACACAATATGGGTAAAATAAGCCAGATACAATCACAAACTGGAGTAGAAGCTTCGCTCATAGGAGAAACTTACACAGCAAAAACAGAAGAAAAAGAGTGAGTAATTTGGCAAAATGGACAGCGCCATCGCGTCCGTAACGTCCCAAAACCCCAGTCTACAATGTCAAAGTGCTCAAATCCGACCTCGGATGAGCAGTTTACGGCCAAAACAGGCTCCAAAAACCCCAAAAACACACCTGCGGCTGTTCCTCCTCTCTTCTCCACGTTTTCTCTGGTCTTCTCTCTGTTTTTTCAGTTCCCACACTTAGCTTTATTAGTTGGGCACCCTTGGCCTTTTAGATGACCTCAAACGGACCCCGAACAGGCCAAAAACTGACCTCGCAGTGCATAGTTGTCACCTTTTTGCGTCCTCCGCACACCTGGCACTCAGTTTTTCCAAATAATGCAACCCGAAACCACGTGAAGTGGCCCGAGAAAGTGGTCCTCATGATGACCTTTCTGCATAAGTATCACAAGAAAACACCCACGTTGTGTCCGTCCTCAGCCGCGTGCAAATATTGACCCCGTTCGCCCTCCTGACGCCACTAGATGCCATCTGACGCACCTGCTTACCTCATGTCGTCGGCCCGCGGATAGCTTCCTCGAGAATTTTTACGTGCTACCAACTCCTTCTTATTGTAGAAAAAACACAATGGTATTGGTAATAGTGAAAATCGATGCACTATGTACACCCTGTCCTACCTGTACACATGTGGGTCCCACGTAACCACTTGGCTCTGAAAAATGGGCAATTCTTTATTTGATGCACCATGCATGTATATATACATATGCGCAATCCCTTGCTCCAAAAAACTCCTGACATAATTTGCCCATCCCCTAGCCTGCTAGATCATTCATGATCAGCAGCAGCAAAGAGAGATATGAGACTCGCCGCATCACAGGTCTCCTCATCCCTCACCAACACTGCTTGATCCACAGACAGCTCATCTTGATCCACCATCATCAATCTAGCATGATACAATTTAAGACGCAATCCATTTACCCTTGACTTATGTAGAACACCATCCAGGTTAGCCAGCTGATATGTGCCATTCGGAAAACACTCCACTACCTTGAAAGGGCCTTCCCACTTAATCTGAAACTTCTTTTGGAAGGTGTTTTCCAACTTACTGTTGTAACGCAAAACTAAGTCATGCTTCTTGATACCCTTACTTTTGACCTTTTCATTTATCGTTGCCAAAGACTTATCCTGCATCTGCCCATAATGCTCCAATGCGCTCATCCTATCCAACTGAACCTCCTGTAACTGTAAGAGCCTCTCTTTGAATGCATTACTAGACGACCCAAGTAGCTTCTCTAGCATCTTTACTGCAGGCAACTCTACTTCCACAGGCAATAGTGCTTTCTTTTCATATACCAAATGAAATGGAGTAAACCCTGTACCTGTCTTCACCGAAGTACGGTAAGCCCATAATGCACTAGGCAATTCCAAATCCCAATTCTTTCCTTGGTGCTCTGTCACTTTCGAAAGAATCCGTACCAACTCACCATTGAATCTTTCATTTAAGCCATTACACTGCGGGTAATAAGGAGTGGTATGCTGGTGCCTAATCTTCATCTTTGTGCATAAGAAGTCTAGCAGTTTAGCTCTAAATCCTGGCCCCTTATCTGAAAGTAGCTCTAATGGCACCCCAAACTTGCAACATATTTCATCATACACAAATTTTGCCACATCCTTTGCAGTGATCTGTTTTACTGCTATAGCCTCTGCCCATCTAGAGAGATAGTCCACTGCCGTCAAGATATAGCTTTTGCCCCTGCTTGTGATAGGTAATGGGCCTATTGCATCAATCCCCCACTTTTCAAACACATCAAACGCCATCATGGTTTTACGTAGCTCTGGCTTCAACACTCTCTTCCCAAATGCTTGACACCTATTGCAAGACCTACACCAATGGTGAACATCCTTGTGCAAAGTAGGCCATACATACCCCTCTTGCAAAATCTTATGCAAGGTGATCTTTAGAGCAGAATGGCCACCACATGCGCCTTCATGATTCTCTTCCAACACTCTGTAAAGCTCCTCCCGCCAAGGTGCACGTCTCAACACGAGATCAGCCCCTTTCATGTATAAGACATCACCAATCAATTTGTACCTGTATGCTCTACGCACAAAGCCATACTTCTTAGACTTCTGAAACTTCTTTGGAATGATTCCTGTTAGCAAACAATCCTCTTCTTGAGCCAAACTTTCCCGGCCATCATAAAGAGGTAAAGTGGTCCTCAACACAAATAGCTCCCCAATCATGCCTTGAGCTGCTTCATGTGCCTCTCCATTTAGAGCACGTTCAATGTGTCTAATGATCCATGCTTCAAACTTTTTTAACAGGCCTTTAATTCTGAAGCAGATTTCCTTTGATGGGAGCTTTTCACAAGCCAAGCTCCCATACCCCTCTTCTCTCGTCCCCACCCCATGAAAACCCCCTCTTATGGAGGGAGTGATAAAAGAAATTGGAAAAAGTAAGAAAAAAAATAAAGTATGATTATGTAAATATATAAGAAAGGTAAAATAAGCCACCTCATGCCTGCGGGGTAGCCCATCCCCACCTTGCCTCCTTTTTCTTCACTGTTGCCCCGCCGGGTGTCCCTTTTCCTCTCCTCCACTCAAAAGGTCAACCCCCTCTCTCTTCCCCTTGTCCTTTCTCCTTTCTCTCTCCCTTGAAGCTACCCCACCCCTTGTCCTTACCAATAATGCACCCTAACTCACATGCAACTTACCCTATCTTACAAAATAGTATACCCCACCCCCTCTTTCTCTCTCCTATCATATCCCATGACCCAAATACCCCCCTCTCTCTCTAAAGGGCGCCATGTCTCTTGTCTTGTAGCTAAATAACCTCCCCCACACTCACACACACTCAGTTTCACTGAAAAAGGTGCCCATAGACCCATCCCCACCCGGTGGTTACCTGATTTTTCTTGTGTTCACACACATCTGCACACAGATTCACCTCTGAACACACTCCCCTCTCTCCCCTCTTGTAATTACTTTATTCTCCATGTCACCTCTCACTTTTTTCATCAACCTATTTCTCTCTCTTAGTCTCTCTCTCATGAGACTGCTGTTCTGGCACATATACACACAGCCAGACAAGTGGGGCCCATAGTCACATGGCCTATGTAGATAATGATTTCTTCATTTCTAAATTCTAGAATTTCTCCCCCCTCCTCCCCTATATAAAGAGGGGTCACCATCACACTAAACACAGACACACAACATCAACAAAGAACACACTATGCACTGTGTGTGCCTAGTGCACACACACACACCCACACCAGCACCATCACCGCAATCACCATGCTCGTCTTGAGCATGACCTCTACACCCTTGGGCTATGGAAGATGAAGGGCAACTAAATGAAGGATGATGGCCATAACCCTCGTGCGAGTCTTTGCCATCAACTCCCACCTATCCGCCATGTGCTCTACCACTCTCTCCCTTCTCATTCGCCTACCCTATGCTCCCCATTTCATCGCCTTATTCTCTAAATAAAGCTTGAGGTTTTGTGAGTATGTTTTCTTGCAATGT
Source organism: Adiantum capillus-veneris (assembly GCF_014529385.1). Classification (NCBI taxonomy): domain Eukaryota; kingdom Viridiplantae; phylum Streptophyta; class Polypodiopsida; order Polypodiales; family Pteridaceae; genus Adiantum; species Adiantum capillus-veneris. Next base: position 114,159,354 of record NC_140949.1, on the reverse strand, counting down.
TTTGCCCATGTGAGGTGTGCGGAATCTCCACCTAGTCTTGTGTTTGGAGTGAGCTTGTGTATGTGTGAAGGGTGTGCGGATTCGCCATCCTTTTGTGGTGCGTAAGTACTAAGCCGCTATACCCCCTCCCTCACTCTCTCTCTCTCTCACTTGATCTCATTTCCTTTCCTCTTCATCATTACTCCCAAGCATCCATCTCTCTTGGATGAAAATTTTGTTATGGTGTTGTGTTGTTTGCGTCCTAGCCGCTCAAGCTAGGTGGTGCCCCCTGTTCGCTTTACCGTGACAGGCCTGAGGCGCGCCATTCGGTCCCCGGTGTTTTAGAGGCCGTCGGGGGTTCGGGGTTCGCTTTGCTCCTGTCATTTGGTGCCCCCACTGAGGATCTTTTCATGAAACCCTTCAGTTTACAAGACTGAAACCCCTAAACTATTGTGAATTGATGAATGGCTAGCAGGATTTGCTAATTGGACGACAGAAGAAGAAGAGCTCCAAGCACAACTAGACGAACTCCGCATCTCCATCGAAGCTCGAGTGCCAGGCGTAACGGTAATCGATTTGCAGTGGGAGAGTCAACCAACACGCCAAGCCCAGTGGATATACATAGGCCAAGTGCCAAGAAGAAGAAGGAGAAGGTCGAAACCATGTCCGCAACCTACAACCAACCCACAACAACAAAATGGAAGGAGCTCTACAAAATAGAGAATCAACACTATTCTACTTTGAGAATCGGGTAACTCAAGTCACCGAGGTAATTACCACAGTCAGTTTTCAAGTCGCACCTGATGCTACAGCACAGATAACGGAAGCATTGGCTCACACTCTCACTAGAGAAACTAGGGATCTACTGAGTTTGTTTCAGGAAAGAACACCACCCTCTCCCACAAGCTTGGACAGTGACTAAGCACCTCTAAGCTTCACATGAATCAGTACAACCTACCTCAAGATAGATCACACATACCAACACGTGTACGCTCAATCAAGGTAATACTGGATTTTAAGGCTCACTACCAGCACGTCATTGACACCATGCCGGGTGGGGAGCGGTTTTTGGAGGTTCTGGCATCAGATCAACCATTTGTCTTACCTTTGGTACAAGGCAATGTACCGTTTGAAGTTTTAATCTATGTCCTAGTATAAGAGGGTATACATGCCTCCTTGTAAAGAAGAAAAAAAACTTTTGCAAGTTAAGCAGTGTGTCTTTCTAGCTTTCTCTCAGTAATCATGGCAAGTGTAGCATTTCCAACATTTAAAGGAAAGAAGGGGGAGGATTTGGTAACAGACTTCCTAGATGACTTTGAAGTAGCATGTGTAGTGAGCAACAAAGATACGGATGAATCCCGGGTTAGAATCTTTAAGCATCTCATGAAGCTAGAAGCTAGATCATGGTACAATGCACTTCCACAAGCAACCAAGGATGACTGGGAACCCTTAAAAATCGCTTTTAAGAGGCGCTTTGGGGGAGGTACCACTTCAGAAAAGTTGTGGGACAAGTTGAGAGACTTGAAGCAGGAGGGTCTTTTAGAATATGCCACCTATGAGTCCAAATTTGTGGATTTGTGGGAACGGTGGGTTGAGTCACTGGCAAGGGGGGAAGCTGCACCCGATTTCCTAAAAAAAGATCGGTTCACGCATTGCTTATGGCCGCTTCTCAAGGAGAAGGTGAAAGGTAGATTCTCGGCTACGTATGAGTTAGCCGTTGAGATTGCTCACCTTAAGGACAAGAAGCTGCGAATGAAAGCCAAAGAAACCGAGTCAACAGAAGCAGGAACATCGTGTCGACCAGCAACTACGACAACCATTCCACCACCACCACCGGCTCTTGGGGTAAGAGATGACCAACAAGATATGTTGGCCCATATTACTGACCAACTGCAGAATTTGTCTGTCCACTTAATACAACAAGGGAGGAGTCAAGAAAGAGATCAAGACCCTGGAAGAGCACGACTACAAAACAGGGAGTATCACTGCTACAACTACGAAGAAGATGGTCACAGTATGTACTACTGTCCCAAACCACAACAAAACTATAATAGAGAAGGTAGGAGGAACCAATTGTCACCCCCTAGAGAAAGAACACCCCCACCCCAAGCACCAGCCCCACCAACACAAATTCTACGTCCGCCACAATCACCACTTACAATCATCCTACGCCCACCATCAATTGGTACCCGCACACCAAGTATCATTGGTCTTGCAGAAGAGGTCAAAATGAGTGTAACAGAAGAAGGATTAAGTAAGAAGACTATTCAAAGAACTGAAGCAGTGGAACAAGAGGTTAAAGAATCAAAAGATGCTACCCAAGTGGGGGAGGTAAGTCAAGAAAATTGTGTTACGAATGTGAGTACATCTTTAACCTTGAATGAAATAGGCACCAAAGCGATCAATCGACAGCATTGGGCAGTAAGGATAAGAAGGTGTAAAGTGTTGATTAGGCCTCGTCAGAGTAAGAGGAATGCAAAGGTCATGAAAGATACAAGAGAAGAGGAAAACCAGCTTGTTAGCAAGGCTTTGCAGAAGATGGACAACATATCAAGCAAAGGGGAGGGCTTTGAAAACGGAAGCCTGTGCACCAACATGGACCCAGGACATTGTAGCAAGCTAAAGGAATCTTGCATCAAGGCAGTTTCACTCGAGGACCATAACGAAGAGGTAAGTATGACTGAAGGTTTGGAGTTGGATATTGCTCCAGAGGCTTGGCAGCCGAGCAAGACTTTATTGTGTAGTGTTATAGACTTGGAGATGGGTAATGCCTCTAGTCTACTGAAAGATGTTATAAACTTGGAGATGGGTAATGCCTCCAGTTTATGTGAGGATGTTCATAGTAAGTTTGATGATCAATATGTTGCCAACCTTTTAAGGATGTTCCAAACTCCTCCACAACACATCATTGTGTTTGCATGGGATGCATCAGACCTATGGCTATGGCTAGCTGCTCTAACATATAGAGAGAAGATCAGCATGGAGATAAGAGCAAAGGAGCCATGGATAGACAAAAGCCTGATAGAATGCAAGAATGAAGACCTCCTTCGCAATTTGGTACAATTTTTTACAAATAGTGCATCCTCTCTTTGGAGAAAGGTAAGTGGATTACGCTTGTATTCAAGCCGCAAGGTAGGTGGCTTGCTATTAGCATCAGTAAAGGAAGCTGACATGTTTGAGCACACCCAAAAGAAGCATGATATGCTTGCAGTTTTTTCTAATGGAAGTAAGCAGGACTCTGAAGACAACTTGAGCTCACCACACCAACAAGGCGTCCATATATGGTGGATTCTTGGTACACTCTTGGGAATCATAATTTTCAGTTCTGTCTTTGTAGGAGCCAAGATGCTCATTTCTCCTCTCGCTACTGATGGTTACAAATTTGGTCCAATTTGGCATGCAAATTATATTGTTCAGACACTGCAGACAATGATCCTATTTTTCACTTGGGATCCAGGAGGACACTGGCACCAAGTTCTGGAAGCCATGGGCTTCCCCTTTAATCAACCGACACTATTCCAAGGAACAAGCTATCACCCGGACCTGTTACAGATTTATGAATATTCCAAAAATCTCACCAATGGCCAAATGGAATGGCTAGTTCAGAAGGCAACTCGATATCTGATCCTATAGCTAAGCGGAAGAAGAAACAGAGCTAGAGACATGAATGCCTCTAGCCAAAAGGGGAGGGCTAATGATGGGGGCTTTTCACAAGCCAAGCTCCCATACCCCTCTTCTCTCGTCCCCACCCCATGAAAACCCCCTCTTATGGAGGGAGTGATAAAAGGAATTGGAAAAAGTAAGAAAAAAAATAAAGTATGATTATGTAAATATATAAGAAAGGTAAAATAGGCCACCTCATGCTTGCGGGGTAGCCCATCCCCACCTTGCCTCCTTTTTCTTCACTGTTGCCCCGCCGGGTGTCCCTTTTCCTCTCCTCCACTCAAAAGGTCAACCCCCTCTCTCTTCCCCTTGTCCTTTCTCCTTTCTCTCTCCCTTGAAGCTACCCCACCCCCTGTCCTTACCAATAATGCACCCTAACTCACATGCAACTTACCCTATCTTCCAAAATAGTATACCCCACCCCCTCTTTCTCTCTCCTATCATATCCCATGACCCAAATACCCCCCTCTCTCTCTAAAGGGTGCCATGTCTCTTGTATTGTAGCTAAATAACCTCCCCCACACTCACACACACTCAGTTTCACTGAAAAAGGTGCCCACAGACCCATCCCCACCCGGTGGTTACCTGATTTTTCTTGTGTTCACACACATCTGCACACAGATTCACCTCTGAACACACTCCCCTCTCTCCCCTCTTGTAATTACTTTATTCTTTATGTCACCTCTCACTTTTTTCCATCAACCCATCTCTCTCTCTCATGAGACTACTGTTCTGGCACATATACACACAGCCAGACAAGTGGGGCCCACAGTCACATGGCCTATGTAGATAATGATTTCTAAATTCTAGAATTCCTCCCCCCTCCTCCCCTATATAAAGAGGGGTCACCATCACACTAAACACAGACACACAACATCACCAAAGAACAAACTATGCACTGTGTGTGCCTAGTGCACACACACACACCCACACCATCACCATCACCGCAATCACCATGCTCGTCTTGAGCATGACCTCTACACCCTTGGGCTATGGAAGATGAAGGGCAACTAAATGAAGGATGATGGCCATAACCCTCGTGCGAGTCTTCGCCATCAACTCCGACCTATCCTCCATGTGCTCTACCACTCTCTCCCTTCTCATTCCCCTACCCTATGCTCCCCATTTCATCGCCTTATTCTCTAAATAAAGATTGAGGTTTTGTGAGTATGTTTTCTTGCAATGTTTTGCCCATGTGAGGTGTGCGGAATCGCCACCTAGTCTTGTGTTTGGAGTGAGCTTGTGTATGTGTGAAGGGTGTGCGGATTCGCCATCCTTTTGTGGTGCCTAAGTACTAAGCCGCTATACCCCCTCCCTCACTCTCTCTCTCTCTCTCTCTCTCTCTCTCTCTCTCTCTCTCTCTCACTTGATCTCATTCCCTTTCCTCTTCATCATTACTCCCAAGCATCCATCTCTCTTGGATGAAAATTTTGTTATGGTGTTGTGTTGTTTGCGTCCTAGCCGCTCAAGCTAAGTGGTGCCCCCTGTTCGCTTTACCGTGACAGGCTCGAGGCGCGCCATTCGGTCCCCGGTGTTTTAGAGGCCGTCGGGGGTTCGGGGTTCGCTTTGCTCCCGTCACCTTCAATGAGGTGTTCTTGCTCTTCCACACACCCATCACTTGCTTCACCACTAACAAGGCATCACCTTTTATGCTCAACCTTCGAACCCCATGCTTCAAACAAATGTGTAATCCGGCTTCTAGAGTAGCATATTCAGCCTCATTGTTACTATGAGTATCCAATTTGAACCCTCTCTTGCATACTAGCTTCCCCTCTGGATCATAAAGTGCTATACCCCCTGAAGCTGCATCATGGCTCTTTCTGTATGAACCATCAAAGAACAACACATGTGCATTGCTGATCTGTGGCACTTCTTCAACTACCTTTCTCACCACCTCTTCCTTAACAATAAGGGGATTCTCCTTGTAGGTCAACAAATCAGCTAGGGTAGCCCTTGTACTATCTTCCACTAGAAAAGAGAACTCAAACTCTTGCAGCTCAATTACCCATTTCTTCACCACATTTGACATGTTAGTACCATTAATTAACTGTGGCAAAAAGGCATAACTCGTCAAGAAAACAAAAGGTCGTGGTAGCAAGTAATGACGAAATCGTCGACAAGCAAATATTACACTGGCCATCACTAGCTCTACTTCTGAGAACTTTCTCTCCGCTACCAACTTCACTCGGCTTGCAAAATACACTGGCCTCATATAATGGCTGCCCTTCCCCTTTTGCAATAGCATGGCTCCAATGGCATCATCCCCTACTGATGGATTTACATAAAACAGTTTCTCCCAATCAGGAGCCTGCATGGCTTACAACCCCCCTAACACCTCTTTCACCTCTTGAAACACTTCTTCACACTTGTCATCCCATTGCAATGGATCATGCTTTGCCACTTGTTGTAATGGATAAAGAATTTGAGAAGACAATGGAATAAACCTTGCCATATACTTCACTTTGTGTATAAAGGTTGCCAATTGCTTCGTACTCGTAGGTGATGGAAGAAGAATAATAGACTTAACCTTGTCTGGATCAGCCTCAATGCCATTTTCTAACACCATGTGGCCCAAAAACTTCAACCTTGGCTGTGCTAGATGACATTTCTTTGGATTTAGTTGTCCTCCACATTCATCATATCGAGCCAACACCATCTACAGCTTCTCATGGTGTTCAACCCTACTGCTATAAACACAGAAGTCATCCATAAAAGCTTTAACACAACTACCAATGAATGGTTCCAACACCCAATTTGCTCTCTCTTGATAGAAGGAAGGTCCATTTGACAACCCAAATGGCAATACTGTGTAGCAATAGCAGCCCCATGGCGTAATAAAAGTGGTCTTTGTGCGGTCTTTAAGAGCAATCTTCAATTGAAAATAGCCTGAAAAAGCATCACACACACTGTACCTCTCATAACCTGCCACTGAATCCAAAATCTGATCAATGAATGGAAAAGGATATGGGTTCTTCTTAGTGGCTACGTTTAAGGGTTTAAAATCTACACAATTCTCCACTTCCCATCCTTCTTTGGACCGACTACAACTGGACTCACCCATTCTGTGGTCTCCACAGGGACTATGAACCCTACCTTCAATAACTTGTCCACCTCTTCTCGCAAGGCTTCCATTTGCTCTTGACCCATCCTTCTTAGCCTTTGCCGCACTGGCTTAGCACCTTCTTTCAGCTCTATATGCATCTCTTCGCCCTTGAACCCTCTGATCTCTTCATATGAAGTAACGAACAAATCAGAAAAACTAGCCAGCATGTGCAAATATATATCCTTCTCCATAGCTGAGAGGTCTCCACTGATCATTTGTGTCAACAATTCCTGCTTCTTTGACAACTCAACCTTGGTTTACATCAACCCTTCAATCACTTCATAAGGCCCTTCACTTTCATCTTCAACCTCATTCGCAAATGCAACCAAACCAAACTCCTGGATTTCTTTGTCCATCAAAAGAAATGCAACATCAGCATCCTCATCACTGCTGGTAGTGCTATCACTGTCCTCATCTGTCACCGTGGAAGAGTCTTAATCACTAGACTCATCCTCATCTTCATAAAGCTCCTCTAATCGTTTCCTTGTGTCCATATTATGAAGCTTCCATGTACCTGTCTTTCCATAGAGGCTAATCGTACCATGTCGCCAATCTTGAACAACTCCCACTGCACGTAACCATGGTCTACCCAGTATAATAGGATATGCTCCCAACCCTGCTGGCATCACATGAAAATCAACCACTGCCTTTGCATCATATGCCTCCACTTCTAAGCTCTTTACAACACCCAAGCATTTTACTTTTTGATGGTTTGCCAATCTAATCCGGAAACCTGACACCCCAGCCACTGTGAGACCCATCTTCTCAACGCATGAGTGTGTTATGATGCATATTTGGGCTCCGCCATCCACATAACCTTGTCCCAAATTTTTCCTTTTATGCCACACATCTACTATTGGACAAATGTCTGGTAGCTCATCCATTGCCAACACCTCTACTGAACCTCTCCATAGCTCTTTCTCCATTAGGTTAACCATCCTCTTCCACTGTCGCTTTAGCTTAGGCACCATCTCTATAAGCTTCCCAAAAGTAGCATCTGCCTTCCTGCTCGTCAGATCCTCCTTAGGGTCATAGCTTAATTGCCCATCCCCTAGTGGAAAATCTTAAGCATGAAACTTTCGACGAGCTCTCCTTTTCCTCTTGGCCTTGACATCCTCCCCTTCATGACTCTTTCCTTTCTTCTTACTTGGACCCGGGGCACTTCTTCCTTCCTTATCCTCTGTGGTCCTCTTCCCAATAGGCATCACTAATGTATCCTCTAGCTTTGATGCCTTCTCCAAGGTGACTACACTTAGCACTTTTGTCTTTCCCTTTTCCTCCTGGGTCAGTCCACTGGTTCCTTCGTCTCCCTTAATTTCGATGCCATAATCATTTGACCTAGTTAGCACCTGTCTTGGCAATGGATACATGTCTACACCCATCCTTGGTGGCTTATCACATTGCGGGCTGATGTGACCCAACTCTCCACAATTATAACATGTGGGCGTCTGCCTCCAAAACCTACCATTGCTTTGTCCAACACCATTCCTAGGCCTTTCTTCACCTCCTGGATGATTTGCAAACCTCCCTCGACCTCGATTATTTCCCACTTGACCTAGCATGTTTAGGCTGAGATTCTTCATCAAATCTACCACTTGCCTCATGTCTTGCCTTAGCCCATCATCTTGCACCGATGTAGTGACCACTGTTGGCATAACCTGAGTAGTAATAGAAACCACTGGTTCATGATGAACCCCTGACATGCGACCTTGTAAAGAGTCCATAGGCTGAAATTCAGACCTCATGGGCAAAGACTCCACCCCTAATTGGCTCATTTTCCTCAACTTCCACTCTTTGTTCCTTGCTACCTCTAGTGCATCTTCATATGTCCTAGGCTTCTTTAGCTCCACTCTCCAACGTATATTCTCCCAAAGACCAGCCAAGAAACTGTCCTTCTTCATCATGTCAGGCGGGGGTACCTGTGGTGCTAAGGCCTTGCACATCCGCTCCCATGCCAATGAGAACTTACGTATGTACGCATCTACTGGCTCACCTTCCTTTTGCACCAAACCTTGTACTTCTTGCCACACTTTGTCAGGATCTTCTATCTTCACAAACTCCACTTCCAACCCATGCCGTAGATTGTCCCAACTCAATCTTATAGGTGGATCACCCACATGCAACTCCTCTTCAAATGCTTTAGACCAAACTCGTGCATCACTCTTCAAACAAATTTGGAGAAGACGTAACATCTGCGCAGGGTCATGAATCTGGTCTCCCTTGACACATGAACATTTATCTGGATTCTTTGAGTTAAATGATGAAAAGGAGTGAATTGAGGGCCATTTTGATCATCCATTAAAGTCAACCATGCAGCTCCCAAGAAAGCACACATGTCTTATCCTCTGATTTTGCCAAAATTTCAGCAGCATAACAATATAAATGGCTTAAAAGACCAAAAAACCAGCCATCACAACTCGGAAAAATTTTGATAGAGTTTCCCCAGAAGTAGAGCAGTAGGAACCCAAAATATAGACTGTATATGTATGCATAAACTGTCAACAATAGAACCCGAGCATCAAGTAGGACTCACTAGTACATAGCCTATGGCGAGGTCACAAAAAGGGTGCTCCAGCTACATGTATCACTGAAAGGATCTCTACATTTGAGAATCCCCCAGCTCAATAAAAACCTCACGCTATCGACCCTCACACAAAGGCTCATGCAAATCGCGTATAGTCAAGTCTCAAAAATGACTATCTTCCAGACCAAGTCTCAGAAATGGTTGGGACTTCCAAATACAACGAAGTATGGCTCCACAAATGCATACAATGGCAGTTTCCACAAGTAACGTACAATCCAACAGACAATACGCTCAAATAGGCGCCAAGTGATGCATACCCACAACAACTGCAAGTGACATCACTGCTAGTATATCACTGTACTCCAGCTACCTGTACCTGTGTGAATCACCTGTACCTGTACCTGTCCTTGTAACCTGTAACCTGTTACCTTCAATCTGTAATCCCGAATCTCGAAGCTTGAAGCTCGAAGCAGAAGGTACTCGAAGAAGATCCTCTGTGGGGGCGCCAAAAGAATGTGAGTGGGATGAAAACACACACGGCGCCTCTATAACGACCCGACACACACTCTTGGAATGATACACACACACTATGGGACACCACTCGGCTTACACAACACACCTGGCCGAGACAGGGAACACACCTATGGAGTGAGAGGAGAGAGACTATTCGTTTACCCACTCCACACAATGACACAAACACACACACACACACACACACACACAAAACTCAGCTCAAAAGAGGAGAACTTGATGTTTAGATACAATAGATCTTGGGTCAACACCAATGGGGCAAATAGCTCACACAATATGGGTAAAATAAGCCAGATACAATCACAAACTGGAGTAGAAGCTTCGCTCATAGGAGAAACTTACACAGCAAAAATAGCAAAAAAAGAGTGAGTAATTTGGCAAAATGGACAGCGCCATCGCGTCCGTAACGGCCCAAAACCCCAGTCTACAATGTCAAAGTGCTCAAATCCGACCTCGGATGAGCAGTTTACGGCCAAAACAGGCTCCAAAAACCCCAAAAACACACCTGCGGCTGTTCCTCCTCTCTTCTCCACGTTTTCTCTGGTCTTCTCTCTGTTTTTTCAGTTCCCACACTTAGCTTTATTAGTTGGGCACCCTTGGCCTTTTAGATGACCTCAAACGGACCCCGAACAGGCCAAAAACTGACCTCGCAGTGCATAGTTGTCACCTTTTTGCGTCCTCCGCACACCTCGCACTCAGTTTTTCCAAATAATGCAACCCGAAACCACGTGAAGTGGCCCGAGAAAGTGGTCCTCATGATGACCTTTCTGCATAAGTATCACAAGAAAACACCCACGTTGTGTCCGTCCTCAGCCGCGTGCAAATATTGACCCCGTTCGCCCTCCTGACGCCACTAGATGCCATCTGACGCACCTGCTTACCTCATGTCGTCGGCCCGCGGATAGCTTCCTCGAGAATTTTTACGTGCTACCAACTCCTCCTTATTGTAGAAAAAACACAATGGTATTGGTAATAGTGAAAATCGATGCACTATGTACACCCTGTCCTACCTGTACACATGTGGGTCCCACGTAACCACCTGGCTCTGAAAAATGGGCAATTCTTTATTTGATGCACCATGCATGTATATGTACATATGCGCAATCCCTTGCTCCAAAAAACTCCTGACACCGCATTCACTCTCGGTCGTCTTGAGAGTGCATCGGCTACTTGAGTATGCTTGCCAACAATGTGAGCAATATGAAAATGAAATTGTGAAAGCGAATTTTCCCATCTCATTTGTTTGTCGGAGAGCTTGGTCTACATCATGAATTACTTAAGGCTTTGGTGATCCATCCGCATAATGAAAGGAGTCCCCAATAAATAGTGCTTCCACGAGTCTAGAGCATGTAGAACTGCTAAGCGTTCCCAATCGTATATGCCTAGAGCTTGCTCAACAGGGTCGAGCCTTCAATTTTTGTAGGCTATGGCGTGCCCTTCTTGGAGCAAAAAAGCTCCAAGGAAATCACCACAGGAATTGCATTGGACCTCAAATGGCTTTGAGAGATTCGGCAGTGTAAGCACATGTTGAGAAATAAGCTTTTTTTTAAGATTTTCAAAAGTATTGTTCTCCTTGGTGAACCAAATATACCCAACATTTTTCTTTGTTAGGTCATGTAATGGTCCCGCGATTTGTGAGAAATTTTCTCTGAAGCATCTATAGTATGCACACATACTTATAAAGATTCTTAGTTCATGTAGATTTCTTGGATTAGGCCATCCTTTTATTACTCTAGATTTAATGGATCCATTTGGATGCCATCTTGAGAGATAATGTGACCTAAATACTGAATCTCTTGTAAGAAAAACTCACTTTTCTTTCAATTAATATAAAGTTTATTCTCTCATAAGACTTGAAATATTACCTGGAGGTGTTGCTTGTGTTTGTCTAATGAGTTAGAGTAGATGATTCTATCATCAAAGAACACTCCACTAAAGGTTCGATGAGGCCTGAATAGCTTCTCCATCAAGCGGATAAATGTGGCTGGTGCATTGGTCAACCCAAAAGGCATGACAATGTACTTGTAAAGACCAAACATAGTAAGAAATGCGGTCTTTACAATGTCTTGATCAACTATCCTTATTTGATGGTAGACACTTTTTAGGTTAATCCTACTGAAGTAGGTTGACCCTTGTAGCTTATCAAAATAGGTCTTCTACCCGTAGAACGGGAAACCTATTTTTGATAGTGATCCTATTTAGTGCTCTTTAGTTGACACACATACAATATGTGCCATCTTTCTTTTGCACTAATAACACTGGTGAACAAAATGGAGATGAGCTAGGCCTAACCATGCCCTTCTCAACTAACTCATGCACTTGTCATATAATCTCCTCTTGTTGATCTTGAGAAACTCTATAAGGAGGTTTATTAGGCGGTGAACTTGAAGTTCAATTGCATGGTCATCATTTCCTCGTTTAGGAGGTAGTTCACAAGGGATGCCGTCAATAAAAAGATCTTGAAATCCCTTGAGAAAATTGGATAACTCTGATTCCTTGTGATTGTTTATATTTTCTTTTGCTAAAGCATTAGATTCATTTTGATAATTTTTAACAAAAATCATGTATACAAAAATAGAGCTCTTTATTGACTTATTGAAAGCTTGCTTATGTACAATGGGTATGGTGTTACCCAACTCTTTAGCATCTATGTACATATCTTTTTCCCTAAACCTAAAGTAGATTTTCCTTTTAGGGAATTTAACATTGGCAGCCATGCGATCAAACCATGGTGCCCCTAGGATTACATCCTCGTGCTTGATAGGAGAGATAAATAAGTCCTCTTTGTCCACATAGCTTTGGACATGGATCCTCAATTTCCAAATTAAGGGAGTGAATGAGGCTTCTTGCCCATTGAAAGCACCATCAACAGGTAGGACATCTCCCATCTTATAGGCTTGGATGCCTAGCTTGGTGGCCAACTCTGTGGATATGACATTGTGAGTAGAACCAGAGTCAAAGAGAATGAAAGCATCATGTTCTCTTACCTTTCCCCAATCATGGGATAGAGGAGATCCTTTGTGGTGAGCATCCTCTTCTTGGATTTTGACCAAGGTAGCTCTAGGAGGCTCATTTTGTGTATTCTTGTGGTGACAAGCATGATAGGCATGCACTTGCTCCCCGCATTTGAAACATCGGTTATATTTAAGATAACACTCTAGCTCTTCAGGAGAGAGTTTATTTTTTCCTTTATAAACTCCCTTCTCCTTAGCTTTGTTGTTTTTTATGTTGCCTTTAGGAGACTTTTGGACATTGTCCTTCCTCTTAGGCTCATTACGGTCCTTGTTTACCGTGGGCTTAGAATTTCTCTTAGGCACTTGTTGGAAATTGATTCGTGAAGCCACCATGGTATGGTGTATGACCGCAAATATGTGGCCTTTGGGAGTTATCATACTCCGCAATATCTTCAGTTAAACCCGGTTGTTTTTTCTCTCCAAAATCCATCTTTTTGAAGATAGTGTCTTTGAGATGTAAATGCCAAAACTTGTCTACATATTTGTGAATAGATTCGTAGGGAGAGAGCTTCAAACTTTTCCATTCGGTGAGTACTTTGTCTTTGGCATCGGTAGCCAACAACTGCTTCATGATGGAAGCTCTTAAAGCTTTCCATGTTTGTGGAGCTTCACGGTTTGTTCGTAGGCTAGACCACCATTGCCTAGTGGACTTTTGAAAATGCATAGCTACATGGCGTAGCTTAGAGGACTTCATGAAGCCCTCATTTCCAAATGCCACATCAAATTGTTGGATGAAGGCCAAGACTTTGTCTGTAGCACCAAATGTGCCATCGTAGGTAAGGAAAGAGATGCTCTTTCCTCCCTCTTTGAACTTTTTGAGGTTGGATGACCTCTTTTACACGACATAGGATTTCCTATGAACTCTTCTTTTAGGTGGTTCAAGAGATGCACCATCACTTCTTCAGAAGAGGAAGAGTATGAGGAGGATGGAGAAGTGGGTGACCTCTTTATCGCCTTTTTCTTCCCTTGTTCCTCCTTGTCTACACCATCACTTTCTTCAAAAGAGGAAGAGGATGAAGAAGATGGAGAAGAGGGTGACCTATTTCTCGCCTTTTTCTCTCTTGTTTTCTCTCGTTCCTCTTTGAATTATGGTGTAGAGAAGTATGCGATGGTATTCTCCGTTTAGGGGGTGTTGGAGAGCGTTTTGCCCGTCGTCTTCGTGGATCCATCTCCGCCAAGGTGACAGGAGACTCACTTGTTTCTTGTTCTTTCACTAGGGTCTCTACCGTTGAAACTTGAGTTCTTCATCCAGTAGTAGATTTTTGAGCCTTTCGTACGGATCCTCTTCTTCTTTCCTTATCGGAGAGAGGCCTCTTTTGGAAGTCTCACAAGGAGGCTTCCTAGGTACTCTCTCTTCTTGGTGGGGAGTTTGGAGAATCCCATGAGTGCGCACTTCACTTGGAGGGATGGATTGCCCATGGATTTTTGAAGCCTAGTAACAAGGTAATTAACAAGCATAGGGGCATCATTAGTATCATGCTCATTAGCAAAATCAAAGCTTTCAACATTAATTTCACTCTCTTTACTATTGTCAGCCATTCTAACAAGTTTTAGGTGTAAAATTTTTAACTGTACTTTGGCACTTCAAGCTCTAGTTGCTACTCCTCTTAACCCTTTAGAAAAGCACTCAAGTTTCTGTACCCATGGCATGAATATCATTAATTGTAAGGAATAGAAGAGAAGGTCTTTCACCACCAAAAGAGCAGTGGCTCTTGTCAAGGTTCTAATAGCTCAATAGTGGTTAAGCCGTAGGCAAGCCCCGTAGGACTCCACTATTAAGAACATAGCTTTCGACGGTGATTCCTTGTTATCTGCAAGAAGCAGGTGCACTGCAAGGCTGAAAATTCCCTATTCTACTACTTAATTGCAATTAATAATACCAACCATTTATAGTCAGCTTGAGGACCTCTCTTCTTGAGCAAGAAAAGAGAAATCAATAGCTCTAATATTAATGTAACAATTAATGGTCTAGTAACTTGTGTATAGTGGAAAGTAACTTAGCCATAGTGAGCATTTCATTAAGAATAGATTCCTAATGAGCATAACAAGAGTGCTTGGATGGGGAGAGCAACAAAAGAATAACACCTAGTTAGATAGGCATGAACAATACTTCAAAAAGAGAGAGAAATTAAGCTATTGACAACAGTTGAGGACCGGATTTACATGGAGCTGGTCAACCCTCCAAAAGGCTTTGTATTATAGGTTTCCCCCATCACGGGAGCTTCAAGCACCAAGATTACACTTGAAAAACACAACATCAATTCCCTCACGGTCTCAGACGCAAGACCTCACACACCTTCCAAGATGGTGAGAGCTAGCGGGGTATGAGAGTAGATCTAGAGGAAGAAGAAGTATTCTTACGAGAAAGAAGTATTTCTTGTCATAATAACTAATATCTAATTCTCCTAAATGATTTTCTCATGTTAAACTGATCATTTAATATGGGAAAGTACTAGGGGAGAAAAAGCTAGAATATTGGTTAAGCTAGCAGACCGCCCACAGTAGGGATCCAAAGGGGGGCCATCTGCAAAACAACAATGTGCAAGAATGGGCTTCAAATACCCTAAGGTTCAACCCATTAAGAATTCCAAAATGCTAAGGTTCCAATATGTTTGTAAGTGTACAAAAAGTCTTCCTAGATCCCTACATAGGAGGGGGCGAGCCCTGTAAGTAGGGGATGAGAGAGAAAACACACACACACACACACACACACACACTCCTAGGCTCCCTTTACACAAAGGGAATAGGGGACACATGCTAGCTCCGTAGCCCAGCTGCCCCCAAGGTGCACACTCAAATCCTATTGGATGACCATAGAGGTGGACCAATGAGAATTAGGTTGGAGTAAATCTAGTTTAATTCATTTAAAAACACTTGATAAAAGAGACAATAAGAATTAAGCTCTCTAGAAGACTAGTAGACAGTCTCCTAAGGGGTCCAATGAGCATTCAACAGTCCAATGGCTTGCCTGATTCCTATTGGCCAAAAGACAAAGGGGTCCAATGAGAGTTTAGTTGCATTATTTGATTACCTAAATCTCTCACAGAAGGGGAAAGGGGGACACATGTCAGAAGGCTATCACTTATGATTTTCAATTATGATTGGCTAAGCTTTGCAGGGTCCAATGGGGTGCCAGCAAGAGTAAAATGCAAGAGGGGTCGACCAAGAGAGAGAGGGGGCTGATTTTGGCAAGGCATTATCACACACACACACTCACACAATCTCATGTGTGAAGCCAGAAGACTCTCTCTTTCCTTCTCAAGATTTAATGGAAAGCTCATCACCTACTCCAAGCTTGTGAGAAGGGAGGCCTACACCAACAACTCTTGGCTTTGTGATGCACATCCAACCAAGAGACAAGCTTCAATGCATGCTCATCTCCTCTACCATGCTAATTACTAAGCTATGTTAAGATTTTATGAGTGATTATGTGAGGATATATACTTCTTTCTCATAAGACTACTCCTTCTTCCTCTCAATCTACTCTCATACCCCGCTAGCTCTCACCATCTTCGAAGGTGTGTGAGGTCTTGAGTTTGAGACCGTGAGGGAATTGATGTTGTGTTTTATAAGTGTGTGCATGGTGCTTGAAGCTTCCATCTTCATTGCACCAACAAGTTATTGAAGGAACACAAAGTATTGTATTGTAAAATGTCTCCCTTGATGGGGGAAACCTATAATATAAAGCCTTTTGGAGTAGGGACCGGCTCCATGTAAATCCGGTCCTCAACTGTTATCAATATCTTAATTTCTCTCTCTTTTGAAGTATTTTTCATGCCTATCTAACTAGATGTTATGCTTTTTAATGCTCTCTCCATCCAAGCACTCTTGCTATGCTCATTAGGAATCTATTCTAAAGAAATGCTCACTATGTCTATGCTATTTTCTGCTACACACAAGTAACTGGGCCATTAAATGTTACATTTCTCCTCACATAACCACTCTTAACAACTTGGCATAGCTTAGTAATTAGCATGTTAAAGGATATGAGCATGCATTGGAGCTTGGATCTTGGTTTCATTTGCATCACAAAGCCAAGAGTTTTTGGTGTAGACCTCCCTTCTCACAAGCTTGGAGTAGACGATGAACTTTCCATTAAAGCGAGATAGTATTCTTTACTTCACATGTGAATTTGTGTGAGTGTGTGTGCAATAATTCCTTGCAAAAATCAGCCCCCTCTCTCTCTTGGTCAACCCCTCTTGCTATTTTCTCTTGTTGGCCCCTCATTTGGCTCATGCAAAGCTTAGACAATAGGAAATTAGAAGTATCATTGCTAGCCTTGTGACATGTGTCCCCGTTTTCCCTCTTGTGAGAGCTTTAGGTATTTAAATTATTCAATTAAACTCTCATTGGACCTCTTAGTCTTCTGGCCCATAGGAATCAGGCAAGCCATTGGGCTACTGAATGCTCATTGGACCCCTTGGTAGACTGTCCAATAGTCTTCTAGATAGCTTAATTTCTATTGGTTATTTTATCAACTGTTTTTAAATGAATTAAACTAAATTTACTCTAGCCTAATTCTCATTGGTCCACCTCCATGGCCATCCAATAGGATTTGAATGCACTTTGAGGGCAACTGGGCTAGGAACGTGACATGTGTCCTCCTATGCCCTTTTGTGTCAAGGGAAGCCTTGAGTGTGTGTGTGTGTGTGTGTGTGTGTTCTCTCACCTCTTCTCTCTCTTACCCTACCTTTAGGGATCACCCCCTCCCCCCTAGGGATATGTGAAGACTTTACGGTCTTCAAGCTTGACCATTTGGACTTTACCTTTGAATTTTGGAACCTTAGCATTTTGGAAGTCTTAATGGGCTAAACCCTAAAGTCTTGAAGCACCATTCATGCACATTTCTCTTTTGTAGATAGCCCCCCTTAGGATCCCTATTTTCCCTCCTCTGGATCCCTACTGTGACCAGTCTGCCATCCTTACGAATATTCTAGCTTTTTCTCCCCTGGTATTTTCCCATATTAAATGATCAATTTAACATGAGACAATCATTTAGGAGAATTAGATATTAGTTATTATGAGAAGACAACTTAGACACAACTGGAGAATATCCTTCATTGTCCATATGACATGCTTGTTTTAGTGGACTCACCACCTCCGCTGAATCTGTGCTCTCCTCTTTGCCAGCAATGCCCCCCATACCAATATCATTAAGCCTTTTTCTTCAACCACCTCTTCTACTGCTGCACCATGCTCTGCCAAAGTAGAGAGAGACTCTCCCCACCCTGAATCATCTTGGTCCTCATCCATAGGCAAGGCCGCCTCATCCCTCTTGGCCAAATCCTACATCACTTCTACCTGCATATCCTCATAGGTGAACATAGACTCCTCCACTTTATCCTCATCAGGCATATTGACATGCACTGCTCCTTGTTGTTCATACATATCCACTGTATCTCCATGCACATGCAATAGATCAAACTCTTCATACATGGATTGGGTTGACTCTGTTTCCCACCTTATATCTGCATCTGTAGAGTTGTACTCGCACGGCTCAACCTCATATTATGTCTCCGTCTCAAGAATCTCTTCCAGCTTTATCGCCTCAACTTCATCTGCAAATTGTACCCTTTGATCTTTACCATTATTCAAAGGAGACTGCGCAACCATACCTTGATCAGTGGTAAAGCATCAATTTCATAAAATGAAGGTCTTGAGTTCGATCCTCAGTGGGGGCACTAGAAGATGGATAGGGGCAAAGGGGAACACACTGGACACCCAAACAACACGCCTCTCTATACCCCAAGATAATCACTGCACCCCAATCTACTAGATTTCACCTTCAAAACTAACATAATAGACACCAGACCACAATTTCTATATGTTTACAATCGTGTCGCAGCACACTCTTCTCTCTCTTTCTCTCTCATACACACAGAGAGGCCCCGGGAGGCATGCACATCTCAAACACAAGCACCAGAAGGTTGGAATAGAGCAAGAGAATAAGGGGGGAAAGCGGAAGAAATGACAACAAATTCTTATATGGTTTGCTTCAACTATGACAAAAAACATCATCTACATCAACCATGAAACTTGCTACAACTGGCTCTGTTGGCACGAGCACGACGCGCAACAAAAAACTTGAGCAACCTCTGGATTCACCTCTGTGTAGCTCTCCTCTTTGAGAGCGGCTAGAAAATCCACTGTCAATGCTCTCGTTGGCTCCAAAAGAAATCCACAACTTTTGAAGGAGTACGAGCGGAAGTGCGACATGAGAGAGAGTGCGAGAAGAAGAGCACGACGATATGGTGAACTCGCTCTACTGTAATGTGTAGAGCATAGTGAGTTCTTATTAGGTTTTAACAAAAGAATATGTGTACATACCTGGCGGCCCGCCCACTTACCTGGGCGACCACATTGGGCTTTATACCCCAACAACCTCCCACTTAAAGTCCAATGTGGTACTTTAAATGTGAGAGAAGCTACTATACAAGCTAATATACAAGAGATGTAGAGAAGTGATGTACTACCCTACACCTAATTGCTTGCGAAAATGCGCAAAGCTCTCTGAGGGAAGGCCTTTTGTAAGTAGATCAGCAGGATTTTCTGTGGTGTGAACTTTGACAAGCTGAAGTTGCTTATCCTCGAGCATTTCCCTGATGAAATGATACTTCACATCCACATGCTTTGTCTTTGAGTGATAAACTGGATTGCAAGCCAATTTTATAGCACTTTGACTATCACAATATAACACATGCATCTCTTCTTTGATTCCCAAGTCTGTTACTAGTCGATTAAGCCAAATTGATTCTTTGCATGCCTCTGATGCTGCAACATATTCAGCTTCTGTAGTAGACTGAGTAACACAATCTTGTAATCTAGAACGCCATGATACTGTTCCACCAGCCAATGTAAAGACATACCCTGACGTAGACCTTCGGTTGTCTAAGTCACCTGCATAATCTGAGTCTGTAAAACCCTTTACACTTAGCTCCTGACTCCCATAGCATATACGCATACTCTTTGTAGCTTTCAGGTATCTCAATATTCCTTTCACTGCCTCCCAATGTTTCTTGCCTGGGTTTGACATGTATCGAATTACTACTCCCACTGCAAATGCAATGTCTGGGCGAGTAGCAATCATTGAATACATCAAACTACCCACTGCAGACGCATATGGAATCTTATCCATTTCAGCATGTTCTTCCTCAGACACAGGACAATCTTCCTCAGACACATGACAATCTTGTTTGCTAAGTTTCACATATGGTGGCAATGGAACACTCAATGCCTTTCCCTTCTCCATATTGAAACGTTGCAAAACCTTGTCAATATACTCTGTTTGAGATAACCAAATCAACTTCTTTGATCTGTCTCGCTCAATGCACATACCAAGTATATGACTTGCCTCACCCATGTCTTTCATGTCAAAACAATTTTGCCATCTTTCACTTCAAAGCTGAAATTTCTTCCAAGTGCTTGCCAGCAATCAACATGTCATCCACATACAAAATAAGGATCAGCCAACTGCCATCCTTAGCCTTCTTTGTATATAGATAGTGATCAAACTCACTACGTTTGTAGCCTTGAGAAAGCATAAACTTGTGGAACTTATGGTACCATGCCCTTGGTGATTGTTTTAAGCCATAAAGACTCTTTAACAACTGGCATACAAAATCTTCCTTGCCTTTCTCAACAAACCCTTCTGGCTGCTGCATGTAAATTTCCACATCTAAATCACCATGCAAGAACACTGTCTTGACATCCATTTGGTGCAACACCAAATCTAATATGGCAACCAATGCAAGAAAGCATCTCAATGTAGTCATCTTGACCACCGGAGAGAAGACTTCATCAAAGTCAATGCCTTGTTCTTACTTAAAGCCCTTGGCAACAAGCCTTGCTTTGTACTTTGGCTGACTATCATAAGCGGTGATCTTATACCTGTAAACCCATTTACAAGGTAGAGCCTTTTTGCCCTGTGGTAATTTAACTAGCTTCCATGTCTGGTTTTTATGCAGAGCTGTCATCTCTGACTGCATGGCCAATTGCCAATTTCCGGAGTCCTTCATTTGCATTGCTTGCTTGTAACATGAAGGCTCATTGCAATCAGTCAACATGACATAGTTCATAGATGGAATAAACCGATCAGGAGGTCATGAGATACGTCCCGATTTATGCAAAATAGGTGGTTGATGCTCAACCACAACCTGTGGTTCCACTCTATCTTGTTCTTGCTCCTCTTGAGCCCTGACATTTTGTATTGCATGTGCAGGTCCATCTTCTTGGACGACAACTCTTCTAATCTCTTCAACCCTCTCTGGTTTAGAATGATATTTGGCTTCATTAAAGTGAACATCATTGTTGTGGATAACCTTTCTGGATTCGGGATCCCAAAGTCTGTACCCCATCTCACCAGAATTACCATAGCCTAGAAAGATGCACTTTCTACTCTTTGGCTCAAGTTTGTTCCTAAATTCCTTTGGAACGTGAGTATATGCCTCACAGCCAAAGACTCTAAGATGCTTGTATGAGGGCACCTTGCCTGACCATACCATCTCTGCCACTGAATCCTTCTACAAAACCTTGCTAGGAGATCTATTTATAAGATGAACAACTGTTGATATAGCTTCAACCCAAAACCCATTTGGCAACTGTGCATTAGACAACATACTTCTGACCTTCTCTTGTATGGTCCTATTCATCCTCTCAGCAACACCATTTTGAGGAGGATTGTAAGGAGCAGTAAGTTCACGTTTTATACCTTTTGACTCACAAAAGTCCTGAAAGGCCTTTGAAACATACTCTCCACCATTGTTAGTGCGTAAGCATTTAATCTTCTTGCCACTCTGATTCTCCACAAGTGTCACAAACGTTTTGAAAACACTAAACACTTCATCCTTGTTCTTGAGAAAGTAAACCCATAATTTCCTCGAGTAATCATCTATAAATGTCATAAAGTAAAAAGTTCCCCCTAGAGATGGGTTAGGCATAGGTCCACACAAATCACTATGAACAAGTGCCAACTGTGTATCTCTTCTACTGCTTCTATGCTTATGTGGTTGTTGTGTTTGCTTACCATACAGACAATGTTCAAAGAATTCAAAATCATTAAATGACAAGCCATGCAAATAACCAGAATGAGACAAGATTTCCATTCCATTCTTGGACATATGTCCTAACCGGCTATGCCACAAAGAAACGTTCAGCTGCTCGGTTACATTGATTACATTTTTAGAGACATTTGATACATAAATCATGCAAAGTCCTCTAGACTTTACTCCATGTGCTACTGTCATAGAACCCTTGGATATCTTCCACATGTTCTGTCCAAAAGTGGTGACGTAGCCAACATCATCAAGTAAACCTTTGCTGATCAAGCTCTTTGTAATTGCGGGAACATGTCTCACATTTTTCAGCGTGAAAGAAGAGACATTTTGAAACTTCAATTGAACATCTCCAACACCTAAGATCTCACATGTCTGCCCATTGCCTAGCCGAACATGATCTTTAGTGGTCAAATAAGAGGTAAACCTCTCCTTGTTTGGAGACACATGAAGTGATGCCCCTGAGTCTATAATCCAGTCACTCAGTGCATTTCCATCAGATGCTGTAAGAAGAGCTGAGTCCATTGTATTCTTCAAGAAGTAGATGTCTCCTGACACTAGACTGTCATCCTCTGCAACTGTGTTTTTCACATTTATTTCTTGAATCTTCACTGAGGACTTGTTCTTCTCACCATGGTCTTCAGCTTTCTCTTTGCCTTTTTCTGCTTTCCATTCTCTGCAGTCTCTTTTCATGTGACCCTTCTTGCCACAATGGTAGCATTCTATGTCACTCTTGCCTTTAGCATTGCGGGACTTGCTATGAGACTGATTCCTCTTTCCACCTTTGTACTTTTCTTTGGTCCTTTCCCTGACAACTAAGGCTGTTCCTTTGCCTTTGTCCATTGTCTTTCTGTTGGTTTCTTCAGTAAGCAGACTGCCTTCTACACCTACTATGGTCAAACCATCTGGAGGTGCAGAATTACTCAAAGCTGTGCGAAAAGTGTCCCAAATTTTTGGTAATGTGATCAACAGGAACATAGCTCTAACATGTTCAACAAACTTGACACCTTGAGCTGACAACTGACTGTAGATGGTGTTGAATTCATTTAGATGATTGGACATAGGTGTCCCTTCTTTCATCTTCAAGTCAACAAGCTTCTTAAGCCAGTATACCTGTGAAGCTGCACTCTGCTTCTCATAAAGATCACTCAGCTTTGTCCATGCTTCATAAGCCGACATCTCGTCTGCTACATTGAAGTAAATGCTTTCTGCCAAAGTCAGCATAATGGTAGAAAGTGCCAATTCATCCATTTCGCTCCATTCATCTTCGTCCATATCTTCTGGTTTTATCCCCTTGAGCTTTATAGGTTTTATTTGCTTCTTTTGTACCAACACATGACAAATCTGCTTCTTCCACAATGGGAAATTGGTTCCATCCAGCTTCTTGATATTGTAAAGAGCAGTGTCCTGTGATCCAACCATAACTACGCTTCAAAGTAGTTTACTTTCCTGGGAAAAATTCGACAAAGTTTCCCCTGTAAACTGACCTCTGAACAAATATCAACCTGTCAAATGAACCAAGAAAGCTTCAGATTCTGCAGAAATTTTGGCAGAGTCTCCTTTGTAAAATGGCTCTGGTGTACTCAAAAAACAGACCAAAAACAGCTCAAAAAACCACTGTCTCTCTAACACTGTAAGCTGTGGGTAAACCTGTCCTGCACCTGTACTGTCTCTCACTGTCCTGTCACTGTCCTGTAAGCATAGACTGTGACAATGCCTCAACGGCAGTAAAGCAAAGATGCAATCCCAATTGTCTAACTCACAGTCAATACATCCTAGCTGCCTATCTAAGGGTGCTCGAGGGATCGCTCCAAGACCTGTATCACCGAAAGGATCTCAACATTCGAGAATCCCCCAGCTCAATAAAACCTCACTCGACCCTCAAAAAAGACTGTAGTAAATCTGACAGTACATAGACTTCCCACAAAGTCATACATTCCCTCGGGCTATCCCACAAGAATTGGGGCCGTGTCTTCGCCTCTGTCAAATCTCACTCCAATCTGAGCAGGTGACTCTAGCTTCCTGCAATGTTTCCCCGAGACTCGATCTGAGATCTGATACGAGTTGAAGAAGTACGAGCGGAAGTGCGACGTGAGAGAGAGTGCGAGAAGAAGAGCACGACGATATGGTGAACTCTCTCTACTCTAATGTGTAGAGCATAGTGAGTTCTTATTAGGTTTTAACAGAAGAATATGTGTACATACCTGGCGGCCCGCCCACTTACCTGGGTGACCACATTGGGCTTTATACCCCAACAACTTCCACCTTCGAGAGAGCTCCTCTTGAGCTCCTACCAAGAACTCCCTCTTGGGCTCCCCTTTGAGCTCCGAGAACTCCCTCCTAAAGCAAAAAAATTTGCCTTCATAGGGCCTATGAGACTTCTCTCAATTTAGCCAACAACTTTCTCTTTTTTTAGATCCACATAAACCGCCCCTTTTCTTAGATGTGGCTTGTATCCCAAGGTCCCGCGGGACCACTCTCTCTCAAGCAACCCCGGGGTCATCACGCCGGCGTGACAACCGCTTCGTGGGCACCCCCTAAATTAAAAATTTTGGGCGCCCAAAGACTGTGAGAACAAGCCCTTTGATGGGTCTGCAATGTCAACACCTGAGAATGCCCATCAAAAGGAGTCAAAGCAGCAACACAGGATGGCAGAATTGCCACCACAGCAAATGGAGAGCTAATAGCGCCAACCCAAACACCCAAGGGAAATGCCAATAGGAACTTCCATTGTTGGGCTTGTGAGAGCTCCTTTCCTTGAGAGTGATACCTCCAAAAAGGGTGCCGTCTAGGGTAAATACCCCTCTCCGCTTGGGTTTTCCATTGCCTACAATTTTTTTTGCATCACCGCGTGGTAGGCTGTGAATGCCTGGTCCTCCAAACTCCCCTCCAAGTTCTCCACACTCTCGACACAAACATCAAAAAAAACTTTTTTCCCCATAGATTTCAACTGCCTGCCAAATGTGGCATGGCACCCCAATCACTAATCCATGACATCCCACTAGAACTTCCTATTGCCAACTTTGAGTTGTACCAACCTCTCCAATTTTTGGTCTCCATATAGCCTTGAACAATGAGTACCAAAACTGCACAAAAATCACAAGGCACTACTCCACCGCCACAACTGGAGTAGACTTTACTTCGCAATATCACCATGGTCTAGCCTCCAATTAATGAGCAATCACTTCCTACTAGCTCCATATATCACCCACTACCTCTACAAAGCTCGTAAAGCTTTAGAAAACCCATGATGGAACACCGACCGAGGTCACCAAACTGGCTCAAAAAACAAGCCCATGGTGAAACAATATTTTGGCAACTATAACTCCAAATGACAATCTAAAAAGACTGACATGCTCCCTAAGATGAGCACTTCAGGCCCATGCATTCAGATCAGCTTTGATCACCTTTCTCCATCTCCCTTGTCCATGTCCACTTTATCTCTGACCTCCTCATGAAGGCAATCAATAAACTTGCTCAATTTTAGAAAATCGACACTTTGGGTATCAGTTACCTCCATCAGCTCTTGCCAAAGGGCTTCGAACGCCCATATGAACACTTGGAAATTCCCATCAAGAATCTATTTTAGACCATCTAGCTTTCTCTTTACCTCATGCATCTGCACCACTGGCACGTATTGGGGTCAAAAGTCCTTTCCAAAGATTTGTAAAGAATGAGGATGCAAGAGAGCTACACAAGACAAGCACAAAGCACACAGAGATGGAAAGCTTCTTCTTCTTCTTTACAGAAAAGAGAGTACAAAAATGACTAAGTGCTAAAGCTAAAAAGTAGCACATATGTACATGCGGTCACTAAGTGTGAACTCGCTAGAAGCGTACTAGGCTGGCACTATAAGTGTAGTCCAGCTGTAGAATCACTGGCAGAGATCCTCCATGTCGGTCACCTAACGTGCCAGTGAGTAAATGCCGTAAGCGGCTAAGACCCGTAGTGGATGCCAGCTCAAGGTGTAGAGCTCGACATCTCAACACTCCCCCTTGAGCTCTGCATGTCACAGAGTCCAAGCATAGTTCGGAAATGTCGAAGCTTCTCAGCTCCGAGGGCCTTGGTAAAGATATCCGCTATCTGCTCCTCTGTGCTGACATAGACAAAGTCGATGTCGCCCGCCAACACTCGCTCTCGAACGTAGTGGTAATGGACCTCTATGTGTTTGGTCCTGGCATGGAACACTGGGTTCCTAGCCAACTGCATGCTGCTGAGGTTGTCACAATGGATGAAAATCTGCTGGTCCACCTGCACTCCCAAGTCCTCAAGTAATGTGCGTAGCCAAGCTACCTCTCACGCCGCAACTGCTGCACCTTTGTACTCGGCCTCTGTGCTCGATAAAGCAACCGTAGGCTGCTTTTTGCTGCTCCAAGTAACAACAACACTCCCAAAAGAGAACATGAAGCCACTCGTAGATCTCCTATCAACAATGCTACCTGCCCAATTTGCATCTGTATACCCATACAATGCTAATGGTGCATCTGCTGCATAGAACAATGCGTAGTCAAGAGTACCTTGCACATACCTAAGTGTGCGTCGTACTCCATCCAAATGTGTCTTCCTCGGAAGCTGCATGAACTGACTCTCCAAGCCTACTGTGTAGCTCAAGTCTGGCCTCATGATAGTCAAGTAGATTAGACTACCCACTATCTTCCTGTACATGTTGACATCCTGAACAACATCACCCTTCTCTGCACTCATCTTTGCATTCACATCCAAGGGAATAGAAATTGGCTTACAATCAGCCATACCATACTTTGACAACATGTCCAAAGCATACTGTCTCTGTGATAGCCATACACCCTCTAGAGTCCTGATCACCTCAATGCCAAGAAAGTAGCGCAACTCGCCTAAATCTTTCATTTCAAACTCCTGTTTGAGAAGACCCTTCACATGGTCAATCTCCATAGAATTGTCACCAACAATAATAAGGTCATCTACATATATGGTAATGACCACAATCCCCACATCACTCTCACGTACATAGAGTGAATGATCAGCATGAGCTCTCCTAAAACCAATACTGACAAGATACTTGGCAATCCTGTCATACCATGCTCTAGAGCCCTGCTTCAAACCATACAAAGCTTTGAGAAGTCTGCATACATAATCTGGGTAACCTGGATCGACATAACCAGGTGGCTGATCCATATAAACTTCCTCTTGCAACTCACCATTCAAGAAGGCATTCTTTACATCCATTTGATGCATAATCCATCCTCTAGATGCAGCCACTGCTATGACAGCTCTCACAGTCGTCATCTTTGCCACTGGAGCAAAGGTCTCCTCATAGTCTATGCCATACGTCTGTGCATAACCCTTTGCGACCAGCCTTGCCTTGTGACTCTCAATGTTACCATCAGCCTTATGCTTGGTTTTATACACCCATTTACAACCAATAGCTTTCTTGCCACTTGGCAATGGCACCAACTCCCATGTGTCGTTTGCTTCCAATGCAGCCATCTCTTCGTTCATTGCATCATCCCAATGCACATTTCAAACTGCATCCTCAAAACATGTGGGCTCCACATCTTGTATCACCTTAGCCATGTAGGCTTGGTGATGCGCTAGATACCCATCATAAGTCAATTTTTGAACTGGATTTCTGACTCTATTAGATCTGCGCGATCCTGGGTCACTCCTTTGCCCTCTAGAATCTTCTTGTACTTTCCTTACACCAGGTGTCCTGACAGTCGGAATTCCAAATTCCTCATCAAGACTTTGTTCAGAACCATCTGAATCCATGTCTACATGTGAAAAACCTGATGATGCATCAGCCATAAAGGGAGGTTCATCAACCTTTTTCTTTCCTTTTCGTGATACATTCCCTGTACCTGTTGGTGGAGTAACCTGCGTACGTAGTCTACCATTCCATGGTTTCTCAACAGAGCCACGAGAAGAGGACTCTTGTGGTCCACTCAAAACCTGTGACTGTGGCCTCACATTTTGTACAACCACATCATCTTTTACATCAGCCCCAATAGTGCCATGTGCATTACTGTACCAACTACTCATCTCATCAAAGACTACATCTCTGCTCACTCGTAATTCTCGTGTAGTAGGATTGTAGCAACTGTACCCCTTTTGTTCAAGGGAATATCCCACAAGAATACATTTCTCTGCTTTAGGATTCAATTTCCTACGCAACTCATCTGGTACATGCACGTAAGCTATGCAGCCAAACACTTTCAAGTGTGCCAAATCAGGCTTTGTACCTGTAAACTTTTCCTCAGGTGTTACATCATGCACCGCAGTTGTAGGTGTCATGTTCATAATGTACACAGTGATAGCCGTTTTTTGGCTCTCCATAATTGCCATAGTAAGTTACTCCACCCTACCAAATTCACCCAAACGCTATGGCTATCCCTACCATTTCACTGTACATAGGCGTGTGTGAGTTAGGGGGCTTTTCCCATATCTTCTTAAAAACCCTCAGCTAGCTAGTCACTGGGCTAGTTGAGCCAAAAAAATAAAAATAATAAAAAAATAAAAGTATATTATGGCCTCTTTGTGTGTAAATATTTCATTGTATATATGGCCTAAATATAGGGATTCTCTATAATTATTTTGGTATTTTAATATTTCTACTTAGGTGTGTGTTTTATTAAACCTATGTACACCTTCTTTCATCCTCTTACACCATAATTATATTTTTTGCCAATATGTACATACTCTAACCTCATATTTTTCCTTTATACAAATCACTCCCACATTTTCACCCTCACCCTCGTGAAAACAAAAAATTGATTTCTACTCATTGGTTACGTTTATTATATTATTTACTTGCATACCTTTTCTTCTTTCACCCAAAATAATTCAAGGAGGGACCATATCATATGATTCCAATATCTTTCCATATCCATAACTCCTCCATATTTTTATTATTATTTTTACTCATTATTCTAACACCATGTGCTCATTGAGCTAAAGTCCATGAATAGTCCATACACTAGTCCCACCATGTATATATTTCTTTATTCACCAATAATCCTCCTCCATGCACGAGTCAAGGGCAACTTGGATGCTTTGTATTATAATATGACAAAGGAGGGGCTCACTCTTGGATGCATTGTACAAATTCAACAAAGGAGGGGGCCACTAAAAGACTTTTGCAGACATAAAAACCAGGCTTTTTGGTGAGAATTTTGGCACCTATCTCCAATCCGAATTTGGAGCGGTGGTCAAAAGAGAAAATGTAGCCCACACTCTGAATAATCACCTCAAATTTTTTCATGATTTTTGGAGCTACCAGCAGTGAGCTATGATTTTTTGAGTGGACCCCAGTCTGCCCACTTTTCTCACAAGTAACCCTTAGTCTTCTCTCACCCTTCCACACACCTACTCACTCTTATACATCCCTCCCTCTCCTTCCCTCACTCAAACCTACAATTTCCATGGCTTCTCCCACCCTCTTCACCATTACCCTTCTCTCTCATCCCTATAGTTCTTTTATGAACCTCTACATACATACACCCTCTCCATGTCTCTCTCTCTATTGCTTCTATGTTACAATTTCATTTACCTCTCCTAAAATATCTAAAATTCAGCATCTTAACCATGATAACTTCTGCAAATTGAGAATTTTTCATCAACAAATCCTCTTTTCATCGTGGTGGTCAACCGTGGCGGCGGCGTAAAGAAGCGAAGAAGAAGAAGAAGACCAACGGTCATTTTTTCCACAATCTACACAAGGGTGAGTTCAAGCTTCTTCAAAGCTTCACCATTTCAATGATTCTCTTTTAATTCACCCCTCTTCCTTCATCAAATCAAATCACTCTACCCATTGTAAATGTAACATTAACTTTCTAGTGATTACTAACGACTAACATACTAACACAAAATAGCATTGACCTAACCATTGAGGCGGTCCGGGGCGGGCAACAAGAAGAGCAACCTCTAGACACCCTTCAAGGCTCCCGTGCTGCTCAATGGGGCTGGGGCACAACACAACACAAACCAAAACAACAAACCCACAGCCAAATCCCAACTACACAAGGGGCACCACCTAGTTTAAGAGCGAACTAGGACGTAAAAGAGGAGAATCGTTAGAGCAACCCACAAACAAGCAAGGAATTTACACTAACCCTAACACCAATGGAACACTCTCACACACTAAAACACAAGAGAGAGAGAGAGAGAGAGAGAGAGAGAGAGAGAGAGAGAGAGATAGTGCTCGGGATGCTTTGAAACGTATCGGCAATGATCAAGCAAACACAACTATATATTTAAGAAAGAGAGAGAAAGGGGGAGGGGGTGCTTGTTGCATTAATACCTTCTTACAAATCTATCATGAAAAATCAAAGTGAGATTAGTATTTGTTCAACATAGCTTGCGTAAATTTCACCACAACACATCACAAGAAAAGCCACCCCACTCACTGTCTTAAGGCCAGGGGAGTCCTCTCCACCCTGTCGCCCTCTTACAGTATGTGGGATTTATGGCTAAATTGATGACAACACTAGAGACAAGCTATCAAGAACTTAACAAAAAAAAAACACCAAGACACTTACACATCATTTTTGTCCATTACTTCACGTGGGAAGAGAGACAAAGTATCCAAGCTTAGTCCAAATCCACTCTCGATTCAGCAAATGTTGGGCTTACACTAGTAGGAGAAATGATAGATTTCCTACTCTCAATTGAGTGATCACTCTCTCTCTTACAATGGCATAAAGTTCCCTTGCTAATCTCCTATTACAACACATGCACATGCATAAGACAATGAGCTTCCACTCAAGAGCTCCTTCTAGAGAGGTTGAGCTTGGCTTCTCAAGCTATAGCATAGTGCTCTTGCTTATGGCTCCCCCTTTTGTGCTAGCTACACCCTCCTTTTATAGCAATTTTGAAGGCTAGGGTTACTCCTCTAACCATGGTTGGGTTAGATTTTCAGCAATTTATCTAATTTCTTTTGCTTGGAATTATCAAGAAGTTGGTGGGGAAAGAGAGAGGAGAGAAATGGAAGTGATAGGACTTTTCATAGTGGGTTAGTGTTAGTAGAGTTAGTATTAATTTACAAATGGAATTGGATATTTACAATGGGAGTATCCATGTAGGATACAAATAAGGAATAAAAACTCTTAAGAGGTAAGAAAAGGTGGATTTCTTACAAGGTTGATGCTCCAAGTGTCTTGAGTAGGGCCAATTTTGACGCTTGTTGACGGTCCACTAGCTTTGACGGTACATTTTTTCTCCACTCTTGATCTTCCTTGAGAGACAAGGTAATTGAAGCTGAGTAATCAACCACCATGATGTTGTCTTTTAAGAGAAGAGGTGGAATTTTGTGGTTTTTTTTATGGATATGGGTAATTTGGAGGAGGAAAAAATGAGACTACGTGGTCAATTTTGGAATGGAATTGTGTGTGGGAGGTATGAGTTCACCATGGTTTCTCTTATTCTTCAAGGTTGAGGAGAAGGTGAGTAGGGTGCAGAGAGGAGTGGTGAGAGAGGTGGGGATGATGAGTGGAGAAGTGTGTGTGAAAGAGGAAAATGATAAAGTGGAAGAGAGAGTGTGGCTGCATAACATGGGAAAATTGGGGTCCACTAAAAAAATCATAGCTCACAGCTCGTAGATCAAAAAAATATGAAAAAATTTGAGGCAAAAGTTCAGCCCTCGAGCTACAACTTTTGTTTGTATCACCTTTTCAAATTCGGAGAGCAAGTGAACTTTAAAAATTCAGCAAAACCGATCGTTTTTTTCAACTGCACAAGGTCTTTGTGGGGTCCTTCTTTGGATGATTCTTTTGAATACCTCCAAGAGTGAGCCCTCCATAGTGCATGTATGCATGCCACCTATCATTGACCTTATTTGGTAGATCTATAATTGAAGATATTGTTGAGATCATGATATAAGTGAATAGTACAACTAAGAAAATCAAATATTGAGGGGTTTAAAAAATATGTACATGTCAAATATAAATAATATAAGTGGAAAAAATATAAAGGGGTCAAAAGAAATCTCTCTCATTATGAGGCTACCATAAAAAGATAAATATTTTTGGTGTTCTAATTTTTTAGAAAAAAAAAACAAAATAGATGTAGGAAGGTAAAAACCACAATAGTGAAAAAATATACACATAAATAAAACTAGTTTTTTTGAATTTTTGTTGGGGTGGAGTTACACCAAATATAAGAGAAGCTTACATGAAAATATTTCTATATGGAATAAAAATTATGAAAAATGGTAAGAAAAATTGTGGTAATGGTGAGGCAATGTATAGAGCATAAATAACACACACCTAGGTAGAAATATTTAAATAAATACCAAAAACCAATCTTCTATTACAAATAAGGAATAAAAACTCTTAAGAGGTAAGAAAAGGTGGATTTCTTACAAGGTTGATGCTCCAAGTGTCTTGAGTAGGGCCAATTTTGACGCTTGTTGACAGTCCACTAGCTTTGACGGTACATTTTTTCTCCACTCTTGACCTTCCTTGAGAGACAAGGTAATTGAAGCTGAGTAATCAACCACCATGATGCTGTCTTTTAAGAGAAGAGGCGGAATTTTGTGGTTTTTTTGATGGATATGGGTAATTTGGAGGAGGAAAAATGAGACTAGGTGGTCAATTTTGGAATGGAATTGTGTGTGGGAGGTATGAGTTCACCATGGTTTCTCTTATTCTTCAAGGTTGAGGAGAAGGTGAGTAGGGTGCAGAGAGGAGTGGTGAGAGAGGTGGGGATGATGAGTGGAGAAGTGTGTGTGAAAGAGGAAAATGATAAAGTGGAAGAGAGAGTGTGGCTGCATAACATGGGAAAATTGGGGTCCACTAAAAAAATCATAGCTCACAGCTCGTAGATCAAAAAAATATGAAAAAATTTGAGGCAAAAGTTCAACCCTCGAGCTACAACTTTTGTTTGTATCACCTTTTCAAATTCGGAGAGCAAGTGAACTTTAAAAATTCAGCAAGACCGATCGTTTTTTTCAACTGCACAAGGTCTTTGTGGGGTCCTTCTTTGGATGATTCTTTTGAATACCTCCAAGAGTGAGCCCTCCATAGTGCATGTATGCATGCCACCTATCATTGACCTTATTTGGTAGATCTATAATTGAAGATATTGTTGAGATCATGATATAAGTGAATAGTACAACTAAGAAAATCAAATATTGAGGGGTTTAAAAAATATGTACATGTCAAATATAAATAATATAAGTGGAAAAAATATAAAGGGGTCAAAAGAAATCTCTCTCATTATGAGGCTACCATAAAAAGATAAATATTTTTGGTATTCTAATGTTTTAGAAAAAAAAAACAAAATAGATGTAGGAAGGTAAAAACCACAATAGTGAAAAAATATACACATAAATAAAACTAGTTTTTTTGGATTTTTGTTGGGGTGGAGTTACACCAAATATAAGAGAAGCTTACATGAAAATATTTCTATATGGAATAAAGATTATGAAAAATGGTAAGAAAAATTGTGGTAATGGTGAGGCAATGTACAGAGCATAAATAACACACACCTATGTAGAAATATTTAAATAAATACCAAAATAATTATGAAAAAATCTTTTATTTAGGTCCTATATACAAAGAAATATTTACATACGCATGGGCCATAATATACTTATATTTTTTATTTTTTATTATTTTTTTGGCTCAACTAGCCCAATGACTAGCTAATTGAGGGTTTTTTAAGAAGATATGGGAAAAGTCCCGTGACTCACGCACGCCTATGTACAGTGAAATGGTAGGGATAGCCACAATGTTTGGGTGATTTTGGTAGGGTGAGGTAACTCACTGTGGCAATTACAAAGAGCCGAAAAAACGGCTATCATTAGCCCTCCCCCTGGATGATGGTATATTCATGTACCATCATAGAGCATCTTTTCCAAAGAGAGTGCTTCAGAGTCCTTGACGAGATTTTTATTGTTTGGCCCCTCAGAATTTTGGCTAGAGTTACACTCATGCTTCATGTAACAATACTTACATGAGACAGTGGCCTTTTGACAGATCTTTGGTAGATCCTTTGGTAGAAGGCGACTCAAATAGGGCTTCAAGCGATACCCGTTTACTTTCCTGGAGTGCTCTTTACCATTCAAGTCCATAAGCTGATAGTAACTAGAATTGAAAGCCTTCTTGACTATGTATGGCCCTTGCCATCTTGTTTCAAATTTGGCTTCAAAATGATTATCGAGTCGATTGTGATACCTTAGCACAAGATCTCCTTCATTGATGCCTTTGTCCTTCAGTTTCTTGTCAAGCTTCTCCTTTGTCTATGTGGCTTTCCTCTTATAGCACTCGTATGCTGCTTCTCTTTTCCACTCAAGCTCCACTAACGTAAGAAGTCGATCCATCCATGCTTCTTGATCATCTTGTGCTGATTTGCCATGAAGTCTCATTGTTAGAATGTTTAGCTCAATTGGCTGTAAAGCCTCTTGACCATAGGCCAAGTGAAATGGTGTGAACTCCGTGGCTTCCCTATATGTGGTTCGATACGCCCACAAGGCACCATCCAAGAAGTCATCCCACAACTTTGTCTTGTTTTTTACCATCTTTCTAATGATGCCTGCAATGACACCATTAGCTTTTTCTACCAAACCATTTGATTGGGGATAGTAGGGTGTACTGTGACGATGTAGAATGTGAAGTTCTTCACAGACTTCTGTGAGCAATCCCTTTCTAAACCCTGGACCATTATCAGAAACAATCTCCAAAGGTGTGCCAAATCTACAACAAATGTGAGTGTAGATGAATTTGCTCACTGTTTTCTCATTTACCTTTGCCACACTCTGTGCTTCCACCCACCTAGTCATATAGTCTACAGCCACTAGAATGTAGAGTTTACCATTTTTTGTCCTAGGCAGAGGACCCATAGCATCAATGCCCCACTTTTCAAACGGTCCATTTGCAAGCACGATTTGCCTTGGACCATAAACCAATCTTCTATTCCCATTTACCTGACAATTGTGACAACTTTTACACCAATGTTGGACATCCACATGCAGACTTGGCCAAACATACCCCACAAGCAAAATCTTCTTCACAGTTAATTCTTGGGCAAAATGACCACCACATGCTTCTTCATGCAAACCTTTTAGAATGGCTGGAATTTCCTCAATAGTTGGTACTCTTCTGCATACTTGATCCCTCCCTCTTTGATAGAGGGAGCCTTCTAGGATGAGATATGCGCTTGCCTTCTTCATGAGTCTCCTCTTCTGAGCCTTCGTGAAGTCTTGTGGAAACTCGCCCTCCAAAATGTAGCTAATAATGGGAGTCAATGACTCCAATCCCTGGTATCTCAGTTGCTTGACAGTTGCTGCCACCATGATGACCTGCACTTCTTTCTCAACACATGTAACTACTTGCTATGCAAGTAAATCGGCATCTTCATTCTGTTTCCTAGGAATATGATATAGTTGCACTTCTTCAAATTGATTAAACAATCTACGAATGGCATGAACTTTTGTCCGTAAGCTTTCATTCTTGCATGCCCAAATACCTAAAATCTGTTTAACAATGAGAAGTGCATCTCCCTTTACCATGAGGCGTTGTATCCCTTGGCCAATGCACATCTTCAAACCATGAATTAGTGTGTCGTATTCTGCTTCATTGTTGCTAGCTGAACTTGGTAGATTGAACTTCTCTTTCATGACCACCTCTCCACTTGGGTTGAGCAACACTAGCCCTCCCCCTGCTTTTCCTGTGGCTCAATGAAAATCTCCATCAAAGAACAAGGTAAAAGCATTAGGAATACTTTTTGGTGGTGGTAATGGTAGGGTCTTTACTTCAGGCACCTTAATCTCCTTTTCATGCACCCTATAAGTGAGAATCCCTGCCAATTGTGCACGCACACTATCTTCTACCTTGAAAGAGTATTGAAACTCTTGCAACTCCGTAATCCACTTTGAGATCCTAGTACTAAGATTCATTTGAGATGACACCCAAGGGAACAAATTTTCTGCAGTGAGAATTACAAAAGGTTTTGGTAGCAGGTAGGATCTAAACTTTCTCACCGCAAACATGAGAGAAAGCATCATGAGTTCTGCTTCTGTGTAGTCTCTCTCCAAAGCGTTCATGACCCTACTAGCAAAGTAGATGGGTCGCATCCTTGTACTGTGGGGATCTTGTTGTAGCAACACAGCACCAATTGTTTCCCTTCCAACACTAGAGCTAACAAAGAATGTGTACTCCCAACAAGGAGGCATGAGTGTTGGTAGCTCTGACAAAATGACTTTAATGTTACAAAAATACTCTTCAAGCTCATCAGACCATGCAAATTCTACTTGTTGTGTCAACTTTTGCAAAGGATGAAGCAACTCCGAAGCTAAGTGAATAAAGCGTGACATATACTTCACTTTTTGAATGAATGATATGACCTCTTTGAGATTCTTGGGTGAGGGGAGCTCAATAAGAGCCTTTGCCTTTGAAGGATCCACCTCAATGCCCTTATAGGAAACCTTGTGACCAAGCAAGATCACTTCATCCTCAACTATGTGACACTTGTCGGGGTTGAGTTGACCTCCCATGTCATAGAGCTTCTTTAAACCTTCTTCTACCCTTTGTAGATGCAATGATTTTGAGCTATAAATGCAAAAATCATCAATAAAAACCCTAATCGACTTTCCAAAGAATGCTTGAAACACCATGTTCATGAAGCGTTGGAAAGTTGCAGGAGCATTTGTCAGGCCAAATGGCATGACTCTAAAAGCATAACAACCCCAAGGAGTGATAAAGGTTGTTTTCAATTGATCCTCCAATGCGATACCTATTTGAAAGTAACCCGAGTAGCCATCACACACAGTGTACTTCTCATGACCAGCTACTTCATTTAGTATCTCATCCTGAAATGGGAGGGGAAAGTGATCTCTTTTTGTTGCCTAATTAAGTGGACGATAATCCACACACACCCTCCACTTGCCGTTTTTCTTAGGAGTGACAACAACGGGAGAGACCCACTCTGAATTCTCCACTGGATAAATGAAACCTGCTACTAGAAGCTTTCTTACCTCCTTGAGTAGAGCCTGCTCCTTAATGACTCCTAGCCTTCGTAGCTTTTGAGCCTTAGGTGTGGCCTCTGGCTTCAACTCAATCTTGTGTTGAACAACATCTACTCCACGCACATCGGTGTAGTCTTTAGCAAAAAGCCTCGGAAATTTCCTTAGCACACATTTGAACTCCTCTCTTTCATCCTTTGTAAGTGTTGTAGACAACATACCTTCTAACATTCCTTCATCTTCCACCTTTTGGTTCTCTTGGGAACCTACCTCTTCCAAACCTCGAGAAGAGGTCTCCTGGTTGTTTGGCTTAAACCTTACCCCCATGACTTCAATGGAGGACTCCTCTTCAGTAATGCTGCCGCTACTTTCTTCTTCTGAAGTGTTTTCAGTCCAATCTTCTTCCGTCTCACTTCGAGATGATTCTTCATGGAGCTCCTCTTGGCGTTGCTCCTTCATGTCAAAGACAACCTTCTTGTGATTGTCATTCCTGCAAATTAGCTTTCCACTCTCCCAATCCTGCAAAGCTCGCATTTTCATTAGCCATGGTCTTCCTAGGATAAATGGATAACCACTTCCCTTGGTCGACATAACATAAAAATCCACCGCTTTCTTAATGCCAAAG
Organism: Adiantum capillus-veneris; assembly: GCF_014529385.1. Classification (NCBI taxonomy): domain Eukaryota; kingdom Viridiplantae; phylum Streptophyta; class Polypodiopsida; order Polypodiales; family Pteridaceae; genus Adiantum; species Adiantum capillus-veneris. Next base: position 114,121,930 of record NC_140949.1, on the reverse strand, counting down.
GCCTCTACAAAGACATTTTTACAAATGCCTACACACCTAGCCTTGCTATTGTTTGCCATCTTGACTTTGATTTCAGGTGTCTCATGGATGTGCATGCCTAGTCTTTGCATGAGTCCCTCAGTCATGATGCAAATTTGTGCACCCCCATCCACTAGACCTTTCCTAACCAATCTTCCTTTGATGTAACAGTCTAGCACTGGTGTAATGTCCTCATTCATTTCAGCTTGTGTAATTTTTACAACAGGCACACTCTCTTTTACCTTTCTCCTAGTGCTAACTGCCTTTGTTAAATCCCTCCTAACTTGTGGGCATAATGCAAGAAACTGAGGCCATGAGATATCAGGACCCTTACCTCGCATGTCTTCCAACAGGTTGTATGGAGCCATACCATGTCCAAGAGGGAAGTCTTGGAGATTGATACGACGTCAAGTCCTCTTAGCTTCCTTGGTCTCCTTTGCCTTCTTGCCTTGTCCATGGTCATTCTGTGATGGGACACCCTCTTTCTCTTTACCTTTTCCTCGGCCACGCTTAATGCCATTTGCTTCCATGTCAACCTCATTTGAGTTTGTCACCTCTACCACATGCACATTTGGATCTGGCAAAGGTGGAACTCCTTCTACCCTTTGTGGAGGTGGTCTTGGTCCATTTGGTCTTTGTAGAAGCCTTGGTTGTTGACCAGTTCCTTCACCTGCATTCATCACTGGGTAATTCAAGTTAGGTCTCCCTGGCTCCCCACGGGGCCAAGGACAATTATACATCCCATGTCCAGACTCACCACAATTCCAACATTGCAAGATTCTCCTAGTTCGTGGCTCTCTCTCTTCTGACTTCTTTGCTTGTCCCTTTGGACCTACAGCTTGTGCAAGGTGAATTGACAGGCTGCTTAAAGATTCATTTAACTTCTCAATCACTTCAGTCGTTACCTCAGGAAGCTCCCTAGATGTTGATGCTTGTGACTTACCTTTGGATCTAAGACCTTCTATTGGAACCTCTCTCCTTAAGCACTTGAGTTTCCTATATTTCTCAGCAGCCCTAGTTTCCGCTGCATCAAAAGTAGCAGGTGCACCCGCCTCAACTTTTACCTTAAGGTCAGGAAAGAGTCCGGCTATGAACCTCTCCTTCTTTAAAAATTCTGCACCATCACCAGGGTTAGCAACATTTCGTATCCATAGAGCCCAAAGACGTAGAAACTCTTGCTTGTACAAGTAGTAGTCATCTAAGTCTTTTTGCTTATGAGAAACAATGTCTTGCCATAGTTTTTGAGTGTTTTGGGGATCAAAGAAGTATCTCTTAAAACGATTCAAAACTTCTGTGTCATTCCCCTTAATTTCCTCAGGCAAAGAGTCAAACCAAGTACTAGCATCTTTCCTAAGGACCACCTCAAACATTTCTACACGTTCTTGATCGGCTTATACAAAGGCCAAATGGAGCAAGACCACCTCCACAAGGAGTGGAAGGAGTTCCACCTTTGCCAGACCCAAACGTGCATGTGGTAGAGGTGACAAATTCAAGAGAGGTTGACATGGAAGCATATGGCATTAAGCGTGGCCGAGGGAAAGGTAAGGAGAAAGAAGGAGTTACATCACAAAGTGACCATGGACGAGAAAAGAAGGCAAAGGAGACCAAGGAAGCTAAGAGGACTCGACGTCATATCAACCTCCAAGACTTTCCTCTTGGACATGGAATGGCTCCATACAACCTGTTGGAAGACATGAAAGGTAAGGGTCCTGATATCTCATGGCCTCAATTTCTTGCATTATGTCCACAAGTTAGGAGGGATTTAACAAGGGCAGTTAGCACTAGGAGAAAGGTAAAAGAGAGTGTGCCTGTTGTAAAAATTGCAGAAGCTGAAATGAATGAGGACATTACACCTGTGCTAGATTGTTACATAAAAGGGAGATTGGTTAGGAAAGGTCTAGTGGATGGGGGTGCACAAATTTGCATCATGACAGAGGGACTCATGCAAAAACTAGGCATGCACATCCATGAGACACCTGAAATTAAGGTCAAGATAGCAAACAATAGCAAGGCTAGGTGCGTAGGAATTTGTAAAAATGTTTTTGTGGAGGCCTTTGGCATTAAGAAGGCAGTGGATTTCTATGTCATGTCTACCAAAGGAAATGGTTACCCATTTATCCTAGGGAGACCATGGCTAATGAAAATGCGAGCTTTGCAGGATTGGGAGAGTGGAAAGCTAATTTGCAGGAACGACAATCATAAGAAGGTTGTCTTTGACATGAAGGAGCAATTCCAAGAGGAGCTCCATGAAGAATCATCTCAAAGTGAGACGGAAGAAGGTTGGACCGATAACACTTCAGAAGAAGAAAGTAGTGGCAGCATTACTGAGGAGGAGTCTTCCATCGAAGTCATTGGGGTAAGGTTTAAGCCAACCAACCAAGAGACCTCTTGTCAAGGTTTGGAGGAGGTAGGTTCCCAAGAGAACCAAAAAGTGGAAGATGAAAGAATGCTAGAAGGTATGCTATCTACAACACTTACAAAGGATGAAAGAGAGGAGTTCAAATGTGTGCTAAGGAAATTTCCTAGGCTTTTTGCTAAAGACTACAGCGATGTGTGTGGAGTAGATGCTGTTCAACACAAAATTGAGTTGAAGCCAGAGGCCACACCTAAGGCTCAGAAGCTATGAAGGCTAGGAGTCATCAAGGAGCAGGCTTTACTCAAGGAGGTAAGAAAGCTTCTAGCAGCAGGTTTCATTTATCCAGTGGAGAATTTAGAGTGGGTCTCTCCCGTTGTTGTCACTCCTAAGAAAAACCGAAAGTGGAGGGTGTGTGTGGATTACCGTTCACTCAATGAGGCAACAAAAAGAGATCACTTTCCCCTCCCATTTCAGGATGAGATACTAAATGAGGTAGCTGGTCATGAGAAGTACACTGTGTGTGATGGCTACTCAGGCTACTTTCAAATAGGTATCGCATTGGAAGATCAATTGAAAACAACCTTTATCACTCCTTGGGGTTGTTATGCTTTTAGAGTCATGCCATTTGGTTTGACAAATGCTCCTGCAACATTCCAACGTTTCATGAACATGGTGTTTCAAGCATTCTTTGGAAAGTCAATTAGGGTGTTCATTGATGATTTCTGCATTTATAGCTCAAAATCATTGCATCTACAAAGGGTAGAAGAAGGATTAAAGAAGCTCTACGACATGGGAGGTCAACTCAACCCCGACAAGTGCCACATAGGTGAGGATGAAGTGATCTTGCTCGGTCACAAGGTTTCCTATAAAGGTATTGAGGTGGATCCTTCAAAGGCAAAGGCTCTTATTGAGCTCCCATCACCGAATAGTCTTAAGGAGGTCATCTCTTTCATTCAAAAGGTGAAGTATATGTCACGCTTCATTCACTTAGCCTCGGAGTTGCTTCATCCTTTGCAAAAGTTGACACAACAAGTAGAATTTGCATGGTCTGATGAGCTTGAAGAGTATTTTTGTAACATTAAAGTCATTTTGTCAGAGCTACCAACACTCATGCCTCCTTGTTGGGAGTACACATTCTTTGTTAGCTCTAGTGTTGGAAGGGAAACAATTGGTGCTGTGTTGCTACAACAAGATCCCCACAGTACAAGGATGCGACCCATCTACTTTGCTAGTAGGGTCATGAACGCTTTGGAGAGAGACTACACAGAAGCAGAACTCATGATGCTTTCTCTCATGTTTGCGGTGAGAAAGTTTAGATCCTATCTGCTACCAAAACCTTTTGTAATTCTCACTGCAGAAAATTTGTTCCCTTGGGTGTCATCTCAAATGAATCTTAGTACTAGGATCTCAAAGTGGATTACGGAGTTGCAAGAGTTTCAATACTCTTTCAAGGTAGAAGATAGTGTGCGTGCACAATTGGCAGGGATTCTCACTTATAGGGTGCATGAAAAGGAGATTAAGGTGCCTGAAGTAAAGACCCTACCATTACCACCACCAAAAAGTATTCCTAATGCTTTTACCTTGTTCTTTGATGGAGCTTTTTGACGAGCCACAGGGAAAGCAGGGGGAGGGCTAGTGTTGCTCAACCCAAGTGGAGAGGTGGTCATGAAAGAGAAGGCCAATCTACTAGGTTCAACTAGCAACAATGAAGCAGAATACGACACACTACTTCATGGTTTGAAGATGTGCATTGGCCAAGGGATAAAACGTCTCATGGTAAAGGGAGATGCACTTCTCAGTGTTAAACAAATTTTAGGCATTTGGGCATGCAAGAATGAAAGCTTAAGGACAAAAGTTCATGCCATTCATAGGATGTTTAATCAGTTTGAAGAAGTGCAACTATATCATATTCCGAGGAAACAAAATGAAGATGCCGATTTACTTGCACAACAAGCAGTTACATGTGTTGAGAGAGAAGTGCAGGTCATCATGGTGACAGCAGCTGTCAAGCAACCGAGATACCAAGGATTGGAGTCATTGGCTCCCATTATTGGCTACATTTTGGAGGGTGAGTTTCCACAAGACTTCACGAAGGCTCAGAAGAGGAGACTCATGAAGAAGGCAAGTTTCTATCTCTTCCTAGAAGGCTCCCTCTATCAAACAGGGAAGGATCAAGTGTGCAGAAGAGTACCGACTATCGAGGAAATTCCAGCCATTCTAAAAGGTTTGCATAAAGAGGCATGTGGTGATCATTTTGCCCAACAATCAACTATGAAGAAGATTTTGCTTGTGGGGTATGTTTGGCCAAGCTTGCATGTGGATGTTCAACATTGGTGTAAAAGCTGTCATAATTGTCAGATAAATGGAAATAGAAGGTTGGTGCATGGCCCGAGGCAAATAGTGCTTGCAAATGGACCCTTTGAAAAGTGGGGCATTGATGCTATGGGTCCTCTGCCTAGGACAAAAAATGGTAAACTCTACATTCTAGTGGCTGTAGACTATATGACTAGGTGGGTGGAAGCTCAAAGTGTGGCAAGAGTGAATGAGAGGACAGTTAGCAAGTTTGTGTACAATCACATTTGTTGCAGATTTGGCACACCTTTGGAGATTGTTTCTGATAATGGTCCAGGGTTTAGGAAGGGCTTGCTCACAGAAGTTTGTGAAGAGCTTCACATTCTACATCGTCATAGCACACCATACTACCCACAATCAAATGGTTTGGTGGAGAAGGCTAATGGTGTCATTGCAGGAATCATTAGAAAGATGGTGCAAAACAAGACAAAATTATGGGATGACTTCTTAGATGGTGCCTTGTGGGCATATCGAACCACATATAGGGAAGCCACGGAGTTCACACCATTTCACTTGGTCTATGGTCAAGAGGCTTTGCAGCCTATCGAGCTCAACATTCCAACAATGCGACTTCATGGCAAAGGAGCACAAGATGATCAAGAGGTATGGATGGATCGACTTCTTACGTTAGTGGAGCTTGAGTGGAAAAGAGAAGCAGCATATGAGTGCTACAAGAGGAAAGCCACACAAGCGAAAGAAGCTTGACAAGAAACTGAAGGACAAAGGCATCAATGAAGGAGATCTTGTGCTAAGGAAGGTAAACGAGTATCGCTTGAAGCTCTATTTGAGTCGCCTTCTACCAAAGGATCTACCAAAGATCTGTCCACATGCCGTTGTCTCATGTAAGTATTGTTACATGAAGCATGAATGTAACTCCAGCCAAAATTCTGAGGGGCCAAACAATGAAGATCTCGTCGACGACTCTGAAGCACTCTCTTTGGAAAAGATGCTCTATGATGGTACATGAATATACCATCATCCTGGGGGAGGGCTAATGATAGCCGTTTTTCAGCTCTCCATAATTGCCATAGTAAGTTACTCCACCCTACCAAATTCACCCAAACGCTATGGCTATCCCTACCATTTCACTGTACATAGGCATGTGTGAGTTAGGGGGCTTTTCCCATATCTTCTTAAAAACCCTCAGCTAGCTAGTCACTGGGCTAGTTTAGCCAAAAAAATAAAAAAAATAAAAAAATAAAAGTATATTATGGCCTCTTTGTGTGTAAATATTTCATTGTATATATGGCCTAAATATAGGGATTCTTTATAATTATTTTGGTATTTTAATATTTCTACTTAGGTGTGTGTTTTATTAAACCTATGTACACCTTCTTTCATCCTCTTACACCATAATTATATTTTTTGCCAATATGTACATACTCTAACCTCATATTTTTCCTTTATACAAATCACTCCCACATTTTCACCCTCACCCTCGTGAAAACAAAAAATTGATTTCTACTCATTGGTTACGTTTATTATATTATTTACTTGCATACCTTTTCCTCTTTCACCCAAAATAATTCAAGGAGGGACCATATCATATGATTCCAATATCTTTCCATATCCATAACTCCTCCATATTTTTATTATTATTTTTACTCATTATTCTAACACCATGTGCTCATTGAGCTAAAGTCCATGAATAGTCCATACACTAGTCCCACCATGTATATATTTCTTTATTCACCAATAATCCTCCTCCATGCACGAGTCAAGGGCAACTTGGATGCTTTGTATTATAATATGACAAAGGAGGGGCTCACTCTTGGATGCATTGTACAAATTCAACAAAGGAGGGGGCCACTAAAAGACTTTTGCAGACATAAAAACCAGGCTTTTTGGTGAGAATTTTGGCACCTATCTCCAATCCGAATTTGGAGCGGTGGTCAAAAGAGAAAATATAGCCCACGCTCTGAATAATCACCTCAAATTTTTTCATGATTTTTGGAGCTACCAGCGGTGAGCTATGATTTTTTGAGTGGACCCCAGTCTGCCCACTTTTCTCACAAGTAGCCCTTAGTCTTCTCTCACCCTTCCACACACCTACTCACTCTTACACATCCCTCCCTCTCCTTCCCTCACTCAAACCTACAATTTCCATGGCTTCTCCCACCCTCTTCACCATTACCCTTCTCTCTCATCCCTATAGTTCTTTTATGAACCTCTACATACATACACCCTCTCCATGTCTCTCTCTCTATTGCTTCTATGTTACAATTTCATTTACCTCTCCTAAAATATCTAAAATTCAGCATCTTAATCATGATAACTTCTGCAAATTGAGGATTTTTCATCAACAAATCCTCTTTTCATCGTGGTGGTCAACCGTGGCGGCGGCGTAAAGAAGCGAAGAAGAAGAAGAAGACCAGCGGTCATTTTTTCCACAATCTACACAAGGGTGAGTTCAAGCTTCTTCAAAGCTTCACCATCTCAATGATTCTCTTTTAATTCACCCCTCTTCCTTCATCAAATCAACTCACTCTACCCATTGTAAATGTAACATTAACTTTCTAGTGATTACTAACGACTAACATACTAACACAAAATAGCATTGACCTAACCATAAAAGACACCTCACCTCAAGACATGTGTATAGTAACACACTCTCTCTCTCTCTCTCTCTCTCTCTCTCTCTCTCTCTCTCTCTCTCTCTTTCTCTCTCCTTACTTACTTTCACCTTATTCACCATCAATAATGCTCTCTTTTGAGCCCACACCCATGACTCAAGCAGACAAAGAAGGCCCGCAATGTTTTGATATTCAAAAAAATCATAATCCTGATTTGTTAGCTTGTAAATTAGGATTTCCAATAATCTTTATGAGGGGTCTCCAACCTATAAATAGGCCCCTCTCCTTCTTGTAAAACAACCTCCAACATCTCACATAGCACCCCAACACTCTATGCGTGAGGAGAGACTTAGGTGTAGCAACCACTTGTGAGCTTCACTCTTGGTGTGAGAGAAGCCTTCAAGCTACACATTGCAAGTGAGAGAGCATGAGTTCCTCAAATCTCAAAACCACTATTGTATATGCTCCTTCATCATCAATAAATTGAGGTTTGGTGCATCAAAGGCGTGATTCGACGTTCAAATCTTCGTCCTTCCATTTGTGCAATACGGTTTGGTGAATTCAAGGTGACTTGTGTATTTGAGTTTTTATCGGTTGATCTTGATTTTAGAAAGTGTTTTAGTGTGTTTTCATTGCCAGTTTTGTGTCCATTGTAAGAGGGTATTGTGGTGAGAGGTCTCCCACACCCTAAGACAGTGTGTGTGTGTTTTGGCAATGTTTAGCAATCACTAAGCATTGAGTGAGTTTTGTACAAGTTCTACGATAGCATCATAACGAACCATATCCATTTGCAAGTCACAAATAAGGTATTACGCAAGATCCATTCCTCTCTCTCTTACCTTTGCTCTAGCTCTCTCTGGTCCATTTTGTGCGTGTCTTGGTGTGAGGTTGCTTGTGTGTGTTGTGTGGTGCATCTTCTTGGTTGTGCCAAAATCTCTCTTGCGTCCTAGTTCGCATACCATAACTAGGTGGTGCCCCTATCTTGTTTGGGTTTGGCTGTGGGTTTGTTGTTTTGTTGTGCTTGTGGTTGTCCCAACCCCAATTGAGCAGCACGGGAGCCTTGAGGGGTGTTTAGAGGTTGCCTCTCTTGTTGCCTGCCCCGGACCGCCTCAACAGCTGTATTTACGGCTTCAACCCAGAAATGATGAGGCATGTTCTTCTCATTCATCAATGCACGTGCAACCTCTGCAATGTGCCTGTTTTTCCTTTCTGCGACCCCATTCTGTTGTGGAGTATATCTGCATGTAAACTGCCTACGTATACCATGCATTCGCAGAAAATCTGAAAAATCATTGGAGAAGTACTCTCCCCCTCCATCTGACCTCAATGTCTTGATTTGCATATCTGTCTCCTTCTCAGTCATGAATTTGAAGTCTTGAAAGTGACCAAACACTTCACTTTTGTTACGCATGAAGTAGACCCATACTTTCCTTGTATGGTCATCAATGAAAGAGACATAATACCTGCAACCATGTATACTTGCAGTATCGGTTGGACCCCAAACATCTGTGTGCACCACCTCAAGTGGCTTTTTACATACATTGCGCGCATGTGGAAATGAGCCCTTTGACTGTTTTCCAAACTGGCATGCTGCACACACTTTATGCATACCATCCACCTTGAATTTGGGCAAACCTTTTACAATCTGTTTTGATTGCATGCTGCGTAATCTCTGCTCATTGACATGGCCAATGTGTTTGTGCCAAATGTCAACATCAGCCACAACACCTGTGCCCTATGCAAATAATGCAGCTTTTACCTCAGACATGTCTACATTCAGCGTAAACATTCTGCCCACACATTTTCCCTCTGTGATCAGCTTACAGCCATTCTGGAAATCTTCTATATAACAGCCATTTGGATTGAAGCGAACCTACAAACCCTGCTCAACCATTTGTCCAACAAAAACAAGATTCTTTGTAATGTTTGGGACATGAAGTACATCTGCTAAGTACTTTGATTTCCCACTGTTCATATTTAGAGGTATGTCCCCTACATGAGCAATGGGGTGAGCTGTGTCATCTCCTGTCTGCACATAGCCTGACACGTCTGGTTTGCGCATATCTCTAAACCACTCTCCACGAGACTTCATGTGATTAGAGGCACCTGAATCCACATACCAAACATCATCTTGGGTGGAATTCTCTGCAGTCATTGTATTCATTACATGCTGCATAACAAACATGCGCTCGTTTTTGTTGTTATTTGCATCTCTGCTAGTAGATGCATAGTTGCCCTGTTCTCTCTTTCCACTTTCTTTTCCCTTTGGACAGTCACGTGACATGTGACCTCTTTCACCACAAGTCCAACATTCTCTGCTATCTGGAGTATGTTGCTGCCTGCTTGATCCTGCACCACGACCTCTTTGACTCCCCCTGCCTTGAGACTGGTTTCCCCTGCCACCTGTATTGTTTTGATTTGATTGACCTTCCAGAAATTGGCCCCTGCAACCCCTTGGGCCTCGACCACGACCTCTACCTCTACCTCTATTGGAGTTAGAATAGAAGGCCTATTCAGAATTATTTTTGCCATGAGAAGAAGATGTGTCAAGGTTCTTCTCCTCAAGAATAAGCATAGAAATCAAATCTTGGAACACGGGGATGTCATCTCTTGTATTCATGGAAGACCTAAAATGTACATACTCATCTCCTAGACCATCCAAGCATGCACGGACAATGTCATCGTCTTCCACTGAGATTTTAATAGATCCAAGAGTCTCAATGATACTCTTGATCTTCAAGGCATAATCATTGATTGAGAGGTTGTTCCTCTTAACCTGATTTAGCTCTGACTTTAGTTGAAGCTTCTTGGCCTTGGTGTTCACCTCGAACACTCTGCCTAAGTTTCTCCATGCAATGGCGGGGGTTTCAGCATCCTGTAGATAGCCCATCATGCCATCTGTGATGCTCATAGAAAGCCAATACATCACTTTGCTCTGGCCTTGTTGCCAGTCCCTCAAAGCTTTCCTTTGTTCTGTTGTAGCATTTGCCTCGGGAATCTCTGGTTCCTTTTCATTGTCTCCTTCTACATAGTCCCAATAACCTTTTCCTTTTAGGAAATTTGTTATTCTAAACTTCCATGCAGGGTAGTTATTTTTCTCAAGCTTCTCAGTAACAATCTGACTGAAACCGTCAGACATCTTGAAGCACTAAGAAGAAATAGCTGCAATCTGCAAAAACCTGCAAATCTGTTGAACCTGCTATCGTGGTACCTGTAACGCTTTTTACACTCAACAAGTGTCCACAATCAAGCATACATACAACCACTGTACTTGTACTGTAAATCTCTGTATACTGCACTTTGGAGACCTGTTCAGAAACTTGTGCGAAAAACCCCTAAAGGGATTGTGATGCTCTTGCTCTCTTAGCCTCTCTTGCCTGCACCAGGCTCTGATACCATGTAAAGAATGAGGATGCAAGAGAGCTACACAAGACAAGCACAAAGCACACAGAGATGGAAAGCTTCTTCTTCTTCTTTACAGAAAAGAGAGTACAAAAATGACTAAGTGCTAAAGCTGAAAAGTAGCACATATGTACATGCGGTCACTAAGTGAGAACTCGCTAGAAGCGTACTAGGCTGGCACTATAAGTGTAGTTCAGCTGTAGAATCACTGGCAGAGATCCTCCGTGTCGGTCACCTAACGCGCCAGTGAGTAAATGCCGTAAGCGGCCAAGACCCGTAGTGGATGCCAGCTCAAGGTGTAGAGCTCGACATCTCAACAAGATTCACAATTCATCTTTTCTTCTTTAGATAGTCCACCAAACCACTGTTTTGTACTTTCCCGAACCAACATCGAAAAACTCCATACCGCACCTTCTTCCTTTGTCAACCTGTTTTCGAGCACAAATAGGCCATAATCTTGTAGCCAAGCTTCCACATATTTCACCCCAATGAAAGTAGGAAAACCTATCCAAGCCATCTTTTACAACACCTGCTTTTCAAAATTTACACTTCATCGGCTCTAAAACCACAACTTCGTCTTCAAATTGAAAATTAGATAGCTCCTCTATGGGGACACCATAGAAGATAGATAGGGGGAAAGGGGAACACACCCGGAACCCAAACAAAAATGCCTCTCTATAGCCCAGGATAATCATTACACACCAATCCACTATAGTTCACCTTCAAAACTGCTACGAAGGCTCCGGCATGAGCATGAAGAGTGCAAAAAAAAATAAATTCAATCAATGGATTTGCCTCCGTGCAGCTCTCCTCGCTGAGAGCGAACAAAAACTTCTCTCACCGGTGCCCTCATTGGCTCCAACCGCCTTCTCCCAAGTCTCCTCCTTGCCAAAAACCACCTCCTCTCTAGCTCTTCTCCCCACGAACTCCCCCAAGAACCCCCCCTTATAGAGCAAAAAAGTTGGCCACCCTAGGGCATGCAAGGCCTCTCTCAATTTAGTCGACCACTTTCTTTTTTTAGACCTACGTTTCTCACATGCACCACCACCTATTTCCCGCTTGACTTTCCCTTCACGGCATGTGGGAGGCCCCCCCTTGTTGTCACGGCGTCATGACAAGGGTGGGAGACCCCCCCCTTTTTACCCATTGCAAGGATGCGGCCATTGCAAGCTCGCATGAGAACGGCGGCGTACAAGTGTGCCATATCATCAACTTCTATGCAATTAATGATTTTCGAAGGCAACGATGATAATAAGAACCACTGCACGCAACAACTCAGCACACCAAGTGCCACCAGAACACCCGAGAGCAGCGCCCGTGGAGAGCCAGCATCGTCGATGCCATGGACAAGCCTCAAGAGAGCTCGCATTCTCTAGTGGTGCCCGAATGAGGTGCCCGTTCCTTCCGCCCACCCCCTTCTCATGTGGGTCATTTCCTTGGCCACATGGCGGTCACAGAATCAATGCACCCTTTGGGGTCCCCAATCTCCACAAAAAGTTTTCTTAAAAACCCATTTTCCCCTTTGATTTGACCTACTGCCACATAGTGCTTAGAGTGCCAATTACCAAGCTGTCAAAACCACCTCAAAGCTTGCATATTGGGCTTCAACTCCACCTGCACTCTCCACTTTCCAACCTCCGCATGGCCTCGAACCAAGCACCCCAAAATGGAAAAAAAAATGTCAGACTCCCTTGCTCAGCAAATGGCCTAAACTTCAACAGATCATATCTTGGCGTCCATAGCTTTGTTGAAACCGGCTTGGACTACCTTTCATTAGGAAGAGAATGGGGTCTAGGAGGGACTCTTTATTTGGCAATTTAAGAAAGTCAAACCTTTAGTATTATAAAAGTAATTAAAGGACAGCTTTTGAATTTAAACAGGCAAAACGGATGGTTTATTTGAATTCAAATTTCCCCCCAAAATGAAATTTAAAATCTAACGGTGGTAAAACTATATCATGTAGCATATCTATGGAAAGAGCTCGATGTGTAGATTCTGGATCTATGATTTTCGCTCAAATAGGAGATCATATGTGGGAGTTATGGAAGGCCAAAAATCATAAAATTATCCATCTCCTTTCTGGGGGGGAGGAAATGGCCACTCTTACACATCTCTTACACACCCACCATTCTTTCACACATGGCGTACACCTATTTGTCAAAATGTTAATCACCTCCACAAGCTCATGGAAAATAAAGAGGCCCTCCTAGACCCCATCCTCTTCCTAATGTCTCCATCTGTAGTGTTCGTCTAAGATTTGCAATACACTCGAGCTTCAAACTCAAATATATTGCACCATGTAGCTCTATTTGATGAGCCGTCTAGACTTTCTCCTTTAACACTACAAGCTCTACATCCTCATGTCAAAAACTAGCACCTTGGACATCCTTCACCTACCACCCTGCCTGGACCACTTTGAAGCCTTTCTTGTCTAAAAACCCACATAAAACATACATAACCGCTTCCACCTACCTTTCTAGCACTACAAGCTCTACATCCTTAGGTAAAAAACTAGCACCTTGGACATCCTTCACCTACCACCCTGCCTGGACCACTTTGAAGCCTTTTTGGTCTAAAAACCCACATAAAACATACATCACCTCTTCCACCTGCCTGCCTGGGCCTTCCACACCTTCTTTAGCACTTAGCCATGCACTTCTCAGCACACATATCACTGAATGTGCCCTCTACTAGGGTGGACACACTTTGGCTGCACCAACGTGTTTGGACATTATACAAGTTATCACCAACCACATGATTTGTCAATGTAATCCTCAATGACTTAAGGTTTGTATGCGCAAACACCACGTGAATTAGTAATAGGGGCACACATATCATAGGACAAGCCACAAGTGTCAAGTGATGTATGGAGGACCTAGGGCTATCCAAATGCAAAATGGTTGAATCCATAGATACTTCTCAATAGCATCTACAAGGGCATGTGATCAAAATATGCACAGATGCAAGTCCATGGGCCATGATCCATGTACCTCTACATAACATGGTCAGCAAAATTGATCAGTAGCTAGAGCAAGGGATTTGCAAAGCAAGGCTAAGAGGATTTTGCAAAAAACTCTACCATCCAGTCTCCCACCAAGAAATGGGTAGAGGATTGAACCAGCCCCCAAAAATGGAAAAACGTAGTCTTAAGGTGATATATAGCACCTAGAGGATGCACATTACAATTCTTGATGCAAATCTCACAGGAACATGGGTCATAGTTAGGAGACTGAGAAAATCTTAGTGTAAGTCTCACAAGAACATGGGTCACTATTGAGAGATAAAGAAGGAGGGAGCTTGAGCTCTTGCAAGTGCATGCACACACACACTTATGGAGGAAAAACCTTCTTCTTCACTAACCCAAGATAAGAAGTATATAATGCGTAAAAAAGAAAATGTGACATGAGCGGAAACTAGTACAATGGTCAAGTGTGAACCAATAGTGAGTGAGCTTGATGGATAAATATGCCATCACCCCAGACATAGACTAAGTTGGTGTTGTCGTCAGGCTTTTCAACACATCCAATCTAGCTTGCTTTCCTCAACGCATTGTCACTTCAGGTTCTTTCTCAAGTAGGATTGCAAATAGCGGTTTGTTGTTTCTACTAGGGCTAGGTCAAAAATTCTTATTTCCATTTTATTAGGAAGGGAACTATAAAATGTGAGTATAATCAACTCTCAAACATTGGGACTCAGGCCCTTCATTCTCTCACATAATATTTGGAGCAATTAAATGAAGTAAAAGAGAAGTGTATCACTTAATGTATAATGTATTTGTTTAGAGAAAATTAGTTCGCATCTGATGTACTATCCAAAAGAAGGCAGGGTGAGGTACCCTCCTTTGTGTAAGAAATGTAGAGAAAAATAGAATCTTGTAACAAGGAGAGTAGAGAGAGATAAAATGCAAAGTAGATTAGTGGAAAATCAAAATTTAGATTACCACTATTACAAAGTGATGTCCTGCACTCTCAAGGTAGAGCTTAGATGGCAATATAGACATCTAGAGCTAGTAGGTAGGAATACAAGGTGCTAGTTATCCTTCAATATAGGATTTCATTGTGCATGGAGATGGAATCCTTATAAAGTGCTACAGGTAGGTGGTAGATATGTGTGTGTGCGTGTGCGATGTGCAATATTGATTATGCCAAACCACCATTTTCAACCACCAATCACTGATTATGAATGATCGACCACCACTGATCGATCGGCCACCGGAAAATATACTAATAGCATGTACATATAGCCTAGTATCGCAAGAAATGTTCTTTCAAAATTTTCCTCAAGGGTTGCCTAGGGGACCACTAGCCTCGCAAACCCCCAAATAGGGCTACTCACCATGCCTCAAACCCCAAGGTTGGGCTCCCGAATTAGCTACATACCATCCATGTGTTGGGGTAAAGATGTGCCTAGCTTTGAGGTTGGATGTTTGGTGTCCAGCCACCCACTAACTTCACTAAACAATGAACTTATTCTTTA
Source organism: Adiantum capillus-veneris (assembly GCF_014529385.1). NCBI lineage: Eukaryota > Viridiplantae > Streptophyta > Polypodiopsida > Polypodiales > Pteridaceae > Adiantum > Adiantum capillus-veneris. Next base: position 114,106,753 of record NC_140949.1, on the reverse strand, counting down.
TACGTAAAAGAATAAGGGGTCTCACTCATTTAGTACACAGTCTACCACTCTACACTCACCACACGCACGCGTGCACAACACACATAGCTTTTGCATTGGCATGCTCTTCAATTGGTATCCAAGCACAATGTGAATGGTGATGGAACCTTTGACACTGCACCATGGAGAGTAGAGAAAAAGCAGGAACAAGATTTTCTACAGCTCGTTTTTGCCTTTTTCGAGCTTCGAAACACCATTTTTTATATATCTTCATCACATAGAGTTGGATGGATATGATGTAGGAGTCTAGGTTGGGATTTTAGCATGTTCTATGTGTAATTATGATGTTATTTTCTAGAATTCTCTTATAAAATACAACAAGTGCAGAAAAAAAATTTATTCTATATTTGTGAGCCACAAAACACTACTTTTGGCATGTCTCTCACACTTGAATTTGGATCTCTATGATTTAAGAGTCTAGCCCCAAGGATTCTTGATGTTCCAAAAGCATCGAAACCATCAAAATTTTGAAATTTTGGATGCTAAATTTTTAATGCAACCTACAATACTTACTATGCATAAATGCTTTGATAGTTGGACTTCTACACTGTAGAGTCCTTAATCCATTGCTAAATTTTTATTGCAATCTACAATACTTACTATGCATAAATGATTTGGTAGTTGGACTTCTACATTGCAGAGTCCTTAATCCATTGCTAAATTTTTACTACAACCTACAATATTTACTATGCATAAATGCTTTGATAATTGGACTTCTACATTGCAAAGTCATTAATCCATTTCTTGATCACCTGAGACCTAGTAGGATCGGTAAATCTTTTACAATTCAAAGTAAAACATTTAATGGGGAGACAATTCAAATTTTATTGCTTTTAAGTGGTTTTGTTGAAGAGACAGATGTCTTGTTAGGGTCCTTAGAACCCTCCTTCTTCCTCTTGAATTTAGTTACTAAGGGTTGTGGCAGTCTTTCCTCTTTCGCTTAATCCATGAAAATATCCAAAGAAGAAGTGGGGAAGGTGCCTACCTTAGCTTTGAAAGCGGTATCTTTCTCTTCTAGCTATTCTTCAAAGGAAGGATTATCTTTGAAGAGAAGGTTAGGAGGTTGAGAATTAGGAATATAATCCTCCTTACTATCAAAAGAGGAGGATGCTAACATGTCTCTAGTTATCTCCATGGGACTAGAGGGGGATCTTCTTCAGGGACTATCGAATGTTGATTTATTACTTTTTCTTGTTGAGATAGGCTATGAGTAGGATACTGATTGTGAGAATGGTTCTAAGAGGTGCCTTCATGACCAACATGTTTTTCCTAAGATTGATCATCATCTCCTTCTTCCTCTAGATTCTCTAGGTCATAATTGAAAGGATAAAAAAGAAATTCCAAAAGGGTCTGAAGTTGAATTTGGTCTTGGCTATTAGCTTTAGGGTTTTGATCTCCCCTTGTAGCGTTTATTTTTAAGACCGGAAGAAACCCTTCATTTTTGTCCAATGGGGGCAAGTTGGGACAAGTTTCAAATCATGCAAAAGATTTAATGTAATGCCCCTGTCTCATGTAGTGAAAATAGGCATTGGGAAAGTTTTTGCAACCCTTTGAAGATGTAGAAATTTACTTGAGGAATCTTTGATATTAGCACCAGTTTTTAGGTCCTTGCTAATGTCTACTTCTATCAAAAATTGAGGCTCCCATTTAGAATAGGGCTAGCTAGGATGGAAAATCAAAGTGCAAGGATAGTTCCTAGGAATGTAGTGCTCAAGATTCTCTAGAAGCCCGTCCAGACGACTCGTCAAACAGAGCCACAATGTGAAAGATAGAGGTCTCTAAAAGTTGGAAGGTCTTGCAAATCCGTGACGGATAGGGCAGGTATGGACATGTGACGGATAGGGCAGGTATGGACATGTGGTCAGAGCTAGATTTTTCAAGGGCCAGGTCTGTTCCTACTTGGTTGCATTGGAAATCATGCCATCTAGAAGTTTTTTTGGATTTGACCCGGTTTTAGAGGGTGGTATGCATCAAGTGGGATTAGCAAGAACTAGTGGTGCATCAATCAGAGCTATGACGCCAAGATACAGCCTCCTAAAGTTTGGATCATTTGCAAAGCAAAGGAGTTTGGAAGTTTTCCCCCCGTCTTAGGGTGCTTGGTTTGAGGCCCTCCAGGTGTCAAAGTGGCAAGCCGACTACGGGGAGCAAATCTCGGAATGCCAGCTATGGGTGAGAATTTACAGGATGATGATCAGAGCCTTGAGTACCAAATGGAAAAACTGCAAAACTGGGAAAAAATTGTCCAAAAAAATGGTTTTTTTGGAGATATTGTGGAGGAGTTTGGAGCTCAAAGCCTACGTTGTTGCCATGTGGTAATGCTTTAGTCCCATATGCACAGGCAAGATCCAGGCTTGTGAGGTTTTTAGGTTGTTATGTGACCTCCTATTAGTATCCAAGTGAAGGAGAGAGAGAGCTCCCCTCTCTCGTGGCCATGACGTGGGCATTGCTTGTGCTCGTGCATGTCACGTGCGGCCATGCAGGGGCGGCGTCAGGCGGTTTTGGCCGGTGACGGCATGACGGCGACATGGCCAGTGGTGGTGAGCACCCATAGGGTGGCTTGCACAAGGTAATGAAATGACAGTAGCACTCGGAAGGGGTCGCTTCACACAGGCCATGGGACACCATATTTTTGAAGGAAAATGTGTAGGGAGCACTATTGTTAGCACTAGTGCCCCTCATCCTCAAGCATAGAAGCATGCAATGTGAGAGAGGTTGAGAAAGAGTTGGTTCGAGACTTCAAGCACCCAAGAAAATGGTCAAATGGAGCCTCTCCCAAGGGGTCCAATCAAACCAAAGTTGCTAAAAATGGGCAGGGCTCCCCTATAAACCCCCTTTTTGCTATTATTTGAAGGGTCTTTTTCCTTTTTTCTAGAATAGTTAAGTGCTAGAGAAGCTAAGAGTAAGCCCTTGGGGCCGTTTTTTTGCAAGCTCGTTGTTTATGGCATACAAAAGCTGGTGTACTCTTTGGTTAAGTAATTGAAAGCCATTGCCCCCCGTTTCTGGCATTGTTTCCCCCTTCCCCTCTCTTTTCTCCTACTCTTTGCATGTGTCGATGCCGCGAAGCTGGCAGATTTGACACTAGTCTTTGGGTTTATGGGCAATGTACCTACTGAAGTCAAAGTAACAAATTAGCTATATAACTCTAATGTCCTTAATCAAAGTGGCTCAACAATGATGGCCCAATATCTTGCCAAGGGCTTTTTCTTTGTGCAGTTCAATGACAAGGCAACAATGTCCAACATGCTAGCCAAAATCCCACTTTTCTTTAACTAGGCACCAATGTGTGTGCTCCCATGGGATCCATCTTTTGAATCCAATCATACATTCAAGAACATGTGCCTGGTGTGGGTAGAGTTTGTAAACCTCCCACTATGGTTAAGAAAAATTTTGAAAGATCTTGCAGCTACCCTTGGTACCGCATTGTTTGTGCCAACTAGAAGATCCACAGGCTCTGTAGCAAACAAGGTGTGCATTTGATGGAATCTCAAAAAGCCCCAACCCAAGAACCTAGTATGAATGTAGGGGCCAAACTAAAGGTCATTCCATTGAACTTTGTCATCTTTTTTGGGGCTTGCTTTCAAGTGCAACAAATTTGAGCACTTTGTGAGGTCGTGTCCCATGGTATTGGCCGTGTGAAAATAGGTTCTAATGAAAGGAAAAGAGAAGAGCTTGCAATTCCTTGGGTAGCTACTGATACAGGGACCCCACCTCAAAAGTTTGGTGAAGAACTAGAGAAAGATCAGCAGTCAGTGGAGAATGCAAATACCTTGGAGAAAATGGTGAAGCCTTATCAAGCCCACCCTACAGTATCATTCCTTTCCCACACTCCAGTGAAAACGAAAACCCTAGTGGTCCAAAAGATTGTGCTCGCACCCTCATTCACACGATGAAACAAGATGGTCAATGGAAGGTTTTCAACATCTCCTATACGTACTTCAAATCTGAAGCTAGAGTGGTTGGACTTCTAAAAAGAGCCTTGCCAGACCATCTTAAAACCCCTTACTTATACAAAAACATATTCGAGGTGTGCAAGATGCCAACACCTAGAATCTCATGATAACTCAATTGTCAAACTCACAAACTATGGAGGGAAATGCACAAATGGAGGACAATAGGAAAGAGAGCATGAAGGAAGGGTTCCCCGAGGTCGAGGAGTTCATACCCCTCTCTAGATAATGGAAGAGATCACTACCCAGTCGTGGAACATGAAAGGCTTATAAACCCAAATGAAGAGCTCCCTCTTTTGGGAGGAAGTTAAAAAAGGCAAGGATTTCAACTACTAGGCCATCCAATAGCACCACTTTGATGCGGCTAGCAAAAGAAAGTAAGCATTGGGAAAGAAGCTAGTTTCTTACAAAGAAGGAGCTGATGGTTTTAGTGGCATTCTCACAATTGTGGACAAGGACCTAGAGACTAAGGTGGTTCTTAATCATCCATCCTAGAGAGATTTAGGAGTACAGATCAAGTGGGAAGATCAGCTTGTTACCATTATCAATGTCTATGGTCCATGCATAACAAAGAAAAGAGCCAAATTGTGGGAGCACCTAAAAGGTGCACGGATTGAAGGGGAATTGCTCCTTATTGCAGACTTTAATATGTTGGAGAAGAGAAAGGACAAAACAAGTTCCTCTAGTATGCTAGCTAGATCTAGAAAAACCAAATGGCTAAGCTTCTGTGAGAAGTGGGTGTTGGTGGACATGTGGGAGGTTGGCTCTTGGAATAGCATGCCAGGATTCATGTATACAAGCCTACAGTAGGCATGTATGGCTTCCCAACTTCATAGGTGCTACTGCTCGCATCAAGCTGACTAGATTTCATTGCTGCTTGATATGAAAGCGGTAACCTCACATTTTCTTTTAGACCACCTACCACAATAGATTAAACTAGGAAAACCCATAGGGGAAGGCCAACACCCCAAAGGGCCCAAGAAGTTTCTTCCTACTACAAGAGCACATCTTTTCAAAGACCCAATTTCAAAAGCATGACCAAAAAACCCTTGAGCAAGCTTGATAAGGATGGCAATGTGGATAACCCTAAAGCTTGGGATTCCTTTACCAGGAGCATTCAAAAAGTGGTTAAAATCGTTGGCCCTAGATTCAAGAAGTCTTGTGAGGAGCACCTAAAGTATTTGGAAGATGAAGTAGAGTGGCTTACAATCATTAGATACCAAGGGACGTCCTTTGATGTTGAGCATAAAATGTGGCTAGAAGTAAAAACTGACTTGGCCAAACAATAGCTACAGGAAGTTAAAAAGGTCAAAATTTTATCTAGGAAAACATACCTACATTCAGAGGTGACTAATCAAGAGCATTTTTTCATAGCCTAAAAAGCAAGAGAGGTCAAGGTCTGATCCACTCTCTAGAAGATGTGAATGGAAATGAAGTGAAGGACATGATAAAATGACTAAGTTGATGCTAGATTGCCTATGCCAAATCATAGGCCAACTAGAGACCTACTTATCTGAATAGGAATAAGCCATGGAAAATCAAGGAGCATCAAAGAGATTGTATTGCAGTTAGAAAACAACCTCCTGGAGAAGGACTTTATTGAGGAGCAATGCTCATTTGTGCTGAAGGCTTTAGTCAAAGAGAAATCTCATGGTGAGAGGGATTGACCATGGAGTTCTTCAAAAAATTCTAGGAGGATCTCAGATCCCCAATTATGTGTATGGCTATCCAAGCCTTGGCCAGGGGAGTCCCTGACTCAAGCATCACAAGGGACCTCATTAAACATATTCCTAAGAAAAAATGATGCTCTCAATTGCTCCTCAATTGAAGGACTGCAACATAAAACCATGATTTCAGTGGCATACATGAACATTTCCAAATCCATAGCCTTAAGGTTGTTTCCCATTTTCCATAAATCCATTACTCCTCATCAACACAATTTCATAAAAGGAAGGTCAATATGTGCCAACATACTGGCAACAATAGTTGGCAATGAATACACAACATCCACCAAGCAAGACTGTATATTGCTACAGATGGATCTTGATAAAGATTACCAGATAACATGGTCATTCATTGAGGGGGTCATGAAATGTCTAGCCTTTGGGCCTTGATTGTGTTGGTTAGTCTCCACCCTCAATGCTCGAAGCCATTCTGAGTTTCTTTTCAATGATAGAATTACGGGCGCATTTGAAGTTAAAAAATCAATTAAGCACAGATGCCCGGTTTCCCCTTTTCTCTTTGCCATTAGCTCACACCCATTGGTCACTATGCTGGAAGACAATGCTGTGAGAGGAGAGATTGAAGGCTATCCTTCCCTAATAATGGCCACCTCCTAGAAAATCTCTTTGCAGATGACTCCTTATTCTTTCTCAAAGATTGCCCTTAGATAGTGCAAAAGGCTATGTGTTGAGATATCAAGATCAATCGGTACGACTCCTGGATGACTATCACTGACAGTCATCATCATTGGCACACCTTGGTGGATACACATATCTTCACCAGTGATACTACAATTTTACTACATTGAGTTGGTATACCTACTAGAGTATCTTCACCAGTGATACTACAATGTTACTACATTGAGTTGGTATCCATTCACCTCACTCACTAGAAGTTCACACTAGACCATTGTACTAGTTTCTCTTTATCTTGTTATTGTTCCCTTATGTTTTGTAGACCTCTTAGCTTGAGTTAGAGAAGAAGAACAAGTTTTGCCTCCATCTGTGTGTGCGTGCGTGCGCGCGTGCACGTGCACATGCATGCATGTGTCTGCGTGCTTGTAAGAGCTCAATCTCTCTCCTTCTCACTCTCTCTATCTCTTAACATAGTGTCAAAGCCTAGGAGCAACAAGAAAGAGCAACGAGGAAAACGGTCTCACGATTCACAAGAGGCATTGTCAAATGATCTCTAATCGAGGTGCTTCTTTTTAGAGATTATGCATCTTAGGGTTTCATGTTGACTTCAGACTATGATTGTGCAGCTAGATTTCTAATTCGGGTGCTTTTCGACCCCCATTTTGGAGTTAGAGTTTGTTTACATGCAAAAATGTTAAGGTTCAAGATTTTGTAGATCTAGATTTCCATAGTGGAGAAAGCTACAATTTGGTTGAAGTGTTCACATATACTATTTGGTATTGTGAAACAGGTGTATGTATGCATATTGTGGTTATAGGTGGTAATTGACTATTTTTAGGAGGCTGCTTAGAGACTAGATGAAGGGTTGAAAAAATGTCATCCAACAATGATGGACTTAACTAGATTGTTAGTGAAGAGTTAGGCAAGAGAAACATCCATGCTTGGAGTTTAGGATAACCAAATTCCTTATGGGTAAAGGTTATTAAGAGAACATTGATGGAGAGCATGAGACAACACCACCGCTACAGAGAAAGGTGCAAGTGTTGCACAAATAAAGATGTTTAAAGATTGGAACCAGAGAGATTGAAATGTCATGTAGCACCTTCTTTGAGTGTGCAAGACACTATGATTGGGCACATACAAGATGATTACACCCCTAAGGAGACTTGGGATACCTTATTGTCTTTGGATGTGACCAACACAAAGGCAAGGAAGCTACAGTTGAAGATTGAGTTGAATACATTGTAGAAGAAAACTTGTCTATCAATGACTATTTTTGAAGATAAAGAACATATATGAGTCACTTGCATCGATTGATGTTACTATCTAATACCATATACATGTGGTAATGATGTGTGTGAACACACTAGAACTGCTGGAGCATTTTTTCCCTCTTTAGGAGGTTTTTTCCCCCGTGCATTGTACATACGCCCATCACTCTAGGGCTATCTATCTTTCCATTGCACACTAAGTAACACACTCTCTATTGTGTACCTTAAGCTTCCTTCGTCTTCTCCAAGCTGTGTGTGTTTCTCTGCAACCCTAATTCCAACAATCGATATCAGAGCAGGTTGCATTCTCCCGGGCTTAGTCGCCAGCAGCTCCAACACACACGCCTGCTCACTTTCTCTGATTTTTGTGAGTTTTGGCGAGCATTCGCAGGTCGACAAAAATTTTGGGAGAGCTCGTATAGCACAGTCTACTCAGATTTTTTATTCGGGCTCATTTTGGCCTCCGTTTCCACTACAGCCAGGTCTGCTCAGACAATTTCATCATTTTGTGCATAATTTTTGTCAATGCCAAATACTGCATAACAGGTCCCATACAGTCTGCTGCGGATTTTCCTATATAGCACGTTGTCGTGCTGTGACACGTACATAGTGGGAACGCATGCTACAAGATCTATCTCGTAATTTTTTAGATACATAATTATCTTTTCTATAATGTACATATGCATATTTAAGTATAATAAGAAGCCTTCTATCTCATCCTATTATTTTTCTCAAGGGTAACCTATTCTTACTTTACCATCAGAAAATACTATGGGAAAAGCATCAATAGCTCCGCCTCTTTAACTTGGGGCAAAAAGCATTGATTCTTTATTTCTACTATCTCATTATCATCTCACACCCTAGCTAAATCCTATATCTAGGGTAAACTCCAATATATATATACTCTATGTATTTTTCATATTTTTCTTATATTTCTTTTTATATAGCTACTAGGAGGGAATCAAATCCTAGTGGGACACTAGGTGGCATGATTTCAAAGATACACTTATTTTAATGCATTATTGCAAGTATGATTACAAAAATTTGTCAAGGAGCAATGTCATGCTTTCATATGGCATGAGGTGTCCTTTGGAATCAAATGAAAGTCTAGGCTAAGGGGACCACAGGAAGACTTTTGCTGCCAAAAATGGACCCTATTTTGATGATTTTTTTACACAAGGTTACAATCCAAATTGGAAAACAATTTTACAATGAAGATCGTAGCTAATGAGCTGAATTTTCTGTCCATATTTTTACTTTTTTATTTGGAGCCACGGTTGAGGAGATATGATCAAAATACTGGACCCCAGCCTGCCCACATCATGCAGGGACAGCTCATTTCCAACTTTTCCAATTTCTGTTCACACTGGCTCCTCTCTTCTTGTGTAAAACCTTGGGGGTTCCCTTCACCTATAAAAGGGGACCTCTTCTTCCTTGAAATGAACTCAAGCATTCAAGCCATTGATGAGAGGAATTCTTGAGGGAGGGAGTAGTAATGCCTAATTGTACTTAGCCATTAACATAAGCCTAAGCCTACACTTTCTCCTAGAGAAAGACTAGCCATTCTTGTACGCTATCCTTGGAAGATCAACTCTAATCAAAGAAGGTCTTGGACTTGGCGTATCAATCAACGTTGAATTCTCCCCTCTTCTTCTCTCTCCATCAATAATGGTGTCGAAGGGTTTGTCAAGTAAGATGTGTTCTACATTGATGTTTTCTTGATTTCTTGTTGTTTTGTTTTTCATCTCTAATCCAACATATATATATATATATATATATCTAATCTCATCTCCTTAACCAAATCTATCTCTCTCACTCTTAGTAATTCATCCTCTCTACAAATTTTAGGTTCTCCTTGCTACAGGTACATCTCTCCCCGCAGTATCCTTATTGCCTACGGGCAAGAATAGGGCTTGGGAGGGAAACTCTCTTCTCTTCTCTTCCCTTCTCTTCTCTCATATCTACATTTCTCACAGACTATCCTAGATGAATAACCCACATGATGATAATTTCTATCGCTTTCACTCTGTACAATCTATTAGAATTAACGTATGGATTAGCCGTAAAATACACTTTCAACAACGTATAGTGTTTCTGTTTGGCCCAGAAAGGCTCAATGAAATACTTCTATCACCGGATCCCATCATACTACCTCTCATAGACTATAACTTTTCTTTTGATGTAAGCGTATTTATCTTGCTATGAACCAAGAGGATTTGTACACACAATTAATCCCAATCACTAAACAAAATATATATATTATGGTAAGCATAAAACTACAATTCCAAAGAACAATTCGTAGTATATTTGGTCAGCCAAGATTGAATGCCATTAACTCATCTATTAACCCTTTCATATTACCCATGATACGATATGACCATAGCCTTGATGTTTTCATCTTTGTGTTATTTTGACATTCTCTTTTGTGTTCTTTCTTTATGCGTGTGAGTGCAAGAGAGAATGGGTGGGCTTCTTTGATTGTACTTCTTTCCAAACCCTAGTCTTCATGGCATCTATGGTTTAACTCCTTCATAAAGTTTTTGTTGAGTTCTCTCACAAACTGTCACAGCCATAAGCCCGGTGCTTTCCTATCAAGACCGCAAATTTCTCGACAACGTGCTGGTCTCACTCAATTTTCTCCTCTTTTTGGGTAGTTTTCACATCAGGTGTAGGCATTTTCCATGGCTGACAACAACAAAGATGTGTTCAAGATGTTTGCTGTTGAGGACAGATTGGATGGGGACAATTACCCTATGTGGGCTTACATGATGCAACATGTTCTTGTGTCAAAGGGCATCTGGAATATTGTGTACGGAATTGATGTACATCCTAGTTCTGAGGATATAGGCGATGTTGAGGATGTTGCAGGTCTTGCTGTAAGAATTATTGCTATTAGAGTTGTTTCACCTATGGCAGAACAAGCTCATTGGGATGTAAAGTATGCGCAAGCTCATGCATTGATTGTGTTGTCTGTGAAGCGCACCATTACTCCTCACATTTGTTCAGCAAAATCTGCAAAACAGGCTTGGGATATTTTAGCAGGTCTTTATGCAAGCCGCAATGAGGCTAAAATTGCTTTGTTGCGTAAAGAGCTGGAATCAAAGATTATGCATGAGGAAGTTGACATGGACACGTTCGTTGCTGGTGTCAAGGATATCAATGAGCAACTTATTTATGCAGGTGAAGTCATTTCAGACAGTTCCCTTGTGTAGACTATTTTGATGCCTTACCAGATTCTTACCAGACTTTTGCTAGTACTTGGAGACTTATGGCCCAAGGAAATCCTGAAGTTGTCAAGTTTGATGCATTACGTGCATTGTTGTTGCAAGAGTCACTTTCCAAAAAAAACAAGACTAGGCAGTATGCAATGGAACCGACTTTTATTGCTTCTCAAAGAAAGGTTGGTAACAGCAATGCAGCCACTTCTTATGGTTCTGTTACGAGTGGCAAAACTTATGTTCCTAATGCTGTTGCTGGCAGCAATTCATCTGGAAATTCTGGTGATAAGGGAAAAAAGAATATGCGTTGCCATTATTGTAAAGCTAATGATCACTTGATCAAGCAGTGTCCTAAGTTGAAGGCCAAAGAGGCTAAAAAGAAAGAGGGTGGTTCCACTGCAAATGCTGGTTCCACTACAAAAAGAATATGCGTTGCCATTATTGTAAAGCTAATGATCACTTGATCAAGCAGTGTCCTAAGTTGAAGGCCAAAGAGGCTAAGAAGAAAGAGGGTGGTTCCACTACAAATGCAACCATTGTTGAGTCTTCTATGAAAGGAGACTGTGATGTTGATGTTGATGCAAAATGGGCTTTTAGTGCAGAGTGCACTTACAATCCTATTGTCCATGATGCATGCATGTCAATTTCTATAGATTCACATGTCTGGTATTTTGACAGTGGTGCTACAAAGCACATTACCTCACATCGTGAATTTTTCACCTCTCTCAAGTTTGTCCCTCATGGGAATTCAGTCACTTGTGCCAACAATGCCTCTTATCCGATTCAAGGAGTCAGAAAGATTGTGCTTACTACTGCAAATGGCAGTTCCTTCACACTTGTTGATGCACTTTATGTACCTAAGATCAAGAAGAATCTTTTGTTTGTATCTGCACTTGCTAGACTTGGACTTGTAGTCAAATTTGTGGATGACAGATGTACAGTTCATGATCTCAGTTTTGGTGATGAAATTATTGTATCTGGCCTTTTGTGTCGTGGGATGTATAAGCTCACTTTGTATGATAAGTGTGGAAAAAATTTTGCAAATGTAGTTGCAGATTCAACGGTTGTTTCAGATGCAAAACTGTGGCATGCACGTTTTGGGCATCTGAATTTTGCCAGTTTGCAGAAATCTAATATGGTTGTTTCTTTGGTGCCTCTTGAAGCACCTGTCAAACATGTTTGTGAAGGCTATATTTTGGGTAAAATGCAGCGTTCTAAGTTTTCAAAGGATGGTTCAGTTAGGGCCACATGTAGGTTCTAGCTTGTGCATAGTGATGTTTGTGGACCCATGCAAACTCCTTCCTTGGGCAATTACCTGATATTTGTGACTTTCATTAATTATTACTCCAGGTATGCATGGGTATTTCCGCTTAAAGCAAAGTCCGAAGTTTTTATGTGCTTCAAACAATTTTTGGCTATGGCTGAAAATGTCTCAAAATGTACTATGGGCACCCTCTGTTCCGATCGAGGGGGGAAGTTTATGTCTTATGAATTTATTGCATTTCTGGCTAGCTGTGGGATAAAACACCAATTTGCAGTGCCTTATATTCCTCAGCAAAATGGTGTTGCTGAGAGGAAAAATAGGTCACTTACGAAAATGGCACGATGTGTGGTTAAAAGTCAAGCTTTGCTGCATTCTTTTTGGCTTGAGTCCATCATGTGTGCCACTTATGTACTTAACAGGTGTCCTACGAAAGCTTTGCAGTCTATTACTCCATATGAAGAATGGCATGATAGAAAGCCTTCTATCGAACACATGCCGGTTGTTTGGCATATGCTTTGGTGCCACAAACGCAGCACAGAAAATTGGATGATAAGGCTGTCAAATGTATTTTTGTTTGTTACAGTGCTAAAAGCAAAGGTTACAGGTTGTATCATCCACAAACAAAGCATATTCTGGTTTCACAGGATGTAGTGTTTGTGGAAGATTCTATTCAGCCCTTGTTGTCATTTACTAGAGATAGTAATGTAAGCTCACAGGACATTTATGACACTTTTTTGCCTCTTTTCAGTGGTGGAATTTTGAATGTAAATTCCAATGGGCGTTTCCGAAAATGTTACAGATCAGCCTATTACTAATGCAGATGTACATGATGTTCTTGATGAGGAAAGGGATGAAAATGACCAGGCTAGAGGTATGACAAAATGGCTGGTGCATACATTGCGTGACAGTAAATGGATGTGCCTTTGTCTAGTCGTACTCGTTCAGGATCTGGCCATGCATCTTATGCATCAGATTGTTAATCTTTGGTTGTGTCTAGCTTACATGATGTTGAGGAACCTTTGTCTTTTGATGAAGCAAAGAATTTCAAAAATTGAATGGCTGCCATGCAATGAGAATATGATGCACTTATAGAAAATGACACATGGACTTTATGTGATTTGCCTCCTTGCAAAAAGGCCATTGGTACGAAGTGGTTTTAGAAGTTGAAATGCAAGCCGGATGGTGAGATAGATTGCCATAAGGCTCGACTTGTTGCAAAGGGTTATGCACAACAAAAAGGCATAGATAATGAAGAGACTTTTGCTCCCACTTGTCATATGACTACTTTGAATTTTCTTTGTGCATTGGAAACTCATTTTGATTGGGATGTACATCAATCAGGAAGTTTATGTAATAGAACCTCACGGTTTTGTCAAGAAAGGACAAGAGTACAAAGTGTGTAGATGTAAGAAGGCTTTGTATGGGTTGAAGTAATCTCCTCGTGCTTGGTATGAGAAAGCTGACACTCACTTGATCAAACGAGGATTTCGTAACAGTCCAATAGAAAGCACATTGTATGTAAAGCGTGAGGGTGATTTACTTCTCATTGTGGTTCTTTATGTGACCAAATGAGAGACATATTGTTGAATTTAAGGCTGATTTGAATGCTACTTTCAAGATGAAAGATTTGGGGCTGTTGCATCATTACTTTGGCATACAGTGTAAGCAGTTTGATGGTGGTATTGCCTTGTGTCAGAAAAGTTACATAGAGACATTGCTATGTAAGTTTGGACTTGAAGATTGCAAACCTATTGCCACTCCCATGGAAACAGGTTTGAAATTGATTCTTCATGATGTTGGTGATCCTACAAACGTCACTGTTAGATCAGTTCAAAAAATCAATTAGGACATTGTTTATGGAGTTCAAGGATGTGTTCGCATGGGATCACTATGAACTAAAAGGCATTGACCCCAGGGTGTGTCAACAAAAAATTCAACTATTAGATGGACGTCATGCCAATAAGGATGCAAAGTTATAGAATGAACCCCAAACATGCAGCAAAAGTAAAGGAAGATATGGCTGCATTACTAAGAGTTGGATTCATTGCCAAGGTGGAAAGTAGTGATTTTCTAGTTTCCATCATAGTGGCTCTAAAGAAGAATGGGAAGTTGAGACTCTATGTAGATTTCAGAAATCTAAATGAGAAAACTATAAAAGACCCATTTACTCTACCCTTTATAGATAGAGTGACGGCCTAGAGACCACTACCCAGTAACATGGGGCCATTACAACGTGTTCAACCTTTGGCGCAGAGGGGTATGTATACTGTAGCGTGGAGTCTTTTGAAGTAACAAGGCGTGGAGAGATCTAGAGAGCTTCTTAGCCATGGGTGAGTGCGTTGGGCGCTGTTATGGTGGCGCAACCGAGCTCGTTGTGGTGTTTTGGTTGTGGGCGGAGCCAAGCAGTGATGGTGGCACGCTGCGAATGGTGGCCAATCGGCATCGTGTGGTCAATTGATGATGTGGCATATCCGCTACAAGAGGCCTGGTTCACGTTCCCGTTGGGCCCAAAACGTTTTTGAGGAGGTAATTGGGAGCACCGAAGGCACTATCGGTGCCCCACTCCTTGGTAAAATACATTACAGTTTGGTCTCCAAAGCTTCCTTTGACTGGTGTAGGGCCAAAGACTTCATGCCTTCTTCTTGCAACTGTATATCTAGTGGATCCACCTTGTTGCGATCAGTTAGAATAAGACCCATGATTTCAAGAGAGTTGTCACTATCATTTGTTGTTGTAGATTCCTCCTCCAATGTAGTAGAATTGCTAGATTGTGCATGTGTAGTAGTTTCTAGGTCCATTTCTTGTTTCTTATCAACCTTCGTGTTGTATAGAATTCCCTTGCCCTTTCAAACTTTGTGTCAAGCATTCTTGTGTCTAAATGTTTCTCTCTCATGGCCATGATCCATGTTCTCTCTAAGATAATTGGGTAGCCCTCCCCCTTTGGGATCTTTGAGACCTACTTAGAAACATCATTAACAAGATCATAGGGTTTTGTAGACTCACCAAGTCTAAAACCTGAAATGCCAATTCTTTGTCATGGCTTAGAGTTCTTTCTTGACTCCCCTTGGGTATTCATTGTTTCTTCTCTTTTGGAAGCTTATTATTCCTAGCGTGCTTAACTCTCGTGGCATCTATCTCTTTTACCTTGGTCTTACCTTTTGCTACTCCTTTGATGTCTCTTTGATGTGCTCCTCCACTTTCACTTTGCCCTTACTTTCAAGACTGATGGAACTTCTTGCTCGGTTGTCGGCTGGTGGGGGGGGGTAAGGGTAGAATGAGGGTATATAGTGGTGGTTGTGGTTGCACAGGTTGTTGTAAGATTTACACGAGTGGTGCTTGTTGTGGTGGCCACAGTGTTGACCTGTTCTTGCTTCTCGTGGGGTGAGAGTTGGTTTTGTCTTGCTTCCTCTATTGAAATTCTACCTCTTTGGGTCCTCTCACTCATTGTCTCCTTCTTGCATGCACATCTTCTTGTCTCTAAGGCGAGCTACCTCCACTGACAAATCATATGTTGCAAGAAATCTCCCCTTTACCTTCTCTTTAAGCGTCGAGGATAGGCCAGCAATAAAAAGGTTCTTCTTGAGAAAATCAAGTACTCCTTCACCTTCCTCCAATGAGGAAACCCATTGCTCACATTAATCCATAAACTTGGATTCATGCGTGGCATACTCTAGCAGACCTCCCTACTTCAAATCTATCAACAACAGCTGCCATAACTTCTCTGAGGTAGTGCCTTCACCAAACCTCTTTACAAAGGCATCACGCAATACGTCTATGCATCCTTGGTAGCTTGCTGCAAAGTATTATACCAAGACTTGGCCTCTACTTTCATCAGTAGAGGAAAGATTTGTCGCTATGAGGCATCATCATCCTTGTTGGAGGCCACACAAGTGATCCCAAAATTATCCAGAAAGTCGATGATGGTGTCTTCTTCCTTTGTGAGACTAAATGTGAGGAATATTTTCCATGGTTGTCATTTTTTTAGGAGACAATCACAAACTCTTTTTTTCTTTTTATTTTTTGAACAAAAAAGCCTTTTTACAAGCTTAGGAAATGCATGGTTTATACAAGGATATAAATAAACACATCAAAAGAAATATGGTGATGGATTAGGGGTAAGATGAATGGTTGATCAGAGGTATTAATTTTGTGCACTCGCTCACCATAAGACATGGCTATCATCAAGGTGCTATTGCCAAGTTGTTGCGTTATCGAGATCCAAGAGGTAAGCCCCCAATCTTGCATTGCTTGTACTACTCCCAAATCAAGAACATCAAAGGGTAGGACTATAAGGTGTCATCATTAACTTCAACCGGGAAATTCTGTACCTATGGGAATCCTTGATACTACCAATGATAGTAATATTGTTAAATGTTTTGTGCTTTATTGCACCAATTACAGTAACCAAACTCTTTTAGTACTAAATTTGACAAACTCATTTTAAATATTAATCATATTTGGTAGTAAATAGTACCAAGTTGCAACTACTTACTGGTTTGAAACTATGTGCCATATAGTGGTTTGGTACTCAATACTACCAATTTGGTAGTATGCACCACTTTTCTATTGTCACTACCAAATTAGTTGTAGGGACAAGTTTTGGTACTTAGTACTATCTTATTGGTACTCTACATCACTTTGGTGCTAAAGATAGACTCTGGAGAACCATAGTTTTGCTTGCTAGTACCCAACTAATGATTTGAATGCTATTTGAGTACTCTCTACAACCAATTTTGGTACTTTTCTCAATGCATGAGTTGTAATCTAAATGATTGGAAAGTTTTGATATGAAAGGTTGAGCTCTAACTTGAACTATTTTCATGTGATAAATTGAGCTCTGCCAAAGATTCAAGAGTACTCATTCTTTAGTGCAGTTTTCATTAAGATACTTTGAGGCACTAAAACCATAATTTTTTTGAAGTTGAAAGAGCAGTATACTTGTTGATGTATATATCATGTCCAGATGATATATTTCAAAGAGACTTTCAAGCAAATGTGGCAGAACAAGTTTGGGGACCATGAAAAATGACATCTTTGCACATGCTCCATCTGTTGCACAAGGGTAATCCAAGTCAGTGTTCTGCAAACCAGGTAAATAAGTATGTCAACACATCAGAAATCTATCAAAATCCATATTGTGCCCAAAGCCTCGAGACAATGAGTATCATGCAAAGAAATGCATGTTTGTAGATTGTCTCAGATGTGGTGTAACCAAGTTGACTTTTCCTCATAGGGTTTTAACACTAGAATGGTAACAGGACACTTTTATGTCCTTGGACACTTTTGTGTCCTGTTAAGTAACCATTTTGCTTGAATTATTTAAAGAGTATGAAAATGAATTTCTACGTCCTATATATCCACAAAGTTTCCTTATGAGCTGAAAACAACTTAGATTTTTTTTTTTACTATCGATCTCACCATTAACCTTACTCTTGCACAACATTTTTGAACCTAAACTGTGTGAAAAAACGGGTCCTGTTTTTGGCTTTTTTTTTTTTCAATTTTTGGCAACAATACCACTCTAAACTTCATGTTTGTGAGGTTTAGATGGCTAGAGGTTAGGCCTTCATAGTTCTCAACATGTTTTGATGCTTGTAGGGAGAGCTAAGTGTTAAAATTGAAAGTTATGACCAATTTACAAGAATTGCATAATCCTGTTTTTTGGCCAAAATTAGCACTTTTATGATTTTTTTGGTGTCTTTCTTGATATCCAAATTCAATTTTGATTGTGTAAGTGTAATGTATAACATAAAGCTAATCTTCCTTGAGTTTTGGGGGACCTAATATGCTATATAGCATAGTATATGATGATGGTTGAGTTTTTTGATTGCTGAAGAATACGATACATTTTAGAGTAGCAAGTATAACTTTCTCAATATTGCTAGTTTCTTAGGCCAATTGTGTGTATTTTGTAGGTAGTAACCATATCTAATCATAGAGTACAAACTTGGCTAGATATTGAGTAGTTTCCATGGGTTTCTAGACCCAGTTTTTTCATGTTTGCTGTATTTAGCACTTTTTCATTGCCCCCAAGGTTCCAATCGTAAGAGATCCATTATCCTTTTGACATGATCCATGGCTCCTTTTGAATCCAGAGGCCCAAAGGGAACTAAGAAAACATGTATATAGTATCTGTATTGAGCGTGACTATAGAAACTTTGATGATAGGTCCGCAGAATGGCAAAAATGCAATTTTTTTGTACTTATTTTTTTGCCCAAAAAAAAATTAGTGAGGTAAAAAGCAACCATATGTTTTGGTCACCAACCCATTGAAGTTAACGGGGCATTTTATCTCATGTCCTACAAAAATCTCCACTCTTATTTATATGCAATCAACCGTAAGAAATTGCTGTTTTGGGCAAAATGCACTGGTCCATCAACTTTGGAGGCTTGTAGTGACCAAGGGATGAGAAAAATTACAGGTTTGTCATTTTTTCCATATGTAGTAGTTATTGAACTATAAGCTCATGAAAGGATTTTTCAGAATGAGTGGATCTACTATGGTTTTGAAATTTTTCCCAAAACCTTGAAAGGACACTTTTATGTCCTGTTAGGTTACCATTCTAGTGTTAAGGACATGAGGACCAGATAGGTTGATTCCAATGGCAATGAGAAGAAGAGAAAGGAATTGATTGTGGAGAGAATCCAAAGTGCTGCTTTTCTTCACCTCTATTCAGATTATCTCGAGAGCTTCATCAAGAATAACTTCCTCTTTAGGTGGTAAGCCCAACAGTTCAAAGACTACTTGCTTAACTTTTCTAGTGATGTTGTTGTATCAATTTTTGATTTTGTAGAGAATTATTCATTAAAATGTAGGATGAGATCCAATTCATGCATTGGTCATCAACCCAAGTAACCATGTTGGTGCACATCACTTATGTGAGAAACTCAACAGGTGCTATTGTGAAGACACTACATTTTTACATTTCAGATGACAAGGTCCATGACATGTTGTTTGTTCA
Organism: Adiantum capillus-veneris; assembly: GCF_014529385.1. Lineage (NCBI taxonomy): Eukaryota > Viridiplantae > Streptophyta > Polypodiopsida > Polypodiales > Pteridaceae > Adiantum > Adiantum capillus-veneris. The sequence continues at coordinate 114,087,695 of NC_140949.1, read as the reverse complement.
ACATTCCTTTTTTCTTCACGATAATTGGTTGAAACATGAGGGACATAACTTGCAATGTCATTGGGTGTGGTCAGATGGTGTTGCCTCTCAATTTAAGGCACGGAGAGCTTTCTATTTTGTGGCAAGATACTGTCAATTGATAGGATTTCACATGATGCATAACTCCTTATCCAAAAAGAAATGGAAAAGGAGAGCATGATGGTGCATGTGTTATCATCAAGAGAACCCTCACTCTCTCATGAGGAGCTAAAACTAGATGGTTGGCCTATGAAATGTGCAGCTGATGTTGTTAGTTTTATTAATGCAACATTTCAATCCACAAGGGAAGAACATACGTACAATACTCAAAGAATATTCTGGTTGGTTTCAAAGAATGATGTGCAATGAAATTCTTTGTGGGACTCTCAACCCATTACAAGTTCTCACTCATTCCATTGTGTTGATGGATATTCAACAAACAACCCATGCGCTCTACACCTTTGAATGATCTCATGCCCTTTTTAATTCATGTGTATTGGGACAGTGGAGGAGATGTAAGAATAGACAATAAATAGAAGAATGGAAATATGTCTCCATTGTGCCATTGCTAGAGACGGTAGAAGCAGACAGTGACAACGATGAAGACAACAAGGAGGGAAGAAATGTTGTATTGGCCATGCTAATGATCCAGGGTTCTAACATGGCAATCTATGAAGATAACCCTAAATTGTTGTGTGAGATGTTGTCCGTTGGGAACAACTTCATAGTCAAAGCTATAGAGGCTAGCGAGGACTTATACCTTATGAAGTGCATAAAATCAATGTATCAGACAATGAAAACACAAAAGCACAAGTGGCATAACAGAATTTTCCATGGTGGAATAGTAGTTGAAGGATTTTACTATGGATAGATTGAGGGGAAGGTTGATACATATACCCTATTGGATCAAGACACCTCCAATGATTATTTACTCCCATCTAGATTTTCCACTGAGATATATAAAAACATATACAACAATATGTCATTTGATGATGGAAGTGACCAAGATGTTGGAATCTTAGCCTTCAAACCACCTCTCAAAATTTCAAGTGGGACTATGTGTACTTCTTCCAACTAGAAGATTACTTTTGTTGATTTCTTGTGTTTTACTTCAATGTCTGTATTTCACTAACTTGTGACTAAAACAAGAACCTAGAACAAAGGAGCATCAACTCAACACCTTATGATTATGAATAGCCGTTGATTTTCAAACAGTACCAACATTGGTAAAACAATATACCAAATGTACTAGACACAAAACATAGAATGCATTGATCATGTATATCAAAAAAGGGATTGTATTAGTTATTATATATAGCAAATAGATATTTTTTTACAACTTTCAATCTATGTCAAGAGAGTCAAACCTATAGGAAATACCCTTGTAGCTCTATGAAATGGTAGCAACTATAGGGGAGATGTCATCCTCTACATAAAAAAAGGGCTTCTTTGATGAAATATTTTGGCTCGTAAGACCAAATACATAAACAGGCATCATAGTCATTTTTCAATGACTTGTATCTGGTATCGTCTACTATAATTGTGTTGGTTTCATTAAAATGTGGATGTTTCTATATACTCTCCTCAACCTCTTCAATAATATCTGCTTCTCACCTACCCCTTTTGGCACGTGCAAAACTTTATGAATAGAGTCGACCCAAACCTCACATTCATCCTGGCAAAATGTGTCTGCACATGTAAGTAAGAGGCTAGTCTCAAGTGCATGCATGTAAAGAGAATGCACAGTATTAGAGAAGGTTCAATTCAAGAAAGCAGGTGTGCATTGTATTCATGATATTATGCATTTTATAACATGACCAAAGCATATTATAGGCTTCCTTCCTTAGTGCGAGGATAAACTCCTCAGCATCAGGCCTCATGACTTAATAGAAATATCTGCTAACTTTCACACCCCATGGTTTAACTTTATCTGGAAGCGGCAACTACCAAAGATCATATGACACCTCAAAATAACTCTTCAGCAACACATTATTGACATCTAGAATCACTAGCTAATTACTTTTGGCTAGGACGCCTTTTGGGAGCTTCGTGTTCGCCAATGGCTCTTCTAAAACCACCATGGATGTTGCTTTCGTACCCAAAGTTGAAAGGAGTGAAATCATACACATTATTTGTATCAAAAGCTTGAATACAACATCTGTAGCTTACATTGCTGAGTATAGGAATATACAAGGCCAAATAAAATGCTAACAATACCAAATTGGTACTACTAGACTAACCTTTTGGAAGTATAAAGTTTCCAATTTGGTAGTATTATGTACAAATCTAGTGTTGTGCGATATAAAAGCTAGCATACAACATGATCTGACTCCACAAGAACCTTATAAGAAAGACAACTTGAAAGAACAAATATTTTATAAGAAATACAATATAAAAGATTTCCACTGCATAGTACAAAAATTGGTGCTGAGCAGTATAAAAACTAACATTTAGTTTTATGCTCATAATAAATAGAACAAAAAAATATTGTTAAAACTTTATAAAAAAGACAACATGGATGATTTCTAATGGACAGTACCAAATTTGGTACTATTAGATAGACCATTTGGTAGTATACGGTATCCAGTTTGGTAGTGCAAAGTACCAAATTTTGGTGTTGAACAATACCAAAACTAAGATTTGGTTTTACATAAGATTATCTAACTCCTTCACAAGACAACATGAAATACTATATAGACTAGACCAATGATAGATGGCAACGACAAAAGAACAAAAGAATGGCTTTGATTCATGTAAATCCAATACAATTCGCACATCTTGGGGGGCAAAGCCTTGTAGGCATGCAACTTCAAACCACAACTTACAAGGCACTTTGGTCCGTTTAGAATAAAAAGCTATAATAGAGTGGCTAAGTCTGTTTCTTCACCTGCATATTTGTCGCCCACAAAAGTTGTATCCCTCGCAGTCTTACTTCTCTCTGCAGTTTCAGTCTCATTAGTCTCCGTCTCCCCCTTTGCATCAACCTCCCCATCCTTGACAGTCTGTCATTTCGACCCCTCTTTGGAATCATTTTTCCCCTTGCCATCTCCCCCCCCCCCCCCCCCCCTCCTCTTGGTAGTACCTCCCGCGTGTCTAGTCACCTTTGTTGTACATCGTTGCTTAGCATCCTCCTCCCCTTCTTTCCATCTCCAATGCTCTCCCCCTTCTTGGAATTACCTCCCATATTCTTCCTTGCCTTTGTTGTACGGTTCTACATTGCATCGCCCTCCCCCTCTTTCCCCTTCTTGACATCTAATGTTTGCCCCCCCCCCCCCCCCCCCTGTCCTGGCTTTACCTCCCGCCTTATTGTAGGCCTTTGCTTTACTCCCCTTCTATCGCATATATTGTTCCCTTCCCCTTGGTATTAGCACCTCTTGTATCATCAACAGTTGGTATGTATTCATCTATCAGTACCTCTTGTATCATCAACAGTTGGCATGTCTTTATCAGTACCTCCTGCCTCATCGATAGTTGGCATATCTTTATCAGCAGACAGCAACTTCCCCATCAACAATTGGGTTATGTTCATTAGCAGCCTTCACCTCATCAAGAATTTGGATCCCATCATCATGAGCCTTGGTGTCATCACCCTTTGCCTCTATGTTGTCACCCATATGCCACCCCTCTTCATCCAAGTGAATGGACTCTCTCTTTCAACTCTGCTTCACCCGATGTACACATTCTACCCTCCACATTAGTCCCTCCTTGGTTGTCCACGATTGTGCCTGAACCCTCTAGCCCTTGCTCATCCCCTAGACCGTCCACAACAAAATTCTTCAAGTCCCACAAGACATGTTGTACTTCCTTGACAACATCATCTTGGTATTTTTGCTTTTAGCCACATACTATATTTATATTGCATGCCTATTTTAAAAAACCCATTTCCCTCTAATGTATACATAAAAGTATACATTTTGGATACTAATAATCCTCTCCAGGTAACTCATGTGATATGATACACCGCTTGAAATGTGACCTCCTCCAAGGAGATTTACGGGTATCATATATCCTTGGATTTTCAAGTCATGATGATATGGATCGAACAAATGTGGTACTACGTGGGCGTGGTTATATAGGTTAGGGTAGTCATTAAAGCCTAGCTATGAGCATAATAGTTTAATGTTTGAATCAAATGGTATGCACATGCTGCTATTGGGGAAAAAGGATGTGCCTTCCTCACCATTTATTATACAACCAAACTTATGAACCTCTCTTTTGAAGATGAGATAAAAGAACTCTTTTTATGTTACTCTATGTCATTTCTTGTCTCAATAATTTAATAATGATTGAATATTTCTCAACGATGTATTTTTCTCTCTCTTGTCTTTCATCTCTTGCTACACCTCTATCATCAAAACAAGCAAATGTTTCTATTGAATTAAAATGACTATTAATAAAATAGTTTAAATGTGCGATTCATGCAATGCAGGAAAAAATAGAATGCAGGCATCCGTACTTAAAGTCACAAAGTACCTCAAAAAACTTACATCAAATGGAAGAGTTTTCACCAATGAATGCATAGATATGCCCAGAATTGCAACGCTACACCATACAAGCAAGATAAGAGAAAAAGAAGAAAGAGGGAAGACACAGTGACAACAACAATCATACGTTAAATTTCATTATCCAAAAGCTCAAGGCTTGTTTACAAAAATTGGCTTTTTTGTACATTAGGCAAGGTTTAAAAATGAAGACTTTGACTCAAATTCATGGTAATGAAGTGTTGGAGATCAGATATAAGCAATAGATATCCCTTCCGTTTTGTTTTTTCTTGTATCCTTTTTGCATTGAGAATAGTTGTTCCAAGGTCATTTGTAGCAAACATTCATCCCATAGAAAGCTTTCAAAAGCCCTAGGCGATTTTAAGAGGTGTTTGAATGCTACAAGAGACAATGTAACTTTTGGACTTGGCCATGCCACCCTTACTAGTTTCATTGCTTAATATTCATCTATTTTTGGCTTACAATAGGCCCTACTAAAACCTAACACATGGAAAGCTAATGATGGCAAACCTTTTCTCCCTTTCTATGTAAGAGGGGCATTAAATAGGATGATAGTTGATATTTGTTTTAGTAATCCTTTTTCTTATCCTCTTCTACAGGCCATTGTAACTTTGCACCTTTTTATCTTCTTTGTCTTCGAACTAGAGAGAGAATTTTTGTTTCTTGAACCTCAAATGTAAATTCCATCTTCACAAGAACATTTGTGAGTGACATCTTGATGCTATGATCCATTAACACTAGGTTGGTAATGGGACACTTTTATGTCCTGTTAAGTGACCATTTTCCTTGAATTATGTCAAGAGTTTCAAAATGTATTTTGAGGTGCTATCTATCTAGAAAGTTGTCTCGTGAGTTGAAGAAAACTCGACATGTTTTTGGAATATCAATTCCATCTTTAACCTTGTCCTTGCACAACATTTCACAACCTAAATTGTGTGAAAAAACGGGTCCTATTTTTGGCTTTTTTCAACTTTTTGCGAATATACCACTCTAGAATTCATTTTTGTGAGGTCTATAATGCTAAAGAACTATCTTTAGTAATCTTCAACATGTCCTGATGCTTCTAGGGAGAAATAAATATTAAAGTTGTAAGTTATGACCAAATTACAAAAATTGTCAAATCTTGTTTTTTAGCCAATTTTAGCTCTTCTATGATTTTTTTGGTGGATTTAATGATATCCAAATGCATTTTTTATTTTCTATGTCGCATATTGTAACATGAAGCTAATATTCCTTGAGTTTTGGGGCGCCTAATACCCTATTTTGCATAGTACACAACGATGGTTGATTTTTTCAATTATAGAAGAAAACAAAACATTCTAGTATATCAAGTATAGCTTTATCAATATTGTTAGTTTCTTGTGACAACTACATGAATTTTGTAGGTAGTAACCATATCTAGTCATAAGGATCAAATTTGGCTAGATATTGAATAGTTTCTATGGGATTCTACAACTCATAATGTTGAACCCAGTTTTTTCATGTTTGCTGTATTTAGCACTTCATCTTTGTCCCCAGAATTCCCCTTGGTAAGAGATGTATTATTCTTTTGACATGCTCCACGGCTCCTTATGAACATAAAGGACAAAAGGGAACTAGGAAAACACGCATATATTATTTGTATTGAGGGTGGCTATAGAAACTTTGATGATAGGTTTGCAGAATGGTAAAAATTCAACTTTTTTGTACCTATTTATTTTGGCAAAACAAAAAATAGTGAGTGAGAAGCAATCATATGTCCTAATCACCAACCCATTGAAGTTAACTAGGGAATTTATCTCAAGTCCTACAAAAATCCCTAATCTTATTTTTATGCAACAAAACTTAAGAAATGACTGTTTTGATGAATATGCAGTGGTCCATCAACTTTGGAGGCTTGGTGTGACCAAAAGATGAGAAATTTTACAAGTTTCTTATTTTTTCCATGTGTAGTAGGCCTTGAACTATAACCTCATGAAAGGATTTTACAAAATGAGTGGATCTACTATGGTTTTGGAGGTTTTGTTCAAAACCCTGAAAGGACACTTTTATGTCCTGTTAGGTTACCAACCTAGTGTTAATAGCTTAAGAAATTCCATTTTCATGACACTGTAAGTCTTCACATGTCTAGTATTAAAAAGTTCATATAAAAATTGTGATGCAATATCCATTGCTTACAACCAAGTATTTATCTATATTTTGTCAAAAAAGTGGGTCTTTTACTATCAATTTATTTGAAAGTGAGTATTACAAGTCGGTGAAAATTTTCAGAAGTGAGTAAATCAATCCAAACACAAAATATTTTGTTTCATTGTCTATTTCTCTAAGGAAATATTTGATGGACATAATTACCCACCATTATGGTCTTCAATATGCAACATGCTCTGGTTGCAAACGTCTACTAAGGAAATACTATATGAAGACAACTATCCATTATGGACTTAAATGATGTAGCGTGCTTTAGTAGCAAAGAGTGTATGGATTGGTATGCAAGATCACGATGTATTGGGTCCAAGGTCTATTCATGATACTTTAGATTCTAGCAATTCTATTACTAGAGTTTTGACAAGGAATCCCAATCCTTGAGCGAGTACTTCAAGTAACAAGCGAGTACATAAAACAAAAAAGCCAAGATCAAGACCTCAATAGTTACTCTACAGAGGATAGTGTAGCAAAGTAAATGCAAAACCAAACATAACCCTCCACAACCCCCATGGGGTTCAACCCAGATGCGACATATTTTTTGCAACCCCAAAAACATGGTGCAACAACCCCGTGCTTAATATCATGTAAGCCATCATTAATGAATCGCATACATCTGCTTGTTTGATTTTGTAGAATCCCAAAACTTTTCATCTTACATTGACTTTGCAAACCCATTTTTGTCATCGACTTTGTAAACCCATTTTTGCCATCGATGAATGGGTGAGACTAACCAAATTTCTAGCATCCAAGGCAACAGATGATTGCTTTAATAATCTCTAGGCAAGGACTTGCATACAATGGGCATTGTTCGTCTTTGCCCCTTTAAGGTAGAAATTACACTTAACACTTGGCCATTGCCATGTCTACCGAAGCAGATTCATATAAATAAGCTTGTGGCCATGCTGTGGTCCATGGTCTGATCCTAAATTTTGAAGACACTAAAATATATACTAAACTATAAACCAATTTTTAAAATGTGAGATTCTTAATTTTGAAGACGCTAAAATATTTTATTTTAAAAAAATTAAATTATGTCCAATCCATCAACACAATTTTGATTGAAATTACTTTGACCCAATCAAATGTGTCAACTATGAATTTAGTCCGTGTAAAAGGAAAAGAGTACCTTGAGAATGGGCAAAATTTGTGACAGACCTTCGGTTTGCACAGGACATAAGATGATTCATTTAAAGATAATGCTCGAAAAAACCTAGGTTAAGTGACCCCACCTAAAATTTTGAGATTTACCTCTAAATTTTAGGTTTGAGGGTAAGAAAACCTACAAATTTTGGAGAAATGCAATGTAATTTAGTGTGAAAACATTCAAATTTAGTCATAGTAGGGGCACCTGCTCAAGAAATTCAAAAAACCATGAGCACCAACTTGGGCCATGACGAATTAACTGCTCTTTAGAACAAAAAAACAGGCCGTATGGGGCTGCTGCTGAGCTGCTCATAGAAAATAATAAGGGCTCTAACGAGAGCGAGAGACTACTTTGAGGTGGGGTCGATAAGATCCACAAGTAGTTTTTGTACTCTGAATGAGGCGCAATCCTTTGGGGCTCAAGCATGCTAGTACCCAATGCTTGTGGCGGCCACTCAGCCTACCTGTCGGCCCCCCCTTGTCTGCCAACTTTGTCAACACCTCCTCCAACAAGGTCAGCCACCCCTCCACCCCCACCTCCCCAAATCCCACCATGTGCTCTACCGCAAGCCTCACAAACATATCCTCTTCATCCAAACATCTCATCAGAAAATCTAGCCCCACCTTGTTAACGAACATATACCTAATTAGCTCCATATGATTCCTGGCCACCCTCTTCGCCTACACATTCCGCCAAAACTCAGCACGCCTGAACTCATCTACAAGCATGCTGAACGCAAAGCACAAAAGCTCCAACTCATTGTGAACAACCTATATCATTACATATAATCTGATCATCCAATTCTTAAGCACTTTTTCATTGGTGCCCACGACCCTGAAGACATTGGTGTAGACCTCAAAGCAACCAAAAATGGTGTCGTTATCCCTATAGAAGAAGATGTTGCAGCCAAAGACGTTGCTACAATCAATGTTAGGGCCTCGCTCAGAGAAGCTGAAAGAGAGAAGTAGAGCAAAAGGGTGGAGAACTCGCCAAAGCTGCCAAGTACACACAAAGAATGAGAGAATTAATTAGAGCTTGAGAGAGGAGCATCTGGGTGCAGTGGGCTAGAAGGGGCTTATCACACCACAAGAGAGTTGATGTCGACGAGGTTGTAAAAAAGGAGGAGGGATGAAACCATATTATGGATGGAACCGAGGGCGGTGCTCAGTGCAGGGAAAGGCGAGTAGAACTCTGTCTTCTTCACAAACAAGAAGGCCTCAGTAAAGGTCTCCGGCAGATAAGGGGTAGCAAAGCTATGAGAGGAGGGTGGAGGAGTTGATGTTGAGGTGGATGAGAAGGCCAAGGAGGATGCAGAAGACGGCCAAGTGTAGTTGCTGGAGGTGGACATGTTGTTGGGACTTTTGAGCAGAGCTACGTATCGCTGCCATACCAAACACAGAGTGGAATTTGTGTATTATTCTATTGGGGGGTGAGTAGGAGGCAAGGCGGCCACCTTCCAAGAGCAACAAGTAGAAGTTGTGTGAATGGGACCCCTGATGGCTTCTCCATAGATTTAACCACCGCCCCAGCTAGCTGCCCGGAGGACCGCGCGCCAGCGCGGGGTACTTGCTGCAATTATTTCCATCAAAAAAATATGTCTCAGCTTAATATTGATCTAGTGCATATTGGTTTGCTTTTATAAAATACTACTAATACTTTAAAGATGCCAGATTCCCTCAACTCATATCATGTAGTCTGCGTATGTAATTCGCCCTCGTCCTTTGTATGCAGGTTGCATGCCCATCCTCCTCAGACTGCACATGCACCTCTTGCCCATTCTCTTCGCCATCCTCCTCAGCTTTTATAGAGGCTACACTTCCCCCAAGCCCTAGGTCTTCGTCCTCATAACACACACACATACACACAGGTCCGTAAAACCTCTTGCAAACTATTCAAGCTATACTCAACCACCTTAACCTACATTGCGTGTAGCTATGCCAGAATTTACAACTTCATGATCACGGGAAAACAGAGAGAGAGAGAGAGAGAGAGAGAGAGAGAGAGAGAGAGAGAGAGAGAGAGAGAGAGAGAGAGAGATGTGGGTTAGCATGCAAACAATCATCGTTTGCAACTGAGAGAAAGGGTTAAAGGTCATCCACTCAACAATGCTACTATTTTCCGAGCTCTTTGAATCTGTTCTGATTCTCTTTGTAATTTCCTTTTTTTTTCAAACGTTGGCACATATTTGGGCACTCTTAAACAAATTCAATACGTAGGAATATTCTCCTTTGCCCGCCTTCTTCCATTCCCCCTCATCCCTTGCTTCCTCCCACTTCTCCTACTCTTGTTGTTGTACAGACTCCATGTCTTTCCTGTCGCACAATCTTGCAAGGCTTTGTGGCACAAAATCCTTGCTATTGGAGGAGAGAGAGAGAGAGAGAGAGAGAGAGAGAGAGAGAGAGAGAGAGAGAGAGAGAGAGAGAGAGATGCGTTACTTGCATCAATTGTAGTGATGAACACACATGCAAGCGAGCGACGGAGCAATAAGAGCAAGAAAGAGACAGAGCATCTCCATCGTAGTTAGATGTATAGCGAGGGATCAAGATGGGCAATAGTGGCTGCCTACGGAAAGAACAATCACCATGCACACCGGCAGTTGCACAACGAGAGAGAGAGAGAGGGAGAGAGAGGGAGAGAGAGAGAGAGAGAGAGAGAGAGAGAGAGAGAGAAAGTAACGCCACCTATTTTTCTTGCTTACCCCACATTGACCTTGCTCCTTTGGAGTGATAAAAGCATCATCAACGGATTCGCAGTTTTAAGGATTTGTTTAAAATCGTGGCGACATACTGTGTCGTTTTCAATTTCAAAAATGCCAGGTGAGGGCAAGCACAAAAGGAGAAATTTCATCCCAAATATAGAGAAAAATATTGTAAATAATGGAAAAAATAATGTAATGCTTTGAAATTTCCTCTTGGTAAGAAAAGGAATTTTGTATACCAAGAAAAGGAATTTTGTATGTTTGGGAAAATGGTATTTTTTGATCACTCCATTGGACTGCACGCCTGCTATTGGACCGCTGGTCCTTGCTGTAAATTTCTCGGTTTCCTTAAAGGCAAGTTCGAAATCTAACAATTTAAAAACATTGGACCCGTGAGCAATTTTGTCAAGATTTGGAAAAAAAAATCCCAGCATTGTTGATAGTGGACCGCACACCGGCATGTGGTCCTTGGTGTAAGAGGTGATGCTGTAAAATACAACCCAAAATCACACTAGAGCACCTACAGATTTCAGAGACCCACATTAACGCTGCCACTGTCATGCACTTTGTACAGCTTCCCCATCGCTTTCCTCTTTCCCTCCTCGTCCTACGGCTTATGCTGTGTTGCTTGGCGGGCACAAGTAAAGCGTCGGAACTCTCACCCAAAGCCAGTTGTGCACCCAACTCTCACCCCACCTTTGCAAGGCCTTCCTTGAGCCCTTCGATGAAGCATGTCACAGACACTCTTAGTCACCCAACTACACACACCCTCGCATCATGCTACCTGCCAATATCACCACCCAATTGGCTCATATTTGTTGCCACCTCTCGAGTCTAGCACTTGCTACTAGAAACTAACTTATACACAAAAAAATTTCTTTGCTTGAAATGAGCCTCACAAATCCATTTGGCAATCAAAAAATGTCCACTTGAGGTGTGCAATCAGACTATGCATTCTTGCCATACAATTTATTTGAATTTTATACATATTTACTCCATGATTTCATGAGTCTATTTGAACCCATCCGGGTATTTCAAATTTGTAGTAGTGTCTATTGTATCCCTAGGACCTTAGGCATTTGGCCTCAAAGATGGCTGTAATCCCCTCGCTTTATATTGCAACCCCATGTTGCAAACCTTCCTTTATGGGCAGTCCATCCATGCCATTACACTTGGTCCTATAAGCGCATGGGCTACATGTGATGCCAATAATCTAGGCCCACTGCCATTGTCTCCCGAGTGTCTCCCATTTTCCTAGTGAGGGACCCATCTTGCATACCCCACCGTGGACCCCACCTGCTTGTGATCTCTCATTCACAATCCATGTCTCACCAACCCGTTGACCCTAGTCTGCCTTAACACATGTAGACCAATTCTTTATGCGTATTGGCACACCGCAAAAATCTACTAAAACACACACACATACACACACTTAGGCCCATGTCACACAAGGACATGCGGCCACACCACTTTATTGAAGTTGGCCGGGTAAATGTAGTCACAATGGGTCATTACTTAAACAATGCCCACATTTTTCAATGAATTCCCTATAGCCAAGTGGTAGAACGTCCGCGTTTCATGCTGGCGAGTAGAGTTCAAGACTTGTAGTCTTATTTCGTGCACTCACTTTTTGAAGTTGGCCGCTTCACTCACAAGTTGACCGGCCTCTCTTGCTCGGGTTTTAGTTCGCTCGAGAAATCTCACTCGAGCTATGGTAAGACTCAGCCCGCTACTAAGAAAGCTTGTTGAGATAATAATGATGTGGAGACGCATGGCTTGATTGAGCTCTTTATTATATACTCCATCACACATTTGCTCAAAAAAAAAGTAGCTAAGCAGACCTAAGGAAATGTGCTTTCTTTTTCTAAGAAAATCCCAATGAGGCTAGATTTGCTTCCCTTTAGAATTAATAAGGATCCAAAAGTATGCAACAAGAGGAGAATAAAATGAATGTATTCCTTGCAGAAATTAAAGAATGTATTTTTATATATAAAATGAATGTATTCCTTATAGAGATTGAAAATTTCAAGGAGGATTTGACTATTACTCGCAATATTATTCCTCTCAAGTTTCATGTCTAGGCGATTCTCCAAGGTTTTGCTTCCATTTGGCTACTCACAATAGAGGGTGGAACACCTGATGCTATTTAAGCTTAATGCTCTCATCTTGATGCTATTATAAGAGGTTTGATTCAATAGAAATAGGGCTAAACAATGGGCTACTGAACAAGCCGTACTTGATGACAAAGGAAAGAAAAGGCTAAAATACAATTAATGTAAGGTTAACAATCACATCATTAAGCAATTTTGCAAGTTAAATAGAAATGAGGATCGTAAGTGAGGCAAAATGTGGCACATACAAATGCTTCTTCTAATGTAGATTTTTCTATGTTGTGAATAGGGTATAAAGTGGTCATTGTTAGTGTGACCCGTATACTCATTATGCAAGTGAGTGTAGATTCACAAGATGCTTAGATTGTAGTGCTACAAAGCACATTACATCTCATCATGATATGTTTTCTTTTGAGGCGGTAATGCCTCTTATCCTCCAATGCATACACAAGTGAGTGGCAACTCTTCCACACTTTATTCAACACCTTTTGATACATTACATTATACATACCTAGGATCACAAAGAATTTATTGTCTATCTCTACGTTTACAAGGCTAGGTCTTGAAGCTCAATGCAAACAAGAAATGTGTGAAAGATTCATGATGCTTGGTTTCTAATTCATTGCCTATTTTTGTAGATGTAAAACTTCAACATGTACCTTTTGCTTACTTGAGTTTTGCTTGTTCACCATACTCGCAAAATTTTTAGATGGTTGCTTTGCTACCCTCATATTCCACTATTCATACATGTAATTGAAGGCTTTAGTTATTCTAAAACGCATCATTCTAGAATAACAACGAACAATTCTCTGCAAGCTACTCTCAAATTGCAACTTGTCCATGATGATGTTTGTGGTTCGATACACTCCATCTTTTGGCAATATTTTGTGCTCCATAACTTGTTATGAGGTTTTCTTAAGGCTTGATGGGTGTATCCACTTAAGGCAAAGTCGAAAATGTTTAGGTGCTTAACCAATTTCTAATTATGGCTATCTCTGGTTATTCTACATCTCAACTAGCTAAATTTTTAAAAATCTCAAGTCGCTTCCCATTTTTTAGCACTAGTGTTATGAGGCTTTGAAGAAGCCTTAGAGTATATGGGTTTATCATAGCATTCGATCTTGCAACGAGTCTCCATAATGCATTTTATAGGCATGACCAGATTAAAAGCATGCATATTTGCAAGAGAGGCAAGATAAACTGCATTGGATTATCAATGATTAAACTTGTAATTCTTGCTACTCCAATTCCACAATAAAGTTGCTTAAGCAACAGTCCAACACTATGGATGTTGGCAAGCCACGGTACTTGAAAATTTGGGATATGAAATGCCATTTGATGTGCCTTAATAGTCTTTTTGATAGGAATAATGTGTGCTTGTTTGCTAAACCTGTCGACTATTGTCCATATTCCTATATTCCCATGGATAGACTTGGGCAATCCATGGATATGCTCTCCCATGGTGAATTAGGAATTGGCAATGACTAGAGCAATCCAGGTTGCTTCCCTTTATCATACTTTGTCTTTTGGCATACCATGCATTTTGAAACATACTCTTGTATGTCTACTTTCATGGTAGGCCAATAGAAGTATGTCTCCACTCCTCAAAGAGTAGGTTGCACTACAAGAGGTTGTGTGCTCTTGTGACGCTGTTAGCGACGGAAATACACTGGGTTTTTATAACCCCCGGCGTCGCTAAAACCGTCGCTAATAGCGTCGCTATAAGCGTCGCTATATAGAGACGCTCATAGCGACGCTCATAGCGACGTTTACACAGAAGTCTATAGCGACGCTTATAGCGACGTTTACACAGAAGTCTATAGGCGTCGCTATAAGCGTCGCTATATAGAGACGCTCATAGCGACGCTCATAGCGACGTTTACACAGAAGTCTATAGCGACGCTCCAGAGCCATAAATAGCGACGGTTATAGCGACGCCCGAGAGAATTTTTTTTTGGTGGCAGGGCATTGAATGCCTTGCCACCCATCAACCATATTGTACTTGATTCACTTTTTTAAAAAAGTGCAAGGGTAGATAATAGACCCAAAATAGTCACCCACAAGACGCATTGTTTGCAAAATTGACAAGCGTAAAATTGACAATTGTACACATCATAGGCAAAATGAATTGATTGGCAAATGTAATAATGACAATTGTACAACATCATAGGCATAAAGAATTGATTGGCAAAATGAACTGCGGTGACAAATGTAATAATATACATGGTTCAAAAAGACGTATAAAATCCGTCTCATGATACATAAGCTATGAGAAACCCTAAACTAATGCTATCTAGCTACGGCTAAACTGACGTCGTCTAGTCAGACGTCTCATAGCGTCCAGGCGGCGTATTTGTCGGATTCTGCAAAAAAAGACAATAAGACAGCTTTCAGTAAGTATAAACATATAACAACATTTATAAAACAATACAAAAAATAGAAAAGAGTAAACCCTAATACTAACCATGCCTCCGTGAGAACTGAGAATGTCCATCAGGGCGTTTAAGCCCTTCCTGCCTACGTACTCGCGCTCGTACGGTGTGGGATCACGTCCTATCATCGACCACTGTCAAAACATACAAAGATTTCATTATGTTAGAATTAAAAAACTCATAAACCCTAAACTATCGAACATAAAGAGCAATGCGAAAACACTTACAAAATCGGCCTCAAATGATGCCCATCCACCGCTCCCCAAGTGGTGCGAGCTCCCTGCCTCTACTCGCGCTCTGGCTGCATCCTTTTGTTGCTTCCACTTGTCGGGATTCTCGCGCGCTGCTGTCTTCGCATTCTTCCAATCTTCTTTGGCCAGCCAATCTGGCCTGTTCCACCCATGCTTGATTGCTTTTTGCACTTCGGAACGCTTGTGTTTGCAGTATTCGCGCATTCGAATCTTCATCAGGTCTTCATTGAAGCGCTGATCCCGTGTTGGAACGGGAAACTCATCATGAAGTATGCTGATGACTCTGTCTTTTAAATCACTTGGTACTTCACTCCATTTGTTTAGTATGTAGTGTCTAAACAGCTGAGAGCAAAGACCAAGTATGCGCGAGATCACCTTCTTGCCGTCATCATCCATGATGATGCCGTCGCTGAAGTCGATGGAGTAAGGCAAGCCCTCTGGCCGGTGACGCGTGAACCTGGGTGTCCCGGCAGGGGTCTCTAGCGGCGTGTCAATGGGGGTACGGACGTCAGGTGTCTCCACCGGCGTCTGGGCCCCGAAGCGAGGAGTGTCGAGTGGGGTGGCTCCTGGCGGAGTAGGTAGAGGTGTGTAGCTGCTAGGAACAGTCAGCCGCGCAAAACCTGGCGTAGATGGCGATGCTGTGGCTGGTGTGGGGGCGGGCAAAGAAACATCGAGAGACAAACATCCCTCAATGGCAATCGGTAAAATAAACTGTAAAGTATGTACAACAATGATATTAAAGTCCACATTTTATGCAATGATATTAAAGTCCACTATGAACGTACCTGACACATTTTATGCCAATCGTGTGACTTCAAACCGGTAAGCTTTCCTTCTTTAGTAAAACACGTTCGGAGCGAGTGCATTACACCAGTGGGGGTCCGCAAAGATCGAATGGTCTCTTTTACTTTGCGTTCTTGGGCTCCTGTGAAAATCCATGGTGCTTTAGGGAGTTTTATCGATCCATCAGACGCTGTTTGCGGCCAATATTGCTCCATACGATCCATATTTCTAAGGTCAACTCTGGCTCCCAAAGTATCTTTCTTGCCGGTCAGATGGTCCCATAGTAGATTACCCACATTCTTGAATATGTGCATTGGATCGAGCAAGTGATTGATCATGAGTCGGGGCCAGTATGGTAACTCGTACCATAGAGATAGTCTCTTCATCCCTGGAGGCAATCTGTCATCGCACATCTCCTTCTGCTCTAACCATGCTTGTGCAGACATCCTTGGTGGCTCTCTTCCCAAAAAGCCATTGCATAACACATGATTCTCTGGAAGATACGCTTGATGACCTTCGTAGATTTGCTTCTTCAGTGAGGGCGCCCTACGTGCATTTAGTCTAGGTCCACATGTGACACATGCTCTGTATCTTCTTGTTTGAAGCCCTGCATGTATACACATGATAATAGATCAACTATGGGAAAAAACAAGATTTACAGTGTCTGAGTGAGGAGTGTCAATAGATCACCTGAGCATTCTGTTAGCCCGGGATAGTCATGCATGGTCCACATTAGAATGCCTCTGATCAAAGCATTCCGTCGTCCTGTGTGTCGGCTCATATCCACCACCTCTATGCCAATCCACAATTGTTGTAGCTCTTCCAATAGTGGACGAAGATACACATCCATATTCTCCACTTTATATCGCCCTGGCATAATCAAGCTTAGCCATAGGTGCCCCTTCTTCGTAGTCAACCACGGGGGAATGTTGTAGTTGACGATGACAACGGGCCATACACTGTAAGATGTTGATCTTTGACCAAATGGATTTACGCCATCCATAGCCAGGCCTAAGCGCAAATTTCGAGCTTCCCTGGCAAAATCCGACCATGTTCCATCTATATGTTTCCAGGCTGCGCAATATGCAGGAATTCATAGCACACCATCCGAAGATTTATTCTCCTCATGCCATGATGCTAGGGCGGCCATGGACTTACATTCGAAGAAATGCTTGATGCGAGGAAGCAGAGGAAAATGTCGCAAAACCTTTTGTGGAATTTTTGTCCCGTGGAGATCTACTCGATATCTTTCGGAATCACATTTCGGACACTTCTCCAAGTCTATGTATTCCCCTTTGAAAAGAATGCAGTCATTAGGACAAGCGTGGATAGAATTGTAATCCATCCCCAAGTTTCGCAAAATCTTTCTTGCTTCATCTCGGGAATCTGGCATCACATTGTCAGCTGGTAGTATGTGCTCTTTAAGCAATCTACACAACATAAAAATACGATACAGTCGTGTAAAAATCTATCAGATCATTATACATTTAGAGTTTTATTAAAGTAAACTAATTGTAATAGATCACCTGAAAAGCGCTGTGACGCTAGTGTCACTCCATCCAAACTTTGCCTGCTTGTTGAGAAGAACCAGGAGTGCTTTCAATCTAGACATACGTGCTCCATTATACAATGGCGTATCGGCTTCACTTTTCATATCATCATAGATAAGCCTTTCTGAATCCATGATCGTCTCGATCATTTCATCAATCTCGGGCTCAAACATTGCCTCGTTGGGAATGTGCTCTGCATGATCATCCCCCGAGCTGTCAGAGGCTACATCTTGTGGCCTCACATATGCTGCTTGACCAAAGCGCCTGCGAACACGTCTATTGGGTTGCAAGATTGCTGCTTGTTGGCCAGCGTTAGAGTCCGACGAGTTATAATTGGCAACAACTCGATCTATAATAGATGGATCGAACTCACCAAATTCGCGAACGTGCTGCAAAGAAACACGTCTTGTCCGTCGCACAGCATGCTTGCATTGATTACAAGGACATAAGACCCTCGTTGAGAGATAGGTGTTTTGGTTGGACGGTCCCACATCCTCGTCACTACTCATAATGAGGATAAAAATCTTATAACCTGGACAACAAATTTAATATTCTATTGGCATTCTTCGTCTTATCTCTCTCTCTCTCTCTCTCTCTCTCTCTCTACCTCACATTCTCTAGTCATGTCCAATCCCCGCACACCTCGGTCTAGAGGTGCACGGAGATCAGAACCACCGGGTTATAATCTCGTCTTTATTGGTCAATACCTATATTTGTGGGTACAAGAAATCTACAGACCCACGTCTACATGATACTGCATGTAGTGGACAAAACCCCTTTGCCTCTTCTCTAGCTGTAGCACTTCACAGCATCTTAACATCTTTTCACAGTAGATCTTTTCATTGTTCGTCTAACTCTAAACCCTAAACCGTAAGTAATTCTTGCGTGGACTCGATCTAACGTAAATAAGCGTAAATCTAAATAAACGTAAATCTAACTAAAAATAAACCTAAATCTAATTTAACGTAAGTCTACATCTAACCTAATCTTTAACGTCTTTTGGGATAGTTTCCTACGACGTTAAAACTCTCTTCTTCTTGTGTGTGTGTGTGTGTGTGGGTAAACCTAAATAAACCTAAGTCTAATCTAATATAACATAAATCTAAATCTAACGTAAATTATGTTATATTAAAAACAAAGAACTAAACTAGTAGGGATTATAAGAACCTTAAAACTGATTTAACACATAATTTTTCACATAACTCGGCAAGAGTTGGCATTCTCATCACTAAAGATGTGAGAGTTAACTTCCGGCGGTGACGCTGCCTCATCTCCATCCACATCTGACGACAGCAATTGGCTCTTTGGACCGTTCTTGCTCTTGTTACTAACTTTGAAGTTGCTGTTGAATGACTAGAGGTTGTCTAGATGGTCATTGTCGGGGATGTAGTGACTCTTGCCGCCCTGAAGATCCACCTTCTTCCCTATCTTCTGAAGACATTTCACCAGTACTTTTGGATCGACGGAGCCCACCATGAGTGAAGGCAGCAATACCCTATATTCCATTGAGGGCTTTCTTCACCCGCTTCATGCAGGCATCGCAGTCTATGGAGACCTAAATCTAATCTAATATAACGTAAATCTAAATCTAGCGTAAATAAACGTAAATCTAACTAAAAATAAACCTAAATCTAATCTAATTTAACTTAAATAAACCTAAATCTAATTTAACGTAAATCTATATCTAACCTAATCTTTAATGTCTTTTATGATAGTTTCCTACGACGTTATAACTCTCTTCTTCTTGTGTGTGTGTGTGTGTGTGTGTGGATGTGTGTGCCAATAAAAAGAGATAAATGGTATAACCTTTCTATCACCCATGCCAAGTATGATAGATTGGTTATGCCATTTCCCTCTTGAATAATAGGTCTTGAGTTCAACTCCTCGTCGGCTAGATCTTTAGGTCTTTTAATTTTAATTAGTTTCCTACGACGTTAAATTAGTTTCTCTCTCTTTCTCTCTCAATGTGTGTGCGTTTTTTTGTTTATGCATGTTTTCTCTCTCTTTTCCTCTCTCAATGTGTGCGTTTTTTGTTTATGCATGTTCTCTCTCTCTTTTCCTCTCTCAATGTGTGCGTTTTTTGTTTATGCATGCTCTCTCTCTCTCTCTCTCTTTTCCTCTCTCAATGTGTGTGTGCATTCTTTGTTTATGTATGTGTGTGTGCGTTTTTGTTTATGTTTGTACTCTCTCTCTCTCTCTCTCTCTCTCTCTCTCTCTCTCTCAAAAACACTATGTGTGTGTGTGTGTGTGAGAGAGAGAGAGGGAGGGAGAGAGAAAGAGGGGAAGGGAACATGAGAGTGAGGAGAGGGAAGGAGCATACCTGGCTCTCCTTCCTCTCCTCGTGTGTGTGTGTGTGTGTGTGTGTGTGTGTGTGTGGAGAAGAAAGAGAGAGAGAGAGAGAGAGAGAGGGAGAGCGTTACCTGCTCCTTGCTTGAGGGCGCCGAAAAACTCAGATCTGAGATCTGAGTTTTTGGGCGCTCTCTGTTATTTTTTTTAGCCCAGCCGGTGTCGCTATGAGCGTCGCAAATTTACTTGTAAATTTGCGACGCTCATAGCGACGCCGGGAAATATTTTTTTTTAGCGTCGCTGTGTGAGCGTCGCTAATGTGAATAGCCTCTTGTAGTGTTGAATCCCTCTATGACATGCATAAGGAGGAGCATGGGATTCATACATTACTTTCTCATGGAGTGAGTTAGTAACACATAGACTATTTCCATAGAGAAGAAAACCATCCTGCAAGGTAAATGGTTCCTCTTTCTTCCCTAATGCAAGGGATGAAATCACATCCTTGAAATCGGGATCAATAGCATACTCATCTATCATAGAAGATAGATCATTGTGAGTTGCTATAGATACCACATTTGATCTTGGCCGTCGTGATAGTGCATCGGCTACTTTATTGTGCTTGCGCCCACCTCATTCGTTTGTCAGAGAGCTTAGTTTGCGTCATGAAGTACTTGAGGCTTTGGTGATCGTTCGTAGGATGAATGTAGTCTCCAAAAGATAGTGCTTCCATGAGTCTAGGGCATGTAGAATAGCTAGTAGCTCCTTTTCATATATGCCCAATACTTGCTCATCGACATTGAGTCTTTGACTCTCGTATTCTGTGGCATGCCCTTCTTGAAGCAAAGCTGGTCCAAGGCAATCACCACAAGCATCACATTGGACCTCAAAGGGCTTTGAGAGGTCCAGTAGGGTAAGCACATATTGAGAGATAAGCTTCTCTTTGAGCTTCTCAAAAGCATCTTGCTCTTTTGCAGTCCATGTATACTTGACGTTCTTTTTTGTTAAGTCATGTAATGGTCCTGCTATTAGCAATAATTTTTCTATGAAGCGTCTACAATATGCACACATACCAAAATAAAGCTTCATAGCTTGTGTAGATTCCTTGGATTAGGCCATCCTTTTATTACCTCTAACTTTGTTGGATCCTTTCAGATGCCGTCTTGGGAGATAATGTGACCTAAGTATTGAATATCTTGTAGGAAAAATTCACTCTTCTTTTGATTAATAATAATCTTATTCTCTCTCAGAACTTGAAACTAGATTACCCAGAGATGTTGCTTATGCTCCTCAAGAGAATTGGACTAGATAATAATATCATCAAAGAACACTAGTCCAATAAAATTGCGGTGGGGCCAAAAATTTTCCTCCATTAAGCGGTTGAATGTGGCCGGAGCATTTGTCAAGCCAAAAGGCTTGACAAGATATTCATAAAGACCAAATGTAGTGCAAAAGCGGTCTTTACAATATCTTCATTGACTATCCTTATATGGTGATAGCCCCTTTTAAGGTCAATCCTACTGAAGTATGTAGACCCTTGTAACTTATCAAATAGATCTTCAACTCGCGGCACGGGAAATCTATTTTTGATAGTGATCCTATTTAGTGCTCTATAGTCGACACACATGCAATATGTGCTGTTTTTCTTTTTTACTAAAAGGACTGCTGAACAAAATGGAGAAGATCTAGGCCTCACCATCCCTTTTTCTACAAGTTCATGCACTTGCCTCATGATGTCCTCTTGTTGAGGTTGTGAAACTCAATAAGGGGGCTTATTAGGCTGTGAGCTTCCTGGTAGAAGCTCTATTGCATGATCATCATCCCCTCATTTTGGAGGTATCTCTCTAGGGATATCATCAATAAAAATAAAAACATCTTGGAATTCATTTAGAAATTAGACAACTCTAATTCCTCTTGATTCCCACCATTTAAATCTAGTAAAACATTAGGATCATTTACAAATTCCTTCATAAAAATCATGTACGTGGAAATTGAGCTTTTCATTGACTTATCAAAAGCAGGCATATTTACAAGGGGTATGGTGTTACCCGACTCATTAGCATCTATGTATTTTTTTTTTCTCTCACCGTAGAGTCTCCTCTTTTGGAAGTCTCACCAAGAGGCTTCCTAGGCACTCTCTCTTCTTGGGGAATTTGGAGAATCCCATGGGTGCGTAGTTGTTGGACAAATCCACCTTGTAGAGAGGGGTTGCCCATCGCTTGTTGTAGCCTAGTGACAAGATAATTCACAAGCATAGGAGAATCATTAGTAGCATCTTCATGTGCAAAATCAAAGTCATCAATATTCATTCTACTCTCTTTATTATTGTCAGCCATGTTAACAAAATCTGTGTATGCTAACTTGTTCTTTGCCAACTTCAAAACCTCTCGTAGAAAGCTTAAGGACCTCTCTTCTTAAGCAAGAAAATTCTTAAGCTTAAGGACCTCTCGTGCATTTTCTCTTGGCCATTGTGATAGTGCATCGGCCACTTGATTGTGCTTGCAAGCAATGTGAGCAATATGAAATTAAATTACGAAAGAAAATTTGCCCACCTCATTTGTTTGTCGGAACTTGGTTTGCGTCATGATGTACTTGAGGCTTTGGTGATCCATTCGTAGGTTTAATGGAGTCTCCAAAAGATAGAGTTTCCATGAGTAGAGAGAGAGAGAGAGAGAGAGAGAGAGAGAGAGAGACCTAGCCCTTTTACTCTAGCTTGAAGCTCATTGGCTCAAGCTGGTGCTAGCCAATGAGAGGTCTAGTTCATTTCAAGCAAAGGGTGTAGCATTGTGACAAGTGTCCTTCTTTCCCCCTTTGCGAGAGAGCTTAATTCATTAACTAAATGAAGCTAAATTCTTATTGGCTCTCAAGGTCAACTGGCTAATAGGAATTAAGCTTGCACATGGTCTGCTCAATTCTCATTGGACCCCTTGGTCAACTGTCCAATAGGAATAAAGGAGATCCTAATTCTTATTGGTTCTTTTTGTGGTCTATCCAACAAGTTTTAAGCTCATTTATACTAATCTTAATCCTCATTGGTCCTTCATATTGGCCATCCAATATGATTCAGGCCTGGCTAGGGGCAACATAGCTAGGAGCCTGACATGTGTCCTTTATGCCTTATGTGAAAAGGTGACTCTTCGTGAGTGTGTTTGTGTTCTCTCTCATCTCCCTACAAGAAGGGCTCGCCCCATGCAAGTGGGAGATCCACTTGACGACTTGCACCCTCTAGGTGACCACATATTTAAAGGTTTAAAATACCTAACATTGGCAATAGTCTAGCCCATTGGTCCTTGCCCCAAGGACTTTTAACACTAACCTTTCGAGGCTTTAATGAAGCTTAACCTAAGGTCTTTTAAAGCTCCATTAAGTGTACATTTCTCTTCGGTAGACCTCTCTCCATTTGGACCCTTATTGAGATAAGCTTATCTCTCCTCTTGGTCCCCTGCTGAGAATAGATCTAGCAGCACATACCAATATTCTAACTCTTGTTCCCTTGTATCTTCCCATATTAAATGATTAGTTTAGTATGAGAAGTTAGTTTTGAATAGGTAGATATTAGATTTTATGACATGTCTCCTTCTTATTTTCTTTAGAAGCTTTCTGCACAGGTACTTCAAGTGTAAGCATCTCTTGTGGAGAAGCCGATATAGGAGGCAATGCGTCGTTTCTTCCTCCACTCCTTGTGCCCCTCTTTGAAGGTCCTTCATCCCCAACTATGGGATCATATTAACCCGTTTCTAGGTGAATGCAATCTCTAGCTTCACGTAAAACCTCTTAAATTAGTCATTTTATCCATTATATTGGATTCTATTACATGTGGCCACAACTCTCCAACTTCGTCATATACATCCTCTTCGACCATGACTCCTTTCTTCTTAATGGGCTCTACCTTCAATCCATAGGTGGTTTCCTCTACCATTGAGATGGCATGGTTAATAGCCATGTCCTTGATGACTAACTTCTTCATCCCTCATTTGCCAAAGTTTCCCCTCAAAGGGCTTACTTGCTTCCCTTAAGTGATTTCTCCCATCTTTAAAGGGAACAAGATCCTTCATCAAAGAATCTTCAAAACTTTCATAATCCCTCCTTCCAATGATAGTATTGTCACACCTTATGCATCTATGTACAAAAACCTTCTCTATTTTGAGGTCTTTGCCATGTAGGTTGGCATTATGGTTGCCCCTTTTGTTCTAGCCTTGCAAGTTTCAACTTCAATTCTTGCATCTCTTTAACAATCTCATTTATGATGGATTTGTCGTTTGGAACCATAGTAACAGGCTTTATGGAACTCTCACAAACGCCTGAGGCTTAAATAGTGTTGACTATCATCTTGTCTCTCTATCGTTGCCATTTAGCTAGCAGGGATTCTACATCTTTAGCTTCATTCCACTCAATCTTTTGGCCTTGTTCAACATCTTTGTCCTCACATAGTAGCTTGACAATTGAGCATAGTGTCGTTCAAATTCCCTTAGAAGTTTGGTAGGTGAAAGGCCCTAGATTGGCCTAACTACCCACTCTTAAAATGTTCTCTTTGTCACCCTTTCAGAGTCCTCCATGAGATAGGATAATTTACATGCTTCCCAACTCCCCCCATGTTCATTCTTCATTACCCTTACATGCTTTGTGATCTCGAGAACCACAACTTTCGCTTCAGGTATTCGATGCAGTTCCATCTCCTTGATATACCCACAGAGATAATTTGTTACATCTTTACCATAAAATTGGTCCATTTTGTTCACCATTGTTGAATAAGGTTTCCTTCTTTTAGTAGCTTGTTGATGTTGCATAAACACAACAAGGATTGAAATATTTACATTGTGGCCGGATCAAACCACATCCCTTGTTTCCTCTGTCTCTCCATAACATGAAGAATTGTGCTGAGACCTTCAATGAAGATTTGGAACCCTCATTCTACCCTACTTTGTGTTAGGTTCACCAAAAACTATGTCGAGAAGTTTGTTGTACAACTAAAGAAGCATCGTGCCTTTGACTGAGAGAATTCGTGGGCAAATGCAGCAAATTATAGATGAATTGAAGCAAAAGAAATACTTGAAAATAAAAAAAAATCCAACCATGAAAGATTTACTCTAGAAAAGAAAAAAAGATAAACTCAACACTCTTGTGTGTGTGGTGTTTTGGTGTAGCCTCAACCCCCAATTGCATAGACACAATGCTCATTTGCCTTGGTAAAAACATTAAATTTTCACTTCAATTCTTCATCGAGACCATTTCATGGAATCTTGGACACTTCATTCAACACTATCAAATTCTTATTTGATGAGAGAAAGCCCTAATTGGTGGCCTCACATGCTCGAACACGAGGTAGAAATAGCATGAAACTACACTAAGTCATCACCTTCAATCACTAGTATATGACACATCAGATGGAGAAAAGTGCAGATTTTTGGCTCTATAAGCTCATCCCAGCTTGAAAAATGATGAAACCATAGTTCATATGGCATTTTGAGCCATTTTTTGCTATTTTTGGATCATTTTTTACCATTTTAGCTTAAAAATGACCCTTTTTAACGGTATCAAACCCAAACAAACCCTAAATTTGTGGAAAATTACCTTGGGCTAAAATTCCATAGTGAAACTCAATTTTCCACTTGCACATTGGATACATCTTTTATAGCTATGTATGAAACCTACTACTTTTGAACGGGATCACCTGCATTGGACTTTCTAGGTAAGACGAGCGTGCCACTTCGAAACACTTGACACTTGTACATTCCTAAACCAATTTAAGCATTGTTTCAAGAAGAGAAAACACACAACAATACCAGATCCAAGGTTATGGCGTTTCCGTAAGGTATGTACACGATAGCAATCATTGCATCCGATTCTACATATATCACATTATGTACATTGTAGCACTTGACCCCACATATCAAAAAGCAAAGAGAGTGAGGTGAGTAATTTATTTTAACATTATGAACATGCCTTGGCATGACAATGCAACTAATGACCACTAATGACTCCACATACTAATGAGATTGATTGCTCAATGAACTCCCCACTTTGAAGATTTATTATGGAAATATCCAAGTGAGTGGCTCCCCACATCTACAAAGGTTGAGGGTAAGATAGGGTTGGTCCACATGGTCATGTCTTGGCACCTTGGCCCACATGGCTAAGGCTATCATTGCACCGAGGGCCACCTATGTACTTAGTCCACCTATGCTATGGCTGGAGCACCTTTCTAGCTTGGTTGGACTCACTCTCTAACAATTGTCTTCTTTACACTTGTCCCTCATATCAAAGGTGAACCCGTGAATCCTATAGTAGCTGGCTATAATGATTCTAGTATTGACTATCTTAAATAGTTACCTTCAAATTAGTGATTCTATTTGACATTAACTCTAACCACTATAAATCCTAGGTCTCCTAAGTAACTCACATGGGAACATGGTAATCCAGGTTTCAGATCTTGCAAATTGCAGTATCTCATGCCAAAAAGGGAGAGGAGAGAGAAACTTATCACAAACCAAAGTGTAAATTTGTGCGGATGGCAAATATGTGAGGACCTACAAAATGGTAACATGGGGCTTTTTTGTCTTCTAATTTGTTTGCCTTAGTTAATCCCGATTGGCACTCTAAGTATTAGAGGAGATCAATGTTACGATGGGAATGGATGTTCACCAACTTATCCAAATATAACATGTGAGTAAACTCATTGTGATCCCATTTATAGTATACCCAAAGTGAACATGATGTGATGAAGTTCAAGTGAACTATTTGCCTATGTCAACTCATTGTTTCTCAAGTGAACTTGAATTTGAACCAAAAGTAAACTATTTGTGAAGGCACCCGACACTTATGATTTACATACATCCACAAATGGGCGAAAGGTGGGCATCATGATCCCTTCTCCTAAAAGTGATCAATCGCTCACATCATCCAATGAATGTGGCTTGTTGATCCCCACTAAACCACGCAATACCCGGGTTTATGTAAACACTCTTTGGGAAAAATTATCTACAACAAATCCCTTTAAAGAAATTTGTGGTGGTAAAATTTGAAGTTTTGCATTTTTATTTTTACACTGTTTTGTGAACTTCTAAGCTCTCCTCTTAATAGACTATTTTAATTTAATGCCAAGCTGAAACACGTGTAACTTGTTAGGCATCGCCAGATTTTGAATTTGAATTTGGCAAAAGTCTGGACATGCAATTTTAAAGTCTGTGGTCGCGACCTCTGCGATGAGCGAGCAACAAGGAGCGCGACACTAAGAAGCATCCGGGAGCCTGTCGAACGCATTTGTAACCAGGTGTGTGAGAGAGAGAGAGAGAGAGAGAGAGAGAGAGAGAGAGAGAGAGAGAGAGAGAAATGACATGTTATATTAACGTCTTCAAAAGGCCAAAGTGACCTATGAGACCAGAAAGTTACAATGCGGTGTATCTGATACAAAGTCAGATTAACTAAGCAGTCACAAGGCTGGATCCCATAGACCCACAGGTAAACAATATGCTGCTTCTGCTTTCAGCTTTATGAGAGGAGTTGAAGA
This sequence comes from Adiantum capillus-veneris, assembly GCF_014529385.1. Lineage (NCBI taxonomy): Eukaryota > Viridiplantae > Streptophyta > Polypodiopsida > Polypodiales > Pteridaceae > Adiantum > Adiantum capillus-veneris. The sequence goes on along the minus strand of NC_140949.1, from coordinate 114,060,232 downwards.
AGGCACTCACTTTATACATCTTTTGAGCAACTTATGCATGGGTCTGTGAAACCAGACAATCATAGAAATAGGGAAAAACTTGCTTATTTGTGTCTGTGAAGACCTCAATCTCTACCTTCTAGTTCTTGCAGTTCAGAAAAGTCCCACTATCTGTAGAATTAATCCGTATGTTCGAATAACATGTAGCAATGCAAAAATTGCAACATTTGTGGTTCACCTGCATACCACCACTTGAGACGTCAACAAAAACATAAAAAGAACACTTTTCCTCCTGCATACCAATGTAGTGAGCTCAACTACATAGAAGAGAGTACATTGGCCCTGAATTGGCCTTTTGAGAGTGAGAGAGAGAGAGAGAGAGAGAGAGTCGTGCGTCTAGGGTTCTCGTGATGTTGTAGATCTGCCGAGCTCCCCTCTTCCACTCTCTCCTGCTTCGCGTCGCTTTGTGACCTGCCTGCCCTAAGCTCCCACGCGTTGTCGAACAGTTGCGGACACACTCTCTGCGACGATTTGCCAAATCTGAAGCTCCGCCAGCCCTTCCCTTTGCTTCGACAACCCCTTCTCATTTCACTCCCATTGCGTGCCTCTATGTCCTGCACCGGTTTCTTTGTTTTCTGCCTTTTTCTTTCACTCGCGGGTTTTCTTTCGTTTGTCTTGTTGCTGCTTGTCTGCTTGTTGTGTCTGTTTGTGGCTTTTTGTTTTGTGTGATTGCTTGTACATGTCTGTGCTGCATGTGTCAGCGTGTATGTGTGTGGTTGCATGTGTGTGTGTGTGTGTGTGTGTGTGTGTGTGTGTGTGTGTGGAGGACCTGCTCTGTCTGCGTGCAAGAGAAAGCCTACGCGAGGACCTCCTCTCTACGCTTGCACATTCCTCTGCAGTGGGCTCAGCCCCTCAGCGTGCGGCGCGCGCGAGTTTGTGTGTGTCAGCGAGAAGTTTCCTCCCTGCCAGTCCTCTGCGTAGCGTGACACCGCTGCAGTCTGCCTATGTCTGCACATGAGCCCTTTCTACTCTGCACGACTGTCCTGAACCCTGCAAGTGTTCAGCCCTCGTTGTCCTTGGCCTGTTTGCTGCTGTCAGTTCTCTGCATGACTGCTGCTTCATCAGCGCCATGCACTTTACTACTACTGACAGTTTCTTGTACGACAGGCACAGTTAATTTGCAGTGTATTCCAGGCACAGTTAATTTGCAGATGTATCGTTCTGTGGGAGATGTACATATCTCTGCGGTCTCTGTAAATAGATAAAATATGACAAAATACAAACAAAGTCTTTTGCTTTGGTTTTTGGTAGTTGCCTGGTTGATGCATGTTAGAGTTCCTGTGTGTTTTCAAGGGTTGTAAAGCCATGGACAGTGTTTCGGGAAGTGCTACTGAAATCAAAATTTGTCTGTATGAAGACTTCGAAGAGGCCCGAAAAGCTTGGAATGGTCAGACACCTGCCCTTGAGGTGCGAATTCCAGTACAGGACCTTATGGATCCGGTAGCGCAATATGCCATGAATGCGGTCATCTTGTTTTTCCCGGCAAAATGCCCATTGCACAGGATGCCGGACAGTGGATTGATTTCCTTCTCAAATGCCAGGCTGTCCGAGGCGTTTATTTTGGTGCTCAGGGTTTCTATGAGGTTTTATTGGCAGATACTGAGGCTAGAAACCTTCTGCTGGAGATGTCTTCTCTCTTTTTTGGCACGCAGATGACTCATGTTCTACCTTGGGCACTTACGAAGGACTATCAAAGTCTTATTCATCACAAATGTCCTGTGTGGGTGGAAATTGTTGATTTTTCTCGCACGTGGAGGCATTTTCTTCCTTTGTTGGCTGCTCAACTTGGCAAGGTGATTTGCCCTCTGAAATTGGATGCGAACACCAACAGGTTTTGCATTCTGTGGGATACGAATAAGCATACCCCGGATGGAATTATGGTGGGTTCAGGGGATCCTTGGGTGGGCAAGTGTCCTTTTAAACTCAAATGGGGCAAATTTGCTAACTCCTGTTTTCGATGCGGTAAACTCGGTCACATGCAATCTAAATGTTCTGAACCAGTTTTACAGCCCCCTCTTTCGGCTGTTCCTTCCTCTACCCCTGCCCCTGTGGGTAAATCTGTTGCCAAAGCTAAATCAAATGGAGTCCCTGCTATGAAGGTGACTTCCAGTGTAGAAAAAAAACAAAAATACGCCGTTTGCGGATGTTGGGAATGTAAATGTAGGTAAAGGCAAAAATGTGGGTCGAGTGATGTTGGCTCGTGGGTGGTACCTAAAAAGGCAGTGAAAATTTGTACTCCACTTTCCTCCCGTAATTATGTTTCATTGGTTAACGCTAATAAGAATGTATCATTTAAGCAGCTTCCTTGCAATGACAATCGCACGTTGATTGACGCTTGGGAAAAAGCGATGCACTCTTATAAGGATGTACTTTTGGGTGAGGCTTCCACTTCTCAGGCAGTTTCTATGGACAAATTTCCTGCTTTGACTCAGCGGATGGGTTCTGGCATGGATGTGGTGGAATGAGATGTCCATATGGGCATCTCGACTTGATCCTTGCGTTTCTTGCCGTTGTAAATATGGTTTCCAATGCATAGTCGCATTAAATGCATCTCATATAATGTGCGTGGGTTATGTAACCTTGATAAATGGCGACTGACCTAGCACTATGTACATACATGTAATGCAGATATCATGATTTTGCAAGAATACAATCAGCATGACTTTGCTGGTCAGTGTTCTTATTTTGCATGTTACTGGATTGCATAAGCTGGTTTGCAAGATTACTCAGGTTTATTGATGCTGGTTTGGCATGAGCTTGAGCCAGTTCTCTTGTTTAATGATCCGCATGGCCGCTGGATGGTAATTCAATGCTTGTTGAACGGTCAGGTGTATGAATTTGGAGTCATTTATGTGTATACATCATCTGGACAAAGGGTTGCTCTATGGCGAGATACCTCTTCTTGCTCATGGACCTCGAATGCATTCCTTTGCGGTGATTTTAATAATACCCCTCAGATGGATGATAGTACCACTGGTAATTCACATATGTTGTTTGCGGAAAGGCAAGAATGGGATAATCTCTTTGCTTCTACTCAGATGATTGATATATGGCGGCATTTGCATCCAGATGCCTCTGGTTTCACTTTTCAGCATGTTGCCTACTCTGCTTATCGAGCGCGGTTGGATAGATGGTATTTGCTTAATCTGCAACAATATGAGGAATTTGTATGTGAGGTCAACATTGATTGCACCTTGCAGTTATCAGATCATTACCCTGTTTTGCTGGATGTGAGTTTTGGGCAGACTGCTTGTTAATAATGCTTATCTCACTCATGAGGTTTTTCGTGACATGATTTCTGAGGTTATTCCTCCTCTGCTTGCTCATATGCATCTTGATCTTGATGCTACCTGGTATCGCTTTGTTATGAGGGTGCAAAGTGTTATTTGTGACTATGGCACGCATTACATGCAGTGCACTCGAGGGGATGTCAAAGATGCGAAGCAAGCTTGTCAACGACTGCAAGTATTGGTTGATTTATGGCCTCTGTCTGATTCCGAGATGTCGGAGTTATGTGAAGCTTCTATGTGTATTCAGCATAATGACAAGTGAAAGCTTGCTAAATAGCAGACGCACGTCTGTGCTTTCATAGATAAAGGCTGTGCTTCAAAGCAATTCTTTAAGCATTTGCATCATTCAAGACTCTCACATGCAATCAAGCGGGTTATGCTTTCCTCAGGTGTTTGGACTTCTTCAAAGCAAGAACTTGCAGTCTTGCGGATGCCTTGGTTTTGCATTATCGGCAGGTGTTTGCTGCTCCTTCCCAGCCATCTTTGGCTGCTTGCCATGCGCGGCGATTGATGGTTTCCTTTGTTGCTCCGATCATTTCCCCGCAAGATGCATGTGGCCTTGAGGACCCCTTCACTGCCTCAAAATTGCATAATGCGTTGCTTGCTTTGGGCCGTTGGCGGAATCTTGGTTGGGATGGGCTTACTGTGGAATTTTTCCTCTTCTTCTGGGAGGTTCTTGAATATCCGCTGCTTTTCATGATGAATGCGGCATGGGACAAACAGGATTTGCCACTATCTTGGAAAGAAGGTTTACTTAAATTGCTGCCTAAGCAAGCGCTTTGTGAGCGATTCTCTCATTGGTGCCCGATTACTTTGATGCAGGTGGTTTATAAGATATTGGCTAAGATGCTGGTGCACCGCATTAAGGATCATCTTTTTGCAGGACTCCATCAAGCTCAATATGGTTTCATTCCACATTGCCAGATTATGGATAATCTGGCTAATGTTATGATTGGCATGGAGTATGCTAAGTACACTCAACAGGATGTGCTGGTTATGCAAGTTGACATTGAAAAGGCCTTTGACATTGTACAGTGGGAATTCATTGCCGCCACGATGAGGTGCCTAGGGTTTGGTGCTAAATTCGCCAATGTGGTTTATTTTTTATATGCATGTAGCACGTCTTCAAGGATCTTGGAAGGTGAATTAACTGAATCTTGGCCTCTCGGTTGTTCGGTCAGGTAGGGCTGTCCCCTTAGTGCTCTGTTGTATGCTATTGCCACTTACTCGCTGTTGACTTATCTTGATCACTTGACCTCTGTTGAGCGTCTGTTTGAGGGGAGGTGTTGAGTATCTCTTGGATTAGAGATAGTTTGTCTCCTGGATTAGGGATGGTCTCCTGGACTGGAGATGTTCTTTTTTGCTCCTGGATTGGAGTGTGCCAGAGATGTCAGTTTCTTCCTAGTCCAAACCTCAAGGGGAGGATTGTAAAGTGTGAGCTTTGTCCTAGAGTACAAGAGTTTGAGTCAAGGAAAAGAAAGGTGGATTTATCCCACATGCAGTGGTGCAAGGCTGTTGAAACGAAAGCAGGGAGTGGATCTCTCGGCTACACAGACACCCTACAGACACGCGTCGGACGAACCACCCGACCATAGCCACCATCCGGCAGCTCCCTCGTGTTGGGGCCAACGTCCGAGGATGTAGGTGTGCACCTGTAAGACTGAGCGTCCTAAACCACCCGGCCTCACCTCCTCGAGGTGACCTTGCGTACTCCTAGCCTCGCGGGCTAACCATTGGCACTCTGCCAGTGGGGGTCGATAACTACAAATGAGGCCTTGGCCTCCCTTTTATAATAATGGCCAGCCACACTGGCCGGGTTCACACTACGTCCGCCTTGGAATCCTTGGGTATCTTCAGATAGACCCATTGTCCCACCTCTAGAGTCTTGGGAGATCTCTTTTGATTAGCATAAGTAGTGACACGATCTCGAGCCGTTCTTATACTATTCTTAGCCAATTCGAGCATTTCTTGCATGTCATACAGGAAATCTCGAGCTTGGCGTTCCTTGACTTTCTCTAAGCCAATAGCAATCGGGGATTTAGGCTCAAATCCATACATCAGCATAAACGTGCTAAATCCAGTAGCAGAATGCTTGCTACTATTATGGGCAAACTCTAATTGTGGAAGATACCTTTCCCAATCACACTGCTGGTGAGAGACATAGGCTCTCAACATGTCCTCTAATGTCTGATTCATCCTCTCAGTTTGTCCATTGGACTCAGGATAGTTAGAAGACGACATACTCAACTTCGTCTGAAGATGAGCAAACACATCTCGCCAAAATCGCCCAATGATGTAAGGTGCAGCGGAAGTTAATGTTGAACTTTGCTGATGAGTGCTCCGAACTGCTCAAGGGTTCCTTTTACTTACGGAAGGGAGTCTTCCGTTCCTTTAGTGAGAGAGTGCAAATGATCACAAACAAAGTGAATGACATTGTGAATGAAGGTGCTGAGACTGAGAGGGAGAGAGAAAAGAATACGACACCAGACGGTTCTCAAACCCTCCTCCAAGGGCCCCCCCCTCTATGGCGAGAGAGGTCTATGCTAGTGATTGCACAAATATGGTACAATGGTTTAGATGCAATGGACTTGCCCCGACGACGTCGACGACAATGACGACGACAACGAGACGGGTTGAAATCTGAAAACTCTAGAGGCTGAAATCTGCAAATCTGCTAACTGCTGAATTCTGACACTGTGTCGGCAAGGACGGCGATGGCGACGACGACGCGCTGAAAACGCAGATGCTGAAATCTGTGGACAGCGGGCTGAAACTGAAAACGTTGGTTGATATGAGCATGCGGCAAGGATCTGCTGTGGGTAGGTGAGATCTGCGAAGCTAGGGGTGTGAGTCATAGTAACAGGGGACGCCCTTTTTCGGGCTTCCCGTCCCCACTTTTCCGTCCCCACTTGCCGTCCCGCTCTCTTTTTTACACTAAAAATCCATTTCAGCCCCGTCCCCCGTCCCCCGTTCCCCCGTCCCGGAATGCGTCCCTTGTGACTATGGTGTGAGTGCGCGTGCGCGGAAGCATGAGAGAGAGAAATGAAATGTTATGAGCATGCGGCAAGGATCTGCTGTGGGTAGGTGAGATCTGCGAAGCTAGGGGTGTGAGTGCGCGTGCGCGGAAGCATGAGAGAGAGAAATGAAATGTTATATTAACATCTTCAAAAGGCCAAAGTGACCTATGAGACCAGAAAGTTACAATGTGGTGGATCTGATACAAAGTCAGAGTAACAAGAGACAAAAATGAAATGACAGAATGACAAAATAAAATACTATGGAATCCTAAACTGCTAGGTGTGAACTAAGCAGCTAGCTGGGAGATACACAGAGGCAAAGAGAGAGAGAGAGAGAGAGAGAGAGAGAGAGAGAGAGAGAGAGAGAGAGAGAGAGAGAGATGATATGATATATTAACGTCTTCAAAAGGCCAAAATGACCTATGAGACCAGCTGATACAAAGTGGTGAAACTAGTACAATGTCTGAATACAAAAGTACAAAGGTACTGAATGCAAAAAATAAAAGTGAGAAGTGAGTAGTGACAGTGAAAATGAAGTGTAGAGTAAGTTCTCAATGACACTCCGGATGTCGTGCTAGGATGTCCTTGATCCTCTGCTGAAGTCTCCGTCAATGGAGTGTGCTCCTGTGTCTCGGTCGTGGTCACCTCGATCTCCCAAGCTCAATCGCCCTGTCAATGAGGGTGCCTCTGGTATGCACACGGGCACAACTCTGCGCTGGTGGCTGCTTTCCTGGCTTTCCCGATCCAAAGAAATCTGTGATCGGTCTCTGTGAGACTGTCGTGTCCCATGCTTCCTCAACAGACTATCCCTATGCGGCTTTAGCTCAAGTAGATATAAGCCAAGGCATCTCTGATCCTCATACTTCATGACTCTATCTAGGGGTCCAAAGCCCTCCCTGAATAAGCAATGGAAGCGCCCTCGTATCTCATAATACACAGTGCAGTGGCATATGTAATGTAACTCTCTCTCTGGCTCTGTACCGCATAATTTACATATCCTGCTCTCCGGTGGTATCCCTTTGAATCTGCTCGTCTCAATCTCCAAATGGTGCGAGGATGTGCGGATCTGACCTATAGCGCATCGCAAACTATGAGACAGATGAGTGTCCATGTAGCTCGGACGAATCACAAACCCATCTCCCGAGAGTTGGAGAAGATGCTCCTTGTAGAAAGCCATCTTCGTGCCCAACTCCTGCACTGGCTCTACCCATGTCCTCCTGGTGTCCAACTGTATAAGATCCTGACGAATAAGTCTAGTGATCTCCGTCCGTGTGACTGGTAGTGAAGGTGCATCCAGGGAATACTGAAAAGGAGGCAGTCTATCTAGGCTGAAACCATGCCGTTGAAACCAAGAGGTCATCTGCGCATACCAACATGATGTGTCTCCCTGCGTCGCTAACTGTCTAGAAGACTCCAGAGCCAATCTAGCGTACCTCATAGTTACCGGGGAACGCCCCCTAGCCCCCGTTCCGGGGGGCAGTTCCCTTCCCGAACGTTCCGGAACGTCCCGGAATGTCTGACGTTCCGGGTGGCCAATGCAAACCGGAACGGCCGTTCCGGAACGTTCCGAAACGCCCCCGGACCGTTCCGGAATGCCCCTGGAACGGCCAACGGCTACAAACAAATTTGGCAAAAATTGAAAAAATTGAAGTAAATGTTTGGGCTTCTTTTGAAAGTGTGCAAGGCCTCAAGGACTCATAAAATGCACCCCTCTCCCCCTTTCTCTTCACAAGCTAATCCTCAAGGCTCAAGCTCTCTCCCTCTCACTCTCAAGATCTCTCCCTCTCAAGACTCACTCTCTCAAGGCTCAAGGCTTCAAGCCTTCAAAGCTCTCTTCCTCTCCCTCCGACTCTCTCAAATCTCTCCCTCTCCATCTCACTCTCTCTCTCTCTCTCTCTCTCTCTCTCATCATCTAGTCATAGCAAGGTTGAATGGTCTTCAAAACGAGTTTTTTGTGAGTATTAGAGTCAAAGCACTCTAATACTCCTTGTATTTAAACACAAGGAGCTAAAAATTGCACTTTTTGGGTGTTTTTTATACCTCCCGTTCCGCGACGTTCCCGTTCCGGACCCCTAGCCGTTCCCTCGTTCCGCGGGGATCCCGTTGCCGTTCTCGTTCCGCGTTCCGGGTAACTATGGCGTACCTGCCTCCACGTGTATCCCATAAGCTGTGCAAAAAGGACACGGATCTGGTAATAGCCTCAATCTCTATAGGAGGGGCTGCTAGCTCTGCTCGAATAATCGCATGTGGTACGGAGGACTTGGCTCTAATAATCCGAGAGATCATAGATACCAAGGGCCTCTCCATGTTCCTCCACCTGTCATGATCCACAGATGGTCCCCACACCTGTACCCCATAAAGCATAGCTGAAGTAACCAAAGTATCAAAAAGCCATAGCTTTGTTCGTGGTTCCTGAAACTGAACCTGCGAACACATCCTCTCTAGCCCTCCTAGTGCTGCATATGCTCTAGACAGTCTAGTCTCTATTGCTCTGCTCAGAGCAAACCTCGGTCCCGAGAATACCACCCCAAGATATGTATATGCATCTGTGTATTCCACAGTGTCCTGACCATATACGAGTGTAGGTGCCGATCTCCTGACCCACTGCAGAGTAGTGTTAAACACCATAACCTTGGTTTTACCAAGGTTCACAGACAATCTACTATCCTCCGCAAAGCTGTGTAATGCATCCAACTGTCTCTGCATGCCCTCTGGTGACTCTGATATCAACACAATATCATCAGCATATAGTAACAAAGGGATCCATGTCCCTGCTAGCTGAGCACCTCTGTCGCCTTCTCTGTCAATGTAGTCAGAAACCTCATCTACATACATACCAAATAGTGTAGGGGACAGAGGACACCCCTGCTTCACACCAATGGTGGAATGCACAATGTCAGAAATCCCCTCAGGAGTGCGTACGTGGCCAATCAGTGAGCCGTATAAAGCCATGATCCCCCAAATGATCTCTGTGGGCACTCTCAACTCCTGTAACCTGCGCATCAATCTGGCTCTCGGTACTGTGTCGAATGCTTTGCGGAAATCCACAAAGCAACAATACATCCGTCTCCCATGTGCCCTACCCTCCTCAATAATGGCTCTGAGTGTAAGAATATGGTCCAAGGTGGAGAAACCCCTCCTAAATCCAGCCTGTCCTGCTGCTTGTATGCCCTCATTTTCTGCCCATTTACTCAGTTGCTGCTCCAGGATAGACGCATACAACCGTGCTAATGTGTGCCCTACCATAATAGTACGGTAATTCCCTGGTACCTTGGGATCCCTTGCTTTAAAGAGAGGTACGATAGTAGATAAACTCCAAGACCTGGGCAGTCCCTCACACATGACCCGGTTAAACAACCGCGCAAGAACCTCCGACAGTAAATCTCTAGCATGTATCAAGTGCTCTGCCACCAAACCATCATGATCATATGCTCTCCTAGTCTTCATCCTGTCAATGGCCTTCTTCACCATCTCAGTGGTAAAGAAGGTACTGGTGTCTGGGCATGGCTCTGGGGGGTCTGGTAGAGGCGGTTGCCCCGGTATTTTATATAATGATGCTGCATACTGACCCCAAATTTCGGGAGAAGTAATCACTGGAGGGGGGGAGTGCTCATGGAAGAAACGCCAGGCATCCCCTGAATCTCGACTCAAAAAGAGCTGATACAAATCACGTTCCAACTGGGCTAAAAAGGCCCGCTTCTTCCGTCGTACTAGACGCCGAAGAGCAATCCGAGACTGTTTATATGTGATCACCCCAAGTACAAGCTCGCGCTGAATCTGAGCTCTCATCTCTCTGCACTCATCATCATACCAACTATTTTGAGGTATGCTCCCAGAACGTCTTCTCTGATCTGGTCGAGTATGTGGGTATGCCTCTATTGCTGCCCCATGCAAGATCTCAGTCAATTGAGTAGTAATCTCCTCCACAGTATAAACTGGCTTGGCTGCCCACATCCGTCTATAAATCTCCTCTACATACACCAAGTCGGTCTCTGGTGTAAAAGCATATCGTGTGTGTGCAATCATTTGTGGTGTCTGAGAAGCACTGTACTGGAAGGAGACTAAAAAAGTCAAAAGAGCATGGTCCATTGCTATTCCAACAGGTCTAGATCCCACACTAAGATCCTGAATACTAGAAATGAAGCTCGGTGAAGTCATGACATAATCCACTGTACTAGCCCCATGTTTGTGCGGAAAGCATGTAAATCCCCCAAAAGAAGGAAAAATCTCTATTCCATTAAGTATGGCCAAACCATGCATAGCCGTCATCTCCATGAGATATCTCCCATACTCTGTATGCTCCCTATCTGTTGAGTGTCTGTAAAGCCCCATCTCCGAAATATCCACTTCTCTGAGTATCTCCTCTGAGGTATCATAGAATACCGTTTGGGAGTTGGCCGTCCTGGCATTAAAGTCTCCCAGGAGAATGATATCTCCATCTCTAGAAAACTCCCATATGTCATCATCAAGTATAGAGAAAGGAGATTGTCCTCTAGGTGAGGCATAGACTGAAGTACTAGGGGGAAAGTAACATATAGCAATATATAAGAATCTGCCCGTCTCAGCTCTTAGTCTCACCCACATGTATCTCGCCTGGTCATCTCTCCGAACTATCTGTAATAGCGGCTGCAATTCCTCCTTGAATAAGACAGCTACACCTCCTGAACCTTGGCTCCCGTGCTGGGATCTAGCATCTGGTCTACAAGCTGTTTCCCATAAATAACCAGTCACACGTGGCATCAACTGTCCAGGCATCAAATGCGTTTCTGAGTAAAAAACAATGTCTCTATCTCTGAAGCTATCCTCAAAAGCACTCACATCCAATCTATAGGATCCATTACAATTCCATGCCGCCATCCGGAGTGTGGTCCCATAGGTCTCGCACCGTCATGCTGTGCGCTTTTCCAAAACCACTACTTTCCCTCCTCTATAAAATGCAATTTTTCCTTTCTCCCTTGCTGCCTTAATCTCTGGCATCAACTCTTGCATATGTGTTATTTGCGCCAAAGTAAGGTCATGCCCCATAAATATCCCTGTGTTCTTAAGTGTTGTTCTCTTCTTTAGGAATTCCTTCCTTGATTCCATAGTTGGGAATCGCAAAATAAGTGCTTTCTCTTTGACATTTCCCTTTCCATCAATTCCCTTCTTTCCTACTCTCCAAGCACCTGTATGCGTAGGTTCCGGGATGCCCATGCGTTGCAAGAGTTCCTTCACTTCATCCTCTACATTTCCAGTGTCTTTGATACCTGTAATATGCACATGCAGGGCTCTATTCTTCCTCTTCTCTTCCTCTTCAATGGTCATATTGATGATGGTAGAAGTCTGTACGGCTTCTTGCATTTGGGCCTTCCCTTTCTTTGCACCCGCAATCCATTTTTCTGCTTCGTCAACCTTCTCTTGTGTTTTAAAAAGGGGCTCCGCCCATGAAGAGGCCGCTTTCAAATTTTTCTCTTCCCCTTTGCGCAAAGTTTTCACTTGCTCCTTAATTTCCTCAAGCTCTTTCAACATCGAAGGCTGATTTTCCCTCTCCATTTTGGGCATAATCTTGCAAGTTGCAAGCTCCCCTTTAAGCTCTTCAATCACTGCATCCTTTTCCTTTATGCACTTTTCCACATTTTTTTTCCAGGCATCAAAGCTTGCAATTGCCTCATCTAATTTTTTTTGCATAATACATTCCATAACATTCACTTCTGCCCGCACTAAATTCTGCATCTCCCCTTTCAAGGATGCGTACATCTCATCATGTTTACCAAGCATTGCTTCATCCAATTCTTTCCTCATATCTGATACATAGAATTCTTATAGTTATCCGCATTTGCATACATCTCTTTCCTAATATCATCTCTCATAAAGCTGAGCTTTGATTTAATCATTACTTGAATTCTTTCCATTAATACATCATCCTTGACTCTGATGGTTTTCCCTGCCCGTAAAGAACCTGGCGAGAGTATACTTTCTCTGTTCCTCCGCTTGAAAGTCGCTTGCATTTTTTGTGGGGTGACGAAGCTACTTGTATCATCCAACTCATCTGGTTGGTCCATCCTCAGAGAGAGTTGCTCCTTCAGCTGTAGTCCCCTGCCTGCTCCTTCAGAGAGAGAGAGAAATGAAATGTTATATTAACGTCTTCAAAAGGCCAGAGTGACCTATGAGACCAAACTGATACAAAAGTGGTGAATCTGTTACAATGTCTGAAAAGTGTGAAAGTGTGAAAATAAATGCGAAAAAACTAAATACAAAGTATTAGATAAACTTCTTAGGAGCATTCTGGGTGTCTGGCTAGAATGCTTCTAATCCTTTGTTGTAGTCTCCTTCGGTGAAGTGTGCTTCTGCATCTCGGTCGTGGTCGTCTCGATTTCCTAAGCTCAATCGCCCTGTCAATGAGGGTGCCTTTGGTATGAATGTGGGTACTCCTTTGTGCTCGCTGCTGGCCTCTTGCCTCTCCTTCCATTTCTGCTTCTCTCGATCCGAAGAAATCTGTGATCTGCCTCTGAGGCTGTAGTGCTCTTTGTCTTCTCATTAGATTATCCCTGTGCCGATGTAGTTCCAGTAGGTACAGGCCTAAGCACCTTTGATCTTGGTATTGCATGACTCTATCTAGAGGTCCAAAGCCTTCTTTAAATAGGCAATGGAAATGCCCACGTATCTCATAGTATACGGTGCAATGGCATATGTAGTGTAATTCTGTCTCCGGCTCCATTCCGCATAACTTGCAAATTCTGCTCTCAGGTGGGATTCCCCTAAATCTGCCAAATTCAATTTCCAGCTGGTGTGAGGATGTACGAATCTGACCAATAGCACATCTCAAACCATGAGACAGGTGGGTATCCATGTAGCTCGGGCGAATCACAAAACCATCTTCATATAGCTGTAGGAAGTTTTCTTTGTAGTTGGCCATCTTCGTGCCCAATTCTTGTGTAGGGTCTACCAGAGAGAGAGAGATGGTGAAGAGGGGGCGATCAGCCTCTCATGACTACCATGAGCAGAAAACCCTCGGTTTAATCAGTATGATGGAAGTGGGTATTCCTGTGGCCCCATAAATAGGTGCCCAAGGAGAGGTAGGGCAAGGCCTGATAAAAATCCCCACGACCCAACAGAAAAATGATATATGGAAATATATGAGGGCACCTGGACAAAGTGGGCGGCCAGCCCCAAACTCGGGCGGCCGCGGACCAGGAGCAACCTAGGCTATGGGTGGCTAGCCCGGAGACATACTAGCCGTACAAGTATGCTCTAGACCTGTGAAGCAGCAGAGTGGTGTAAGTCTAACACCCCCTCTCAGCACCTGATGCTGAACAAATCATATGAAGCCGAAGATGTGAGGCAACTGATGAAGATGTCTACTACGATGTCCACTGAAGACAATACTCCGGGAAACTCCGCGATTGTAGCAGTAGTCTTGGGTGTGGGGGTCCCAACCGCCAAGAAATCTCCATGGTATAGTGCCGTCACGAGCAGTGTAGCAAACTGTTGTACTCTGCAGATACAGTGTGAAGATACTGCGTGAAGGTGCCGAACTGAGTGTGAAAACAACTCCTTGTCGTAAAAGAAGTGCCAATAGACCTGCAAGTGTCTTGCACAATAGGATCTGTGGTGTCTGTAATCAAACCGTTTGGAGAAAATGGAGAAGCTTAGGAACCGTCATGAGAATGGCCGGAAGCTTGTCAATGCATGAACTTGCAACCAAGTGTGGCTAGGTGGCTAAGCTGTGTAAAACTCCAGGGAGGCCAAATGTAGTAATCTGTGCCATAAACTCCTCCGAAACAAGGAAAGCTAGACTAAACAGTCTGCACTGTATAAGCTATCGTAAGCTGCTAAAGCAGTCACCGAGAGACCGCACGGACCACCACCAGATGGTGCCCTGTCAGTAGGTAGGGTAATCCAAGATGAGGGGAAAGCCAAACTCAACAGTTTGCGCTGTGAAGGCCCTCTAAGAAGGGGTGTGGTCAGACCAAGCTGTGTGCATTGTAAATCCCGTAGAAGTAGGGAAGCTAGACGAGAAGTCTGCGCTAAGGAGATCTGGGAATTAGTGGCCAGACCAAGATGTCTGCGCCGACCTGCCTGTAACTCTTGCCTCCAGTCCTCCGGTGTAAACCAAAGCATAATCCTGCCAACAATGCCACTAGACCTGGTCGGGTTGGTGTGGCTCTCAAGATGAATGAGCTGGGGGTGTCTGTCCAACCAAGATGGTGGTGTCCTCTCTTGGAATGTTGGAATCCCATATGCCATGAGCATGGTCATATCTTGTGTGAACTTTGATGAGTGCAAAGGTGTGTCCAAAAACAAACCACAAGTCATCACCCCCTCTGGAGTGCGCAACCGCCGATGAAAGCGTGGAATGAATGGATCTCCCAAGGATCTGATGCCCGTGTATGATCAAGCCGATGTCGAAGCTACCGTGTGCTACAACAGTCACTGATAGACCGCAAGGTGCATAGGGTTATCTTGAGCTTGCAATCTGTGTTAGAGAAGGCTTTTCTCTTACCCGAGCTCGACTCTTCCCTGCGGGCGCACCCTTTGGCGGCCTTGCACTCACACCAAAGTTGCTTTTTCCCACCTCACATCGATTGGCCGGCCGCTAAGTGCACGGTCTGCTCTCAATGAGTGAAAAGAGGAACAAGGGGAGGTTGGACAAGCCCTTCTTTCTTGGGTTACCTGTCACTCTTCAAAAACACGATTAGGAATCGACACGCCCAAGTGGACTTGGGTTACATGCGACCGCAACAAGCGATTTTTTTTTTCTTGTGGTTCTTTCCTTGAGTGATATAGAACACTGCCAAAGCTTTGATACCAATGTAAGGTGCAACGGAAGTGAATGTTGAACTTTGCTCAAGATGAGTGCTCCGAACTGTGCTCAAGGGTTCCTTTAACTTACGGAAGGGAGAGCCTTCCGTTTCTTTAGTGAGAGAGTGCAAATGATCACAAACAAAGTGAATGACACTGTGAATGAAGGTGTTGAGAGAGAGAGAGAGAGAGAGAGAGAGAGAGAGAGAGAGAGAGAGAGAGAGAGAGAGAGAGAGAGAGAGAGAGAGAGAGAAAGAATACGACACGAGACGGTTCTCAAACCCTCCTCCAAGGGCCCCCTTCTCTATGGCGAGAGAGGTCTATGCTATTGATTGCACAAATCTGGTACAATGGTCTAGATGCAATGGACTTGCCGACGATGTCGACGACAATGATGATGATGATGACGACGACGACGATGACAATGACGACGACGACGACGACAATGATGTCGACGACAATGATGACGACGACGAGACGGGCTGAAATCTGAAAACGCTAGAGGCTGAAATGTGCAAACCTGCTAACTGCTGAATTCTGACACTGTGTCGGCGAGGATGCGACGACGACGCGCTGAAAACGCAGATGCTGAAATCTGCGGACATCGGGTTGAAACTGAAAACGCTGGTTGATTTGACCGTGCGGCGAGGATCTGCTGCGGGTAGGTGAGATCTGCGAAGTTAGGGGTTGGTTCTGTGGAGTAAGTGCTGAAAATTGAAAACGCTGATACTGGGCTTGATCTGTTAGTGGAAATCTGCAAAACGCTGATGCTGTCAGCAAGGTGCAAAAACGCTAGGCCTGATCTTGGATCTGCAAAACGCTAGGGCTGATCTGGGATGTGCAAAACGCCAGGGCTCTTCTAGTACTGCTGATGAAAAATTCCAGGCTGAAACTGAGCCAAAACGCTAGTCTTGATGAGCTGTTGGCTGGAAACGCTAGGTCACCTGCCGGTCTTGCTGAGAAGGTGCACTGTAAGTTGGCGGACTTCTGTTGCCTCTTCTGCCAAAAAGTGCTAGCGCTAGGTTTCTCATATATTAACTTAGCAGAATTGCCCTACCCAGTTTCCCAACAAAGTCACTTATTAATAATAAGTGAAAAATGGATAAAATGGGAAAATGGGTTTTGTGCATTGTAAAATGCTCATGATGGTTACTAACTGTCATGTTGATGATCATGCTGTGTGCAACCAGAGGATATGCAACTACTCTAAGTGCCTGGACATGCACAGCTTGCACATTCCACCTCTAATGGAATATTGTCGTTGTCTCGTCTCTCTAGCACGACTCAATTGGGTCTCCGGACCACCCAAGCCTGTACACAAGTCATGCTCCGCTTCGACCTCGTTCCATATCTTGCCAAAATAGCTATCGGAACGACATAGTCCTCGGAGAGAGATATAAATCCGTCGAGATTTCAGCCATAGACAAGGCATTAACCTCAGGAATCATGCTGAGTGCATCGGCAACTCGATTGCTGGATCCTTTTTTATAGCGGATCTCAAATTCAAACTCTTGCATAAGTTCAACCCATCTAGCCTTTCGGCCTCTGAGATCACCTTGATCACAGACATAGTGCAAGGAGTGATGATCTGTCCATGCAACAAACGTAGAGCCATACAAGTAGTGTCACCATTTCCTCAAGGCGTGGACTACGGCGTAAAGCTCCTTCTCATACGTTGGATAACGCATCTCAGCGTCAGAAAGTTTCTTACTAGGAGCATTGGTCAAACCAAAAGGCAAGACCAAAAACTCATAGTGACCATAACGCGTATGGAAGCCTGTTTTAGGAACGTCTTCTAGTTTGATTCGTATCTGGTGATAGCCTGATCGCGCAGGTCTATCTTCGTAAAATACAACGCTCCATGGAGCCGATCTATCAGATCGTCCATGCGGGAAGCGGATACTTATTTTTGACAGTGAGCTTATTCAACTCCTTGTAATCCACGTAGAAGCGCATAGTGTTATCCTTCTTTCGAAAAAGTAACACTGGCGCTCCCCACGGGGATTTACTTGGCCGAACAAAACCCCTATCGAGATAATCTTTCAGCTGCCGCTGAATTCTGTTCTCCTCGGTTTTACTAAACCGATAGGGTTGCTTTGAGAAGGGCTGACTACCAAGAACCAACTCAATGCCATGATCTACTCCTCTCGAAGGCGGCAAGCTAGAAGGTAGATCATCAGAAAAAACATCCTTGAAATCAGTCATGATTTCTTCGATAAGGTTGAATTTGTCGGAATCCCCAAGTTCAACAGAAAAACATGAAACATTTTTACGAATTTTATTGACAGAAGTACCAAAGCACTAATGAATCAAACCAAGCAGATGGTATACATTGATAAAAGTCAACATCAAAAGACTTTGTATCTTTATACATTTCCAAAGCAGTAACAATTGGTATTGCAAAACCATTATTTACAGAAATCTGATTACAAAGAGAAACAGATACATGAGGCATGTCGTGCTTAACAAAAACAAAAGAGTGATGTACATAGTCTATATACAATGAGTCTTGTTTATCATAAAACCATGGAATTCCTAAATTAACAACTGCTCTATCCAGGCGCATGATGTGGAAATCCAGGTTCTCTTTGTAATCAGCTAGCTTGAGCTACAAATTTGGAACCATTTGGTTCCATACATCCGTATCCTTGTCGCGAGCCATCTTCATGCGATAATCATGGTCATTGTCCCGCGTCTGCAGGCCCAGTTTCTGTACCAATTTTGCATCCACAAAATTGTGTGAGCTTCCATTACCGAAGAGTACGGTCACATCGTGACCATTGATCTTCCCGAGGAAACGGAGAAGATCGTGCTTATCAAACACCTTGGTGCTAAAAGTATAATTAGTGCATGAACTGTGCGCTAAATGATGGATTTCAACTTGAATGACATCGGAGTTACCTGAGATCTCGTGAATCTGAACTGAAGGGCAACCTTGCGGTTTCTTTGTCTTCTTCTTGGGGCAATCCTTGATTTGGTGACCTGTCTGGCCACATCCGAAGCAAGCCCCCTTCTTCATTACATCAGCAACTGAAGCATTTTTGGCTTCTTCTCTTGAGAAGGTCTCGACGGTGATTTTGACCTTTGCTGAAATCGAGGTCGCTTCCTTGAAGCGCCCTTGCCGGATTGATGGTCTGAAGCTTTTTTCTTCTCATAATTCGCTTCATTTATCAAATGGAACGTCCTGGTCTTTGCCACTTCATCCTCGATGTCAATCAAGGCTTTGTCTTTGATTAAGGCCCAACAGTAATCCTCATGTAATTCGAGCAAGTATATGTGCATAGCGTGTGTGGAATCCACCTTGCAAAGGTGAGCGCTTCTTTGAAAGCCGTTGTGTACTTATCAAAAGACAGAGCTTTCATCCAAAGACTCTGCAGTTTGGCGTAAGCTTTCAAAGGATCCATTTTGGTGAAATCCTTCTTGAATTTCACACAAAAATCATCCCATGTCATAGGCTTCTCTGTCATATCACGCCACCAGGTAAGCGCCTTACTGCGCAAATAAAGAGGAATCGTCTGAATCCTCCGTTCATCATGCTCCCCATTGAGGTCAAAATATGTGGTCCACTGGTGTAGCCAGTTTTTTACGGCCAATTCCGTACATTCTTTCTCTTCTCCCGAGAAATTAGTGGTTCTGTACGGAACGGTGGCAGTAGGACCGCCCTGTGAACGTCCAAAAGCAGCAATCTATGTCCACAGTTGTTGGAGATGGGTTTCGCCCTTGGAAATACACGCAGTTGTTGACTGAGCTGTATTTTTCAGAGCGGTAAGCCGGGAATTAAGCCCTTGCACGGCCCCTTTGAGAGAGGCCAAGCGAATGCTCGTCTGAACTTTCGCGTTTTCCAGAGTGGTAACACGTTGATCGAAGCTCTGGAAATTGCCTGTAATCCATGTGTATAGAGCATGCTTGAATGGAATTTGAATGTTACCCGGCGCATTATCACGTTGTGCATCCGGACTGGAGGAATCCATGGCGAAATCCGTGAAAAACTAAAAGAAATCGGGCCCTTTTCTGCACTTTTCGATCGCGAAAAGTTATACTGTTAAGAGCTCTACGCGTCGATGTGAGCACCTGAAGGTGAGCAGGTGATGGCGGGAGCGCGAGGGCACGAGCAGGTGAGAGAGAGGAGCGTCGGGAGAGAAGCAGGGAGCTGAAAAATGGTTTTCTCTGCAAACTTTTGAGTCTTTGTAAGTTTTTTTAATAACCTACGGGTTTCATACTGACCCCTTAAAAAAATCAAAGTGCCCACACTTAAAAGTCACTTGGCCATGTTTTAATAAAAGGGCACTTAATAAAATAAAGGGTAGCGTAAAAACTCCAGCGCAAGTCAAAAAAATAAAATCGAGCACTGCTTTGCCGTACGGATGCCGCGTGGAGGTAGTGAAGGATACCACACGCATGTGTTTGGGCTTGCGCATGCCCATGCCATACACACGATGAGCTTCGAGCGAAGAGCCATGTTGGAAAAATAAAGTCCACGCTAGAAAGCCAGCGCAAGCTCTTTCCCCCTACTATCGTTCTCCGCAGACTCATATGAAGCACACAGAGAATTACCAGCACACAGAGAGAGGTAATTCTCTCTCTCTCTCTCTCTCTCTCTCTCTCTCTCTCTCTCTCTCTCTCTCTCTCTCTCTTTGCGCTTCGCACAGATGAGGAGATTATGGCGAGATTTTAAAAGCTAATGTACGCCAAATTTAGTCTAAATTCAACAAATTAATGAGAAATGTATTGATTTCCATCGGAAACCAGCACATTTAATAAAAATCCTTTGATTTTATAAAAAATCAGCGACAGAGCATTAATTTGCACATGCAAACACACACACGAAATTTCAGCAATTAATTACCAAGAATTACGTGAAATTGAGGCTCCTTGACTCGAACCTATCCATAGGTGTGCACACGGTCCTTCGTGCAACCAAGCCGGCTCTGATACCATGAAACAAAAGCAGGGAGTGGATCTCCCGGCTACACAGACCGCCTACAGACACGTGTCGGACGAACCACCCGACCATAGCTACCATCCGACAACTCCCTCGTGTTGGGCCAACGTCCGTCGAGGACGTAGGCGTGCACCTGTAAGACCGAGTATCCCATACCACCCGGCCTCACCTCCTCGAGGTGACCTCGCCACTCCTAGCCTCGCGGGCTAACCATTGGCACTCTGCCAGGGGGTCGATAACTACAAATGAGGCCTTGGCCTCCCTTTTATAATAATGGCCAGCCACACTGGCCGGGCTCACACTACGTCCGTCCGAACACGGCGTCTAGGCTAGATCCCCTCTCCTATGAGCGGGACAACAACTGTAGAGCTACTTAAAGCTCATTTCATGAAGTCTATTTTGCATTACATCTCCCTTGTTTATGGTGAGCTTATGATGGCTTAGCAAATACTCAAGATCGTGTTTATGAGTCCAAGTTAATTGATCTTGGAATCTAATTCGCTTGAGTGATAATCTAGCCAACACATACTCGCTTGTGTGCACGATGTTTCTCTTTCATCCACCATAGCTAGCACGATCGCATTCCCATCAATTGAGCCTCCTTTTCTTGTTCGACTTGCCTAGCCGAGCCTTCTCCTGGAGCATCATCTCCATCATGGACTTTACCAAAGCCTCCATAGAATTTGGTGCAATCCTTGGCATAGATGGGGATGGAGGAGGATCCGGAAACGATCCTCTTGGTGTAAGGACTTCTTCTCCAATTCCACTCTCATCACCGTTCACACAAAGTATCCATTCCGCTTCGGGTGATGACCATGCACCGAGTACTAGGGTACTTGGGTTCTTGGGATACTTGGGTACTTGGGTACTTGAGGTACTTGGGGTTCTAAGGTGCTTGGTGTACTTGGTACTCCTTGCAATCTACGTTTAAGAAGGCTTTTCCCTCACCCAAGCTCAACCTTTCCTATGAGTGCACCCCTTGACGGCGTTACGCTCACACCAAGGTTTGTTTTTTTCACCTCACATCGATTGGCCTACCACAATGTGCAAGGTCCTCTCTTAATGAGTGGAAAAGAGGAACGAGGGGAGGCTGGACAAGCCCTTCTTTTTTGTGGTTCTTTTCTGCACATCGATTGGCCTACCACAATGTGCAAGGTCCTCTCTTAATGAGTGGAAAAGAGGAACGAGGGGAGACTGGACAAGCCCTTCTTTTTTGTGGTTCTTTTCTGACTCAATGGCCCTTAAGATAGAGCGATGAAGATGGGAGTGCGCTCGATGCGCGATGGACTAAGGGTGGGAGTCACTAATAAATTTGAGAGAGGTTCTGTAGGTCCTTTTCTCGAGTGATAATACCGAACAATGCCAAAGAGCCCTGATACCAATGTAATGTGTAGCGGGAGTGATTGATGATGTAACAAACTGCTGACGTGTCGAAGCCTAAAGAATGGAGCCAACTTACAGATGCCGGCCGAGGGGCCTAAACCCTAAGAAGAACAAGCAGCAGAAGAAGTGTCACAGAGTGAGGACGTGGTTGCCCGAGTGCAGAAAACCCTAACTCTAATTTCTGCCAGAAACCCTAATTCTGAAAACCCTAATTGCTGAAACCCTAATTCTGGAAACCCTAACCCTAAAATCTGCAAACCCTAATTTCTGCCAGAAACCCTAACCCTAAGGCAGCAGACATTCCGAAAATTGCGCTGACATGATGACGTGGCAAGCTGTAGGGATTTCCGCATTTTGCACTGGCTGATGACGTGGCAGCTGTACGGATTTTCGTAAATTGCGTTGGCAGCTTTTGGCATTGCTTTTTGGACCAGAAGCTTTTGAGTTTGAAAGATTTTCATATAAACTGCTTTTCAGGCCAAGGGCCTTTAAATATGAGGCTAGGGCTCATTCTCTGGCATGCTTCCTGGAGAAGGTGCAGAGTCTGGAGTACCGGCTTGTACTTTGATGATGCAATATAAAGAAATACCGAAAGGGGCGCCAAGGTTTGGGGCCAATACTCTTTGGGGTGGAATTCCGCCACTCCGTGTCGCGTGTCGTCTCTCTCTCTCTCTCTTTCAGTTCAGTTGTTATTGAAGTGCTAAAAGTCTGTTCAGTCTGTTCTTTTCTATTGGCACGTGGTGCCCGCCTTGTGACAGATGATGAATGCTCGGTGCGTCAAGACTAGAGAGAGAAGATAGAATGATACTGTGAGTGAAGGTTTTGTGAGTGATAGAGAGAGAAGAAGACTAACAGTGGATGGGATCTTCAACCCCCCTTCACGGGGGCCCCTCTCTGTTGCTAGAGAGGTATTTGCTTTAGATTGCACAAATACTGATACAACGGTCCTAGATGTTGATGGGATCTTGTTGTAGGTGCTTGGATTTGAGAGGTTAAGTGTTGGAAATGCAAAACGCTACGGATGCTGAATGGGATGTGCAAACTCAACGAGGCTATGGGCTGATTTGCTATGGTTCATGTTGAGAATGGGCTGAAAACTGAAAAATGCTGGCTGATCTGAGGGCTGAATCTGAAAATGCTGCTGTTATTGCGGGATCTCCGACGGTAGGCGAACTTATGGCTGAAAACTGCTAATGGCAGGACTGATCTAGTACTGTGGGGCTGATTGGGTGGTATGGGCTGATGCTAGGCAAAAACGTCTTGGGTATTGAGGATGCCGGTGCTTGTATTGCAGGTACTGGATTTATGCTTGAGAAGTGACCCCTAGGGTCACTTATATATGAAAAAAAAGTTGGGTCCGGCAATGCCAGTAGAAAAACCCACTTTAGTTGGTTGGCTAAAATGTCACTTATTAGTAAGTTGATGAACTCAATTATAAGAGGTGCTTCACATGTAGGTAAATACATAGGCTAGGACGTGGGTACTAATGCAAGTGTATGGGAACGCTCCCCAGTGCCTACACCTAGTTGATAGTCATGTGCAATCAGAGGGTATAATATATACATTTACTCTAAAGTGCTTGGGCATGCAGGTCCTATGTACAGGCTCACAAGGGTGCCATAACACTTCCTAGGCTGTCCTAAACCCTAGAAATAGGAGTTACAGCTCGTCCACATGCACATCGGGTTAGATGTGCACATTACACTCCTTGTTTTGGCCTCCCCATTTTGTTCTTTGCCTAGATTCTAAAATTGCTATGGTGTTTCACTGCAATCGATGGTTTTAAGCACCTTTGTATTCTTTTAACTGCCATATGTAGTCTGTTGTTAGTGTGCCATATGGAATCTGACGTATGGAATCTTTGGGGGTCCTGATCCGTACTTATTCCGTACTTCCATACCCGTCTGTGTCCACGATGTATGGTTGATGCATGGGAAAACTATGGCTGCGCCTGCCAGGCTAGGTTCAGTTCGATGTGTCAGCTGCAATGCCCAGCTGATGACAGCTGAAGCTATTTAGCTTCCATCATATCAAGTATGTTGCTGGCTATAGACTCTACAGAGTTTATGGTCAATGCTGGTGGCCGGAAGTATGTAGCTTTCTACAAAGTCCTAATTTCTGATGGCTTTGAAAGGCATTCCATATTCCAAAGAGTCGCGTCTTGGTGGAACAGGTGGTGACCCTGAAGATATTCAATTGTTCGTTTCAAGTGGATTAGAGGACCTGCAGGAAAGCACGTTTTTTGGTGGGGGCTGGAGACGATTGGTAGTCTTGTGTGACTTATCCACTTGGGTGGCTATCAAGGTTGGCCATGTAGCTATCCTGTTCCAAGAGTCAGATATCATTTACGTACCATTCAGTTGTCTTAACAGCTCCCTTCGGTCTATCAGTTAATCTCAGTAAATATAATTGGTTGAGTCCGTACATGTCTATTCAGCAAGCACCTATCAATGCAACGTTGAACCTCAACACCCCCATCTATCAGAGTCAATGGTCTGTGGTTTGGAGCTGGGTGTATTGCCAGCTAGACATCATTGTACGTTGTTTAGGTCTGGAGTATTGGGACCTTTTTTTATTGTATTCGTTAGTCTTTCTGTTCTTGTTGTGTAGAATCTAAGAGGAACGTGTTGTTTATGTCTTGTTCGTTTGAGTGAGGCTTCATGTAAACTACAGAGAGGCCCGAGGCAACCCACAACACTTGAGACAGATATGAAGATTCTTGCCACAAAGTATGATACAAGTGAAGGTCTTGTATGACCAAGGAGCATGAGCGTACCACCTAATTCAGTTTTTGGAGCCGTTTTTGGACAAGTAAGTTGGCTCTAGTATTTGTGCAGTAATGCATTTGATGCCTCCTGTTGCAAGTATTTACACTGAATTGTTCTCCTGAATTTAGGTTGAATGGAAAGCTCAAATTTGTTGCACTAGTGCTACAAGAAAAAAGATATGCCACCTAAAAGGAAAGAAGGGGACAGCAAGGACGACAATGATGGTGATGTTCAAAGCTTGCTACTTGAGAAGGATCTGGAAATTGAGACACTTGTAGATAAAATTTCAAGGCTTGAGAAGCGGTCTCAGTTACTTGCAAATGATACGGAGAAGCAGCAGGCAACCACCAACGAGATGGAGGAAAAGCTTCAAGATGTCATTGCTTGCCTTAGCAGGTACTTGGAGCCCCTCATATTAGAGCGTCTATAAAGTCTGAGAACTAAAGGTGCTTCGAGAAACAGACCTGGAAAATTCTGGTTTTTTTTTCGCAGTGAACTCAAGAACAAGCAATCAAAAGTTTATCAGCTAGAGGAAGCCTTTAACGATGTCAAGGCTGAAAATATGAAAGCGATAGAAAATCTCACCAAAGATATGCATGAGTTAAAGAGTACTCATAAGTTTGTCACTGAAGATTTACGGCTTCAGTTGGTAAATGCAGAAGTGCAACTGCGTGATATTGATGAATTCAGGAAACAGAAGGCAGCAATAGAACAGGAAATTGCAAGGTGAGTATGTGTAAGTTGCTGCATCTTGTATCCTTCACGAAGAAGTATTTAATCAATAGGAACATCAAAGCTCTCATTTCTCCCTAGGATCTACAGGCTGTTTTCTTTGGATTCATGCAGCAAATTACTAAAGATGACATGGATTTCGTAAATGCTTCAAGCTATCTGGTTCTCTTTTCATAACAAGGCTCCAAAAGCGTTCCACCCTTTGTAGATCCATTTGCAATGACATTATGAATGCATTACAGCACCTCTCTATCTTAGACAAGAAAGTCTTGTCTTTATGCTTGAGATTTTCCGTGCGAAGCCAAGGGTAGACTAGAGGTAGGTTAGGACATAAGAGGTGAAGCAGATATAACACTCGGTTTCCCATATCTTCAATGCTTCAGAGTATTGTCCCTCAAGTCGAGCGTTCCCTGCCATATTTCTTTATTCATTAATCAAGAGAATTTACAACTGTTATATGCGACCATGCTTTCAATCTGGTTACAACTGGCAGTGTCCTCAAATGTTAGGCACTTTGGCCCCAAAAGCAACTCAAAAAGTATTTTTACCAAAATCAGTACTAGAAAGCGTTTAAAATCGTTTGGATTAATTAACTGGGCCAGAAAGAAACTCTCAGCATAAAAATTAGCCAAGTCAGTAGTGCCATGTCATCTCTGCATGGCTGTGGTTAAATATTGGTGTGCTTGTATGTGTATGCTGCTGCCACATCACCATCCGTACAGTCCGTGATTTACGGCCCACAAATTGCACCGCCCGGCTTTTGGTTCGGGATTCTAGTGCTTGTGTGTTGGGTTCGTGGTTACCATGTCATCAAACTGTTAGTTGGACGGCAGTGTTGTAGGGAACCTTGCAAACAGGGCATGCGATGAGGGGTTGATAGAGCAAGAGGGGGTGGGGGACTGACATAGGCAGAAAGCTCATTATCAGGGGTCATACAATTAAGCATTTGTTGTGGCCAATGAGCTTCTATCACTACAACTTGAGAATCCGTAAACCAGTAGGTGTAGGCTGACAAATGTAGGGTGCTGTAGGATGCCATGTCTGGTAAAACTGAAAGTTTGAGTTCCAAGATTTCAAAGTTCTGCACAAAACCTTGAAACCTAAAGTTTCAAAGTTTCAAGGGTTGGTGTCTGCACAAAAAGTAGGGAACACTAGATGCCAACAAGAAGTGAATAATATTGTTGGATGCATGCAAACACAAGTAAGCAGGCAAGGATGCTATCTCTAGACTTATATTCCTTATATTCATAATATCATTTGTGTCTTAGTTGAGAGCATTCACTTTTGAGTAAATTAAAAGGTCACTCTTGTACCCAGTTTGAAAGAGCAACTAGAGAGAGAGAAAAAAGAGCATCAAGATGCTATTAGCGACACAGAAAGGTTAGCCCTTCAAGAAAAGCAAAGGCTTAGAAAAGAGATGCTAGCCCGTATCGAGGAGACCAAGATGCAAATGTTGCAACACATGGATGAACAGTTAGATGCTGTACTGTTCTAATACCTTTTCAAATTGTTGTGTGGAAAGTGTTTTTCTTTTTAATTGTAGTGATACAAAGGTGCCCATGCATAAAGCGCTTCTGGTACGTGTTTCATAGCCCTACATACAATCCAAATCATAGTTCCTACATGTTTCACAGAGCATTGAAAAGCATTTTGAAGCATTCAAACTGCCTAGGTTTGGCTTTACCCGAAGTAAGTTTGCAATGTAGTTCTAAAAAGGAGGGTAATATTTGTATTGATTGGTAATGGTTTTGCGTTAATACCGAAAAACAGTGCTTTAACAGGCCAGCGTTGTAAGAGTAGGTAGCTTCGGGATTCATTGTTTTCTGATCATTTGTTTTGCTGCTTTATTTTTCTTATAAAACGCATAAAATGTGTCTTGTCAGCAATTCTTGACAATCACAAGTGTTCCAAAGACTGGAACTTGGTTCCCATTTCATTCACTTGTATGCTTGTGACAGAAAACAAAGAAAATTATTGCTGACAATGATCAACTAGCTAAGGAGTTGGGCTACCACATGAGGCAAACTGGGTTGCTCTTGCAGAAAAATGAAAGACTGATGCAGGAAAATGTTGAGCTGCACCGGCAAGTGCTTTTAGCAAAAGAGGTCTTTAATAACCACACATCTCTTTTATTTTATTGCCTTAAATTAATGGCTATGACACATTTTTTCACCTTCAATATAGTTACCATGTTACATTAAAGCTCTGTGTAGTTGTCTTAGTTTTGTAGGTCTCTTGTGAATGTCTCTTTAGCATGTTGTTTGGCCTGTTCATAGGACACCCTTTGTTATTTTGTGGGTAAGAGATAGGGGTCCAAATTTTTCAGTCAAGTGTATATTCCAAAATCACCAGCTTACAACAATTGTTAACATGGTTTACCCGCTAGAAAATCTGGGTGATCTTCCATTTGCAATTAAGCATCGTGCCACTTCTATCCGCCGATGGGAATGTAAAAAATATTTTTCTGCTGGATCATAATATGAACATGCTTGCTGGTGAGTAGACATAAGATGCAAAACCTTTCAAGGTCCACTTCAGCTGGCTGAGGGTGCTTTAATCTTAGCTTTGATCCTCCAAGCTGTTTTTGTTTGAGGAAACAAGAAGCCAATTGTCCTCTTCAATACCCCGAACAGAGTGCAAATACGATTGCTTGATTGGTCCTAGTGTCTTGACTTCAAGCTGGTGGGATTGAGGTAGTTGAACACTTGACTTTTGGTGAATGCATTATAATAAAGGTTGAACACTTGACTTTTGGTGAATGCATTATAATAAAGGTTGCGATTCAACAATTGAGATTACTGCCGATCTGCAATGCCTCATTCATTGACCCTTTAAGGACCTTCCGTGCCAAATAGTGATCGAGGGTAGGGAAGAAAGAAAGAAATATTAAGGTCACTTAAAGGCCAAAATGGTCCATAAGACCAAAACAAGGCACAGCTGATGATGATATATATCCTACCATAAAATTTCACGGAAAATGAAGCAGAATCCTTTTTAAATTTTACAAATAAAGAAGCAGAATATTATTTAAATCTTTAACCGCTTTTATCCAATAGGGATGTAAAAAACCCCTAGCCATGTCTATTTGATGGGGATGTAAAAGATCTTTCACAAGTTGTGCCTGTTGGTTCATAATATAAACATGCTCACCGGTGAGTGGATACCAGATGCAAAACCTTTCAAGCTCCACTTCAATTGGCTCGAGGGCGCCTTGCAACCTTTATGTTAGCTTGGATCTCTCAAGCTGCTTTTGTTTTAGGCATTAAGGAGCTGATTGTCCTCTACAATGCCATGTGCAAACAGGATTGTTTAAATGCTCCTAGTGTCTTGTTTTTAAATTGGTGGCTTGAGGTAGTTGAACATTTGACTTTTGGTGAATGCAGTATGGTTAAGGTTGCAATAATCAAGATTGCCCCGTGATCTGCAATGCCTATTTGGTACCCTAGATTCCCTTTAAAGGACCTCCCGTGCCAAATAGTGACAAGGGTAGCATGTCGGAAAGAAAGAAGAACAAGGTTGGGGCTAACGCTAGGAACCAGTGATTACTTCTATAGAGATATGGGGGCAGTATGCAGCATCCTTATACACTGTACCTGGACAGACACCACTACCAGATCCACCACAACCATGTCCAGCCACGAGCACCTTCTTTACCACTGAGATGGTAAAGGAGGCCATTGACATGATGAAGACCAGACGAGCACAGGATCATGAGGGTTTGGTAGCAGAGCACATTATACATGTTGGGGATTTGTTGGCAGAGATGCTTGCACGGTTATTCAACCGTGTCATGTGTGAGGGCTTTCCCGAGTCTTGGAGATTATCTACTATTGTACCTATCTTCAAGACAGGAGACCCCACAATGCCGGGGAATTACCGTACTATAATGGTAGGACACACATTGGCACGGTTGTATGCATCCATCCTTGAACATAGGCTGAGCAGTTGGGCAGAGATTATGGGCATACGGGCACCTGGGCACGCTGGTTTCAGGAGGGGTTTCTCCACACTAGATCATGTCTTTACACTCAGAGCTATCATTGAGGAGGGTCGAGCACATGGTAGACAGATTTATTGCAGCTTTGTAGACTTCCGCAAAGCTTTTGACACAGTACCGAGGGCCAGATTGATGCGCCGACTTATGGAATTGGGGGTACCCACAGAGCTGATATGGGGGATTATGGCATTGTACAGTTCAGTGATGGGTCATGTACGCACATCAGAGGGGATATCTGACATAGTTCACTCCACTATCGGAGTGAAACAGGGATGCCCATTGTCCTCTACTTTATTTGGTATGTATGTTGATGAGGTCTCTGATTATATTGACAGAGGAGGAGATAGAGGTGCTCAGCTCGCAGGGACATGGATCCCTCTGTTATTGTATGCTGACCATATCGTGTTGATATCAGACTCACCAGAGGGTATGCAAAGACATTTGGATGCATTGCATAGTTTTGCAGCGGATAGTGGATTGTCTGTCAACCTTGGTAAAACCAAGGTCATGGTATTTAATTATTAATACCACGCCACAGTGGGTTAGGAGATCAGCACCTACATTCACATATGGGCAGGACAGTATGGAGTACACTGATGCATACACATATCTTGGGGTGGTCTTTAGTGGACCGAGGTTCACACTGAAAGGGGCAGCAGACACTAGATTGACTTGTGCCTATGCAGCCCTAGGCGGTTTGGAGAGGATTTGTTCGCAGGTTCAGTTCCAGGAACCTCGAACAAAGCTCTGGCTCTTCGACACTTTGGTCGCTCCAGTTATGCACTACGGGGTTCAGGTTTGGGGACCGTCTGTTGACAGTGCTGGATGGAGTAATATGAAGAGACCCTTGATACTTATGATTTCTAGGCTGATTAGAGCCAAGGCCTCAGTTCCACATGACATCATAAGAGCGGAGCTGGCTGCCCCACCTATGGAGGTTGAGGCACTCACCAGATCAGTATCATTTGTACACAGCTTATGGGACACCACCAGGGACAGGTATGCTAGGCTTGCTCTTGAGTCATCCAGATAGCTGGCATTGCAGGGAGATACATCATGTTGGTATGCACAGATGAGCTCATGGTTTCAGAGGCATGGTTTCAGCATGGACAGGCTGCCCCCTTTCCAGTATTCTCTTGATGCACCATCTTTGGCTCTTACACGGATGGAGAGTGCTAGACTCATTCGGCAGGATCTTATCCAGCTTGATAACAAGAGGACATGGATAGAGCCATCACGGGAGTTGGGTACGAAGAGGGCTTTCTATAGAGAGCATCTTCTCCAACTCACGACAGATGGATTTGTCACACGGCCCAGCTACATGGACACACATCTATTTCATGGGTTACGATGTGCCATAGGCCAGATTCGCACATCTTCACACCAGCTTGGGATTGAGATAGGTAGATTCAGAGGCGTACCAGCAGATAGTAGGATTTGTCAGTTATGCCATGCAGAGCCAGAGACAGAGTTTCACTACATATGTCACTGCACAGTCTACTATGAGATACGGGGACGCTTTCATTGTTTATTCAGAGATGGTTTTGACTCGTTAGATAGAGTCATGAGATATCAGGATCAAAGGTGTCTCGGATTATTTCTACTTGAGATACAGAGACATAGAGACACTCCATTGAGAGGGCAAAGACAGAGACAGTCCCAAAGACGCATCTCAGATTTCTTCAGTCTGAGTACCACAGAAGCAGAGGGGACAACACCATCACAGAGCTCGGTTCCCACCCATACACACACCAGCGGTACTCTCATTGACCGAGCTATAGAGTTGGGGAGATCGAGCCACGCAGCACCGGCGGAGATTGCGGCAGAGGATCCATAGGATTCTAGCACGACACCCAGAGTGTCGACCAGGATAGGTTCCATGCTATTGCTTTATTATACCATGGTGACACTTATCCCCATTTTGTACCTTTTTGGCATGATACCATTGCTCAGCCTACCAGCCACCCATAGGAGTCGGTAGCACTCCTATCTCAGTTCTTTGTTTGTACCCAGACTTGGTACTAGACTCATCATTGTAATCAGTTGGTCTCATAGGTCATTTTGGCCTTTTGTAGACGTTAATATATCATTTCATTTCATATCTCTCTCTCTCTCTCTCTCTCTCTCTCTCTCTCTCTCTCTCTCTCTCATCATTGTAATCAGTTGGTCTCATAGGTCATTTTGGCCTTTTGTAGACGTTAATATATCATTTCATTTCATTTCTCTCTCTCGAGAAGATAGCAGTCAAGTAAGAGGGATGGGTGGAGGTAGTACGTAAAAACCTCCGCAAAGAAGTCAAAGAGGAAAAGGTGAGCACCTCCTTATACAAACCACAATAGAGGAGGAGAAGATGAGACGAGCACGACGTCTCAATGTGCAAGTGACGGGCATCATGGAGACACCCACCTTTACCCCCGAAGAAGATGCCAAAGAGCTTTGCCTTAAACTCGGATACAAAAATGACTCCCTCCTGTCTGCCAAGACATGAAGAGCTGGCAAGGACACCACCAAAAACTTAAAAGAGAGCTCTCATCCTCCACTTTCCCAATGAGGTGGAGAGGCCTACCTTCATGAGGAAGAGGGTGGCATTGCATGTACTACAGACGCCACCCATATACCTTGACGATGATCTTGTTTTCTTGCTTTTATCTTCGAGAAAGTCGTATTGATTAGCTCTATAAAAGTGCTTCCTCTTAGAGTAGAACATCTGATCATCATAATTCGAACTCTCAGAAGAGGACGAGTCCTCCTTAGAACTGTCAGAAGATTTTCGAGATCTTTGGTGGGATCTGCTCTTTTTTGCCTTCTTGTTCTTACCGTGTCTTTGAGTCTTTCTTCTTTTTTTGCTCTTTCTGCCCTCACGACTAGAATCAGAGGAGAAAGAGCTATCCGAACTGTCTAAAGAGGATGAGGATGAACTGGAAACACCCTAAAAAATGTACATGTTTCTTTGTCTTTCGTGCATTTGCAAAAGACGATTGGCGACCTCTCAAAACATACGCGTTTCTTTGTCTTTCATGCATTTGCAAGAGACGACTGGCGACCCAAGTAGCCAGGGTAGTCTGCTGTTGGGCTGCGTCTCTTTGAATGCTTCTTGGTCTTCAAGATTCGGTTGACCCGTCGTTCTACCTCATCGTCAAGTTCATCTTCAGTGTACACCCGTGGAGCAGGTGTTTTCTTCAAAGCTGACTTTAGAGGTGAGTCAATGGCTGTATGCCACTGGGTATGCATTTTGTCGATCTGATGTTTGGTAAAAATTTTTGCATATTGGGGATCCTTCAAATACTGGAGCATCTATCGAGCACAAGCATCAACCTACTGTTGACGTTGCATCTCCATTTGTTCATACTCCGTGGGCCGTACTCTTCTTCTGAATCAACAGAAGGTGGTCGTCGTCCATTTGAATTTTCCGTGCTTTCACCCGACCCTGAGTTGTCAGGTGGGTTGTTCTGATCCTTGTGGGATCGTCAACTCAATCTATGTGTGTCGTGATAGAAGGGATCAAATTCTCCGTAGAAGGAAAATCGACTGAGCTCTGATACCACTGTAACAGACTTGGACACCCCATGTCGGAAATCTGGCACGACACACGTGAGAATAACTGGAAATAACTTAATAAGTTTAATCACAATTTAAAGAGAGACGACATGGCCCGACATAGTTCCGTGCCTAGAGATATTGGCCCCAAATTCTGGCGCCCCTTGCGGTATTTATTTCTATATTAATGCTTGATCAAGGCACAAAGTCAGAGGTTCTTCTCTACTCTGTGCTCCCAACAAAACTGAGGGAAGAGAGCCCCTAGGTACATATTTATAAGCCGTACGCCTTCTCAAAAGCAATTACATGAAAAGCTTCAGTCTCAAAAGCATCTGGCCCAAAAGCATCAACGCCAAAAGCTGGCAGCGCAAATCGCGCTGAAAATTGCAGAATTCCGTACACAATGCCACGTCAGCAGCCAACGCTTGACCTTTTTATTTTTTATTTATCTTTATGTCCCCTAGGCCCCATCAGACGGGACCCCATAAGTTGGAACAAATTATTCTTTGTCACTTTCCAATTCGGGGATGCCATGTCATCATTTTGTGACAAGAAGACCCAATAGAGGCCCTCCAAACCCCCTTTCCGCTTCTACACTTGGTATTCGTCTTTTTTCAGACACCTTACGTGTCATTCACAAATCTACTATGAGCTTGAAGTCTTGTTCTTGGCTTGCAGAGTGGTGGGAAGTGAAATTGGCCACTAGGGCGGTAGACTTTAGCTTTCACCCGATTCTTTACTTGATAAACTCTACGACACAAAGGAACTTCACGAATAAGCGTGTGACTGGAATTAACACTTCACACAAACCACGGCCTCGGCAGCAGAGTGCTACCAACCAGATAGCGACACCCTGCTGGCCCCAAAGACTTGCGCCCCTTTCGGTATTTCTTTTTTCTTATTGCGAATAGATGATCTGAACACTTTCACCTAACTCTCACCAAGCTGTCCAAACCTGTCCATGGCTGTAACCGCAAGTTTTTGACCCAATTTCGCGAGCATAACGTCGCAAAAACCTCTGTAGGTCAAAAGTACACGTCAAGGACACTTTCCCTTGCGGTTGGGAAGCTTTCCAGTGAGCTTCAAGTCAATTTCAGCGTGTTGTAACTCCCCGTTTTGACATTGTCAAGTGCCCAAAGCCCTGTTTAAGCATCCAGAGGATTTCGTGAGGCTCCCCTAGTGATGTCCTGCAGTTTAGGTGCGAAACCCTAAACCTGCAAAAAAACACAGCAGGCTGTCGTTTTGGACGGAGCGAACACGTCTACGCGTGTCTCAGGTGCTCCCGCACCCAATGGAACAATTCCCCTTTGCAACGGACGAGTTTTCACTCGAGAAAACTCTCCGGTCTCGCAATCCTTCGCGATGGAACTGTGTATACCTGTGGGGGATTAGCAATTAGCTAGTCCGGTTCCTGTACAGAAGGCTCTTGCCTTGGTAAACACGCATAAAACCCCAGAACTGTACATGGTCATCTGAGAAGCCCAACTAGTGGGACATTACCATATGTGCAAAGGGGAGAGAGAGATGCACAAAAGCAAATCATCGCGCTACATAGAGCAAGGGAGAAGGAAAGCTTTCCATAAAGCTGTGATTACCTGCACCCACTACTCTCTCTCACACACACACACACACACACAGTAGTCACTTATGAGCCAAAAATCAGCCTTCTCTCAAAATGGGCGCCCCCTCTTCTTGCAGACTTGGCAAGTGCATCTGGGGCTGCCATGTGTCCACTTTGCGTTGAGCCTAGACACCCTTTTACTGCGCTTGGATTCCATAATTGTACATGGTCATTTGAGAAGCCCAACTAGTCGGGCATTACCATATATGCAAAGGGGAGAGAGATGCATGAGAGCAAATCATTGCGCTACATAGAGCAAGGGAGAAGACAAGCTTTCCATTAAAGCTGTGATCACTTGCACCCACTACTCACACACACATTGTAGTCACTTGTGAGCCAAAAATCAGCCCCCTCTTTCAAAATGGGAGCTCCCTCTTCTTGCAGACTTGGCAAGTGCATCTGGAGCCACCATGTGTCCACTTTGCCTCTTTTGAGTTAATTTCCTAGTACCCACCAACTTATAAGTGTAGTGAGGGGCCTAAATGACTTTGAGCTGAGCTTAGACACCCTTTTACTGCTCGGATTCTAGTGCCGACTGGCCCAACCATCTCGTGGCGACCTGCCCTTCCCGATTGCGGGTGAAACTCTCGGCCGTCGACAAGAGGGTCCCAAGAATTAAATAAAAATCAAAGGAAAGAAACCAACAACTAAGGTTAGCGGTTGCCACAGCCTTGTGACAGGAAGCATATGTTTTGCTAGGCTATTGAAGGACTATTTTCAGGCTTCGCAATTGTATGTTAGTTATTAAGATTGTGAATGTCTCCCCTCTGTTTTTCAGCCATACGGACGCCAGAACCCTTGGGAATAGTGCCCCACTACTAGAGGGCAGTTCAGGGACTGTTTAGGGCTGAAAACAAGGCAAAAACCAGTAAATACAGCGTGTTGCATTTACTGTTTTTGGGCAAAAATCAGAGGGTTTATATGAGTGGGAGTGAGTTCTAGCAAGGGAATTGGTTTTGGGCAAGTTTTGGGGTTGTTATGTTGCCAAAATTTTTCCAAAGCAGGTGATATCTAGTTGGATATAGGTAAAGAATTCCTGAGACTCTTCTTCGTAATCTACCCTCTTAAAGTATAAAGAAATACCGAAAGGGGCACCAATTTTGGGGTCTACAGGTTGTCGGCGTCTGCTCGCAGCATTCTAGCTTCCGAGCCGTGTGTGTGCATAAGTGTTAATTCCCGTCGCAAGTTACCTTTCTAGAGTGCTTCATGTGTGTGTCTAAAGTAAAGAATTTCGGGTGAAAGCCAAAGCCTACCACCCCACGGGCCGGTTTCAAGGTTCCGTTGCCGGGACATCAATCACTTTTTACTCAAGAAGTGAGCCTCGGTTCTTTTGGGTAAAGACACAGAGTACAGGAACGCGGGATTACACTATGGCTGACAAAGGGAAGGGCATTATTGAAGAGGGTTCCTCTTCCAAGGACAAACAAGAAATTCCTATGGTGTTCGAGATTGGCAAGAGCTCACGGCCACGTCAATCTGTACCTCCTGTTGATGTGAATGTCCCTCCAGTACAGGGCTTTATGACTGGGCAACTCGAATTTGATGCGTTTCGGACTCAGTTAGTTGCCGCGGTGAATGCCTTTTCGCAACTAGTGTAGAATCCAAGGTTTATGGAGTTCTTGCAAGCACCACCAGTGCCACAACAAAATAGGCAACCTACACCGCGAACAGAGCTTGTTGAGGCTCAAGCCCAAGTACTTCATGCGTCTTAGCAGGATAGGGAACACTCGCATGTTGCGGAGTCAGGGGCTCCAAAACAGGTTCCTCCCGTCCTTGAACAGGTGGGTAGGACGCCTATTCCACAGGTTATGCCAGCTCAGCCCGCCACCATTCAAAGCTTGGATGTTGTCTTGAATGGACAGGGAACTGGTTACCAAGCAATGCACCCAGTTTTTCCACCACCCACGGTACATCCTGGGTATTTCGGGGGTGGATATGTGTTCTAGAGTATGGCTGGTTATGCACCTGGAAGTCAGCCGTACATGCCAAGAATAGTGTTTGGGGGTATGAATGGCATGATGCCAAACCCCATGTATGGTAGCATCGACGTGCAGCAAGGTTTTCAAAGCAACCAGGGCCAATTTGGGGTGCCATAGGCTCATTTTGGCATGGCGTTTTTTTTGGACAGTAGCCAGATATGGCACTTCTGACGCAAAATGTTAATGGCCAAGATGTTCCGATGATGCCTACTATAGTGCCCATGTTGTAGACTATTCCTTATGACAATTTGGGGGCATTGGAAAAGCCGAAAGCTTACAAAGAAGGTGGTGCAGCTGTAAAGTTTAGCACTTTTAGCGGCTTCAGATAAAGCAAAGGCTCTCACTTTCCTCCAGCAGTTTGATACAGCTTATGCAGGAGGGAATTTTACAAAGGCCTCTAAGGTCAGGAAAGCTGCAACTTTCTTAAAGGACAATGTGCTTACATGGTGGACGACATTGTTAATGTAAGGACAGGCATCCGCCACTTGGGTCTACTTCAAACAAATGTTTGCATCTGCTTGGCTGTCAAATGAATTTGAAGCCGACGTCATGATAGATTGGCACGAGCTTACTTCGGCTACATGTAAGAGCTTGCTGGAGTACAATCAGAGGTTTTGTAAAGCATTAGTCTCAATGATCTCCTACAGATTTGTGCCATTGACAGAGTAGATAGAGAAGTATGTTTGTGGGCTGCCTAAAGGGCAGTGCCCATGTTGCAGACTATTTCTTATGACAATTTGGGGACACTGGAAAAGCCGAAAGCTTACAAAGAAGGTGGTGCAGCTGTAAAGTTTAGCACTTTTAGCGGCTTCGGATAAAGCAAAGGCTCTCACTTTCCTCCAGCAGTTTGATACAACTTATGCAGGAGGGAATTTTACAGAGGCCTCGAAGGTCAGGAAAGCTGCCACTTTCTTAAAGGACAATGTGCTTACATGGTGGACAACATTGTGAATGTAAGGACAGGCACCCGCCACTTGGGTCTACTTCAAACAAATGTTTGTATCTGCTTGGCTGTCAAATGAATTTGAAGCCGACGTCATGACAGATTGGCACCAACTTACTTCGGCTACATGCAAGAGCTTGCTAGAGTACAATCAGAGGTTTTGTAAAGCGTTAGTCTCAGTGATCTCCTACAGATTTGTGCCATTGACAATGCAGATAGAGAAGTATGGTTGTGGGCTGCCTAGAGGGCTTTGGGACTACTGTACCAAGAACAGAGTGGCTACCCTCACCCAACTCATGGAAGTTGCTAACACTGGTCTTGCCTTGTTGAAAGGAGAGGATAGTGGGTTTTCGAGCAACGAGAAAGGAGGGCAGCAAAAGAAAAATCCAGCGAAGAAGCCCTTTGTGAAAATGGCTCCTGAAGCGTCACAGGGGTCAGAAAAGGCCACCAAAGACAAGGATTCCAGCCGGGACTTCTGGAGCGTAGGCAAAGAAACAGAAAAGGAAGCCTTTTCTGTGTAAGTCGCTCAAGGAAAAGAAGGTCCTAATGGTTGAAAACAAATGCTTTATATGCGAGCAGCCTGATCACTTTGCTACCAATTGTCCACAAAGGAAAAGACGAGTTGACTCAGATGATAAAGAAGACACACGAACAAAAACTTCAAAACCAGTGAGCTTTGAGAGAGAGAGAAATGAAATGAAATGTTATATTAACGTCTTCAAAAGGCCAAAGTGACCTATGAGACCAAAAAGTTACAATGTGGTGGATTTGATACAAAGTCAGAGTAACAAAATGACAAAACAAATATACTATGGAATCCTGGACTGCTAGGTGTGAACGGGGAAGAGCATCTAGCTGGGGTAGCTAAATCACAAGAGATCGAGCATCGGTCGCTGGCGGATCTCATCAATCCCCTCCATGGTCAGTAGTTTGACCGGGCGTCGTGCATGTCGGGCCAAAGTGATCCGAATCCTCTGATGCAGCCTCCATTGGTGCTGTGTAGTCCTCCGCAGTCGTGGGCGTTTGGATCTCCCCAGCTCGGTCGCCCGGCCGATCAGTGTGTCTCTGGTGTGAGGCGATGAGCTCTGCTGTGGTAGTAGCTCCTTCGGGTGTCCAGTGTCTGCTCTAAAGAAGTCTGTGATGTGTCTCTGAGATTGGCTAGCCTCTTCTGTCATTAGGCTCTCTCTGTGTCGGCACAGCTCGAGTAGAAACAAACCCAAGCATCTCTGATTCTTGTACTGCATGACTCTGGAGAGTGGTCCAAAGCCCTCTCTAAACAAGCAGTGGAAGCGGCCTCGTATCTCGTAGTAGACGGGGCAGTGGCATGTGTAGTGCAACTCTGTCTCTTGCTCTATCCCACACAGGGGGCATGTCCTGGCCTCTGTTGGTACTCCATTGTATCTCCCAGTCTCGATCCGTAGCTGGTGTGAAGATGTGCGTATCTGGCCAATAGCACATCGTATCCCATGAGACAAGTGAGTGTCCATGTATCTAGGCCTCGTCACAAAACTGTCCTCTGTAAGCTGGAGAAGATGCTCTCTGTAGAAAGCCATGTTCGTGCCTAGCTCCTGTGCTAGCTGTATCCATGTCCTCCCGATGTCTAGCTGAGCCAGGTCCTGTCGGATGAGCCTGGTAAGAGTCAAAGAGGGTGCCTCTAATGAGTACTGGAAGGGAGGCAATCTGTCTATGCTGAACCCATGCGCCTGAAACCATGATGTCATTTCACCATACCAGCATGATGTATCTCCCTGCATGGCTAACTGTTGAGAGGACTCAAGTGCAAGGCGGGCATATCTGTCTTTGGGAAGTTCCCACATGCGGTGTATGAAGGAGACAGATTTGGTAAGCGCCTTGACTACCAGTGGGGGAGCAGCTAGCTCTGCTCGGATAATGGCACGTGGTACTGAAGCCTTGGCTCTAATGAGCCGCGAGATCATAGAGACCAGAGGCTTCTCCATGTCTCCCCACCCATCGGTGCGACCTGTCCTCCCGTGATGATCCAATGAAGGTCCCCATATCTCAGCTCCATAGAGCAATGCAGACGCCACTAAAGTGTCAAATAGCCAGAGCTTCGTCCGAGGCTCTTGAAACTGAACCTGTGAGCACATCCTCTCCAATCTGCCCAATGCTGCATGGGCTCTGGTCAGTCTAGTCTCTGCTGCTGTCCTCAATGAAAATGCTGGTCCACTAAAAACCACTCCAAGGTAAGTGTAAGCATCTGTATACTCCACTGTCTCCTGGCCGTATGTGAATGCAGGCGCTGACCTCCTGATCCACTGTGGGGTGGTATTAAATACCATGACCTTGGTTTTACCAAGGTTGACCGACAAACCACTTTCGTGGGCAAATCTATGCAGAGCATCCAAATGGCGTTGCATCCCCTCTGGAGAGTCGGAGATCAACACAATATCATCAGCACAGAGCAATAGTGGAATCCATGTCCCTGCCAGCTGTGCACCTCTATCACCATCTCTCTCAATGTAGTCAGCAACCTCATCCACATACATACCAACTCATCCACATACATACCAAATAGAGTAGGAGAGAGCGGGCAGCCCTGCTTCACACCAATAGTGGAGTAAAACGGTGTGGACAGACCCTCTGAGGTGCGTACATGCCCCACTACTGACCTGTACAAAGCCATGATCCCCCAGATGAGCTCTGTGTGGGTACTCCCATCTCCTGTAATCTGCTCATCAATCTAGCTCTGGGTACTGTGTCAAATGCTTTGCGGAAGTCCACAAAGCTACAATAGATCCGTCTCCCATGTGATCTGCCCTCCTCAATGATGGCTCTTAGTGTCAAGATATGGTCAAGAGTAGAAAAGCCTTTCCTGAAACTTGCTTGCTCAGCTGCATGTATCCCTGCCCTCTCTGCCCATCTACTCAACTGCTGCTCAAGAATGGATGCGTACAACCGTGCCAATGTGTGTCCAATCATGATAGTGCGATAATTCCCAGTCTCCATAGGGTCTCCTGACTTGAAGATGGGTACAATCGTAGAAAGGCTTCAAGCATCAGGTAGGCCCTCACACATGGCACGGTTAAACATAACTACTAGAAGCTCTGCTAGTAGATCTCTGGCATGCATGAAATGCTCAGCCACTAAGCCATCATGATCATATGCTCTCCCAGTCCTCATCCTGTCAATGGCCTTCCTCACCATCTCAGCGGTGAAAAAAGCACATGTGCGTGGGCATGGATCGGGGGGGTCGGGAAGGGGCGGCTGTCCAGAAACTGTGTATAG
This sequence comes from Adiantum capillus-veneris, assembly GCF_014529385.1. NCBI lineage: Eukaryota > Viridiplantae > Streptophyta > Polypodiopsida > Polypodiales > Pteridaceae > Adiantum > Adiantum capillus-veneris. Next base: position 114,019,957 of record NC_140949.1, on the reverse strand, counting down.
AGATGATGCGTACTGGCCCCAAGTCTCTGTAGAGGTAATGGCAGGGGGGGGGGACTGCTCATGAAAGAGCCGCCACGTCTCACGCGAGTCCTGACTCAAGAATAGCTGGTAAAGATCCTGCTCTAGTCGAGCCAAAAATGCCCTTTTCTTCCGCCGCATTAGGCGTCGGAAGTCAATCTGTGACTGCCTGTGAGTGATGTCTCCCAAAAGCACCTCCCTCTGAAGTCTAGCTCTAGTCTCGCGGCATTGCGCATCATACCAGCTGTTCTGGGGCATGCTCCCAGAACGGCGTCTCTGCTCAGGCTGAGTGTGTGGGTATGCCTCTGCTGCTGCATCATGTAATGTCTGTGTTAGTATAGTAGTAAGCACCTCCAGAGGTCGGCCTGGCTCCTCAGTGCACAAGCGTGTGTATATCCCATCTATGTATACAGAGTCCGTCTCCTGCGTGAAGGTGTAGCGAGTAGGGGCAATTGCTCGTGGCCTGTGTGCTACACGAAATTGGAAAGAGATGGTCAACGACACAAGAGCATGATCCACTGCCACCCCAACAGGTCTGGGCCCAACAGTGAGATCCTGGATACTAGAGATGAGGCTTGGCTGTGCCATGACATAATCCACTGTGCTAGCTCCATGTCTGTGTGGAAAGCATGTGAAACCTCCCACAGCGGGAAATCTCTGTAGGCCATTCAAGATGGCCAATCCATGTGCAGTCCCCATGTCTATCAAGTGCCGTCCATACTCAGTATATTCCCCATCCTGCGATAGTCTAGGTAGGCTCGTCTCCACAACATCCAACTCTCTCAGCATCTCCTCTGAGGTATCATAAAACACTGTGTGATGATGGGCAGTCCTAGCATTGAAGTCCCCTAGAATGATAATGTCACCATCTCTAGAGAACTCCCATATGTCATCATCCAAGATAGAAAAGGGGGACTGTCCTTTAGGTGGTGCATATACTGACGTACTCGGGGGAAAGTAGCAAATAGCAATGTAAAGATATCTGCTTGTCTCTGCTCTCAATCTCACCCACATGTACCTAGCTTGCTCATCCCTGCGAGCTATATGTATCAATGGCTGCAACTCCTCCCTGAATAACACTGCCACTCTCTGTGCTTTGATCGTGTCTCCTGTCTACAGGCTGTCTCCCATCTGTATCCACTAATGTGAGGCATAGACTGCCCAGGGGCCTGATGTGTCTTAGAGTAGAAGATGATGTCTGTCCCGAAAAAAATCTCCTCAAAAGCACCTACATCAAGACGCATAGATCCATTACAATTCCAGGTAGCAACTTTGAGTGCAGTCCCATAGGCCTCACACCGTCATGTGGAGCGTTGCTCCAATATCACCACTCTTCCATCTCGATAAAAGGCAATCTTTCCTTTTTCCCTTGCCGCTCTAATCTCTGGCATTACCTCCTGCATATGAGCGATCTGTGAGATGGTAAGGTCATCTCCGAGAAAGATACCTGTTTTCTTAAGAGTTGGTCTTTTCTTCAAAAAGTCTTTCTTTGCTTCCATGGAGGGAAAACGAAGGATGAGTGCCCTTTCTTTCGAGGTTTTGCCATTGCTCCCATTTTTCTTGTTGTTGCCCACTCTCCAGGCTCTTGAGTGCATCGGCTCATGAAACCCCATCAAAGCCATGAGTTCTTTTACCTCTTTGTCTACATTATCTTTGTATTTAAGACTGCAAATTCTCACATGTAGAGAGTGCACACGTCGTCTTTGCTCCTCTTCTAGGGTCAAGTTGATAATGGTGGGTGTCGACGTTATTTCCTTGCTTTTCCCTTTCTTGGCCACTTCAATCCATTTGTGGGCTTCATCTGCCTTCTGTTGAGTCTTTCTAATAACGTCCACCCAGGAAGTCGTCATCTCTTTATGCTGCTCTTCCCCCTCTTTCATGGCTCGCACTTGCTCTTTGATTGAGTTTAGTTCTTCTATTACTAAGGGTTGCAGTTCTCCCTCCTCAAGTGTGTTTCGTGATTGTGCCTCTGCGAGCGCCTTCTTGAGTGACGCAATCTCTTTGTCTTGGGCAAACACACGATCTTCGAGTATTTTTATTTTGCCTAGCAGGTTGCGGTTGATCTTGTTAATAGTTTCTGTCATTTCTTCTTTACATTTTTGAACTGCATCTTCTAAAGCATCTGGTTTATCATTTTGCTTCCTCATGATTGGTCGCCGCCAAAAACGAGGGGATTGTGACGGTAAAAAGGGGACCACACTATACGCACAAGCACTTCCGCACTATGCATACATGCTTACCCACATTAAGCATACATTCGCACTCTTTGCACTTTCAAATCGTCAATTTCTGAATTTTTTGAATTTTCTGTTGAACCTGCAATTTCTGAATTTCCTGTATGGTGAAAAATTCTGAAATCACACACCCCTGCAGATACAATCTCCTGTAATAGATGCAGTCGAATGCTCGTGTTTGCTCTATGTTGCCACTGTTTTGAAAACTCACCACAGCAGGTAAGTGCTGATGAGATTGCTGAGGGGGGGGACCTGCGTGAGTCTGCAAACCTGCGCAAAGGGGGGCTGGTGGAGCCTGTGCGAGTAGGCAGGGGTCAGACCAGCGCGACCAATTAAGGGCCAAGCCTGTGTGCGACGCCTGCGCGACCCAGGCAATGGGCAGACCTGCGCGCGACCTGACAGGGGGAGACCCACGTGACTTGAGAGACAGAGAGAGAGCTACGCGCTCAGCAGGCCGCCATTGTCCTCCTGCAAACCTGCTCGCGCAGCAGCAGCACACACACAGAGAGAGAGAGAGAGAGAGAGAGAGAGAGAGAGAGAGAGAGAGAGAGAGAGAGAGAGAGAGAGAGATGAAATGTTATATTAATGTCTTCAAAAGGCCAAAGTGACCCATGAGACCAGAAAGTTACAATGCAGTGTATCTGATACAAAGTCAGATTAACAAAATAAATTAAACTAGGATAACAAAATATAAATACTGCGGGATCCTAAACTAAGCAGTACAATGTGAAGACAATATGGGAGGGGAGTAGAGATCCATCTTCATTTGCACTCTGGACGACGAAAGAGTATGGCTTGAATCTTTTGCCATAGCCTCCTTCGAAATTGTGTACCTCCTCTCCTCCTTCGGGGTCGTCTAGATCTCCCTAGCTCCAATGCTCGGTCTATGAGAATGCCAGTAGTGCGGGTAGACCTCTCCACCGTCGCTGGTTGCTCCTCTGTCTGTTCTTCTGGGTGTACAGTATCTAGTGTAAAGAAATCTGTGATCTGTCTCTAGGGATGTCTCTCTTCACCTCTCCTCAGTAAGGTTTCTCTATGCTTGTGTATCTCAAGTAGATAAAGCCCAAGACATCTTTGATCCTCATAACTCATGACCCTAGATAGAGGCCCAAAACCTCCTCTGAATAGACAGTGAAAACGACTCTCACTGTGCAATGACATATGTAATGTACTTCTGTCTCTGGCTCTAGATGGCATAAGTGGCATATTCTATTATTTGCTAATGTCCCTCTGAATCTGCTAGTCTCAATCTCGAGCTGATGTGAGGACGTGCGTATCTGGGCAATGGCACAACGCAAACCATGCGAAAGATGCGTGTCCATATAGCTAGGTCGAATTACAAACCCATCCCCCGTGAGGTGGAGAAGATGCTCTCTATAGAAAGCCATCTTTGTGCCCAACTCTTGTAACGGCTCTATCCATGTCCTCCTCGTGTCCAACTGGATCAAATCCTGACGGATGAGTCTATTAATCTCTATCCGTGTCAGAGACCTCAAGGGTGCCTGAAGAGAGTATTGAAAAGGAGGCAACCTGTCCATGGTGAAACCATGTGTCTGAAACCATGATGTCATCTGAGCATACCAGCATGATGTATCCCTGTTAAGAGCTAATTGTCCGGAGGACTCTAGAGCCACCCTGGCATATCTGTCTCTGGTAGTATCCCACAGACTGTGTACAAAGGAGACTGATCTTGTGAGCGCCTCAATCTCCATAGGGGGGGCAGCTAATTCCGCTCGAATGATATCATGCGGTATAGAAACCTTGGCTCTAATCAGCCGAGAGATCATAGATACTAGGGGCTTCTCCATACGCCTTCACCCATCCTGGCCTATAGAAGGTCCCCAAGCCTGCACCCCATATAATATAGTAGAGGACATACATACCAAATAGAGTAGGAGACAATGGGCAGCCCTGTTTCACTCCAATGGTAGAGTGAACTAAATCAGATACCCCTTCCGGAGTGCGTACCCATCCCATCATTGATCTGTACAAAGCCATAATCCCCCAAATCACCTCTATGGGCACCCCCATCTCCTGTAGTCTGCGCATCAATCGAGCTCTTGATACCATGTCAAATGCTTTACAAAAGTCCACAAAGCTACAATATATTCGTCTCCCATGTGCTCTTCCCTCCTCAATGATGGCCCTGAGTGTCAGAATATGATCAAGAGTGGAGAAACCCCTCCTAAAGCCGGCTTGACCCTTTGCTCGGACCCCCTCGCCCTCTACCCAATTACTCAAGTGTTGCTCCAGGATGGATGCATACAACCGTGCCAATGTGTGTCCAGCCATGATAGTGCGGTAGTTCCCAGGCTCTGTAGGGTCACCAGCCTTGAAGATGGGCACAATATTAGACAATCTCCAAGTCTCAGGTAATCCCTCACACATGGCACGATTGAACAACACTGCGAGAACCTCCATTAGCATATCCCTGGCATGTATAAAGTGCTCCGATACTAGACCGTCATGATCATATGCCTTCTCGGTCTTCATTCTGTCGATGGCCCTTTGTACCATCTCAGGTGTAAAGAAAGTGCTCGTAGCTGGGCAAGGCTTGGTAGGGTCTGGAAGGGGTTCCTGTCCAGGAACCGTATATAATGATGTCGCATATTGGCCTCACACCTCAGGTGAAGTAATCACTGGGGGAGGGGAGTGCTCATGGAAGAGACGCCATGCCTCTCCTGAGTCCCTACTCAAGAACATTTGATACAAGTCTCGCTCCATTTGGGCTAGGTAAGCTCGCTTCTTCCGTCGCACAAGGCTTCGGAAAGCAATCCGAGACTGTCTGTAAGTGATGACTCCTAAAAGAAGATCCCTCTGAAGCTGGTCTCTCATCTCTCTGCATTCTTCATCATACCAACTATTCTGGGGCATGCTCCCAGAATGTCGTCTCTTGCCCGGCTGAGTGTGTGGGTATGCCACTGATGCAGCCCCGTGCAGTGTCTCAGTCAGTAGCGTGGTGCACTCCTCCATTGAGAGGCCTGTACCATTTGTGCCAGCTGTGCCTTTCAATAGACGGTCCCAGATCTCCTCTGAATAAACGAAATCAGTCTCTGGAGTAAATGTATAGCGGGTGTGTGACTTGCCTCCTGATGTCTGGGTTGTACTATACTGAAATTTAACGGATAGTGTCAAGAGAGCATGGTCTACTGCTATGCCCACTGGCCTGGCTCCCATTGTGAAATCCTGAATGCAGGGGATAAGGCTCGGTTGTGTCATAACATAATCCACTGTACTGGCCCCATGTCTATGTGGAAAGCATGTGAAACCGGCTGCTCTAGGAAATCGTTGTAAGCCATTAAGTATGGCTAATCCATGTGTAGTCGTCATTTCCATGAGGTATCTCCCATACTCCGTTTGCTCTCTGTCATCTGAGCATCTGGCAAGCCCCAATTCACCCACACTCAGCTCTCTAAGCATCTCATCTGAAGTGTCGTAGAAGACTGTCTGCGAGTTGCCCGTTCGGGCATTGAAGTCCCCTAGGAGAATGATATCACCATCCCTAGAAAACTCCCAAATGTCATCATCTAGGATAGAGAAAGGCGCCTGCCCTCTGGATGCGGCATACATTGATGTACTGGGAGGAAAGTAACATATGGCAATATATAGGAATCGACCCGTGTCAGGTCTCAGTCTCACCCACATATATCTAGCATGATCATCTCTTCGTACAATATGCAGTAATGGTTGTAGTTCCTCTCTGAATAGCACTGCTACTCCTCCTGAACCTCTACTCCCGTGCTCAGATCTCGCATTTGTCCTGTGAGCTGTTTCCCATCGGTATCCCACCACATGTGGCATTACCTGTCCAGGGGCCTGATGAGTCTCTGAGAAGAACACAATATCCTTGTCTTTGAAACTCTCCTCAAATGCGCCCACGTCCAACCTCATAGACCCATTACAGTTCTAGGTAGCCATCTTCAGTGTGGTCCCATAGGTCTCGCACCGTCATGCAATACGCCGCTCTAAAATCACCACCCGTCCATCTCTGTAGAAGGATATCTTTCCCTTCTCCCTTGCTGCTGTAATCTCTGGCATTACCTCTCTCATATGTGCGAGCTGTGAGAGAGTCAGGTCATCACCGAGGAAAATACCTGTCTTTTTGAGAGTAGGCCTCTTCCTCAAGAATTCCTTCTTCTCTTCCAACGAGGGGAAGCGTAATATGAGAGCTCTCCCCTTTGAAGACTCACCCGTGCCATCACTTTTCTTACCTACCCTCCATGCCTTTGTGTGCAGAGGCTTTGCCATCCCCATCATGGATGTAAGGCTTGTGACCTCTTTCTCCACATTGTTTATGTCTTTGAGACCGGTCACTCTCACATGCAGTGCTTGCATCCGCCTTCTTTGTTCCTCTTCGAGCGTCATGTTGTTAAGCGTTGGTGTACAAGGGGTTTCTTGACCTTTCCCTTTCTTGGCGACCTCAATCCATTTTTCAGCCTCGTCCGCCTTTTTCTGTGTTCTTGTTATCATCTCCGTCCATGAAGATGTCTTTGCCACACTCAGTTTCTCTTCCTTTGTGATCATCCTTACCTGTTCCTTAATTTCCTTGATTTCATCTATTACCGAGGGTTGAAATTCGCCTTCCTCTAGTCCATTGCTTACTCTATCAGCAAGCTCCTGTTTAAGGGCTGAGACTTCTTTTTTGAGTACCCGTATCTCGGCGTTTGGGTTCTCCTGTTTGAGGGTTGAGACTTCTTCTTTCAGTGTCTGTATTTCTGCGTTAAGGCTCTCTTTCTCCTTCTTCCACTGTGCGCCCTCATTGAAGACCATCTGAAGTAGGTTGGCCTTCTCCTTCCACCATCCTTCCATCTCTGTTTTCCACTCCTTCATTTCCCTCTCCATCTGTGCCATCCGCTTATTTGTGAGCACGAAGGTTGCCTTTGCTCGCGGCTTGCAAACAGGTGAGACATTGGCGGCTTCCGTGTCCTGTGCAGGGTCTTCTTCAAGTGGATCCCTTACGGTGAGGCCCAAAGAATCAGGGTCTTCTTCAAGCGGATCCATTACGGTGAGGCCCAAAGAATGAGAGAGAGAGAGAGAGAGAGAGAGAGAGAGAGAGAGAGAGAGAGAGAGAGAGAGAGAAATGAAATGTTATATTAACGTCTTCAAAAGGCCAGAATGACCTATGAGATCAAACTGATACAAAGTGGTGAATCTGTTACAATGTCTGGGTACCTTAGTACTAAAGTACTAGGTGTGAAAGTACGAGAGAGGTTGAGGAGAGGGGGGGGGGGGGCAGCGCGATAGAGAGGGAGCGGGGCGGGCAGCGCGAGAGAGAGAGAGAGAGGGAGCGAGGGAGCAGCAGGGGGGAAGCGCGAGGGGCAGGGGCGGGCAGGGAGCACGAGGGGCAGGTGCAGCAGGGGGTGCGGAGCGGGCAGCAGGGCGAGGGTGCAGCGCGGGGGAGGGGGGGGGGGGGGGGCAACGCGATATATATATGTATATGTGTGTATATATATATATATATATATATATATATATATGTATATGTATATGTATATATATATATATATATATATATATATATATATATATATATATATATATATATATGTATATATATATATATATATATATATATATGTGTATATGTATATGTATGTATATATATATATATATATAATATATATATATATATATATATATATATATATATATATGTATATATATATATATATATATATGTATATATATATATATATATATATATATGTATATGTATATGTATGTATATATATATATATATATATATATATATATATATATATATATATATATATATATATATATATATATAGAGAGAGAGAGAGAGAGAGAGAGAGAGAGAGAGAGAGAGAGAGAGAGAAATGAAATGAAATGTTATATTAACGTCTTCAAAAGGCCAAAGTGACCTATGAGACAAGAAAGTTACAATGTGGTGGATCTGATACAAAGTCAGAGTAACAAGATGACAAAAATGAAATGAAATGACAAATGTCACAATAAAATACTATGGAATCCTAAACTACTAGGTGTGAACTAAGTAGCTAGCTGGGATAGCTAGATCAGAAGAGATCCAGCATCGGTCGCTGGCGGATCTCATCAATCTACTCCATGGTCAGTAGTTTGACCGGGCGTCGTGCATGTCGAGCCAGAGCTAATGCAGCCTCCGCCGATGCTGTGTAGTCGTCCGTAGTCGTGGGCGTATGGATCTCCCCAGCTCAGTCGCTCGATCGATCAGTGTGCCTCTGGTGTGAGACGACGAGCTCTGCTGTGGTAGTAACTCCTCCGTGTGTCCAGTGGCAGCTCTAAAGAAATCTGTGATCTGTCTCTGAGACTGGCTAGCCTCTCCTCTCATCAGGCTCTCTCTGTGTCTGCGTAGCTCGAGCAAAAACAAACCCAAGCATCTCTGATCCTCGTATTGCATGACTCTGGAGAATGGTCCAAAGGTCCAAAGCCCTCTCTAAACAAGCAATGGAAGCGGCCTCGTATCTCCTAGTACACGGGGCAGTGGCATGTGTAGTGCAACTCTGTCTCAGGCTCGATGTCACACAGGGGGCATGTCCTGCCCTCTGCTGGTACTCTGCTGTATCTCCCAGTCTCGATCCGCAGAGCTAGTGTGAAGATGTGCATATCTGGCCGATAGCACATCGTACCCCATGAGACAAGTGGGTGTCCATGTATCTGGGCCTCGTCACAAAACCATCAACCGTAAGCTGGAGGAGATGCTCTCTGTAGAAAGCCATCTTCGTGCCCAGCTCCTGTGTTGGCTGTATCCATGTCCTCCTGGTGTCTAGCTGAGTCAAGTCCTAGCGGATGAGCTTGGTGATCTCGGACTGTGTAAGAGTCAGAGAGGGTGCATCCAGTGAGTACTGGAAGGGAGGCAATCTGTCTATGCTGAACCCATGCGCCTGAAACCATGATGTCATCTCCCCATACCAGCATGCTGTATCTCCCTGCATGGCTAACTGTCGAGAGGACTCAAGTGCAAGGCGGGAATATCTGTCTCTGGGAAGTTCCCACATGCGGTGTATGAAGGAGACAGATCTGGTGAGCGCCTCAACCACTAGTGGGGGGGCCGCTAGCTCTGCTCGAACAATAGCACGTGGTACTGAGGCCTTGGCTCTAATGAGCCGCGAGATCATAGAGACCAGAGGCTTCTCCATGTCCCCCCATCCATCACTGCGGCCAGTCCTCCATGTCAAAGAGCCAGAGCTTCGTCCGAGGCTCCTGAAACTGAACCTGTGAACACATCCTTTCCAATCTACCCAATGCTGCATGGGCTCTGGTCAGTCTAGTCTCTGTTGCCCTCCTCAATGAGAATGCTCGCCCACTAAAAACCACTCCGAGGTAAGTGTACGCATCTGTATACTCCACAGTCTCCTGGCCATATGTGAATGCTGGGGCTGACCTCCTGATCCACTGTGGGGTGGTATTAAATACCATGACCTTGGTTTTACCAAGGTTGATGGACAAACCACTTTCCTGGGCAAACCTATTCAAAGCATCCAAGTGACGCTGCATCCCCTCTGGAGAGTCGGAGATCAACACAATATCATCAGCATATAACAATAATGGAATCCATGTCCTTGCCAGCTATGCACCTCTATCACCATCTCTCTCAATGTAGTCAGAAACCTCATCCACATACATACCAAACAGAGTAGGAGAGAGCGGGCAGCCCTGCTTCACCCCAATAGTGGAGTGAATCGGTCTGGATAGACGCTCTGAGGTGCGTACCTGCCCCACTACTGACCTGTATAATGCCATGACCCCCCAAATGAGCTCTGTGGGTACTCCCATCTGTTGTAATTTGCGCATCAATCTAGCTCTAGGCACTGTGTCAAATGCTTTGCGGAAATCCACAAAGCTACAATAGATCCGTCTCCCACGTGATCTAGCCTCCTCAATGATGGCTCTGAGTGTCAAGATATGGTCAAGAGTAGAAAAACCCCTCCTGAACCCTGCCTGCCCGGCTGCGCGTATCCCCTCCCTCTCTGCCCATCTACTCAGCTGCTCAAGAATAGTTGCGTACAACCGTGCCAATGTGTGTCCAATCATGATAGTGCGATAATTCCCAGGCTCCATAGCGTCTCCCGACTTGAAGATAGGTACAATAGTAGATAGGCTCCAAGTATTAGGCAAGCCCTCACACATGGCATGGTTAAACATCACTGCTAGAAGCTCTGCTAGTAGATCTCTGGCATGCCTGAAATGCTCAGCCACTAAACCATCATGATCGTATGCTCTCCTAGTCCTCATCCTGTCAATGGCCTTCCTCACCATCTCCGTGGTGAAAAAAGCACATGTGTGTGGGCATGGATCGGGAGGGTCGGGAAGGGGGGGCTGCTCTGGAACTGTGTACAGAGATGATGCGTACTGGCCCTAGTCCTTTGTAGAAGTGATGGCAGGGGGGGGGAGAGTGCTCCTAAAAGAGCTGCCATGCCTCACGTGAGTCCTGACTCAAGAATAGTTGATATAGATCCTCCTCTAGCCGAGCCAAAAATGCCCTCTTCTTCCGCCGCACTAGGCGTCGGAAGTCAATCTGTGACTGTCTGTGAGTGATGTCCCCCAAAAGCACCTCCCTCTGAAGTCTAGCTCTAGTGTCCCGGCATTCCTCATCATACCAACTATTCTGGGGCATGCTCCCCGAACGGCGTCTCTGCTCAGGCTGGGTATGTGGGTATGCCTCTGCTGCTGCATCATGTAGTGTCTGTGTCAATATAGTAGTAAGCTCCTCCGGAGGTCGCCCTGGATCCTCTGTGCATAGGCGTCTGTAGATCCCATCTATGTATACAGAGTCTGTCTCCCGCGTGAAGGTGTAGCGAGTAGGGGCTGCTGTCCGTAGCCTGTGTGCTACACTAAACTGAAAAGAGATAGTCATTGACACAAGAGCATGATCCATTGCCACACCAACAGGTCTTGGTCCAACCGTGAGATCCTGGATACTAGAGATGAGGCTCGGCTGTGCCATGACATAATCCACTGTGCTAGCTCCATGTCTGTGTGGAAAGCATGTAAAACCCCCTGAAGCGGGAAATCTCTGTAGGCCATTCAAGATGGCCAATCCATGTGCAGTCCCCATGTCTATCAAGTGTCGTCCATACTCAGTGTGTTCTCCATCTTGTGATAGTCAGGATAGGCCTGTCTCTGCGGCATCCAGCTCTCTTAGCATCTCCTCTGAAGTATCATAAAATACTGTCTGATGATGGGCAGTCCTAGCATTGAAATCCCCTATAATGATGATGTCACTATCTCTAGAGAACTCCCATATGTCATCATCCAAAATAGAGAAAGGGGACTGTCCTCTGGGTGGTGCATAACTGACGTGCTCGGGGGAAAGTAGCAAATAGCAATGTAAAGATATCTGCTTGTCTTTGCTCTCAGTCTCACCCACATGTACCTAGCTTGCTCATCTCTGCGGGCTATATGTATCAATGGCTGCAACTCCTCCTTGAATAACACTGCCACTCCTCTTGATCCCCGCCCTCTGTGCTCTGATCGTGTCTCTTGTCTATAGGCAATTTCCATCTATATCCAGTGTCCACTAATGTGAGGCATAGACTGCCCAGGGGCGTGATGTGTCTCAGAGTAGAAGACAATGTCTCTTCCCCTGAAACTATCCTCAAAAGCGTCCACATCAAGTCGCATAGATCCATTACAATCCCACGTGGCAACTTTGAGTGTGGTCCCATGGGTCTCGCACCGTCATGTGGAGTGCCGCTCTACAATCACAACCCGGCCATCTTTGTAAAAGGCCGTCTTTCCCTTCTCCCTTGCCGCTTGAATCTCTGGCATTACCTCTCTCATATGCGCAAGCTGTGTGAGAGTGAGGTCATCTCCAAGGAATATGCCCGTTTTCTTTAGTGTAGGACGCTTCTTCAAGAAGTCCTTTGCCTCCATGGATGGGAAACGAATGATTAAAGCTCTCCCTTTTGAAGTCTCCCCATTGCCTTGTGTCTTCTTCCCCACCCTCCATGCCTATGTATGAGTAGCCTCACTACCCATCATGTGGAGAAGTTCTTCAACTTCCCCTTCCACATCATCTCGGTCTTTTAGACCGGTTACTCTTATATGCAAAGCTCTAGTTTTCCTTCGCTGTTCTTCCTCTAGAGTGATGTTGATGATTGTATGAGTGGGGACAGATGTGGTTTCTTTCCCTTTGCCTTTCTTAGCGACTTCTATCCACTTCTCGGCCTCATCCGCCCTCTTTTGCATCTTCGTGATCACATCCATCCACGAAGACGTCTTTACCATCTTTTGTTTCTCCTCCTCTTTGATCATCCGTACCTGCTCTTTGATGACCTTGATTTCCTCTACTACCGAAGGTTGGAATTCTCCCTCCTCTAGTCCACTGCTCGCTCTATCCGCAAGTTCTCGCTTGAGAGCTGAGACCTCTTCTTTAAGTGCTTTAGATTCCGCCTTAAGTGCTTGTAGCTTTGCGTGCAGGTCCTCTTTCTCTTTCTTCCACTGCGTGCCTTCGTTGAGAAACATTTGAAGAAGGTTGGCCTTCTCTTTCCACCGTCCCTCCATATCTGCTTTCTAGTCTTTCATCTCCCTCTCTATTTGTGTAATCCGCTTGTTTGTAAGCACAAAGGATGCCTTCGGATGGGGCTCACACACCGGCGAAGCAGTCATGACCTCCATTAAAAAAAAAAAAAACAAAACAATCTGCACTTCTGCCAAGTCAACCCACTATGTCCACATCACGCATACATCCCTGTCCCGCATAATGTATACACAGGGTTTCCCCAAATCAATCATACATTCTTGATGTTTGCTTTTCTGATTTTCTGCAGAGTTTTTGTCAAAGTTGTTTTGCCTTTTGTAAACCTGGAGGTTGTTGCACTTTCTTTCAAAAAAATCTCCAGCTGAAAATTTTCTTGTTTTTTTACTTGTCACTCTGATTTTCTGGCCGGGGGGGGTGGGGGGTGGCGGGGCTGGCTGTGCGAGATTGTTGGGTGGGGGGAGAGGGCAATGCAGGCACCAGCAGCAACAGGAAGGAGGGAGAGAGAGAGAGAGAGAGAGAGAGAGAGAGAGAGAGAGAGAGAGAGAGAGAGAGAGAGAGAGATATGATATGATATATTAACGTCTTCAAAAGGCCAAAATGACCTATGAGACCATCAGATACAAAGTGGTGAATCTAATACAATGTCTGAAGTACAAGTACAAAAAGTACTGAAAGTAAAAATGAAAACTAAAAAGGAAGTGTGAAATGTGAAATCTGAAAATGTAGAATAGGCCCTCAATGACAATCTGGGTGTCGTGCTAGAATGCCTCTGATCCTCTGCTGGAGTCTCCGTCGATGTAGTGTGCTCCTGTGTCTCGGTCGTGGTCGTCTCGATCTCCCGAGCTCAATCGCCCTATCAATGAGGGTGCCTCTCGTATGAATGCGGGTACAACCCTGTGCTGGTGGTTGGTCTCTTGGCTCCCTCGATCCAAAGAAATCTGTGATCTGTCTCTGCGACTGTCGTACTCCATGTCTCCCCAACAGACTGTCTCTATGTCGGTGTAGCTCAAGTAGATATAAGCGAAGGCATCTCTGGTCCTTATACCTCATGACTCTATCTAGGGGTCCAAAACCCTCCCTGAATAAGCAATGGAAGCGCCCTCGTATCTCATAATACACAGTGCAAAGGCATATGTAGTGTAGCTCTGTCTCTGGCTCTCTACCGCATAGTTGACATATCCTAGACTCCGCCGGTATCCCTCTGAATCTACCCGTCTCAATCTCCAGCTGGTGTGAGGATGTGCGAATTTGACCAATAGCACATCGCAGATCATGAGATAAATGAGTGTCCATGTAGCTCGGACGAGTCACAAACCCATCCCCTGAAAGTTAGAGAAGGTGCTCTTTGTAGAAAGCCATCTTCGTGCCCAACTCCTGTATCGGCTCTACCCATGTTCTCCTGGTGTCCAACTGTATAAGATCCTGTCGAATGAGTCTAGTGATCTCTGTCCGTGTGACTAGCAGGGATGGTGCATCCAGGGAATACTGAAGGGGAGGCAATCTATCCATGCTGAGACCATGCCTCTGAAACCATGAGGTCATCTGTGCATACCAACATGGTGCATCTCCCTGCATCGCTAACTGTCTAGAGGACTCAAGAGCCAGTCTAGTATATCTGCCTCTATGTGTATCCCATAGACTGTGCATAAAGGACACTGATCTGGTAAGAGCCTCAATCTCTATAGGAGGGGCGGCTACCTCCGCTCGAATAATCGCATGTGGTACAGAGGCCTTGGCTCTAATCATCCGGGATATCATAAATACCAACGATCTCTCCATGTTCCTCCAACTGTCATGATTCACAGATGGTCCCCAAACTTGGACCCCATAAAGCATAGCTGAAGCAACCAAAGTATCAAAGAGACATAGTTTTGTTCGTGGTTCTTGAAACTGAACCTGCGAACACATCCTCTCTAGCCCTCCTAATGCCGCATAGGCTCTGGATAGTCTAGTCTCTCTGCTCTCCTCAGGGTAAACCTCGGTCCCGTGAATACCACCCCCAGATATGTATATTCATCTGTGTACTCCACAGTGTCCTGGCTATATACGAGTGTAGGTGCCGATCTCTTGACCCACTGTGGTGTGGTGTTAAACACCATAACCTTGGTTTTACCAAGGTTCACAGACAGTCCACTATCCTCTGCAAAGTTGTGCAATGCATCCAAATGTCTTTGCATGCCCTCTGGCGACTCTGACATTAACACAATATCATCAGCATATAATAATAAAGGGATCCATGTCCCTGCCAGCTGAGCGCCTCTGTCACCCTCTCTATCAAAGTAGTCAGAGACCTTATCTACATACATACCAAAAAGTGTAGGGGACAAAGGACACCCCTGTTTCACTCTAATAGTGGAATGAACAATGTAAGAAATCCCCTCAAGAGTGCATACCTGGCGAGTCACTGAGCCGTACAAAGCCATGGTCCCCCATATGATCTCTGTGGGTACTCCCAACTTCAGTAGCCTGTGCATCAATCTGGCCCTTGGCACTGTGTCAAATGCCTTGCGGAAGTCCACAAAGCAACAATACATCCGTCTCCCATGTGCCCGACCCTCCTCAATAATGGCTATGAGTGTAAGAATATGGTCCAAAGTGGAGAAACCCCTCCTGAATCCAGCCTGTCCTGCTGCTCGTATGCCCTCATTTTCTGCCCATTTACTCAGTTGCTGTTCAAGAATAGATGCATAGAACTGTGCCAATATGTGCCCTATCATAATAGTACGATAGTTCCCTGGTACTGTGGGGTCCCCTGCCTTGAAAAGAGGTACAATAGTAGATAATCTCCAGGACTCGGGTAGTCCCACACACATGACACGGTTAAACAACCGCGCAAGAACCTCTGACAGTAAATCTCTAGCATGTATCAAGTGCTCTGCCACCAAACCATCATGATCATATGCTCTCCTAGTCCTCATCCTGTCAATGGCGTTCTTCACCATCTCAGTGGTAAAGAAGGTACTAGTGGCTGGACATGGCTCTAGAGGGTCTGGTAATGGTGGTTGCCCAGGTACTATATATAATGATGCTGCATATTGACCCCAAATCTCGGGAGAGGTAATCACTAGAGGAGGTGAGTGCTCATGGAAGAGACTCCAGGCCTCACCTGAATCTCGGCTCAAAAAGAGCTGATACAAATCACGTTCCATCTGGGCTAAAAAGGCCCGCTTCTTCCGTCGCACTAAACGCCGAAGGGCAATCCGAGACTGTCTATATGTAATGACTCCAAGTATAAGCTCGCTCTGAATCTGAACTCTCATCTCTCTGCACTCCTCATCATACCAACTATTCTGAGGCATGTTCCCAGAACATCTTCTCTGACCTGGTTGAGTGTGTGGGTATGCCTCTGCTATTGCCCCATGCAGGATCTCCGTCAATAAAGTGGTGATCTCCTCCACTGTATATACAGGCTCGGCTGCCCCCATCCGTCTGTAAATCTCTTCCACATAAACTGAATCCGTCTCTGGTGTAAAAGTATACCGTGTGTGTGCAATCCTCCGTGGTGTCTGAGAGACACTATACTGGAAAGAGACTGAAAAAGTCAGGAGAGCATGGTCCATTGCTACTCCAACAGGCCTAGGGCCCACACTAAGATCTTGAATATGAGAGATGAAGCTCGGTGAATTCATGACATAGTCCACTGTACTGGCCGCATGTCTGTGTGGAAAGCATGTGAATCCCTAAGACGAAGGAAAAATCTCTAGACCATTAAGTATGGCCAGACCATGCGTAGTTGTCATCTCCATGAGATATCTCCCATACTCTATGTGCTCTTTATCCTGTGAGTGTCTGTCAAGTCCCATCTCCGATATATCCATCTCTCTAAGCATCTCCTCCGAGGTATCATAAAATACCGTTTGGGAGTTGGCCGTCCTGGCATTAAAGTCTCCCAAGAGAATGATATCTCCATCTCTAGAGAACTCCCATATGTCATCATCAAGTATAGAGAAAGGGGATTGCCCTCTAGGTGAGGTATAGACTGATGTGCTAGGGGGGAAGTAACATATAGCAATGTATAAGAATCTGCCTGTCTCAGCTCTCAGTCTCACCCACATGTATCTCGCTTGGTCATCTCTCCGGACAATCTGTAATAGCGGCTGCAACTCTTCCTTGAATAAGACTGCTACCCCTCCTGAACCTCGACTTCCATGCTGGGATCTAGCGTCTGGCCGACAAGCTGTCTCCCATAAATAACCAGTCACACTTGGCATCAACTGTCCAGATTTTTGATGTGTCTCCGAGTAAAAGACAATGTCTATCTTTGAAGCTATCCTGAAAGGCACCCACATCCAGCCTATATGATCCATTACAATTCCATGCCGCCATCCGGAGTGTGGTCCCATATGTCTCGCACCGTCATGCTGTGCGTTTTTTCAAGACCACTACTTTCCCTCCTCTGTAAAAGGCAATTTTTCCCTTCTCCCTTGCTGCCTTGATCTCTGGCATCAACTCTTGCATATGTGCTATTTGTGCTAAAGTAAGGTCATCCCCAATAAATATTCCGGTTTTCTTAAGTGCTGGTCTCTTCTTCAGGAATTCCTTCCTTGTTTCCAAAGTCGGGAAACGCAAAATAAGTGCTTTCTCTTTGACGTTTCCCTTCTCATCCACTCCCTTCTTTCCTACTCTCCAAGCACCTGTGTGCGTAGGTTCCGGGATGCCCATGCGCTGCAAGAGTTCCTTCAATTCGTCTTCTACATTTTCGGTGTCTTTGATACCATTAATACGCACATGGAGGGCTCTAGTCCTCCTCTTCTGTTCCTCCTCAATGGTCATATTGATGATGGTAGAAGTCTGTGCAGCTTCTGGCATCCGGGCCTTCCCTTTCTTTGCACCTTCGATCCATTTTTCTGCTTCATCAACTTTCTCCTGTGTTTTAACAAGGCGCTCCGCCCATGAGGAAGCCTCTTTCGAGTTTTGTTCTTCTCCTTCGCACAGAGTTTTCACCTGCTCCTTAATATCTTCGAGCTCCTTTAACATCGAGGGCTGATTTCCCCCTTCCGTTTTGGGCATAATTTTGCAAGCTGCAAGTTCCCCTTTAAGCTCTGCGATCACTGCATCTTTTTCCTTCATGCATTTTTCCGTATTGGTTTTCCAAGATTCAAAGCTTGTAATTGCCTCATCCAACTTTTTCTGCATAATACATTCCATTACATTCACTTCTGCACGCATTAGAGCTTGCATCTCCCCTTTCACAGATAAATACATCTCATCATGCCTACCAAGCATTGCTTTATCTAATTCTTTCCTCATATCTGCATACATAGAATTCTTATAACTATCTGCGCTTGCGTACATCTCTTTCCTGATGTCATCTCTCATAAATCTGAGCTCAGATTTAATCATCACTTGAACCCTTTCCATCATTAAATCATCTTGGACTCTGACGGCTTTCCCTGCTCGCAGTGAGCTTGGCGAGAGTATACTATCTCTGTTCCTCCGCTTGAAAGTCGCTTTCATTTTTTGTGGGGTGGTGAAGCCACTTGCATCACCATCCTCGACTAGTTGGTCCATCAGAGGAGGTCTCTCCTCCGCCCTGGTTGGCCTCGCCCTAGTCACCAGGTACTAGCCCTGGTCCTGGTTGACTCCTCGTCCCTAGCCCTGGGAGGCTGGTCTCATCCTGCCCTCCTGACACAGGACCAGCAGCTTGCCCATGTCTAGCAGCTCGCCCTTGATCAGGTTGAGCGGACCCTCGTCCAGTAGAGAGAGAGAGCTCGCCCCCTCGTCCCTCGTCCAGCAGGTTGGCAACGCGACTGCTCGCCCTCGCCTCAGCCAGTTCGCCTTTGCCCGTGATTCTCGCCAAGAGCCTGCTCGCCCTCGCCCTGAGCCTGCTCGCTCTCGCCTCAGCCAGCTCGTCCCTCTACTAGTAGGTTGCCCTCGCCTCAACCTGCTCGTCCCTCGTCCACAGCAGGTCGCCCTCGTCCCTCGCCACAGCAGGTTGCCCTCGTCCCTCGCCCATAGCAGAGGTCGCCCTCGCCACAACAGGTCGTCCTCGCCCTCGCCACAGCAGGTCGTCCTCGCCCTCGCCACAGCAGAGGTCGCCCTCGTCCCTCGCCACAGCAAGTCGCCCTCACCACAGCAGGTCGTCCTCGCCCTCGTCCACAGCAAAGGTCGTCCTCGCCCTCGCCACAGCAGGTCACCCTCGTCCACAGCCACAGCAGCTCGCCCTCGCCACGTGAGACACCCAGAGAGAGCTACGCGCTCAACAGCCCGCCATTGTTCTCCTTCAGACCTGCTCGCTGAGAGAGAGAGAGAGAGAGAGAGAGAGAGAGAGAGAGAGAGAGAGAGAGAGAGAGAGAGAGAGAGAGAGAGAGAGAGAGAGAGAGAGAGAGAGAGAGAGATTTTATTATCGTCCTCGGAGGTCAAATATGACCTATGGGACCAAAGTTACATGTGATGTAGTATGTGTATGGCTGATGAGTGACTCTCGATGCTCCAAAATTTTAGTGATGAGAGTCGCAATGGAGAGCCCACACTTTGGCTGGGAGAGGAAAGTGTGTAGGTCTAAGTTATGGCTGAAAATGTGAGAGAAGCAAGTTCGGATGTGATCAAAAGCTGAGCACTCTAGTAGTGTGTGGTACTCAGACTCTCGAACTTGCAGTGAGCATAATGTGCACAATCGATTTGACTCTTCTCCATTGCCCCAACGCCCTATCTCGCATCGAAGGAAATGGGAGCTAAGCCGAATTGCTGCGATAGTGCGTATCGCGGACAAGGGAATATGCTCAAGCATGTAAGTGTGAGTACGGTTTCCTCTCTCAGCGAAGAACATGGTTTTGTAGTTGGGGGCAATATAGGTGGTGTAATGTATGAAGCGTGACCCACCGGATTTCTCCCAAGCCGTAATACATTGGCGTTGTAGAAAAGCTTCATTCACTTGAGAGTCAATTGAAGCATCATGTAGCAAGTGTAATGCATCCCATCTCCCAAACCACTTCTTTATATCTTGCATCCATCCCGTGCTCAAGATCTTGCTTTTATGCGTCTTTTGAACTTTTTTGCTTGCTTCCCATGCAATTGTAGGAAGTCGATGTGAGGGGTTTTGACGCATCTTTATCATGTACTCCACAACCCTTTTCATGCCCATAACCTCAATTGGAAGAGATCCCGACTCAAGAAGTAGGAGCATATATGGTGTTTGTGTCTTAACTTGGAGAAAGTTTGTAAGAAAACGCTTTTGGACATTCTCAAACTCTTTCCAAGTAGACTTTGAGATGCTCCCACCCCACACTTCAACTTCATAAAGAAGAACCGGTGTCACTAATGCATCAAAAAGATACTTCTTGAGAACCCAACACTTGATGTTTCCCGCATTACACATGTTCTCAAATGCATAATATGCTCTCTTTCCCGCTTCCAAACGACGCATAGCACATTCATGCCACTTGTGATTGGATGGAACCTCAAGGTCAAGGTACTTAAAGCTCTCAACAACTTCAAGTGTCTCGTTGTTGTACACAATGCATGGCTTCTCCTTATGGTTGGTTTTCTTAAGCATAACCTTTGTTTTGGATTCATTTACAATCAGCCCACTATGCAAGCAAAAGTTCTCAAGGACAACCATAAGCTTTTGTGCATCTTCTAAAGTGTGTGCTAGAAGCACTACATCATCCGCATACAACAAAAGCATGATTACCGCATTGCAAATAGTGATCTCTTCAATGCCTTCTTCTTGCATAAAGTCAAGTACTATTTGTTCCAATTGATCGATGCATAGACCAAAGAGAGTTGGTGACAATGGACATCCTTGTTTAACCCCAATAGTGCTTACAAAAATTTCTGAAATTTCTCTTCCCATGCGCAATTGACAAATCACCTTCTCATAGATTCGAGAAACCGCAAGCATAAACTCACTTGGCACTTGGAGTTCTTCCATCCTTCTCCACAAATTGTTACGTGGAATCATATCAAAGGCTTTCTTAAAGTCCACAAAACAACAATACAATCGCTTGCCTTTCAACCGACTTTCCTCCATGAGAATACGAAGAGTGACAAGATGATCAATGGTGCTATGGCATCGACGAAAACCCGCTTGTCCCTTTGCACGCTTGTCATTCTCTTCAGCCCAATCACTCAATTTCATCTCCATTATGCACCCAAATAACTTTGCCATAAGAGACCCAATCATTATAGTCCGGTAGTTGCTTACATTCTTTACATCCCCTCCTTTATGCAAAGGCTTAACCCAATTAGTACTCCAATCATAAGGCATACCATGTTGAAGTGCAAGGTTGAACATATCACACATCCACTCATGGGTAAAATCTCCCGTCCATTTGATCATCTCCGGCTTGATACCTTGAAGATCTCCCGCTTTGCGAGTGGCCAACTTTTCAAGCCGACCGCATACATCCTCAATAGTAAAAAAAGATGGCATACATGGGAGTGAACCATAAAATGGAATTTTTTCAGTATTTTCTTGCTCATATAATTCCCTACAATGTGTGTACATATCCACTAAACTCAAGTTACCAAAATTCTCAACCCGCTTGCCTCTCAAGTTTCTCCAAAATCTTCCACATGCATGTGCCTTTTCTTGGACTTGAAATTCTTGTTGCTTTACTTCCCATCTTCTTCTCTTCTTTTGAATCAATGCCTTGTATGTATGCAAATGACTTTGATAGCTGTCTTTGTCCATAGTTGCATCAAGCTTTATCAAGGACTTTCGAGCATCTTGACATTCTTTATCAAACCACCTTTTGCGTGATCTATCTTTGTTGATACCATGGAGATGCTTTATGGCAAAGCATTCTTCCGCACAAGAACAAATAGCTTTCTTGAAAGCTTCCCATTTAGTTTCCAATGGTGCATCACATTGAAGCTTTGTCATCCATAATTTTTGCTCAACCATTTCAATGTACATTGGTGCCCGTTTGAAATCCATACATAGTGATAACTTCTCTTTCCTTTGGCTGAGATTATCATGCTTAGTTGCTTCTCCACATGAAAGGTCAATACATAAGGTGCGATGGTCGGATTCCGGGGTCCATTGACCAAACATAAAACTCTTTATGCGATACATGATGGCTTCAGAGAGTAGCATATAGTCAATCACACTATCCCCATTATGTCTTCTACATGTAAATCCATTGGTTCCACTCCACAAAGATACACCATTGGCAATGAGCATACCCGTGCTATTACACATGTGTAAAAGTAACTTTCCATAGTGATCCGGCTCTTTCTCATCCATTGAAGTACGATCATACAAGTGAACTTCCTCCAACTCCCTTGAAATGTATGGCATATCAAATTGTTGAGTATCATGTTGCAATGTTTTTGTGCGAGCATTCATATCCCCAAATACAATAACATCACCTTCACCTTTGAAATAAGCAATGTCCTCTTCCAAATCAGAAAATGGTTGATCTCTATCCATGCAAGCATAAAAGGGAGAATCATGATGAGGAATGTAGCAACCGGCTACAAAAATGGGTGCTCTTTTTGGTGTCATAATTTTCAGCCATACATAACGTTTGTACTTGTCATCTTTCACAATTGATACAAAATCTTCCAATCCTTTTTTAACCATACATGCTAACCCTCCTTGTCCTCTTCGTTGCTTGAGATTCTTTGACCACATCAATGAATGTACATTGTAATCCTCCAAGCCATTAATCCTTTGTATATCATGCTCCCAAGTTTCAACAAGAAGTACAACATCGGCTTTGCTTGTTAGTTCATCAATGCCAACCCCCGCATTCCATGGGTATCCATTACAATTCCAAAAGCATATTTTCAATTGTAACTCGGTCTCATAGGTCACGCATCCCTATTTGATTGAGAGACTTGCCTCCTCCTTGGGCACATTTTCTTCATGAGAGATTTCCTTGTTTTTATTGTTCTTTTCCTCATATGCCTTGCGACGCATATTTTGTTGCTTAATAGTGCGATCTTCACATACAAAACATTTTGTATTCCTCAAATAGATCCAACTATTATCAAGGATAATCTTTCGCTTGGTCTCATCCGGCATGGTGCATACAATTGGCCGTTCTCCCGAGCGAGGAGCTCCTTGCTTCCCCACTCTATGTGCTCCATAGACCATAACTCCGGACATGCCAAAGTGGGTTTTGAAGAAATCTTCAATAACAATGGCAAGAGAAGGAGGTGTCTCTAACTTCTCTTCGGGAATTCCACGAATAACAATGTTCTTGGAACGTCGCTCCCATTCTTTCAACTCCTCCACATCTACATTCTCAACATTCTTTGTTTGAACCATAGATTGCATGAGTGAGGAATTAGAAACCACATTGCTACCACATACATCAGCCGAAGACTTGTTTGTGCATACATTTTTCATGTCGCATACATCCCGGCTCATAGTGTCAAATTTCTCCTCTTTCAATACATGGTCATGCTCTACTTTGCTCATCCGCTCCTTCAAAGCATTCAAGTCCACAAGAGAGCGTTTACATTCCTTGACTTCCTCTTCAAGTTGCATCCAACGTGTTGTTTGTATCTCAAGTATCCTCTTGAGATTCTCATTCTCAACCACAAGTACCCTTAGTGTGCCATTCTCCATTGCAAGTGCTCGTAAGTCTTCGCCTTGTTTGTTTACGGTCTCTTGCAATGATACCAAGTACGCCATGATCATGGTTTCCGATGTCGTTGGTTGGGTGGTTGTGTTGCTATCTCCACACTTAGGAGATTTTGGATCATTTTCCACAATGGTTGTGGACCTTGTTGAAGAAGAAGAACCCTTGCGAGTGCCGGAAGACATTGTATGTAAAATAGGAGATGAGAATCAATTTTGTTGAACCTGTTCACTTCGGAAATGCTGCTACAGAAACGCCTTCCATAACTCTGAAAATTTCTGTCTTTACATCAATGCGTAGAGGACTTCGTGCTCTTCGATTGAGGCTATAGATCACCCAAATCGGAGTTCGGATGAAGAAGTTATGATCAAAAGAGTGGACTGCTGTCTACTAGGTCAAAAAACGGCTGCAGAGAGAGAGAGAGAGAGAGAGAGAGAGAGAGAGAGAGAGAGAGAGAGAGAGAGAGAGAGAGAGAGAGAGAGAGAGAGAGAGAGAGAGAGAAATGAAATGAAATGTTATATTAACGTCTTCAAAAGGCCAAAATGACCTATGAGACCAATCAGTTACAAAATAGTGAATCTAATACCATGTCTGGGTACAAAAGAACTAGAAAAGAACTAGAAGTGGAACAAAATACTACTACTACTACTACAATCTAAAACTACGTGGGTGTAGCAGCTGATACAATAGATACCCGGTAAACTGGATGTAACAGTGTGTGAAACAAAGATGGAAGAAATGGTGAGGATCCATCCTCATCTGCACTCTGAATGTCGAGAGAGTATGGCTCGAATCTTCTGTTGTAGTCTCCGTCGATGCTGTGTAGCTCCTCTCCTCAGTCGCGGTCGTCCGTATCTCTGTAGCTCCAATGCTCGGTTGATGAGAGTGCCAGTAGTGGTCGAATGAGTGTGGGACGAGCTCTGCAGTGGTGGCTGCTCCTCTGGCTGTCCCATATCTAGTGAAAAGAAATCTGTAATGTGTCTCTGGGACTGCCTCTCTCTAGCTCTCCCCAGTAAAGTGTCTCTATACCTGTGTAACTCAAGTAGATATAGTCCAAGACATCTCTGATCCTCATAACTCATGACCCTAGATAGAGGACCAAAACCCTCTCTGAATAAGCAGTGGAAACGCCCCCGTATCTCATAGAACACTGTGCAATGACATATGTAGTGCAACTCTGTCTCTGGCTCTCTCTGGCATAATCGGCATATCCTGTTGTCTGCTGGTATCCCTCTGAATCTACCAGTCTCAATCTCGAGCTGATGTGAGGATGTGCGTATCTGACCAATGGCACAACGCAAACCATGAGACATATGTGTGTCCATGTAGCTGGGTCGAATCACAAACCCATCTCCTGTGAGGTGGAGAAGATGCTCTCTATAGAAAGCCATCTTCGTGCTCAACTCCTGAGGCGGCTCTATCCATGTCCTCCTGGTGGAGAGAGAGAGAGAGAGAGAGAGAGAGAGAGAGAGAGAGAGAGAGAGAGAGAGAGAGAGAGAGAGAGAGACCTCGCCACAGCAGAGGTCGCCCTCGTCCCTCGCCACAGCAAGTCGCCCTCGCCACAGCAGGTCGTCCTCGCCCTTGTCCACAGCAGAGGTCGCCCTCGCCCTCGCCATAGCAGGTCGCCCTCGTCCACAGCCACAGCAGCTCGCCCTCGCCACGTGAGACACACAGAGAGAGCTACGCGCTCAACAGCCCGCCATTGTCCTCTTGCAGACGTGCTCCGCGCACGGAACTGAACTGAACTGAAAGAAAGAGAGAGAATCGACACGGCACGACGGAGTTCCGCGCCCAAAAGCATTGGCCCCAAAGATCGGCGTCCCTTTTGGTATCTCTTTATTATTGATCACTGCGAAGTATAACTCCCGAGGGTCCTCTGCTTTCAAACTCCGCGTCTAGATGCTCTGCAAAGTGAGAGGCGAAAGGGCTCTTATAAACTTACAAGGATGCCCAAAAGCAGAGCCCCAAAAGCAATCAGCTCAAAAGCCCTAAACCCCAAAAGCTCTGGGCCCCAAAAGCTAGCGCTGGAATCTGCAAAAGCTGCTAGGGTAATTTATGAATATCTGTACAGCCTACCACGTTAGCATAACAACGCGATTTTTGGAAATTCGTACATCCCTACCACGTCGGCGGTCCGTACAGCCCTACCATGTCAGCAGTCAGCGCGTTTTACGGGTGTGTCCGCGAGAGTTCAAGCTTCTGTTTTTTAGGGTTTCAGGCCTCACAGCCGGTGCTTCATAAGTTCATCAAGTTAGTCCGTTCAGTTTCTCTTGTCCACTCCGCCATTTCTCTGCCAGTTGGGCATGCCATGTCATCACTTTGTGACAGTTATGTTGGTCTACACATTATAAGGATACCCATTATAGAGATTTGATAAAATAAAGCTTCATAGTGTTTTTGGGCAGTAGAAGCTTTGCTACAGTCTTCTATAGTCATTTATAGGGTTGTGATTGTCATGCCTTAAGTTAAAGTTTGTAGATGAATGTTGTTGCATTATGTATGTATATTTGGGTCTCGATAGGCAATTGAGTTTTTATTTGTAATATGTTGTTCAATTCTAACAGTTTCTAACTCGTATGAACGCCTCAAAGTTTATAGTTTATGCCATATGGTAGTCTTAGTTTGTAGTTTAAGCTTTTATGCAGTCATACTTATCATGAATCTATTAAAGTATTGTAGAAACAACGAATGAATTTTACGTACCTTATACCCGATCTATTTAGTACTACGTACATGATGCACCGAACACGTACGGAACACTACGCACCTTATCAGCTTGCTACCTAGCCAGTGGGATACTTCAGCGGGCTCCTCCAAGGCAACGGAGGGGCGGAGACGCTCTTTTCTTCTAACATGGGCGAGATCTTCGGTCCCTTTCAGTCTGGAACCATGTACACATCACATGGCACTGCGCACCTCCGAGTGGTTCATTTTGCATTCTTCATACATGCGTCGCTGATGTACACACAGCCCTCACATTGTACTCCCGTTCTTTTACCTACAAGATTTGCGCTCTCTTGTAGGTAGGACTGGAAAAGAAAAACTTGCACAACAAGTCAGTGGAGATTGAAACTAAATGCAAGTAGAAGAGAGAATAAAGAGAGGCGGTGGCCAATCTTGTCTAGTCTTAGAAACCCTAAACAGGACCAGCTTGCATGTCAATGAACCAGCTCATGGTAGTCACTTTGTTAAGCATCTCCTTTAAATATAAGTCCCAGTTTCCAGCCATGCCACAAACATCTAATGAAGCATAGGATCCACCTTATATGTAAAACGGTAATGTTCGTGAAAGAAAAGGGGCACTGCTTATTGCTACTTTAAAAGATCATGCATTGTGTGTAAAGAACAATTTCTTATGCAAGCTAACTGATTGGTTTGTGTAAATCTTTCATGCTTTAAGACTTTTTTTTTTGGAAAAAATAAGCTGAATGGCAGGTAGAGGATGACTTGGCAAAAAGAAATCTTGTGAATCAAAGAACCATCCGAATTTTGCTTTATAAATTTCAAGGCAAGCATTTCATCAACTTGTATATTATTGGTAATTAGTGGTAGATGTTCCTCTATTCAATCGTGGCTTGTGCACGCTTAGGCCTTCTACACCTTTTTTTTAAAGCCTCGTTTGAGGCTCTTGATTACTGTCTTATTGACTCATAAAGGTTAAATTGCAAATAATAGCATGTTTAGTCTAAGCCTTTTGCCAGTTGAAAGAGTTTGGACAGGTGTTGCTGAAGTATTTTGTCTCTTTGAGCTTACCTTATTGGAGGCATTTAAACAATACTTCATTTGTTGTGAAATATGCTCAACAAACGTCAGTGTCTTAAGTTAAACTCCTACAAGAAGCCAGTTGCTTTGTAGAAGATTATATAGATATAAGCAAAGTCTATTGCACAATGTTTGTGTACACATGGGCTGGATGTGCCATGTGGGCGAGCTAAATTAGCTTTACAGTTTTTGGCCTACATAAGGACAGAGGGGGAAGTGGGGCTTTTTGGTGCAATTCCTTGACCATTCGATTGAATTGCTGGATGTTCTCCACGTGGCATTTGATGGTCTTTGGACTTTAATGTGTGCATATGGGGCTGCCACATCTTAAACAGCTTGTGGCCTACATGTCCCCCTGGCCCCCCCCTCGCCGGGTCGGTAAGACCAACACTCAAGAAGACTGGGATTTTCCTGGGGGATTATCTCACGATAGCACAGACGCACATGGAAGAGAAGATGCTGGAGGTTGAAGCAGCCAAAGAAAAACGGGAAAATTGCTATCTATAGAGAGGGGTGATCTTGGAGAGATGCACTACATGACGGTTCGAGACCTATGGGACCAACCTAAAATTAGCAGCATGGAATCATAACGGGCCACTGAAGCTTGATGTAGGCACCTTTGAAGATAGTTTTAAAGAAAGAGACATAATCTACTTATTTAGAGACACACCAGGCACTGGTAGCACCCTACCGAAGGTGACGGGATACTTCTGGGAGCCTACTTGTAGAGAGGATGTGAGATCAGAGCATAGAGGAGGATGACTTGGAGGTGTAGTAGTATTGTACAAGGAGAACTTGCAGTCCATCATTCATATTGTATGAAGGGATGAACATGCCAGATATACGTGGGTCAAGGTGAGAGTAGAGACGGGTAGACCATTGTACATTGCAATATGTTATTTTGCTCCCAGCACATCTCACTATGCATCACCCAAGGAACAATCACCCTATATGGTTTTGGATGAGCACAAATGGGAGTTCTCTAGGGATGGGGATATCATCCTACTGGGAGACTTTAAGGCGAGGACATCCCAGCGGCAATCCTCCTTTCTTGACATGATTGAGGAGAGGTTGATAGAGATAGATACTACAGAGCTTGGACTTAGTCGTAGCTCACACGACGAGTACATAGAGTATGTGAGATATCTACTGTAGATGGGGACAACACATGGACTAGCCATTCTAATTGGCTTAAAAAGATATCCGACATCAAGCAGTTTTACTTACTTTCCTCACAGACATGGAGCCAGCATGGTAGATTATGTGCTAGCCCAGATAGACTCCATCCCTTGTGTCCAAGATCTCGCAGTGGGGCACTGTCCTATTGGGGTGGCAGTAGATTATGCAGCCATATTATCTTTGATGGAGTTCCACTACAACAACAGCCATTCTTGGGGGTCTATAAGGCTATAAGCATATTCTTGAGATGCACTGTCTGTAGAGAGACAAACAGAGTACACATCAGAGATCTATAGACTTCTGAGTAAGGAGGATCCATGGTGGCCTTTGGGAGAATCACTTAGATCTTCACTGAGACTCTACATGTAGCTGCCGTGACGTCTTTCCCCCATAGCCAGCCCATAGGGTGACGACATTCTGGGAGCATGCCCCAAAACAATTGGCATCTCTTTGGATTCGTCTAGTCGGCGGTCCAGTTTCTCCCAGGGACTTGTGTTAGGGAGTGAAGGCTGTTTTGTAGTTGTGCCCGGCTAGTGTGAGGCAGTTTCCTCATGTCGGGATTTCCCAGCCATGTTTAGCTCAGGGTTTTGGCTATGTTCTATCGCATGTAGGCTCCTTTTCCCTTGGGTATTTGCCCCCCCTTGCAGCCATGTTTATCTCAGGGTTTTGGCTCTGTTCCATATCCTTCTAGGCTCCTTTTTCCCTTGGGTAATTTTCCCAGGGACTAATGTTGGGGAGTGAGGGCTGTTGTGTAGCTGTGTCCGGCTAGTGTGAGGCAGTTTTTTCATGTGGAGATTTTCCAGCCATGTTTAGCTCAAGGTTTTGGCTTTGTTCCATAGCCATGTAGGCTCCTTTTTCCCTTGGGGTATTTATTTTCATTTTAGGGCCATTTATCAGGATCGTGGGGTTTTGCAGTACGTAGGGCAATTCTAGGAATTGCCTATATATGCAACCCATCCCCTTGTACGTTTGGCATGTTGTTCAATGCAAAGATCGAGTGTTTTGGGCTACACCTTCTCTCTAGCGTATTGGGGTGTGTGGCTGTCACAAACTGGTGACGTGGCCACCCTAGAAGTTGTCCCAACTTATGGCCAGTGGCGAGGGGACCCTGGGGACACAAGGAAATAAGTGAAAATAAAGCTCTACGGAGATCCGCAATTCACGCTCCTGACATGGCTGCCGTACGGAACTTCCGCAATTTGCGGCGCAAAAAGCACTCGTCAGGCTGTACGGAATTCCGCCAAGAGTGCTGGCTGCTTTTTGGGCTCTCTGCTTTTGAGTGAGAAGCTTTTTACTTGATGCTTTTGGGGCTTTGCTTTTGGGCATTCCTTGTACTTATAAATAAGTGGGCAAGGCTTCACTTCTCAAAGCATCTGGACGCAGAGTCTGAGAGTGAGCACCCGTCTACTCTCTTGTACATTGAACACAGATTAATATAAAAAGAAATACCGAAAGGGGCGCCAGTCTTTGGGGTCAATACCTCTGGGCACGGAACTATGCTGGGCTGTGTCATCTTTGTGGACTGCTTTGAAGTGAATCTCTGTTGTGTCGCGGTAGAATCTTGACTTGGGGTGTCCAAGTTTATTACGGTGGTATCAGAGCACGGACGATTTCTCTTCTACCGGGAAATTCGATCCTTTTCTCGCGGCACTTATGGATTCCAACAAGAAATAGTCGACTTCTTATGGTCCCAAAGTTTGGCGTCCCTTTCGATATTTCTTTTTATATTATTTCTTGGTAAAGTACAATGTTTGAGGGTCCTCTCTCTGTTCAGTGCTCCCAAGAGGAAGAGAGGCCCTGGCAATTCATTTACAAGCCTCAAGCCCAAAAGCAATACATGAAAAGCTTCAGGTTCTAAAAGCAGCTGCCATAAACTGCATTGTAAATCACCGATTTTTGTAAGCAGTGTTGTCATAATAACTAATATCTAATTCTCCTAAATGATTTTCTCATGTTAAACTGATCATTTAATATAGGGAAGTACAAGGGGAGAAAAAGCTAGAATATTGGTTTAAGCTGGCAGACCGGCCACAGTAGGGATCCAAAGGAGGGAAAATAGGGATCCAAAGGGGGGGCCATCTGCAAAAGAGCAATGTGCAACAATGGGCTTTAAAGACCCTAAGTTTCAGCCCATTAAGACTTCCAAAATGCTAAGGTTTCAAAATTCAAAGGTTGAGTCCAATGGTCAAGCTTAAGAAAATTGGATGCTTTGTGTGTGTACAAAGTCTTCAATGATTCCTATATAGGAGGGGGTGAGCCTTCCAAGTAGGGGATGAGAGAGAAAAACACGCACACACACACACACACACACACACACACACACACACACACACAAGCTTCCTTTACACAAAGGGAATGAGGGACACTTGTCAGCTCCCTAGCCCAGATGCCCACAAGGTGCACTCAAATCCTAATGGATGGCCATGGAGGTGGACCAATAAAAATTACGCTAGAGTAAATCTAGTTTAATTCATTTAAAAACACTTAATAAAAAAACCAATAAGAATTAAGCTCTCTAGAAGACTATTGGACAGTCTCCCAAGGGGTCCAATGAGCATTCAACAGCCCAATGGCTTGCCTATTCCTATAGGCCAGGAGACAAAGGGGTCAAATGAGAGTTTAGTTGCATTAATTAATTACCTAAAGCTCTCACAAAAGGGGAAAGGGGGACACATGTCACAAAACTATCACTTATGCTTCTTAAATCCTATTGGCTAAGTCTGGAGGGATCCAATGGGAAGCCAGTAAGAGGAAATAGCATGAGGGGTCGACCAAGAGAGAGAGGGGGCTGAATTTCTCAAGCATTATTCCACACACTCACACTAGCTCATGTGTGAAGCAAGAAGACTCTCTCTCTCTCTCTCTCTCTCTCTCTCTCTTCTCAAGCTTCAATGGAAACCTTATCACCTACTCCAAACTTGTGAGAAGGGAGGCCTACACCAACAACTCTTGGCTTTGTGATGCAAATCCAACCAAGAGCCAAGCTTCAATGCATGCTCATCTCCTCTACCATACTAATTACTAAGCTATGCTATGCTAATATGAATGATTATGTCAGGAGATGTACATCTTTCTCATAAGACTATTCCTTCCTCTCAATCTACTCTCATACCCCTCTAGCTCTCACCATCTTCGAAGGTGTGTGAGGTCTTGGGTCTGAGACCGTGAGGGAATTGATGTTGTGTTTTATAAGTGTTTTGCTTAGTGCTTGAAGCTTCCAACTTCATTGCACTAGCTAGTTATGGAAGGAACACAAAGAATTGTATTGTAAAATGTCTCCCTTGATGGGGGAAATCTATAATACAAAGCCTTTTGGAGCGGGGACCGGCTCCATGTAAATCCGGTCCTCAACTGTTGTCAATAGCTTAATTTCTCTCTCTTTTGAAGTATTGTTCATGCCTATCTAACTAGGTGTTATGCTTTTTGTTGCTCTCTCCACCCAAGCACTCTTGTTATGCTCATTAGGAATCTATTCTAATGAAATGCTCACTATGTTCATGCTATTTTCCGCTACACACAAGTTACTAGGCCATTAAATGTTACATTGGTATCAAAGCACAAGGTTTCTCTTTTCTTGCTCAAGAAGGGAGGTCCTCAAGCTAGCTATAAATGGTTGGTATTATTAATTGCAATTGAGTAAGTAGAATAGGGATTTTTCAGCCTTGCAGTGCGTCTGTCTTCGTGCAGATAACGTGGCATCACCATCGAGAGCTATGGTCTTAATAGTGGAGTCCTACGGGGCTCAACCCACTATTGAGCTATTAGAAGCTTGACAGGAGCTGGTGCTGTTTTGGTGTTGAACGACCCTCTCTTCTATTACTTGCAATTAATGGTATTCGAGCCACGGGTACAGTAGCTTGAGTGCTTTTCTAAAGGGGTAAAGAGGAGTAGCAACTAGGGCTTGAAGTGCCAAAGTACACCTAAAAGTTGTTAGAATGGCTGACACTAGTAAAGAGAGTGAAATTAATGTTGATAGCTTTGATTTTGCTAATGAGCAGGCTACTAATGATGTCCCTATGTTTGTTAACTACCTTGTTTCCAGGCTTCAATAAGCCATGGGAAATCCATCCCTCCAAAGTGAAGTGCAATGGCAGCTTCGTGCTCATGGGATTCTCCAAGCTCCCTACCATGACGCGAGAGTACCTAGGAAGCCTCCTTGCGAGACTTCCAAAAGAGGCCTCTCTCCGATTCGGGAAGAAGAAGAGGATCCATATGAAGGCTCAAAAATTTGCTTCTTGATGACGCATCTTCTTCCCAAAGGAGAACTCAAGAGCCCCCAGCGAAGGAACGAGAAAGAAGTGAGTATCCTGCCACCTCGGCGGAGATGGCTCCACGAAGACAGTGGGCTAAACGCTCTCCATCACCTCCTAAACGGAGAAGACCATCGTACGCTTCTCCCCACCATAATTCAAAGAGGGATGACAAAAAGCAAGAGAAGAAAAAGGCGAGAAAGAGGTCACCCTCTTCTCCATCTTCTTCATCCTCTTCCTCTTATGAAAGAAAGTGATGGTGCGGACAAAGAGAACCAAGGGAAGAAAAAGGCGAGAAATAGGTCATTCTCTTCTCCATCTTCCTCAAATTCTTCATCTTCTGAAGAAAGCGATGGTGCAACTTTTGAACCATAAAAAAGAAGAGGCCATAGGAAATCCTATGCCGCGTGGAAGAGGTCGTCCAAGCTCAAGAAGTTCAAAGAGGGAGGAAAGAGCATCTCTTTCCTTACCTACGATGGCACCTTTGGTGCTACGGACAAAGTCTTGGCCTTTATCCAACAATTCGATGCGGCGTTTGGAGATGAGGGCTTCACGGAGTCCTCTAAGCTACGCCATGTAGCCGTGCACTTTCAAAAGTCCGCCAGGCAATGGTGGTCTAGCCTACGGGCAAACGGTGAAGCTCCACGAACATGAAAGCTTTAAGAGCTTCCATTATGAAGCAGTTTTTGGCCACCGATGCCAAAGACAAAGTGCTCACCGAATGGCGAAGCTTGAAGCTCTCTCCCTACGAATCCATTCTCAAATATGTAGACAAGTTTTGGGATTTACATCTCAAAGCCACTGTCTTCTAAAAGATAGATTTTGGAGAGCAAAAGCAACAATTTTGTGCGGGCTTAACTGAAGAAATGGCGGAGTATGTCAACTCCCAAAGGCCACGCACTATATCTGCAGTTATACACCGTACTATGGTGGCTTCTCGAATCAATTTCCAAACAGAGGCTACTAGAAATCCTAAGCCCACGGAAAACAAGGGTTCCAATGAGCCTAAGGGGAAGGACAATGTCCAAAAGTCTCCTAAGGGCAATTCCAATAACAACAAAGCTAAGGAGAAGGGAGTTTATAAAGGCAAAAATAAACTCTCTTGAAGAGCTTGAGCGTTATCGAAAGGATAACCTCTGTTTCAAGTGCGGCGAGCAAGGGCATGCGTACCGCGCTTGTCCCCCAAAGAACACCCGCCATGAGCCTCCTAGAGCTACCTTGGTCGAAATCCAAGAAGAGGAAGCTCACCACAAAGGATCTCCTCTATGCTATGCTTGGGGAAAGGTAAGAGAACATGATGCTTTTATTCTCTTTGACCCTGGTTCTACTCACAATTTCATATCCACAAAGTTGGCCACCGAGCTAGGCATCCAAGCTTATGAGATGGGAGATGTCCTACCCGCAGATGGTGCTTTCAAGGGGCAAGAAGCTTCAGTCACTCCCTTAATCGGGAAATTGAGGCTCCATCTCCAAAGCTATGTGGACAAAGAGGACTTCTTTATCTCTCCTCTCAAGCATGATGATGTAATCCTAGGGGCACCATGGTTTGATTGCATGGCTGCCAATGTTAAATTCCCTGAAAGGAAAATCTATTTTAAGTACATGGAAAAAGATATGTACATAGATGCTAAGGAATGGGTAACACCATACCCATTGTACATACACAGGCTTTCAATAAGTCAATAAAGAGCTCTATTTCCGTGTACATGATATTTGTTAAAAATTCTCAAAATGAACCTAATGCTTTAGCAAAACAAAATATAAACAATCACAAGGAATTAGAGTTATCCAATTTTCTCAAGGGGTTTCAACTTTCAAGATGTCTTTATTGACGACATCCCTTGTGAACTACCTCCTAGACGAGGCAATGATGACCATGCAATTGAACTCCTTGCAGGAAGTTCACTGCCTAATAAACCTCCTTATAGAGTTTCTCAAGCTCAACAAGAGGAGATTATGCAGCAAGTGCATGAGTTAGTTGAGAAGGGCATGGTTAGGTCTAGCTCATCTCCATTTTGCTCACCTGTGTTATTAGTGCAAAAGAAAGACGGCACATATCGTATGTGTGTCGACTATAGAGCACGAAATAGGATCACTATCAAGAATAGGTTTCCTGTTCCACGGGTAGAAGACCTATTTGATAAGCTACAAGGATCGACCTAAAAAGTGGCTACCATCCAATAAGGATAGCTGATCAAGACATTGTAAAGACCGCATTTCGCACTACGTTTGGTCTTTACGAATACATTGTCATGCATTTTGGCTTGACCAATGAACCAGCCACATTCAACCGCTTGATGGAGAAGCTATTCAGCCCCAGCGAACCTTTACTGGAGTGTTCTTTATGATATTATCATCTACTCTAATTCACTAGACGAACACAAGCAACACCTCGAGGTAATATTTCAAGTCTTAAGAGAGAATAAACTTTATGTTAATTGAAAGAAAAGTGAGTCTTTCTTACAAGAGATTCAGTATTTAGGTCACATTATCTCTCAAGATAACATCCAAATGGATCCATCAAAGTTAGAGGTAATAAAAGGATGGCCTAAACCAAGGAATCTTCATAAACAAAGGCAACATACTTTGTTTGTCGAGTATGCTCTTAACTAATCGTGCTACCGAAAGAAATAAAGAGCGGAATATCGAGGCCCGCTACTGTTGCTCGCCCCCCCCCCCCCCCCCCCCCCCCCCCCCCCCCCCCCCCCCCCCCCCCCCCCCCCCCCCCCCCTTTGCTGTTGCGTCATCGCTCTCCTCCCCCCCCCCCTCCCCCCCCCGCTGCCCCCACCCCCTTCAGCCCCTGCGCACTGCCTCTCAACCCACCCGCTGCCCCCCCCTATCTGCGCGCGCTGCCCCATTAGCTGCCGCAGCCCGCTGCCCCCCCCTGTCTGCGCGCTGCCCCTTAGCTGCCGCAGCCCGCTGCCCTCCTCTCGCTCTGCCTTCCCCGCTTCATCCCCCCCGCTCGCTGCTGCTTGTGTACCCGCACAGTGCACGGCTTCCCTCTTCGCCCTCGCTGTCTCCTCATCACCCCCCCCCCCCCCCCCCCCATCCTCTTCACCCCGAAGGCCCTCTGCACCTGGCTCGGCAGCACTTTCTCTTCGGAAAAGTGCCTGGCTGACTTGTTTACAGGTTTCTTCTTCGCCGCCCGCTTCTTCGACTCAGCAGTAGACACAGATGGAGGCTCCAGCTTCACCTCAGAGGGACTCGCCTGAAGCCCCCTCGCCCAACCCCGCTGAGCCCACCATTCGACTTGCTCTTACGCCGGCAGAGCAAGCGAGCCTTGCCACAGAGGTAGAACGCTTGCAGGCGACTTCTGTCATCTGCAAGGTTCTCGGCACTCGTCCCAGCAGAGGAGAGCTGCGAGACCTTCTCCAGGCCCGCCTCCTCGCAGAGGTGGGCAAGATCTTGGATGTCCAGATTCTCGGACGGGGGTACTACCAGATTGAGTTCGAGACTTCCGAGATGGCCTCCAAGGTCATAGCTATGAGTCCATTGGCCATCCGAGCATCACGCGCCCACTTTCGACAGTGGCGACATGGTTTTGACTCGTCTTCGGATGTGCTAGTAGAGGAGGCGGACATCCCCATCTCAGTCTGCTTTCCGGGTTTACGGAGGGAGTACCTTCCACTTCTCTCCAGGATTGGCTCCGCCATCGGAACTGTCCTGGAGACACCTCGTACGGCAGCATCAGTAGCTGCCAAGGCGGCTGGCATCCCTTCAGTACAAGTTTTGGTCAAAGATACCCACACGCTCCCGAAGGTCATCCTTCTGCCTCGGGTGAGTGGGGGTTGGTTTAGACAGAGTGTGGAGTACTCGGGTCTCCCGAACCAGTGCTTCATTTGCAGACAGATGGGCCACCTAGCGAAGGCATGCCCACGGAGGAGACCACGACCCGCACCCCAGCCTCAGCCCCAGCCTGCCAAGGCTGGGCCGCAGCCAAAGCCAGCGACACAGAGCACAGATTCAGCGCCACCCTCCGAGCCTGGGGCTCCAGCGGAGGAGGGGTGATAGCAAGCCCGTGGCCGTCGACGCCAGGGGCCACAGCAACAGCCTGGCACTCAGAGTGTCCCCCAGGTGCCTACTCAGCAGCAGTGGGTTCCCACGGGGAACCGCTTTGGTCCTCTTGAGCAGGAGGAGCCCCCTACGCCAGCCACCACCTCCGCTTCACCCTCGCCAGCCGCTCCGCCTTCCGATCTCCCCTCCTCCTCCTCATGCCCTCCCCCGCCCTCTGCTACCGCTCACTCCCCACCTCGCCCCCCCCATGTCTCTGCCGCCCCACCCTGCTTCTCCTCTCCCCCCCCCCCCCAGCCCCTTCTCCCCCTCCTGCTTCAGTACCACAGTCGGCTCAGGAGACTGGACCCTCGCCGGCGGCTAGGAGATCTCTTGGCAGCGCCTTCGCCACGAGTCGCCTAGCGAGAGAGGGTCAGCCCTTCATGCGGCCCCCTCTGCAGATTCAGACATCTCCTCTTGCAGCTATCCCTCGTGGTTTGACGAGCATTGACCTCCAACGCCGCTGGGATTTCTTCGATTACGGGTTTACTCGTTTTCTTGGCGATTCCGTAGTAGACCACGAGGCAGCCTGCTTCAGAGTCCACGCTTTGTTCCTCGCCGCTAGGGGGACAGAGGCCTTGGACTCAGCAGTTGGTTTCTCCTTCCCCCTCTGTGGCAGGACTAAGACAGAGTGGTCCCTCGACTCAGTGGTGGGATGGTTGCATACACAGGTTCTCGAGTTCTCTCACCACATGGGAGAACTTGGTGTTACAGATTTGCTGCAGACTTTGTGGCCACTGGCCAAGTTTGCGGTGACACCCCCAGATTCAGCAGGATGTAGACACATTGTGGTGTACTTTTTTGCTGATACGCAGTGTTTGCCTTGCTATGTATTCATTCATGAGGACTCCTGGACAGAGGAGGTTGCTTTACGCACGGCTCGCTGTACTTGGGCTTGGACCAGGCACTCACTGCAGTCTCGCCTATCTAGAGGACGCTCGGATGCGGATTACTCCCCATCCAAGCCTGCTTCGAAGATAGCTCGTCTTGCTGCTGCGGCAGCATCTGTTCTCTCTCGCTCCCCAT
Source organism: Adiantum capillus-veneris (assembly GCF_014529385.1). Lineage (NCBI taxonomy): Eukaryota > Viridiplantae > Streptophyta > Polypodiopsida > Polypodiales > Pteridaceae > Adiantum > Adiantum capillus-veneris. The sequence continues at coordinate 113,982,420 of NC_140949.1, read as the reverse complement.
GAGGATCGTCTCGTGGAACGTGCAGGGACTAGGTGGGCCCCAGTTTCAGCGACAGCGGGGCCGATTGCGTCAGGAGCTTCAGCGTTGCCTTGTGGGAGGAGAGATTGATCTCCTTATGCTTCAGGAGCACCATTTGTCTGAGAGCCGCATTCGGCGATGTGGTCAGATTTTGCGTGGACGCTATGATACCTTTTGGTCAGCTGCTTTTGGACCTGGAGGCATCCAGGGTGGGGTATGTATGACTATTGCGGACTCATTACAGCAGGCCATTGTGGGCAGAGGGATTATTGTACCAGGCAGGGCTCAGTGGATTACTATGCAGGTTCAGGGTATCCTTGTGGGTTTCCTGAACATCTATGCGCCCAATGTGGCGAGTGCTCGTGCAGAGTTTTGGTCACAGATTGTTGAGTCTTTGCCACAGGTTGACCAGTGGTGTGTAGGAGGGGACTTCAACATGTTGGAGGACCCTTCTGACAGGATCGGAGGCAGCCATGCTACTTTGCATGGAGTCGAGTTAGCAGCTTGGGAGAGGTTTTGTATGACGTTGAGGGTCTCGGATACATGGCAGCATTCTCGCTTTGTGAGGCCTCCAGAGCGTCTTGCCTTCTCTAGATCGGACCGCAGAGTGGGAGGAGTGAATCTATCGCGCATAGATCGCTTCTACACTAGTGACCACTTCAGTGACTTGGGGGGATCAGTGGGCATCCTGGCAGGGACATCCTTCTCGGACCATGCACCAGTGATCCTCGCAGTGGCAGACATGCAGAGGAGTGGGAGCACGATGCTTCGCATCCCAGAGCGGGTCTTGTTGGACTCAGCACTCCGAGAGAGGGTCGAGGCTCTATGGACAGAGGGCATGGACAGCCAGGCTCCACCTGCAGACAGAGTGGCCTCAGGCCTAGCTCAGCTTAGCCACTTCTTTCTCCAGGAGACTCTGGCTCGACGGGCTGCAGCGAGAGAGGAGGAGCAGCGTCTCAGACGAGGCATTGCTTCACTACAGAGGATGCAGGAGCAGCATCCAGACAGTCCATGGTTGGAGGAGCAGTTACAGCAGGCTCGACAGGAGCTTGCTTGCACAGAGGAGAGGCGCCATGAGTTTGCCTTTCATCGACAGGCATCTCAGTGGACTCAGGTGGGTGACAGAGTGACAGGTGCTTTTTTTGAGACAGTGGGACCTCGGCACTCGCATGCCAAGGTCAATCAGTTGAGGAGACCCGATGGGTCAGTTGTTTGTGAGCCAGAGGATATGCGTGCAGTTGCTACTGACTTTTACCGTGAGCTACTGTCGGTTGAGCCCGAGTCAGAGAGATAGGATGCATGCAGGGAGCAGGTTTGGGCACAGATGCCTTGTCTTGTGACTGAGGAGATGCGGCAGAGGCTTGAGTTACCTCTTTAGCTTGAGGAGCTGCACACGGCTCTTAGGGCCCTCCCTCGTGGTAGCTGTCCAGGTGAGGATGGGCTGACTTTCAGCTTCTTCTTGGAGTACTGGGACCTGCTTGGCCCAGATCTTTGTAGTGCCTTTCAGTACATTCTGCACACAGGAGTGATGCTGGATAGCATGAGTGAGGGCCTGATTTACCTCATTCCAAAGGAGGGTGGCTCCTTGGATGAGATTCGACAGTGGCGCCCCATCACCATTCTCAACTCAGCCTACAAAATTCTTGCCAAGGCTCTGAGTTTGAGGATTCAGCCACTTTTGGAGAGCCTTATACATGGGACTCAGACACGTTTTGTCAAGGAATGCAGTATCCTTGACAACATCTTCACTTTTTGGGAGGCTTCTGCCCTTGCACGGCTCCGTGGGGAGGACCTTGTGATTCTTCTTCTCGATTTTGAGAAGGCATACGACAGAGTTGACTGGGACTTTCTAGAGGGCACGCTACGCAGGATGGGCTTCTCAGAGGCTTGGATCAGAGGGGTGTCAGCTTTGTACAGATAGGCTCACAGTCAGGTGCTTTTGGCAGGAGGTAGAGGTGAGCGCTTCATGCTCACACGATCGGTCAGACAGGGTTGTCCTCTTGCCCCCTTTCTCTTTCTGTTCTATGCGGAGGCGATGAGCAGATTTTTGGTGTCACAGCAGGTTGGTTTGAGGGGCTTAGCACTCCCTATACGGGGAGATGAGCTTCTGGACGCTGAGTTTGCCGACGACTCAGCCTTGTACTTAGAGGGCCAGGAGGCCAATTTACACAGATGTGGGCAGGCTTTGGAGACCTTCTGCTGTGCATCGGGCGCACTGATCAACTGGAGAAAGACAGTGGCTTTCTCAGTTGGTAGTGCTCCTGTGCCAGATTGGATGCCAGGAGAGGGTTTCAGGTGGATTCCTCCAGGGACTGCAGTTCGGTACTTGGGTTGTCAGGTTGGTTTGGATTTGTCCCCCGAGCAGCAGATTGCTCCTCTTCTCGTGTCCATCAGGAGAAAGCTGTTACATTGGAGCTCAACACGACTTTCGCTGGCTGGTAGAGTAGTAGTTGCCAACCAGGTGTTGTTGGCGACTATGTGGTACATCACTTCTTGCTGGATCTTCTCGAGTTCTTGCATCAGCAAGGTAGAGAGGCTGATCAGGAACTTCCTTTGGTCAGGTCGCGACACTCAGATTGCCCGAGCCAAGGTGGCTTGGTCGGTCATCACACTTCCTTGTTCTCAGGGAGGGCTTGGGATCATTGATCCAGCACAGCAGAGCAGAGCCCTTCTTGGGAAGTTCGTCGTCAGAGGACTTCTTCCAGGCGAGGAGCCCTGGAAGGAGTTCTTGTTGCAGAGGCTTCGTGCCAAGGTGCCTCAGTCAGGAGGCCCTTGGCAACCTTCGACCAGATGGATCTTTACAGAGTTGCGCCGAGTTGGTTTGAGCAGGAGACTGGAGGACCGATTCGCTGTGAGTTTGCTTCGTTCTTGGGAGGTATTGCGGCGTGGCCTAGAGCAGCGACAGCCAACGTGCACGGAGGAGCGCCTACGGCAGCCCCTCGTCTGGAACCCCATGGTTAGCACTCAGAGAGGCCACTTGGTTGGGAGTAGGCCTCATGTTTCTTGGGGTCCCATGGCAGCAGGTCCAGCGCGCTCTCTAGGTGACTGGCTAGAGTTCACAGGTTTGTCAGAGGAGGTGCAGGTTGTCCAGCTACAGGGCATGAGAGGGGTTCAGAGCATGTGTCAGGACATCTCAGAGTCAGTTCCAGCTGATTGGCTCACGCCTCTCGAGCCAGTAGCACCCCGGTGGATGGGAGCCTTCACACGACTGGAGGTTCTCATTTCAGTCAGGGCTTGCTCAGAGACTGTCCCAGCCCTGTTCTTCGAGCTTCAGGGTGGGGGACGATTACAGAGAGTTGCAGTAGAGGCCCCGCAGGTAGCAGAGTGTTGTTTCCAGAGGATCCGAGTTGTGGGCATCTGTGGGAGGACTTGCGTCATAGACCCTGACCCAGCAGCTCTTGAGACAGGACACTGGAGGCTATGGGCTTGGGAGTGCTGTCCACTGGCACGAGTACAGTGGGATCCTGGTGAGTGGCTATGGAGGGACCCATTCTCTTCTGCAGACCGCCCAGGAGTCCCTTTCTTTCAGTACACTGTTCGGCTTGGACGTCATATACTTGCAGCACAAAGAGAGGCCCGCCCCGTTGCAGCACGTCATTGGTAGGAGGAGGGTCTCACAGTTGAGTTCATGGTAGCTTTTTGGCAGAGGATGTGGGACTCCAGACAGCCGAGGCGCGTCACCTTGTTCCAGTGGTTGGTTGCACACAGAGCCACAGCAGTAGGGAGCTGGCTTGTACATAGTGGTCTCTCGGCCGCATGTACAGCCTGTGACCAGTTGGTGGAGAGTCAGCGACACTGTCTTTGGGACTGTCCCTCGGCCCAGCAGGTGTGGCTACGAGTTCTTCGGCTGATGCCTGCCCTCTCCACTGCTCGACAGTACACTTGGGGGGCGGCGGCTTGGTCCACCCTCACGGGCCCGGCACTTCAGTTTGAGCTATCTTCCACCAGCAGGATGATAGTGATACAGGGGGGTCGACCTACACTCCAGCCTGCTACAGACCTTACTCCACAGGAGTGGAGCAGTGAGAGAGCGGAGTGTTGGGAGCTCATCAGCGGCCTAGCTCTCTGGTTCATCTGGCGGGCCCGTTGTTTCCGCATCTTTGAGGCTCGCCTTGTACCACCAGCAGAGACTGTTCGTGACTTTTGGCTAGAGCTGATCCATACTCTCAGAGGACAGCTTGAGGGACTACAGGGCAGCTCCGACCGCATGCGGGAGCGCCGCGAGGCTTTCCTTCGACTCTGGCGCCCTGGGCCGTTTTACTCCATGGTCCAGGGGGTGCTCAGATGGCACTACTGTCCACTTGTGTGGCTTTTCCCTCCTCCCATCTCTTGATTTAGCCCCATTGTATATATGCTGTTTTTTCATTGGGAGAGTCTCCCCATCATGCTTGTTGTAGCCCTCTCTTGCAGAGGTGGATGTAGCCCTATGGGCAGCTTTCATTAACTAATAGAAGGATCTTTTTCTCGGAAAAAAAAAGGAATCTTCATAAACTAAGAAGCTTTTTAGGTATGTGTGCATACTATAGATGCTTCATAGAAAAGTTCTCACAAATTGCAGGACTATTACATGACCTAACAAAGAAAAACGTTAGGTATACATGGTCTACCAAAGAGAACAATGCTTTCGAAAAGCTTATCTCTCAACCTTTGCTTACACTGTCGGATCTCTCAAAGCCATTTGAGGTCCAATGTGACGCTTGTGATGATTGCCTTGGAGCTATCTTGCTCCAAGAAGGGCACGCCATAGCCTATGAAAGTTGAAGGCTCAATCCTGTTGAGCAAGCTCTAGGCATATATGAAAAGGAACTCCTCGCAGTTCTACATGCCTTAGACTCATGGAAGCACTATTTATTGGGGACTCCTTTCATTTTGTGAACGGATCACCAAAGTCTTAAGTACTTCATGACGCAGACCAAGCTCTCCGAAAAACAAATGAGGTGGGAAAATTTCCTTTCACAATTTCATTTTCATATTGCTCACATTGCTGGCAAGCATAATCAAGTAGCCGATGCACTCTCAAGACGGCCGAGAGTGAATACGGTTTCCATAGCAACTCACAATGATCTATCTTCTATGATAGATGAGTATGCTATTGATCCCGATTTTAGAGATGTGATTTCAGCCCTTGCATTAGGGAAGAAAGAGGAACCATTTACCTTACAAGATGGTTATCTTCTCTATGGCAATAGACTATGCGTTACTAGCTCACTACGTGAGAAAGTAATGTATGAATCTCATGCTCCTCCTTATGCGGGGCATAGAGGGATTCAGTCTACCCTAAAAGGGGATTGAAACATGTTTCTATTGGCCTACCCTGAAAGCAAACATACAAGAGTATGTTTCTAAATGTGTGGTATGCCAAAAGACGAAGTTTGATAGAGGGAAGCAACCTGGATTGCTTCAACCTTTGCCAATCCCTAATTCACCATGGGAGAGCATATCCATGGAATTTATCTTTGGATTGCCTAAGTCTATCCATGGGAATACGGGAATATGGATGGTAGTAGACAGGTTCAGTAAACAAGCTCATTTTATACCTGTCAAAAAGACTATCAAAGCCCATCAAATGGCAACCCTCTTCATATCACAAATCTTCAATTACCATGGCTTGCCAATGTCCATAGTGTCGGATAGAGATCCTAGAATGACCAATAATTTCTGGAAGGGTCTCTTTGAAATTTTAGGGACAAGGCTAAACTTCTCTTCGGCCTATCACCCGCAAACGGATGGCCAAAGTGAAACAGCTAACCTAACCATTCTTGATCTACTAAAAGCCGATGTAACGGAAGTAGATCAAAGGTCCCAATGGGAGAAGTACTTACCCTTAGTGGAGTATGCCTACAATAACACTGTACATACTTCCACTTGAAAAGCACCTTTCGAGGTAATTGAGGGGAGATCAAAAAATCCCCTGCTACTTAAGGTCAGAGTTACTCGGAACGCGGAACGGGAACATCGACGGGCCTCCCTGCGGAACGGGGGAACGGGAATGGGTCCGGAACAGGAACGACGCGGAACGGGAGGCTAAAAAAACACCCAAATATTGTTTTTTTTAGCGTTATGTGTTTGAATACAAGTAGTACTAGAGTCCTTTGACTCTAATACCCACAAAAAACACGATTTGAAGAGCATTCAACCTTAATATGGCTTGATTGGGATGTGCGGCGCCCAGAGTACATAGCACAAGGCGCTACAAAAAAACCAAAGGTGACATACCATAATGAGAGTCGAGACTACATGGGGGCCAAACTAGTGGCCACAATACCAAAAGACTGAAGGTGACAAATACCATAAAGATGCTAGTAGCTACAAATGTCAAAGAGGGCATGGCTCTAGCAGCCATACAAAAAGGTAAGGATAATGGAAGTCCTAAAGTCGCAACTCTCGAGCCTCAAGACTCAAGACTCAAGAGCCACTAGCCTGAGAGGCCTCCCAATTCGTAGTAGCTGGCTGTAAATCATACACATCCTCCCATTCCTCATCATCGAGCTCTAGGCCCGGCTCGATCTCAGCCACGGATGAAGTAGCTGGTGTTGGTGGATGTGCATCTCTACCTGCCTGAGGAGCCTCTTGCTCCATCTCCCATTGTGTAAAATGATCTGTCTGTTTGTCTGTACTCTTGCAAAGTATTTTCAAATTTGCGCTGACAAAGACAAGATCATTAGCCTTCTCCACTCTAAGCCGATTCCTCTTCTTGGAAGCAATGTGGCTAAAGGTACTCCACAATTGCTCCAAGCATGAGGTACTGACTGACTGGCTGAGAATACGGATCGCCAATCTCTGAGCTCAGGGCCATCATAGCCATAGTCCTCCCACCATAGCACTGAACCTATCTTCCTACGATCAATCTGAGCGTCTGGATTGCCAAATGACCCCCGCATCTCTCTGTTCTGTCTCAACTGATCTCTGACAATGCGTCGCCCATCTCTGTTTAGAACCATTTTGTTTAAGATCTCTGTAAATTGGTTCATGACTTCTCTATCTGTCTCTTGCCTTGCACCTTGGAACTCTGGATCCACCATGTAGGCTGCCCCGTGTAAAGGAGAGGCATATGAATTTCACCTCGAGCTGCAAAGCGCATGGATCTCCTCATATTGCTCTACTTTCGGCTCAAGCTGTGCAAGCTGCTCGATCATGCGGTCCATTGCCTCATAAATCTTGCCAATGCAAGGATCCATGCCATCCAGAACTCGAAGCAAATGAACCACCGGTTTTACCCGTGCGTCTAGACTCTTGAGCTCCTTCCAGAACCCAAGATCCTCTGCCTTATCCTTGCACAAAATCCCTTCAACTGTCTTTGCATAGGGGGAGGTGGTGAACTCATCACTGATGAAGACCTGTCGAACCGCATTTTGACATTCAGACTGAAGGGGATCGGGGAGCACCAAGGACGGAGAGTGAGAGAGAGAGAAGGAGACACACACACGATGTGGGTGGGGAGACTCCAAAGAGTGAGCAGCCCCCTATATACTTATGCTATGTATAAGGTATACAAGTCAGTAGGCGCCCAGACTCTGGGTGGCCGGGCAAGGCACAAACGCCTATACCCCAACAACCTCCCACTTAAAGGTGACTGTGCCTTTAAGCAAGAGAACCTAGTCTAAAGACTACAAAAGGTGAGAGAAAACCGCTCTCAACCGATACCCACTGGCTGACTGTGATTGTGTGCATCCGGTTGTCTTGCTCCCGTGTAAGTCTATACACCACTAGACATACCGCACACGTACTGCAAGTATGTACGCAATACCTGCATATCTCCCTCGTGCACTATGCCATCATCAGTCAACAAACGACTGACAATCCCAACTGCAAATGCTCCCACTGCAGCTGCGATATCCGATCTCAAGATCAACATCTCATACATGAGACCACCGAATGCCGATGAAATGCTAGCGGGCCCTGCTAGCTCTACGGAGCATGCATCAACATATATATCCCTGGCAATAGGCATCTCTGACTGACAAGGCGTGTCAGCCACATGCATCTCCTGACTGTCCGCAAAAGATGCATCAACCTGTCGTGCAACCTCAGAGCAAACCAGCTGCTCTAGGTGTCTGCTGGAAGACATATCTTGCACAACTATATCCCCATGCTCACTGTCGAGCATAGAAAGGGATGACTGCATAATCGCTGACATCTTAGTCTCCTCTGCAATCATCCACTGCAAACATGACCACTCAATCTGCTGTGACTCACTAGAGCTCTCATGCTCTAACTCCATATGCATAGACTCTTGCACAACGTCCTCCTGTCGTGACTCACTAGAGCAAGACCGCTCTACCTGTCTATCCTGCATAGAAGTATCTCGCACAACTGACTCTCTGCATTGCTCAGTCACTAGCAAAGCATGCATGTATGATTTTGTCACCTCTCTGTGTGACTGCTCAAGTCATGCTCCAACTGTGTGCACAATGAGCTCACTACTCTGCACTCCATGCAAAGTACCCTGCAACCCATGAGCAAAAGAGACTCGCCTGCTCTCTCGCTCTCTACCTGGCTGCGTGATCACAGAGACAACACCGTCTCTCCCGTGATCCACATGCAATGGGTAACCTGTACCACTCATGGCACCTCTCGCAATCACTAGCGAACCCAAATGCATCACAAAATCTCGCTCTCGTAGCGAAATCTGACATCCACAATCTCTAAGCTGACCAATCGAGATCAAACTCACTGTCAAATCTGGTACATAGCGCACATGTCGTAACAAGTAAGATGCACCACTCGGTAATGACAGTCTCACATCTCCTGTACTTGCTATCGCATGCACCGATCCATCGGTCAAACGTACACTGCCAAGCATCCCGCTAGAATAGCTACAAAACCATGCACGATTGGGCGTGACATGAAACATAGAATCTGCGTCTAGCAACCACTGCGAAGGGAGTGCACTATCCACATGTATAGCATCTCGTGCATAGCTCGAGGTAAAAGTGACATCCCCGTCACTAGTATACTCCGACACTACATCTGCCTCAATTGTCAAAGCAACTGAGTCCATGGCATCACTACATACATCTCTGAGACTGCCATGTCTCCTACGATGTCGCATACGACGAAAACAGCGCCGTCTAACGTGTCCAGAATGACCACAATACCAACATGTCACCTGTCGGCGTGCTCGTGAATGTACATGTCTCACACGAGTCCATGATGACTCAGATCTATCATACATTTCATGTAACCTGCGCCAAAGTGCTCTCGAAGTAGTCTCATACATAACAAGAGCATATACAGATTCCGCAAGGTGCAAAGAGAGCGTAGATAGTGCCATCTTCTCTAGCTCCTGCCACTGATCGTCAGACATGTTTGAAGGTCTACCTACATCACCACTCAATGGTCGATGCAACCCTCGCTGTGTCAATGCATCAAGCATACACTCTCTCCATGCCGCAAAGTCTAACCCATCAAACATGCGCATGTGTGAGAGGTCACAATCTGATCGATCACCTGTCTCTGCCATGAGCACAAGTAGCAAGCTAGATAGCAAAACCACCTCACCAACAACACTTGGGAACTGTCTACAAATATGGTCAGAAACACAATGTAAAACCTGTGAGACACACTCCAAAATAGAGCTCCCACAATGTCAATACAAGTCAGCCCTAAACTGGCTCGAATCGCATCAACAAAAGTCTGCAAATATGACTGTAAAATCTGATGCAAAGTTGCACCAATAAGCGTGCAAAACCTTGCACAAAATCACAAGTCAATATGACTCAATCGCGCATAAATATCTGACAAAATTTTGGCAGAGTCTCCTTTGTAACTGGAGCAAAATGTCAACAGTAAACCTCAAAGAGACAATAATATATGCCACAATGGCCAATCCGGGAATAAACTCGACCGGAATCACCTCACAAAGTCATACATATGAGCATACCCGCTCTTGCCGGAGTACCACTCAAATAATCTCAGCCATAAACAAATACACAAATCCATATATGGCATACATAAAACCGCCAAGACCATGGCAACATAGCTCACTCTCGCATGAGTGGCTCTCTAGACAAATGCATATCCAAAAACCTGTGTACACCTATGAATTTGCTGGTTGCTGCAGAAAATACTCCGTGTGTGTGAGATATACCAAAAACAGTGTTTTTGGGACCCGAAAGTGCACAAATAAACATGTTGCTGTACTTGCTGTAATTCAAAACATAATTTCAACAAATAGACATCACCATCGCGTCCGGAGCGTGCCAAAACCCTGACCTAGACTCCTGGATCATGTAGATTTGACTCTGTATGACGGAGCTACACAAAAAACTGCGTTTTAGAGCCTGAAAATGGCAAAAACGAGCTGCACACAGTATTGAACCTGCTCCTGCTCCACTCTGCGTGATGCAATGTCCTCTCAATGCAAGCTCCAACGCAAGAGCTCTGCCACAACAGCATCCAAGCACTCGAATGTCAGGCTCTCCTCCGCCGAGCACTTCTCTAACGAGCTCCATTGAGCTCAAAAGCTCCTCTCACCAAGGAAGCCGCAACCGCCTCCTCGACCAAGCTTGACCACACCAAGCTCCTAAGCTCCAAAGACAATGCTCCTCAAGCTAAAATCGCTCTCCGTGAAACTCCGCGATCGAACTCCACCGTCGAGAGCGAGCGAGCTATCGCCTCGAAGCTCTTAAAGCCGTCGTGCTCTCCGCGGTCACCATAGCTCTGATACCAATTGAAGGGGATCGGGGAGCACCAAGGACGGAGAGTGAGAGAGAGAGAGAAGGAGACACACACACGATGTGGGTGGGGAGACTCCAAAGAGTGAGCAGCCCCCTATACACTTATGCTATGTATAAGGTATACAAGTCAGTGGGCGCCCAGACTCTGGGCGGCTGGGCAAGGCACAGACGCCTATACCCCAACACAGACAACTTGCACACTAGAAGAAAGTTGAATGCGAAGCGGGTGTCTGTCTACAGCCCGACAGTGCACTTGGGGTGCTGCAGCTTGGTCCACTCTCGCGGGCCCGACACTCCACTTTGAGTGGCTTCCACCAGCAAGATGATAGTGATCCAGGAGGGTCAACCTACACTACAGCTTGCCACCGAGCTCATCCCCAGGAGTGGTGCAGTGATAGCGAGTGGTGTTGGGAGCTCATTTGCAACCTTACACTCTGGTTCATTTGGCAGGCCCGCTACATACACTCAGGGGCCAGTTTGAGAGACTTCAGGGCAGCTCCGACCGCATGTGAGAGCGCGGAGAGGCTTTCTTGCGACTATGGCGCCCAATGCCTTTCTTCACCATGGTTCAGGGTGCGCCTAGATGGCACTACCAGCCACCAGCGTGGCTTTTTCCTCCTCCCATCTCGTGATCTACCCCTCATTGTACATACTTTTTCTCATTGGGAGAGTCTCTCCATTTTTTTAATATAGCCCTCTCTCGTAGAGGTGGTTTGTTACACTGTAATAGGGAACGGACGAAACGCAACCCAAACGTTCCAAAACGGTGTTCTGGACGAGTCCCGTTCCTGACACGGAGTCGAGAACGGAATGCCATTCCGGAACGGGGAAGGGTGTTCCGGAACGGGGGGGAACGTGAGGCGGAATGGCAGAAGGCGGGGGCAGATTTGGGGAAGTTTGAGGGCAGTTTTGGGGTTTTGCTTAGGAGTTGATTTGGGACTAAGCTGAATGGAGGTAATTCAAACCTTACTTTAGTCGACCGTTCTATGCCCAACACCCCCCCCCCCCCCCCCCCCCCCTCCTTTCCTGTCCACTTCCCGACCCTCCCGTTCCGTGTAACTCTGGGTTTGTAGCCTTTGGGCAGTTTTTTAAACTAATGGATCTCTTTTCTTGCAAAAAGAAAAAAGATTTCAGATTTGGGCGAGCAAGAGTCTTGGTACTTGCAAGTGAGAGAGCGGCTTGGAGCACATGGACTAGACATGGATAGATTACCACCCTCCTGGTATGACTGGACTCACCCTTCATCGATTTCTCACACAGTGAAAGGAACTTAGTACTTAAGAAGACAGGATCTATGGCAGCTCTACATCAGAGAGACATGGATCGCCCCTAGATAGCCTCTTCCCCCGAAGATGCTGTATTACAGCGAACACTTCTTGACCATGCTAGACGAGAGGTTCATTCAAAAAACACACTACATGGACACATACATCCCACATAGCTCACGAGTGGCGATGGTCAGCCCCGAGTATCATCAAATTGGCTAGAGACAGAGACAAGAAGAGCTGCTCATAGCCCCCAAGCTGCAAGGTTCTGTCGGCTTTGCACAGAGAGGGAGACTGAAGACGAGGAGCTGTCTATAGATTTAAAGCATATGAGTGTATCAGAGATAGATATGGTCTTTTAACAGGACAGCCCACCCTATGACAGATATTGGAGTCTAGAGATCAGTGCCATTTTAGCCATTTTCTAGTGGAGATACATAAACATAGAGAGACATTGTTGGCACTTGTAGCGGCACCAGAGGGTGGCAGACAATTACAACTTACAGACTTAATTCCAGAGGACCACAACCCTACTGCCATCCGTCACACAGTCACAGAAAGGGGTACTCTATAGTAGGCCGAGACGGTCAGAGCTAGGAGACGCCCCCAAGCTGTAGGATACAGAGCTCCGAGACTTCATCACATACAGATCCAAGAGATCTAAATTCGCCACCACCATGCAGTCCATCAGAGTATTGCTCAGATGCTGGCAGATTCCAGCTGCGATCATACCTGCAGCCCTTATTCCACATACACCTATGTACCAGATATTGCACCCCTAGTTTGACATAGGAAGGAGCTAGTCATCTTCATGCACTTCATGATTGTACTTCTCTGAGCATATAGATGTGCACCCGTACCTCCTAGAGATAGAGCTCCATCCCTCCTCCCTCATATACCCTGTATCTTGTATCCATGTCCCCACTTACCACAAGACCACATTTTTTTACTTTGTGCTTTTTTCCTTTCTCGATAGATGGATGGCACACACATGTATATTTGATTTGTCATAGAGACCGATTTTGGCCTCTAGTAGACGTAAAAAGATAATGCTTTCTTTCTTTCTTCTCTCTTTTCTGCAGCGGCTCTGCAACCCTAAGCCCTTGCACCCCCTCTCTTGTATCTGCCTGCCTCCCCAAGCATGAGGGGCAGCCCTGTTGGGGCGCGTTAAGGCCCAATCTTGACTCTTGGCCTCCTCTCACTTCAAGGTCACATCTGCCGCCGTAAACCAGGTCTCCCACGTAGACCTTGAGCAATGGCTCTGTCCATGGCAGTAGCCTCATGCTCAGGCTCGCAGCTGGAGGCCCCGCCCACCTAATGGACTTTTCAGCAGCACACGCTTGACATTAATCAAGCGTCTCATAATCGGCAGTTGAAACAGAAGAAGCTGGCCTCATTTTCATTCTCAAAAACCTTACCATCACTGAGGGTAGGTCACACCCCCCTTTTTTTCACTCTCAACACAGAGGTTTCATTCTGAAGTCATCTGTAAATAAGAACTAGTACGCCCGGCTGCCGAAGCTCTCTCCCCCTCTCTCCCTCTTTATCGCGTGCAAAGGGGCTTGTTTTTGTTTTGGACTTTAGCCTTCAGGTTGCAGATTGCGACACGTGTAAAGGGCTCCCCCTTCCGCCATATTATGTTAGTAGAGACACTTAAATTGTCTCTGCCTATCGGCTGTTGAGTACATATACACATCCCATCCCAATTCATAAGATAATACATTGGAATAGCATTATAGCATGTTGGCTTATGACCAAGGCAACTGATGTTTTGAACGTTTTTTCCTCTCTTTTCTTCAATAAATAGGCTATTTGAAACTAAAGGTTGCGTGTCTGAAGTATGTACATTTTGCCTTTAATAACATAGTAACTAATACTTCCTCTCTCAATTTAACCTGCAACAGAAGGGATTCACGATGACAAGCCTGATGATCAGCAAAGGAAAATGCTGGAGGGTGAGCACAGGAAGGAAGATAGACAAAGACAGAAGGTATTCATACCATAAAGATTAAAAGGTGAAGATGGGCTTTGTTATTTGAAGATGTTTAACTGGTAGGTCCAGCAGGAGCTAGAACAGATCAAAAGCTACATTCAAGAACAGACAAGGGCAGTTGAATTGGTCAGTGGTGCAGACGAAGCCATGAGGTTTCTGTATGCTTGCTTGGATGACATTGAGGTGGAGAACGTTAGTGGCACTCAGGAACAAGCTCACTGTGCAACGGACTTGGAGGTGAATCATGTAAAGCCACCAGAGCTTCCATGTTCTCTTGATAAATTGACAACTATGCAGAGGCAGAAACTTTTGATGTAAGTGTCTCAAGATATTGCTTTAGTTTGCAAAGAAAGATATCATTAAACACTGGTGAGCCCAAGGATTTGCAGTTAGTACTAAGCAAACACATCAAAGCACATATGCCCAAAGAGAGATTTCACCTGCTTGTTGCCACTGCTTTGTTTGTAGGAATCTGCTCAGAACTGCGGTCTCTCTTCGTGCTCTCACCCAAAATCCAGCTGTTCAGAAACCATGTAGAGACTTATTTTCTCTAGCTAACTGTGGTTCCTTACATGCAGGAGGTGATCTCAAACATTTCAAATATTGAACTGGAGAGGAGCTACGATGTACATTCAACTCTTACTTCTTATTGTGTGTTTGCACAGTGAAGGGAGCAGTTTCGGTTGAGGATATTCTGAGCCTTTCAGTGGAAGGTGTACATAATGATGAATTTGAGTGTGGTTCTCCTGGTTCAAGGAGGGTTGTTTCCGTTGGTGTTCAGACAGACGCTTTGGTATGTCTCTTAAAAAGTATCTCAAAAGTTCATTATTCTTTCTCCTGTCCATTATTCCAAGGCTTTTCAGCAATTCAGAGCAGGATTTCTGAGAGGCTTTATGTTGTTTTTGCAAAGAATCTGGAGGAAAGGTTAGCATTGGAGATCAAGGAACGACTGCGACCCTGCAGCTCATTGGCGATTGTGACGTAGATGTGTCTCTAATTGTCAGGATCAGATGGTAGAAATAAATAAAGAGGGTTTCTAACTTTTTGTGGGGAGTCTTGAAGTATTTGCAATGCTGAGTGTGCTTTCTCATGCTCTGATGATGTGATCTGGGGCAGTCTTCTTACTCCATTTTGTTTGGTTTGCGGACGTACATTGGGCTTTTTTCACCTGTGCCAGCTTGCTGCTCAATTGTTGTTTTTTTCGATAGACTCATTTCTGCTGTGGTGCAATTTTAACAATCATGCGTGCAATGCCTACCGTGCATTTCTATTAACATGATTTAATGGAAAGATCTGCTGTAGGAATGATGCTAATCTTGTGTAGCAAAAGTGTGCTTTACATACTCAGGTGTTGATTAACTCAATGATGAATTTACTTGAGAAACTTGTGGAGCCACGGCCATGGCAGGAGCCATTTTAGTAATAAGGGCCAGGGATGTGATGAAGAAATGGAGCATGATGATCATCACTTTTGTCCCTTCTGTAAGAATAAGTCAGCTAGACCCCTGCAAAGAATATGTCAGCCCTTGAGCATAGCTATTCACAGAGTCTGTTTTGCTATCTTCGGTTCAAAACAGACATATGCCCTTTCTGAAAACATGGGGCATGTTAAGTGTGTGCAGATCCTTATTCAGCAGAAAGCTGCCATTTCTCTCAATAATAAAGAATATGCATCTAAATCTTCCTTCTCGTTGCCAATGCAGAGGGGCATATGTTCAGAAGAAAATATGTTGAAGATTGGCTATATAGAAGTGCCAATTGACTCTTGGGAAGACGACATAGAAGCACGTCACTTAGAAGAAGATATATTTTCATAGATGGAACCTTCCATCAAAACAAGTTGAATTTTCGTGTTGGCATTCTAAAATGATGAAAGGAAAAGGAGGTTGTCGTATAAGGCTTTTAAATGAAAGGACCCATTGCAAACTAAAACCAAAAGAAGATTTTAGTAGGTATACATTTGAAATGGACCTACCTTTTCAAGTGAAGCAACTTTCAGGCTTGTTTAAGAAAGCAGACCAAGGTGTTTTGATTGCTCACATTATATCTGCCTTCAAGGAAGATGTGTGGCATGGTGGATGTCTTGCTCTTTGTAATTGTTCAAATGGTGGCATATTTTTGCATGAAGTTTATTCAGCTGCAAAATTCCAAACCAACCATTGTTTATGTAGCTCTAGGATTTTCAGTTGGTGGAACATTGATCAAACATTTGGCAAACTTAGTTGAGAGTACTTTGATGGAAGAAGTTATGATTCCATGTAAGTAAAATCCAAAATCCACATGATGTTGCAAGAAATAGTAGCTTGTAGGCTGAAGGATAAACAATAAATGTGAGTTTTTGTTTTCAAAACCTAGGAGAAACTTCAATGGTGTGGAAACTATTGATATCTTAAATTCCATTTAAATAATCTCATTGAAATAGAACATAACTATAGATCTTGTTAGTTCTAGATAAATGTCATGTTGAGGCTCGTATCTTTTCTTGGAAATAATAGTAGTATTGTGCTTGAGTCTATTAGCATCTCCCAACATAGAATTGCAATGGTTTTGGTGCCTGAGCCATTGAAGTGTGCAAATAGAGATTGACTTCTTGCCCATGGAGGTAAGGGCATAAAGTAGGTCCCCAAAATGAGTTTTTTTCATTTCTTTAGCAAGAATATTAAGAGATCCTCTCCTCTCTCCAAAGTGAAAACGCAGGGAGTCAACATGTGGAGAGAGAGAGAGAGAGAGGGAGAGAGAGAGAGAGAGAGGTTTGATCGAAGGCGAGTTTTTTGCTCTGAAGGCTGTGGAAGGGAGCTGAGGCTAGCAGGGACGCGCGTAGGGGAGGCGCACAACCTCTCTCTCTCTCTCTCTCTCTCTCTCTCTCTCTCTCTCTCTCTCTCTCTCTCTCTCTCCTCGAAACTATTTCAGATTCGCAGTGCAGGTGTGCAGGTGTTAGTCGAGGCAAGGAAGAGCTGCAGCGTTTTTATCTCGCGCGAGCTGCCCCCTTTGCCCTGCGTGGGCTGCCCCCTTTGTCCTCGCGCGTTTACAATGCACCCTCTGCGTGCAGCGCGCTGTTTTCTGCCTGCCTGTCCACGAACCCGCAGGCTGCTCTTAGAAGCGTGTGTGCGTGTGCGTGTGTGGTATACAGGTGTTTCGTCCTAGTTGTTACTCCTCTGCGCAGCCAGCCCTCACTGGCTCTGTACAGGTTTTGCCACTGTATGTGTTTTAGGGTTTTGTGGGGGTGTGTGTGAAGTAGTCTCGATCGTGCTGGTCAGGTTTGCAGTGTGTGTGGTGTGTGGCATCACAGCCGCCTTGCGTGTGTGTGTGTGTCTATGTCGAGTGCGTGTGTGTGTATGCTTGTGGGGGATTTGGGTGTGTGGTGAATCCTTCGGCCTCGCCTGTCACACGACTCTGTTTTGCACAACATCTACCCTGTGCAAGCCCTTCATAGCGCGCCGGGGATGGAAGTTTGATTTTACCTGCACGCGGTCCTTCCGTTGTCTTGTGTGCGAGAGAGGGGTGTGTGTTTTTGTACAGCTAGCCGGTGTGTGTCTGCCTGTGTATATAGTAGTCATATATCAAAAACTCCCAAAAAGAAGAGAGTGTGTACGAGAGCTTCGCATGGATTCCACTGATCAGTGTATATATAAGCGTCGGAAAGCCATGGAAACTTCAGAGATGGATGTTTTGAGTCTTATCAAAGAATGTTTGCATGAGGACTTTGAGGATGCACGTCAAGCCTGGGAAGGATCCGCTCCTGTTATGGAAGTTCGCATCCCTATACAAGATCTCATGGATCCTATTGCTCAATATGCACTTAACGTTGTGATTCTTTTTTTCCCCGGATCGAATGCCTACTGCTCAGGATGTAGGCCAATGGGTTGATTTTCTACTCAAATGGCAAGCAGTCCGAGGGGTTTATTTTGGTGCGCAAGGGTTCTACCAAGTCTTGCTGGCTGACATGGATGCTCGGGATGCTCTGCTTGAAATGTCTCCTCTTTTCTTCAATACGCAGATGACCCATGTGCTGCCTTGGGCTCTTACCAAGGACTATCAGAGTCTCATTCGTCACAAGTGTCCCGTCTGGGTTGAGGTGGTCGACTTTCCTCGCACTTGGCGTCATTTTCTTCCTTTGTTGGTTGCTAAGTTAAGCAAAGTCATTTGCCCTCCTAAGCTTGAGGCAAACACGAACCGTTTTTGTATTTTGTGGGACACGGATATCCCCACACCAGCAGGCATTTCGATCGATCCTGGGGATACAATGGTTGGAAAGCGCCCATTTAAGCTTAAATGGGGCAAGTTTGCGAATTCTTGCTTCCGATGTGGCAAATTTTGTCATATGCAGCGAATGTCCGGAACCAAATCTGCAACCACCTTCAGCCATCCCTTCTTCTCAACCTCGCTCGCCTTCGAAACCTTCTGCTGAGGTTCAAACTAAAGGAGTTTCAACCTCCTTCCCCTCAGCTGGGGCTATTAAAGGAAAGGGGAAACAAGTACAATTGTCTGCACTTTCTGCTTCTCCAAATATTAAAGACAAGGGAAAAGAACAGGTTTCGACCTCTCAAACTTGGATAGTGCCCAAGAAACCAGTCAAAGCTGCTACACCTCGTGTTCCGGCATCTTCTCGTAATTATGTGCCTCCCTTAAGAATGTTGCTCAGAAAAAACTCCCTTGTAATGACATCACTTCTTTGGCTGAAGCTTGGGACAAGGTTGTTCGTTCTTACAAAGAGGTTGTTACTGGAGAAGCTTCTTCATCGCAAGGTGCTTTTCCTTTCAATTATCCAGGTCCAGGTATTGACCTACCTTCTCACGCACCTTCAGTTGGGGAGGATGTGTTGATGGGCACTGGTACTTGAGTTTTATTCCCTCCTTTCTTTCCTTATTTCCTCGTCCACTGTATATATATACCATATAGAATGCATAGTTCTTTGAATTGCATCTCCTATAATGTGCGTGGGTTATGCAATCACGGCAAGTGGCTGCTTACCTGACACTATGTACATACATGTAAAGTAGACATTGTGGCTCTTCAAGAGCATAATCAACATCAATTTGCAGGACAGACTTCTTACTTTACGGGCTACTGGATAGCTTATGTAGGAACAACTGGCCATTCTGGAGTGCTTATGCTTGTTCGACATGAACTCTTCCCGACCTTGGTCTTTCATGACCCGGCTGGGAGGTGGATGGTCATCCAATGTATTGTCAATGGAGAAGTTTTCGAATTTGGAGGATTATATGCATACACAGCTTTTGCAGATAGAGCACGGTTGTGGAGTGCTATCTTCTCGTATTGTTGGCGTTCCAATGCCTTTCTCTGCGGGGATTTTAATAATGCACCAAACCTTGCGGATAATACTACTGACCATTCTCACATGCTTCATATGGAGCGGCAATCCTGGGACCAATTTATGTCGACCTATAATGGGCTTGATTTGTGGCCCTTTTTGCATGCGACTGATCCAGGCTTTACTTTTCAGTACAATGCTCAATCCATGTATCGCGCTCGGCTGGATCGTTGGTATCTTTTTCACATGCAACAATATGATGACTTTGTATTCAAGATGACGATTGATTATGCTATGTGTCTCTCAGATCATTTTCCCGTATGCTTGAAACTTCGTTTTGGCTCTTTTGATGTCAATGATCGCCAACCCAAGAAAAGACTTCTGCATGTCAATAATGCTTATCTCAAGCATGAGCCTTTTCGCACTATGATTGTGAATATCATCCCGCCTTTGCTATCCCAGATGCATGTTGACTTGGATATAGCATGGTTTTGTTTTGTTATGCGTGTTCAATCAGTTATACAGGATTATGGCAGGGATTATTTGTCACAATTAAGGGAACATGTTAACCAGGCAAAGGATGCTTGTAGCCGATTGCTGCACTTGGCTAATCATTCTTCTCTTGCTGATGCTCAAATGACTGAGTTGTTTTCTGCTCGTGCAATTTTAAGGCACAATGATGAGAGGAAATTGGCCAAATGGCAGACTCGAGCTCGTCAACAGGCTTTTGCAGGTAAAGGATGTGCTTCTAAACAATTCTTTAAGCATTTGCATCACTCGAGGCAGTCTCAAGCTATACGGAGAGTTAAATTACCGTCAGGGGAGTGGACCTCCACTCTTCAAGAGCTAGCACTAGCCCTACGCTCTCATTATGGCAAGATTTTTGAGGCCCCTTCTTCTCCCACGAGAGAAGCTCGCCAAGCGCCTCAAGTGTTTCTATCGCATGTTACTTCCATTCTCTCGTTGTGGCAGGCTCAAGACTTGGAAGCTATTTTCACTGAGTTCGAATTTCATGCCAGCTTGCTTGATTTAGGTCGATGGAGAGCCCCTGGTTGGGATGGTCTCTCTGTGGAATTCTTCTTGTCTTTCTGGGATTATTTGAAGTTGCCTCTATTATTCATGATGAATACAGCTTGGGAACAACAGGAATTACCCTCCTCTTGGAAAGAAGGTTTGCTCAAGTTGATCCCTAAGCATGCATTGTGTGAAGAATTTTCACATTGGCGGCCTATTACACTTATGCTTGTGGTATATAAATTAATGGCAAAAATGCTTGCTAACCGACTCAAATGCTTTTTGCATGACGGCTTGCATCAATCTCAATACGGCTTCATTCCGCGACGTCAGATTACTGATAACCTCGCAAATGTCATTATTGGTATGGAATATGCAAAATATACTCGACAGGATGTGTTAGTCATGCAGGTTGACATTGAAAAGGCATTTGATACTGTTCTTTGGGATTACATTGGGGATACCATGCGACATTTGGGCTTTGGGCCTAGGCTATCCTGTGTCGTGCTTTTCTTGTATGCAAATAGTTCTTTTGCAGGCTTCTTGGATGGTTCTCTCACAGAATCTTGGCCTTTGGGACGGTCGATACGGCAGGGTTTCCCTCTGAGTGCTTTGATTTATGCGATCGCTACTCATCCCTTGTTTATGTATTTGGATTCCTTGACCTCCACTAGCAGGCTACATGGCCTTACTTTACCTTCTGGTCGACAGTTTGCTGGTTAGGCTTATGCGGATGACTCTTTGTTCATGCCTCGTAATAACTATGATGATGTACAACAGATTATGCATACTCTTCACTTGTTTGGATTGGCAGCATGTCTCAAAGTTAACTTTTGCAAATCCAAGCTATTGCCTTTGAAAGAGTGTGACTGGCATAGGATATTGTGGCCTGGGGAGATTGTTCCTCCCCATGTTCTGGTTCGCCATTTAGGTTATCCGCCGCTGGGTTGGAATGTATCGACTATGAAGAAAACGGATTGGGTGCTCCAATGTCTACATTCCAAGTTGAATTATTGGAAACTGTCCACGTGGGCACTTCATGTGCGTCTCAGGATTGTCCAATGCATCCTTGTGGCTTATGTGCAGTTTTACTTGCCTTTGTTGTCTTGGCCTCGGTTGTGCTTGCAGTCTCTCATGTCCAATATTTTAGAACATTTTTGGCGGAACTCGTCTACCAAGAGGGGCATTCGGCTTTTATCTATGGACAAGCTGTGCTCTCCCAAGCGGCTTGGAGGGTTGAATATTTTGGACTTGAGACGTCATCTTCTGGCTCGGAAAGCTATGTTGTTGCCAGCTTTGGTGGAGCAGCAGCAACCTTGGGCTCTCATAGTCACACATTTATGTGCGCACATTGTCACCCTTTCTTTTGGTCATTGGCAACTGACTTATTGGGATGTTGTTTTTGGGAAGCTTGAAGGACAAATTCCTGGATGTCCCTTTACTTCTTCTCTAATTGTTGTTGATTGGAAGGTTGTCACTTCACATTTGGCTTGGGATGGTCGACAATCCTCTGGCGGTAACTCTCTTCGCTTGGAGAGTCTGCATTGGAGCGGGGTTTTTGCTTCGACTTTGGTTCAACGATCTCGTTGCCAAGCGTATTTTCTTTCTCAAAAAGGAATCTGTCAGGTGCATCAGGTGGTTGATGACTTGGGTTATGTTCTTTCTTTTGTTGATGCCGTCTCCCGCTTTCGGTTGGGTCTTCATTATTCTCCTCTTTGGCGGGAGATTCAAAACATGCTTGCTGCTCATTCGCCCATTCCTCCGCTAGATGAAGACTCTCGCTTCTCTGATTGGAATCTGGCTACTACTAGATTGGACTGCATCTCAGCTGCCAGTGTCTATGCCATTCTTTAGTCTGAAGTATGGATTGTGCATCGGGGTAATCAGTTGTGGTCGCTTTCCGAGTCAGCCTTGTGGTGGCAACACACATTGTCTCGCATTTAGCAGAGTCATCTGCCTTTGAAGGAACGTGTTTTCTTGTGGCGGTGCTTGGTGGGAGCTCTACCTGTTGGCAGTGTGTTGCATGCTCGACATATTGCGCCTTCCCGCTGCCCCAGATGCCTTGAAGCTGAGGAGACCGTGCCACACTTGCTGTGGTGTTGTCGTCACTCCAGAGCCTTCATTCGGCAAGTGTCGGCTGCTCTTCGACTACGTTTTCCTTCCGGCTTTTTTCATAGACGATTTTGGCTTTTTGGGGTGCTTCGGTCACCACAATCTCAGTTTGCGGTCTTCTTCACCTGGGTCAGATTTTGGACTATGTGGGCCATTTGGCATCATAGGAACTCCTTAATGTTCCAGGGCACTTTTGTTGACCCCTTTCCCTATTTCAAATTATCTCTTGGTCAAGAGTTGCATTTTGCCTATGAAGCTGGAGACATCACTCTTGATGCCTACAGGATTTACTTTGACTGTTTCTAGCCTTCGGAGCCTTATAGTGCTCCGTCTTTTGTATCCCTTTTTTTCCTTGCTTTGAGGTTTCCCACTTGTAAATTAATCAAAGCAGATTTACAAAAAAAAGTTAGTCGAGGCAAGGTCATGCAGGCAAGCGAGCCGGATATGGGCGAGTAATGCACGATTTTTTTTCTCGAGAGAGACAGATAGAGAGGCTAAGAAGTGGAGCATAGGCCCTGGTGATGAGGATGAGGGAGACCAGCATGAGTGGTTGTGCAATCGATAGTTGAAGTAGGAGTAAGTACTGGCGGTGCAGATGCAACTGGAGATGAGTAGTTGTACGAGCAAGGCAGGAACTGCGCACGAGGGAGAGAAGTTCTGTTAAACGGGCGTGAGCAGGTCAATACACAGAGGGGGCAGGGACGTGGGAACTGCTGCAAAGGGCCACGTCGTCGCAGAGTTTTCTTTTGATTTGGAGATTCCTTTGGAATCTTCGTTGGTAATTAATGGGTTTACGTGAATGTAGACCCAGTATGTATGTAACTTAAGAATAAGAAGACATTAGAATGATCAGTATTTTCTGGAAGGGTCTCTTTGAGAATCTAGGTACATGGTTAAATTTCTCTTTGGCCTATCACCCACAAATGGATGGCCAAAGTGAGATAGCTAACCTTACAATTCCAGATCTACTAAACCCTATGTTATGGAAGTAGATCAACGCTCACAATGGGAGAAGTACTTACCCCTTATAGAGTATGCGTACAATAACACTGTACATACTTCTACAAGAAAGGCACCTTTTGAGGTTATAGAGGAAAGATCTAAAAGTCCCTTGCTACTTAAGGTACATGGACAGATCTTCGCTGCTGCTAATGAGTATAGCCGAGATCTACAAGAATCTTTTCAAAAGATTAAAGAGGCTATATCCATCTCACAAAAAAGACAAAAGGCTACTGCTAACAAACACAGAAGAGACTTAGCTTTAAGAAAAATGACTAGGTCTTGCTGAAGTTCCCCAAGGCTTGTTTAAGACAAACTATGGGCAAGAATCCTACGGGCCACCAGAAGTGTTATGCTTAGTTAGCAAAAAGATGCCATGGTTCTTTTTAAATTCTTAAGCCAACAATGAGATGGCTTATCAATTAAAGTTGCCCAATCATTGGCTCATATACAATGATTTTCATGTGAGTATACTCAAGCCTTACAAAGGAGAGCCACCAAGAGAAGCAATAATTGAAGACTCTCCAGAGATTGAGGGTAGGAACCAGGCTCAATGCTTACAATGATACATTAGAGTAATCAAATGTAAATGCACTTCAAACAAACAATGTTTTTGTCTTAAAAGACTCTCTCTTCTTTTATTGTGCACAAATTTAAAAAAGTATGCATGCTTAGGATCATGTTTGTGGCGACGACGTCTCCCAAACACCAAGTAGAATTTGTCACTCTACTTTGGAAGTATGATATGGACTCAAGAGCAAACACGCTTGCGGCAGCTAAGTCTCTCGAGCACAAAATGGATTAGTCATCCATTTTGGAAAGATGTCATAAGGTAGAAAGGGACCCTTTACCCACTAGAAAACCATGGACTAATGACTAGGCTTTACCTTCTCTAACTCATAGTCAGGGACGACTATGATTTCAAGAGAGGGTAATGTCATAAAATCTAATATCTACCTATCCCAAATGATTTTCTCATAGTAAATTAATCATTTAATATGGGAAGATAAAAGGGAAAAAGGGTTAGAATATTGATTTGTAATGCTAGATCTCAGCAGGGGACCAAGAGGAGAGATAAGCTTACCTCAATAAGGGTCCAAATTTAGAGAGGTCTACCAAAGAGCAATGTACACTTAATGGAGCTTTAAAAGAACTTAGGTTAAGCTTCATTAAAGCCTCCAAGGATTAGTGTTAAAAGTCCTTAGGGCCAAGACCAATGGGCTAGACTATTGCCATTGCTAGGTATCTTAAACCTTTGAATATGTGGACTAAGGTCACCTAGAGGGTTCACGTGGCCAAGTGGATCTCCCACTTGCATGGGGTGATCCCTTCTTGTAGGGAGATGAGAGAGAATACAAACACACTCACCAAGGGTCGCCTTTTTACATAAGGCATAAAGGACACATGTCAAGCTCCTAGCTATGTTGCCCCCAACCAAGCCTGAATCCTATTGGATGGCCAATATGAAGGACCAATGAGAATTAATCTTAGTAAAAACAAGCTTAAACCATATTGGACAGACCACAAAAAGAACCAATAAGAATTAGAATCTTGTTTATTCCTATTGGATAATCGACCAAGGGGTCCAATGAGAATTGAGCAGACCATGTGCAAGCTTAATTCCTATTGGCCAGTTGACCTTGAGAGCCAATAAGAATTTAGCTTTAATTAGTTAATGAATTAAGCTCTCTCTCAAAGGGGGAAAGAAGGACACTTGTCACAATGCTACACCCCTTGCTTGAAATGAACTAGACCTCTCATTGGCTAGCACCAGCTTGAACCAATGAGCTTCAAGCTAGCGTAAAAAGGCTAGGTCGGTCTCTCTCTCTCTCTCTCTCTCTCTCTCTCTCTCTCTCTCTCTCTCTCTCTCTCTCTCTCTCTCTCGTAGATCACAAGCCCTCACTTACACACACATGCATTGTGTTGCAAAAAGTTATCTCCTTCTCCAAGCTTGAGAAGTAGAGAGCCTACCAACAACTCTTGGCTATGGAATGCAAATCCAAGCAAGAGCCAAGTTCGAAGCATGCTTATCATCTTCTCCATCTTCATTACTATTGAAATCTATGATCTAAGAGTGATGATATGTGAGGAGAATACTTCTTTCTCGTATGCTACACCTTCTTCCTCTTCACTTCCCTCACTCCCTGCCAACTCTCTCCACCTTTGAAGGTGTTTGAGGTCTTGGAATTGAGGCCGGGACTAGTTCTTATTTATTGCAAGTAAGTTAATTGTTTTTTTGAGCATAATATTGGTGCATGAAGCTTTCCATACTCATGGCATCAAAAATGTCTTAAGGAGCACAAAGAATATGTTGTACCAAGTCTCTCTTTATGGGAGAACATATAATACAAAAGCCTTTTGGAGAGAGGACCGGCTACAAGTAAATCCGATCCTCAAATGTTGTCAATTTCTCTCTTTCTCTCTCTTTTACAAGTATTGTTCATGCCAAGCTAACTAGATGTAATGTTTGTGTTGCTATCTTCAATCAAGCACTCTATCTATCTTCATTAGGAATTCTCTTAATGAAATGCTCACTGTGCTGTCACTTTAATTATGATACAATCAATATTATTAGCTTAATTCTGTTATAAAACAAAAAAAAGGTAAAGCAAATAATCCAACTCACAAGCTCCAATCTGATATAGGGGTGGTGAAAGATCTTAAAGAGGTTTTGGAAGAGAGGATTTTAAACAATATTATTGAACTTACCTTAGATGAGGTTCTTGACATAGCAAAGCAAGAGTTCTATGAAGAAGTCATAGGCATTATCAAGAGAAAGTGGCAATCTCTTACTAAGGTTATCCATGCACAAGGTGAAGAAGAAACTTTAAATGCACAAAGTGTATAGGTTTATGGTAAGTAAAGCGATGAAAACATTGTTGGATCTAGAGGATGAGTAAAATAGGTTTGCTTCTTGGTTGATGAAGATGAAGTTGATACCTCTCATAAGAGTTATTACTCTAGAAGTCATTGGGCAAGAGCAACTACCAAGACCCTAGTATAAGTGGGAGACTTAAAAGAGCCGTACATTGCACTCATGGATCATGGATTAGAGATAAATCTTGTGTAGAAGAGTCTATACCAAAAAGGGCAATGATCAAATGATCATGGATGGATGATTTGCGTAGCAAATAACGCATCAGGGGAGCTATATGGAGCTTGTCCAAATGTGAAGGTGACTATAGGGGATGTAAAGGATGACCAAAACTTCTTTGTATAGGAGATGTCTGCATATCCTCTTATCCTTGGGCAGCCATACATCATTACTACTCGTATGGAAACAGATGGGATGGATGATGAATTAGCTTATGCTAGGATAAGAGTAGGGATGGAAATCGTGCGGTTCAATTCCTTATTGTTTGTGTGGACCATGAAAGGAACCGTAAGACACTTAGAGAGAAACCCTTGCCAAACACAAACAAAGAATTCAAGAACTATATGGATATAACGGGTTGGCCATGTATAATTGTAGAGTGAGATTGCAGTTATACAAGAAGAGAAAAGTTTTTGGAAGATGTATATGCAAAGGAGGCATTTTCTACAGGTTTTGTAGGATTAACAAACTATGGATCTATCTAATTTACAGAGTGCGAGGACTTGAAGCGGGTTGAACGAAAACATGTAAATAGTGTACAAAAAGGTTTGTGGAAAACAATTGTTTGCTAGAATATGATGAATGCATTATAGGTGTGTTTGATGAGTTTCATTTATGGATACCATGCAAGACTTGAAGGCTTTAGTGGATTGCGATTGCGTATTGGAAATGAAGCTGAGAAAGTATGCTCCATCATTAGGCAAAATTTGGACTCACAAAGGGGCCCTTTAAGGAGTTTGACTTTACCTCTCTCTACCAAAACGGGCGCATGGATAAATTTTTGCAAATAAACTCCAAAGTTGGCGGATGTTTGACATTTAGAATGTCCTCTTCAAGCTCTATCTACTGATATATAGCACGCCATGAGATTCCTCATATTTTAGAAGATTCTTTTTTTGATTCACTTAGATTCCGATAGAGTTGTCACATCATAGGTGAATCAAAAAAAGAATCTTCTAAAATATGAGGAATCTCATGGCATGTTATATATTAGTGGATAGAGCTTGAAGAGGACATTCTAACTGTCAAACCTCCGCCAACTTTGGAGTTTATTTGCAAAAATTTATCCATGTGCCTGTTTTGATAGAGAGAGGTAAAGTCAAACTCCTTAAAGGGGCCCTTTGTGAGTCCAAATTTTACCTAATGATAAATGTGCAAATTCATTGAGGATTTTGGAAATGCTCAAGGTGTTGAAGAATGAGCAAAGACTAAGTACAAGGTTGTGGCAAAGAAGGTGAAACCAATGGCATAACCTCTACCAAAAAATTATAAGGATAAGATAGAGAAAGATTGGGCATAAGCTTATGCAAGATTCCTTAAAGGAGTTAAAGGTTGGCTGCAAGAACAATTTGATAGGGGTTGAAAAGATATGCTTGCCAGGCACAAAAAAACATTAGTATTTGAGGCACATGAGATAGAGTGTGATGATCCTTCCATTGTTTCTCCTATGGTAACCTTCACTATCCTCATGTACCTTGGAACTTATAGCCTACCTAGTTCCAAAGGCTCATTTGCCAAAACTCATTGAGTTGCTTAATGAAAAGATCAAGATGGGTATTTTGGAGTTTTCTTGTGCTCCATATTCAAACAAGTGGTTCATAGTGTCAAAGAAAAATGGTTCTTTATGCTTAATTCACTATATGGAACCTGTGAACAAGGTTACAATTAGGAATGTGGATGCACAACCAATTGTAGATGAATTTGCAAAGGCATTTGCAAGAAGGGCATTATATTCTATGGGGGATTTGTAGTCAGGATATGATCAATTCCAATTAGCTATGGAAAGCAGGGACTTAACTACCATGAAGAGATCTTTGGGATTTGTAAGGATGTGCACCTTACCTAAGGGAGCAATTAATTCAATTACCTCAAATTACGATGCCCTTTATTGATGATGTGCCGACCAAAGGATGTGAAGTAAGTGGATTTGGACTCAAGGGGATGCTACAAGTATGTAGAAAACCATATCAATGATTGTGATAAGGTTTCCTAAACAAGGCTGGTAGAAGTGGACCGTACCTTGTTTAGGAAAAAGTTCAGTGTGGAGTGAATGAAGTTCTTCTTGTAGGACATATGTGTATGCCGTATGGTAGGAAACCTTGTCCAACAAAGATTGATGTAACTCAAAGAATAAAGTCAGTGTTTGGAGTGAGAGAAGTTATTATTGTAGGACATATGTGTGGGCCATATGGTAGAAAACCTTGTCCAATGAAGATTGATGTAGCTCAAAGAATGAAAGAGTATAAATGTGACTAAGGTTCGAAGATTCTTGAATGCATGTGTGTTTTATGTTCTCAATTCCACATTATGCACATGTAGCAAAACCTTTGTATCCACTCTTGAGAAAGAATAAAAAAATTCAATGAGAAGAATTGAAATGAAAGAATTTACTGCTTATGTATCCAACTTTGAGGAAAGTAAACTATGAATGTGGAAGAATGTGATTGTTAAAGTGGATACTAGCCCCATAGGAATTGGACTGGCGATTGGCAAGATGATGAAGATGGCAAGCGATATGTGGTGAGATTTGGAGCAAAGGTCCTAAGTGCTCTTCAATGCAATTATCCACAGGTAAAAGAGAATTATGGGGGGTAGTCACAACACTGAAGTGTGATAAAGAGTATTTGATAAGAGCAAATGTAATAGTGAAAACTGATTTTCTACCCCTTCTTGGAATGATCACAAGTTGTTCAGCTCCCAACATTGCTATGTTGATATGGATTGCCTACATAAAGTCCTTGAATCTAGAATTTAACCATATTCCTAGCAACATAGATAATCCAATTGAAAATATGATTTCTGGAGCAAAGTATGAAAATGAACAACGAATGGTGGTCGAGTGTGATGATGTAGGCATGAGGTTTTATAGTAGCTCTCATGCCAAGCGTGATATTTTTTGCCTATCAAATTCACTGGAGACATTTATATAGGACCTATATGAAGGTGATTGGTTGCTCCTTGGACGCTATTTGAGTGAGGAAAGAAGGTTGGTGTGATTGAGAGTTCAAAAGAATATGCAGAAAATCCTATGGATACTTTTTGAAAGATGGGTACTTGTGGAAGCATCCAAAACAAAGACATGGGAGGTCGTTGAGAGTTGTGAATGATTAGGACACTCAAAAGGAGCTTATCAAAAGGATTCATGAGAGTCTTTACACTGGACACAGAGGTGTATGGGCCACATTTAATAATCAAAGAGAGGTATTGGTGGAAAGGTAGTATAAAGAAGTGTCTCAGGCTTTACACTGGACACAGAGGTGTATGGGCCACATTTAATAAAATCAAAGAGAGGTATTGGTGGAAAGGTAGTATAAAGAAGTGTCTCAGTTTGTAAGTCATGTGAAACCTATCAAATGTACTTCATCATGATGGATTGCACCCTACTTACCCATTAGAAATGCACTATAATTGGGTTGTAGATCTGGTTACAATGCTATTGGACTCATGGAAAATGAGATATATAGTGCTTACATGAGAAGACTTAACCAACCAAGTTGAAGGTCGTTCTCTAACAAAAAAAATCATGGAAGGAATATGTAATTTTCTATTGGAAGATGTGGTGTTTTGTTATGGGTGTTTTGAGAAAATAACAACAGACAGGGGTGAGTTGAATGTTGACAAAGCTAGGGATCTTTTCTCTATGTTGGGCATTAAACTTCCTCTCACTACTGCATACATCTTGAAGGGAATTGTAAATTTGAGCATGGGCATCCTCCTATCATTAAGATTTGGATAAGACTTGCAAAGGTAAACTGGGAGAATGGCCTAGGTTATTTCCTTGGGCTTTATGGGATGATTGTACAACTCATAGATCAATTACTAGTTATATGTCTTTTTGGTTGATGTATGGGCACAAACATTTAACACCAATTAAGGACATGATTCCCACATTAATGTATTGCCTTGGAAAGTGGGACTAATAGGAAGACCTTGTTGCTTAGCACATACAACAATTAGAAAGAAGGCCTCAAGATATTGAGATTGTAATAGCATGATTAAAAGATAAAAGATTGAAAGAATAAAGGCAAGTTTGATTAGAGGCATAGGCTCAAACCTAAAGCTACTGAGGAAGGTGATTGGGTGTTGGTATATGATAGTAGTTTTGACAACCAACATTCAACAATAAGAAATCTTTCAAAGAGATGGTTTGATCCTTATGTTGTTAATCATGTGCATGTGAATGCAACTTATAGTGTACGTGAGTTGGATGGGACATTAATTAAGATTCCCATTGTGGGAAAAAGGATTAAGTTGTTCAAGAAAAGAGGTGACAAAGATCTGTTTGATTCATGAGAAAGCCAAAATGAAGGCTCTGATGAAAATGTTATGGATAAGGATGAAGAAAAAGAGGGTGATGCATTAGACTGTTGAAAATGAAAATAAAATTGACATGTATGTTAACTTAAATAAAGACTAAACCCGTAAATAGATATGTGTGGGACATTCCAGAGGATGTGCAAGTTTATTTGGTAGGGTCAAGTGCTACAATGTACATAATGTGATATATGCAAAAATGGATGCAGTGGTTACTATCATGTACATACATTACCACGGCCTCTAACCTTGGATATGATATTGTTCCATGTTTTGTCTTCTTGAACATGCTTAAGTTGGTTTAGGAATGTATAAATGTTTTGAAGTGGCACGCTCGTCTTACCTAGAAAGTCCAATGTGTATGATCTTGTCCAAAATAGCAAGTTTTGTGTAGCCATAAAAGATGTATCCAAAGTGTTTGTTGGCAAGTGCAAAATTGAGATTCAGCATGGAATTTAATCCCAATGGATTTTTTAAGTGCGCGAGCGAGAGCATGTGTGAGTGTGTGCAGCAATGGGAAGAGAGGAGAAGAGGAGACCTTGTGTTTGTTGCAGGGGCTGAAACTCACTCTCTACATGTGAGCCCCCTTATTATATTATGTACATAATGAATAAGTATAGTGTGTGGGCACCTGGCCTAACTGGCCACATGGGGCTTTACCCCAACAACCTCCAACGTAAAGGCCAATGTGACCGTGAGAGAGAAAAGAAATCCGTACAAAACCTGTACAAGGCCATCAACTATCTGCACAACTGGCTCAACATGCTCACAAACTGGAGCATCATGCAACCTATCTGCAAAGGAGACATGCCTCGTCTCTCTGCATGGTTTCATACTCACGAAGATCGTGCCGTCTTGTACGTGATGTACTCGCATCGCATGGATCGTGCCAACACTAGCACCTCTCGCTATGACTAGCTGTCCACGATGAAATCTGAAACTGTGCTCATCCAACACTACTTGGCATCCACTGTCTCGTAACTGACTCACAGAGATCAAGCTCTGCGTCAAACCTGGCACATGGCGTACATCTCGCAACATGTATGATGCACCACTCGTATGACATCTCTTGCATCAACTATCTCATGCACTGAACCATGAGCTAGACACACATGTCCAAGCATACCACTAGCATATGTGCTAAACCACTCACGACTCAGTGTGACATGAAATTTAGCATTCACATCTAGTATCCAATGCGAAGGTAATGTGTCGTCAAAAACCAACATAAGAAAGTCAAGAGTAAACACGGAAGCAAAGGCGACATCTCTATGTTTGCAAGATCGTCCTTTGACTATAGGCATCTCTCTAGACTCATTTGCGCCAAAAGCATTGCACAATCTTTGCCATAACTCTCTAGCTGTACATGCATCCAAACCAATGCGATAGACAGACTCACCAAGGTGTAACATGATCGTCGAACGTGTAAGCTCATCCAAGTCCTCCCACTCATCGTCAGTGATAGACTCTGGCCTAGCATCCATACCCTGTAGTGGCAACACTTGGCCAACTGAGTCAATGCATCATGCATACCTTCTTTCCAATGCTCAAAGTTTGAACCATCAAACTTTGTATGAAAAAGCATAAACCCTGACAATGATGTACATGCCAAATCCATGGCGATAACCTGTGACAAGACCAAGCACAAGTCGATCAATTGACAATAGCCAAAGCCTGGCTAACTCATACACCAAGTACTGTCCAAATACTACATAAGCTGGCATAAGCTATCTAAGAGAAGTATCAGCAAATATGGCCATCAATGTAACAAACAAGTGAGCAAAACTGCTCAAATGATGCCAAAAACCCCGCTCTAATCCAAGAGCACTATGTGGTAATCAATAAAACTATCATTAAAAAATCTCCCTCCTGAAGAGATTACCACATGTATCTCAAATGATGTAATCTGGTGAGCAAACACTCTCACAATGCGATGCCAAAACACTATGGCAAAGCAACCACTGAGTGCTAAATGCAATCAAACACGATCGCAAACCATGCGCATAAACAAATAAACTCGCAAGAAAAATTCGGCACAGTTTCGGCAGTATTTGGCTATCTAACCATAATAACCATACATGCCATAAACATACTAAAAACATGAGCAAATCATGCAAAAAATCTGCACACAAGCATACATGAGTTGCCCCAAAGTCTCAGCTCCGTAAACTTGGAAAACAATCCTATAATCCAAAACACAAAGTGCATCAACCGCACTCTACAAGCGAGGCATATACTAGCATAAACGTGGATGCAAACAAACCAAAATATGACACAAATTGATGCTCAAACAACTGAAAATCAGCCCACATATGCCATTGCAAGGTGAAGAATACCATCCGCCAAAAAGCGCACATCATGTGCATCCACATGGCAATATAAACGAATATCAAGCATGTAACAAATGTATATCAAATGAGCATCCAAATCAATCAAAAATTCAGCTCACAATCATGCTAAAAATGCTTGCCAATCTTTCTGCAAATCCATGCACCACACTCTTGAAATTTGCTTAATCGCACAAGTCAATGCACATAACCTATGATGAATCCACTCTCGAATCCTGAGAGTCCACGAGAATGCATACATCACAAAGTGTTCTCAACGTACGCACATAAATGTGTTGAAAATCTCAACACACACTCTCTTCACTGAGAGAAAAACATCAATGCCCAAAACAAGAGAATGACAAAACTCATTCCGAGCTCTCGGAATGTAGCAAATCACCACAATAGGCATACATAATCTTCAACTTTCCGAATATCCTACAGCCGTTCAACCCATATCTTTCAAATCATTCAGAATTTGCAGAAACTTCCTTCTCCAAAGTTGTAGACCACGCGAAAACGGTTGGGCTCAGTGAGAATGGACCTGTAATGTGCTGTTTTTACAGGTCGAAATAGATTTGTAAAAATCTGCACCTGTGTACCCTAGTCGTGCAGGCAGTCTAAGTGACGTATCTCAAAATTGGTGAAGATTTTGAGAAAACTTTATTTTTGCAAAGTTGAAGAGGAAAAAAAACCGATCAGGAATGGAGGGAATCGGCTTGAATGAAGACGTTTTGATAGGCCAAAATAGATATGCAAAAATGTGCTGTAGTTTTTGCTACTTCTTTGCCTGCTTCCCTGCTGAGCTCCAATGGAGCTCCCAATCCTTGAGCTTTGATACCAGTTGAAGTGCACGAGCAAGAGTGTGTGCGAGTGTGTGAAGCAATGGAGAAGAGAGGAGAAGAGGAGACCTTGTGTTTGCAGGGGCTGAAACTCACTCTCTACATGTGAGCCCCCTTATTCTATTATGTACATAATGAATAAGTATAGTGGGCGGCACCTAGCCTAACCGGCCACATGGGGCTTTACCCCAACATTTTTTTCGACAAATATAGGGATTTCCCCAATTCATTCGGGTTTGATACGATAAAAATAGGTCATTTTGAGCTAAAAATGGTAAAAGATGATCCAAAAATAGCAAAAAATGGCTCAAAATACCACCCCAATGATGGCTATGTTATTGCTCAAGCCAAGGGGTGATTATAGAGCAAAAAACCTATACTTTTGGCCATCTAATGCATCCTATACTAGTGATCAAAGGCAATTACCTACTATAGTCCCGTGCCATTTTTACCTCATGTTTGAGCACATAAGGCCACCAATTAGGTTTTTCTCTCATCATATAAGCATGTGGGATTGTCTAATGGAGTTTCCAAGCTTCCACCTAATGGTCTCAACAAAGAATTGGTGGAAAATCAGGGTTTTTTTATAGAGCAAATGGGCATTGTATCTGTGCAATTGGGGTTGAGGGGAAAGAGTTTCGCGTTGATCTTGTTTTGGTTTTCTAGAGTGATTCTTACACGATGGAGTTTTTTTATTTCCAAGTATTTCTTTTGCTTCAAATCATCTGTGATTTTATTAAGCTATAAATAGGCAATCGATATATTCACTCTTTGCACCACCCTCATTGTAACTTTCATATACTTGAAGCTAAAACCATCATAATCCAAACGTGTGCAACTTCAACTTTCCCAAAACCACGAAGAAGAAGAATCCAAATATGTGTTCCCATCCTCCTTTTGTCTTCTACAATCAATAAAGGAAAATAAATGAAAAACTAAAATTTCTCTCAAGCTGTGTAAAATTTGACTCTACATGTGAGAGGCAAGAATGTTGTTGGAAAGTTTGCCGTGTAGCCAAGGCACCCAACCTCTTACTTATGAGAATTCAAAACTTAATGATGACAAAAAAAATTATTCAAAAGAAAAAAATAAAGAACCTTAACTTAAGTTCAGCCATGGAAGCTCCACCATTCACAAGGCCAAGAGCAACTTAAAACTCGTGTGTGATGATTTCATGTAGCCTCAACCCCAAATACATAGATACAATGCTTGTTTTCCTTGTAGAAAACCCTATCTTCCTCCTCCAATTCTTTGTTGAGGAAATTTCATGGAAGCTTGAGACCTTCCATAGACAATCCCACACACTTTTTTGAAGAGAAAAAATCCTAGTTAGAACCCTCACACACTCGAATACAAAAGAGGAGTTGCGTGGGATTGCATTAGCGCATCATAGGTGAACCTTATGTATCCTTCCTCAAAGAGGATTAACACTAGGTTGGTAACCTAACAAGACATAAAAGTGTCCTTTCAGGGTTTTGTAAAAAACCTCCAAAACCATAGTAGATCCACTCATTTTGTAAAATCCTTTCATGAGGTTATAGTTCAAGGCCTACTACACATGTAAAAAATAAGAAACTTGTAAAATTTCTCATCTTTTGGTCACACCAAGCCTCCAAAGTTGATGGACCAGTACATTTTCATCAAAACAGTCATTTCTTACGTTTTGTTGCATAAAAATAAGATTAGGGATTTTTATAGGACCTGAGATAAATTCCCTAGTTAACTTCAATGGGTTGGTGATCAGAACATATGATTGCTTCTCACTCACTATTTTTTGTTTTGCCAAAATAAATAGGTACAAAAAAGTTGAATTTTTACCATTCTGCAAACCTATCATTAAAGTTTCTATAGTCACGCTCAATACAAATAATATATGCATGTTTTCTTAGTTCCCTATTGTCCTTTAGGTTCATAAGGAGCCATGGAGCATGTCAAAATAATAATACATCTCTTACCAAGGGGAATCTTGGGGACAAAGATGAAGTGCTAAATATAGCAAACATGAAAAAACTGGGTTCAACATTATGAGTTGTAGAATCCCATAGAAACTATTCAATATCTAGGCAAATTTGATCCTTATGACTAGATATGGTTACTACCTACAAAATGCATGTAGTTGTCACAAGAAACTAACAATATTGAAAAAGCTATACTTGATATACTAGAATGTTTCATTTTCTTCTATAATTGAAAAAATCAACCATCGTTGTCTACTATGCAAAATAGGGTATTAGGTGCCCCAAAACTCAAGGAATATTAGCTTTATGTTACAATATGAGACATAGAAAATCAAAACTGCATTTGGATATCATGAAAGCCACCAAAAAAATCATAGAAGAGCTAAAATTGGCTAAAAAACAGGATTTAACAATTTTTGTAATTTGGTTATAACTTACAACTTTAACATTTATTTCTCCCTAGAAGCATCAGGACATGTTGATGACTACTAAAGATAGTTCTCTAGCATTATAGACCTCACAAACATGAATTCTAGAGTGGTATAGCTGCAAAAAGTTGAAAAAAGCAAAAGACAGGACCCGTTTTTTCACACAGTTTAGGTTGTGAAATGTTGTGCAAGGACAAGGTTAAAGATGGAATTGATATTCCAAAACAATGTCGAGTTTTTTTCAGCTCATGAGACAACTTTCTAGACAGATAGCACCTCAAAATCCATTTTAAAACTCTTGACATAATTCAAGGAAAATGGTCACTTAACAGGACATAAAAATGTCCCAGGACATAAAAGTGTCCCATTACCAACCTAGTGTTAAAGTGCTTATATTTAGCTCCAAAAAAGCTAGCCCCTTGCTTAGAGTCATGCCACCATGATTGATGTGGAATTTTGATTCATTTCTTATCTAAATGGGTACTCTTTGACCATTTTATGGCCTTTTTTGGCCATGATTTTCAATTTGAACTTTAGTGTTTCACTACATGTTTGTGTAATTTAAAAATTTGCAAAGGGCCATAAGTTTTGGCAAGCAAACCATCAAGGCCATGAACCATCAAAGCCAAAGCCTTTTTCTCTTTTGAAGCCAAGGGCTTTTCCTCTTGTCCCAGGCTTTCTTTTTTTAAGTGGTTGCGTCAGAAGTTTAGTCTCTACAATTGTCAATTTTCACTAGCTTGCTCAAGGAGCATCACTCATAATAAATGTTGGAATTAGGGTTGTAGAGAAACGCACACATCTTGGAGAAGACGAAGGAAGCTCAAGGCACACAATAGAGAATGTGTTTCTTAGTGTGCAATGGAAAGATCAATATACCTAGAGTGATGGGCGTATATACAATGCTTGGGGGAAAAAACCTCCTAAAGAGGGAAAAAATGCCCCGGCGGTCCTAGTGTGTTCACACACATCACTACCACATGTATATGGTAACAAATCCCCCCTGTAGTGATGCGGTGAATGAGAGCCGGCACATGAGTAAAGGGAAGTGCCATGCCCCAAGGACATGATCAGTCCACAAAGGGGAGTAAGCCCAAAGCTTTGCGGAAAGCTTCAAGCTTCTCACGAGACAATGCCTTTGTGAAAATATCTGCAAGGTTGTCCTGTGTTGGCACATAAGCCAAGCTGATCTCTCCTGCTGAGAGCCTCTCCCTGACATAGTGGTAATGCACCTCAATGTGCTTTGTGCGAGCATGAAAAACTGGGTTCCTCGCAAGTGCCAATGTGCTCTGACTGTCAGTGTAGATAGTGTTGGCAGTGTCCTGTCCAACACCCAAATCATCCATAAGGCGTCTGAGCCATACACACTCAACCGTAGCTGTGAAGATTGCCCTGTACTCAGCCTCACAACTCGAAGTGGCCACAGTAGGGTTGCTTCTTGCTCAACCATGATATACATCAACTGCCAAGCATGAAACAAAAACCACTTGTGGACACTCTCGTGTCAAAACAACCAGCCCAATCTGAGTCTGAAAAAGCATGTAAGTTTGGTAGCAATCATCCCCCTTGGAAGAAAACAAGCCAAGATGTAAAGTGCCACTAAGGTAGCGGAAAATCCTCTTGACAGCCTACCAATGCTTAGACCCTGGGCTATGCATAAATCTGCTGACCTATGAGACTGCAACTGAATATCCGGCCTCATGTTGCATACATAAATGAGGTAGCCAACAGAAGTTTGATAAAGAGTGACATCAGTAGGATCGCCAACATCATGTAGACTCAACTTCAAACCTGTTTCCATGGGAGTGGCAATAGGTTTGCAATCCTCGAGTCCAAACTTACATAGCAATGTCTCTATGTAACTTTTCTGACAAAAGGAAATACCACCATCACACTGCTTAAACTGGATACCCAAGTAATGATGCAACAACCCCAAATCTTTCATCTTGAAAGTAGCATTCAAATCAGCCTTAAATTCAACAATATGTCTCTCATTTGGTCCAGCGCGATCAGCAAATCATCAACATAAAGAACCACAATGAGAAGTACATCACCCTCACGCTTTACATACAATGTGCTTTCTGTTGGACTGTTACGAAAGCCTTGTTTGACCAAATGAGTGTTAGCTTTCTCATACCAAGCACGAGGAGATTGCTTCAACCCATACAAGGCCTTGTTACATTTGCACACTTTGTCCTCTTGTCCTTTTATGACAAAACCGCGAGGCTGCGTTACATAAACTAATATGTCACCATTCAAGAAAGCAGTAACAGTGTCTGATTGATATACATCCCAACCAAAATGAGCTGCCAATGCACATAGAAAACGCATAGTAGTCATACGACAAGTGGGAGAAAAAGTTTCTTCATAATCTATGCCTTTTTGCTGTGCATAACCCTTTGCAACAAGTCGAGCCTTATGGCGATCAATCTCACCATCCGGCTTGCGTTTCAACCTGTAAAGCCACTTTGTACCAATGGCCTTTTTGCCAGGAGGCAAATCACATAGAGTCCATGTGTCATTTTCTATGAGTGCATCATATTCTGATTGCATGGCAGCCATCCAATTTTCTGAATTTTGTGCTTCATCAAAAGATAGAGGCTCCTCAACATCATGTAAGCTAGACACAGCCAAAGCATAACAATCTGACGCATAAGATGCATGGCAAGAGTCTGAACGAGTATGACTAGACAAAGGTGCATCCAATTTACTGTCACGCAAAGTGTGCACTAGCCATTTTGGCATACCTCTAGCCTGCTCATTTTCAGCCCTTTCCTCATCAAGTACATCATGCACATCTGCATCAGTAATAGGCTGATCTAGAACATTTTCAGAAACCCCCATAGGCTGTACATTTTCCTCATTGGAACTTACATTCGTATTTCCACCACTGAAAAGAGGCAACAAAGTGTCATAAATGTCCTGTGAGCTTACATTACTGTCTCTAGTACATGACAACAAGGGCTGAACAAAATCTTCCACAAACACTACATCCCAAGAAACCAGAATACGTTTTCTTTGCGGATGATACAACCTGTAACCTTTGCTTTCAGCACTATAACCAACAAAAATACATTTGACAGCCTTATCATCCAATTTTCTGTGCTGCACTTGTGGCACCAAAGCATATGCCAAATAGCCAAAAACACGCATGTGCTCAATAGAAGGCTTTCTATCATGCCATGCTTCATATGGAGTAATAGACTGCAAAGCTTTCGTAGGACACCTGTTAAGTACATAAGTGGCACACATGTTGGCCTCAAGCCAAAAAGAATGCGGAAAAGCTTGACTTTTGACCATACATCGTGCCATTTCCGTCAGTGATCTATTTTTCCTCTCAGCAACACCATTTTGCTGAGATGTATAAGGCACTGTACATTAGTGTTTTATCCCACGACTAGCCAGAAATGCATTAAATTCATGAGACATATACTCCCCCCCTCGATCGGAACGGAGGGTGCCCATAGTACATTTCGAGACATTTTCAGCCATAGCCAGAAATTGTTTGAAGCACATAAAAACTTTGGACTTCGCTTTAAGTGGAAATACCCATGCATGCCTGGAGTAATCATCAATGAAAGTCACGAAGTACAGGTAATTGCCCAAGGACGGAGTTTGCATGGGCCCACAAACATCACTATGCACAAGCTGCAACATGCATGTGGCGCGAACTGAACCATCCTTTGGAAACTTAGAACGCTGCATCTTACCCAAAATACAGCCTTCACAAACATGTTTGATAGGTGCCTCAAGAGGTGGCAAAGAAGCAACCATATCAGATTTCTGCAAACGCAGCAAACTGGCAAAATTCAGATGACCAAAACGTGCATGCCAAAGTTTTGCATCTGAAATAGTCCTTGAATCTGCAACAGCATTTGCAAAATTTTGTCCACACTTGTCATACAAAGTGAGCTTATACAGCCCACGGCACAAAAGACCAGATGCAACAATTTCATTACCAAAACTGAGATCATGAACTGTACATTTGTCATCCACAAATTTGACTACAAGTCCAAGTCTAGCAAGTGCGGATACAGACAAGAGATTCTTCTTGATCCCAGGTACATAAAGGGCATCAACAAGTGTGAAAGAACTGCCATTAGCAACAGTAAGCACAATCTTTCCAACTCCCTGAACTGGATAAGAGGCATTGTTGGCACAAGTGACTGAATTCCAATGAGGGACAGACTCGAGAGAGGTAAACAATTGACGATGTGAGGTAATATGCTTTGTAGCACCACTGTCAAAATACCACACAAGCATGCATCATGGACAACAGGATTGTAAGTGCACCCTGCACTAAAAGCCATTTCTGCATCAACATCAGCATTACAGTCTCCTTTTATAGAAGACTCAACAATGGCTGCATTTGTAGTGGAACCAGCATTTGCAATGGAACCATCCTCTTTCTTCTTAGCCTCTTTTGCCTTCAACTTAGGACACTGCTTGATCAAGTGATCATGTTAGCTTTACAATAATGGCAACGCATCTTCTTTTTTCCCTTATCACCAGAATTGCCAGACGAAGTGTTGCCAGCAGAAGCTTTAGGAACAATATTTTTGCCACTCGCAGCAGAACCATAAGAAGTGGCTGCATTGCTATTACCACCCTTTCTTTGAGAAGCAATAAAAGCCTGTTCAACTGCACGCTGCCTAGTCCTGTTTTTTCTGGAAAGTGACTCTTGCAACAAACTTGACAACTTTAGGATTTCCTTGGGTCATAAGTCTCCAAGTACTAGCAAAAGTCTGGTAAGAATCTGGTAAGGCATCGAGAACAGTCTGCACAATGGAACTGTGTGTAATGACTTCACCTGCAGAAATAAGCTGCTCATTGATATCCTTGACACTAGCAAGGAAAGTGTCCATATCATCTTCCTCATGCATAATCTTTGACTCCAGCTCTTTGCGCAGCAAAGCAATTTTAGCCTCATTGCGAGTTGCATAAAGACCAGCCAAAATATCCCAAGCCTGTTTTGTAGATTTTGCTAAACGGATGTGAGGAACAATGGTGCGCTTCACAGACAACGCAATCAATGCATGAGCCTGCGCATCCTTAACATCCCAACGAGCTTGTTCTGCCGTAGGCAAAACAACTCTAACAGCACCAATCCTTGCAGCAAGATCTGCAACATCCTCAACATCGCCTACATCCTCAGAACCAGGGCATACATCAATGCCCTGCACAATGTTCCAGACGCCCTTTGACACAAGAACATGTTGCATCATATAAACCCACATAGGGTAGTTGTCCCCATCCAACCTCTCCTCAGCAAGCAAACATCTTGAACACATCTATGTTGTTGTTGTCAGCCATGGTAAATGCTGCACCTGATGTGAAAACTGCCCAAAAATAGGAGAAACGGGGCGGGAATAACACGTGCTATATAGCACAAACCGTAGAAGACTATAAGGCACCTGTTATGCAGAAAACGGCACTGACAAAAATTCTGCATAAAATTACAAAATAGCTTGTGCAGTACTACCTGTAGTGGAAACGGAGGCCGAAATGAGCCCAAATCAAAAATTTGAGCAGAGCGAGCTCTACGAGCGGGCCCCCGAAGTATTTGTCAACCTGCGACGGATGCTCGTCAAAGCTCACTGAAATCGGAGAAAGTGAGCAGGCGTGTAATGGAGCAGCTGGCGACTAAGCCCGGGAGGACGCAACCTGCTCTGATACCAATTGTTGGAATTAGGGTTGCAGAGAAACGCACACAGCTTGGAGAAGACGAAGGAAGCTCAAGGCACACAATGGAGAGTGTGTTTCTTAGTGTGCAATGGAAAGATCGATAGCCCTAGAGTGATGGGCGTATATACAATGCTCGGGGGAAAAAACCTCCTAAAGAGGGAAAAAATGCCCCGACGGTCCTAGTGTGTTCACACACATCACTACCACATGTATATGGTAACAATAAATTTTCAATCATGGTAGGAGAGTATTTTCTTCTCGATGATCACTAGTTTGATTTTGAAAATCCTTCCTAACCGGGCCGTATGCTGCTATGCCAAACGATCATGGGTTTGTTGACATGCATGATTTAAACATTCTTCTCCACCAACAAAAAACCGTTAGAATTAGAGTGGAAATGATTAATGCCAAGTTAGTTGCACTCATGGAGCTTGTTAATAATTTTATGGTCCAAGTTGCCATCTAGACACATTTGGTGTCAAATACCAAACCTCCTACGAGGAGCAAGTCTCCACAAGTTCTCTATTTGCTAATGATTTTGCACAAATTAAGAGAGAGAATTTGTGTTTTCATTACTTATCAGATTTG
This sequence comes from Adiantum capillus-veneris, assembly GCF_014529385.1. Classification (NCBI taxonomy): domain Eukaryota; kingdom Viridiplantae; phylum Streptophyta; class Polypodiopsida; order Polypodiales; family Pteridaceae; genus Adiantum; species Adiantum capillus-veneris. The sequence goes on along the minus strand of NC_140949.1, from coordinate 113,939,835 downwards.
CATGCCAAGAGAGATTACCCTTGTAATAGAAATGGCCTATGAACTTTGAGGATAGCGGAATTAAGAGAATTAGAGTGAGCATTTTTGTGAGATTACTTTGAGAACATAGAGGGTGAACTTAATTGATGGTAGCAACATAAACATAGTACTTAATTAACTTGGCATGAACAATACTTTTGCAAGAGAGAGTATTAGAGAACATGACTATAGCTGAGGACCAAATTTACTTGGAGCTAGTCCCCCCTCCAAAAGGTGTTTGTATTATAGATTCTCCCATCAAGAGAGACTTGGTATAATACAATGTCGTGTTCCTTGTGACATGGGTGATGAATGAAGATGGAAAGCTTCATGCATCACGAGCATAGCATAAACTTTGCAAAAAGCATTAACTATCCCAAGCCTCAGTCCCAAGGCCTCAAACACTTTCGAAGGTGGAGAGAGCTAGTGGATAATGAGGGTAGGTAAGAGGAAGAAGAACCATTTATAGGAAAAGAAATAGTTCCTCACTTATTATCACTCTTCTTGCTTAGCATAGCATAATAGCATAGTAATGAAGATGAACAAGATGGCAAGCTTAAGCATTGAAGCATTGCTCTTGGTTGGATTTGCATGCCATAGCCAAAAGTGTTGGTGTAGGCTCTCAACTTCTCAGCAAGCTTGGAGAAGGAGATGGAGCTCTTGCACTTTGCACTTCACACAATGAGAGAGTGTGTGTGTGCGTATGTGTGGGAGAGTATATGCTTGGTCCACCTCTCTCTCTCTCTCTCTCTCTCTCTCTCGCAATGAGTCGAGCATGGAGTGAACCACCATAACTCCTCCAATAACACTTCTGAAGGGCCCTCCATATTCTCTTGGCATGTCCCAAAGGTGTGAGGGCGATTTTCATTGTATTTTGTGAAGAAAGTGGAGGCAACGACTACAATTCCAATGGAAGGTGCCACAACCACCCTCCACAATTGAAGTTCCTTTACAACCAACTATAGGCAATCTCCATTACAAATTTGCCTTCAAATTTTGAAAGAGCTAATGCATATGGTTCATCCTCCTACTGCAACAACTGTTTGAGGTTAAAAATGATGCCATTCAAGAGCAAAGTGAGAATGTAGGGGACACCCTTGAATGCCCCGCTTCCACCCTGCCGCACGCGCGCACGCACACACACACACACACACACACACACTGTGGTATTACTAAATGCTTTATTTTCACCCTCCTTCTATATATCCCCCCCCCCCCCCCCCCCCCCCCCCCCCCCCTCTGAAGCACTCAGGGGACACTGACTCATAACTCATAGCCGGTGGGACTAGGCCCTTGCATAAAAAAACTCTCCTAAAAGTAAGCGTGAGTAAAAACATTGGGCTCTCATGAGGCGGCCTGCGCATCCTGGGCTGAGATCTCCCCTTGCAAAGTTTTTGTGCATCACTTGAAGACGCTTAAACAGGAGGGCGGCTTGCCTCTCTCACTGATCACGCTCAAGAAATGAAGCTGATCCTCTATAAATAAGGTGAGGGCGCACATTGCCCCTCACTTAGCTCTGAAGTAGGTATTTCATTCTGTGTTTTTTTTCACTATTGTCTGATCTTGCCAACATGGAGCTCGCAGCTCAAATAACACAGGTAACTCACTAAGCTTAGGATTTTGTTCAAGTAATGTTGCCATACCTTGCATAGTAAGAGAGGCATGAAGTCGTCTGAGCTTTACACTATGTACTTCTTGCTTTGCATGAAAAACACTTGAGCAAAATAATGGATTCTTTTTACCTGCATATAATCGGCTCAGAAAGTGGCCGCTGCATACTTTCGACTACTGTACTGTGAGGTTTTTTTGGAGCCTTGGGACTGCTTGTGCATACAAAGCAGGGGTTTTTTTTAGCATATCTCACTGACTGTACACTTGAAGGAATAGTGCTAGCATGGGATGGTAACTAGGGGCATAATATTCCCCCGTATGCTATGGGCTGACATAATAGGATATAACATCCTGATAATATGTAAGGGGCTCCTAACCTTGGACTGGTTATGCCACTTTTTTGGTAAGCTATCAAGATCTGTTAAACTCTTCATAATTTATGTGTTTGGCACCTCTTAGACAATAATTAATTGGAATACTTTGGTATACATCAGAGATAAGGGACATTTTTTGCGTTTGTTTGGGAAAGGAACTATGTGCAAAAATGCTGCAGGGAATCGCCGTCTGCTTGTTGTACCTAAATCTTGGCATAACTGTTTTTTTCTCTCAAAAAAATAGGCTTATTCTTGGCCTTTATAATTACTGAGGCACTGGGTATTTTTGCTAAGGCCTAGGTACTATTGATGGCCCTGGGATCACTTGTACATAAAAAACGACAGTTGGTGTTTTTTGATTGAAAGTAAAAATTGCATAGAAGCTAGGGCTTGCCACAGTATGATGAAATGGCTCTATAAACAGCCGCTGAGGGACTTCACCTCTGCATAGAATATTATGTATGTGTGGCAGTATGTATGTGTGTATATGGTTGGGAGTGTAATGGTTGGCTTGGCTTAATGGCCATTCTTAACATCTGCTACATCTAGATATCGACATTGCCTGACGGTAAAATGGTTCTTTGTACCGATTATGTAAATGGAAGCAACAATATGGTGATGACCTACTGGTCGCTTAGCTCTGACTCCTGCCGTTGCAGGGAAACTAGCATATAGATTGGTTCTGTCACTGTTTACTGGTTTTTTTCGACCGGACACTACAGTCCGTGATAACTTGGCATTTTTTAAGGTAAGTATACAGCAGGTAATGATGATTTTTTTGGCAAAAAAAAGGGGGGGGGGGGGGGGGGGGGGGGCTATGTAGATCCGGGCACTACTGCTCTTAAATGCCGCTTAAGAATTATGGATGTGAAGGTAAGTATATGGTCGAGTTTTTTTCGGCTTGGGTATAGCATCCAAGCTATTGCTCTCAAAAATGAGGTTCTACTTTAGGAAAAAGAGGGAGTCTTGCTAGCCTATTGACAGGTTACATTGGTGTCTCATTCGTTGTAAAAAATGAGATAGTCATCATCGTCATTTGATACCTTTGGTTGACAAAAATTAGTCGGATTTCACATCTATTTTTATAAAGAAATCCTTTGACACCATGGGTTTACTGATTTTTTAAAGGTAAGTATATGGTCTGTTCCCGGGGAGGTCACCTAATAAAAATGTAACCTATCACGTGAGTTCAATAGAAGGGTATTTAAAGTTCTTGAAACTTACAAAAATATATACACAGAAGGACATTATTTTTCAAATTTGAAATAAACTTACAGATTTTAAAAGAAAAGGGTACATTATATTCCTAACAAAATTCACAGATAAGGGGTTTTACAAACATGTCTTGAACGCACGTGATATGGTAGTTTTACACATAGTGAACCCCCCGAGGGTCTTTTTGTCTTAAGCATAGCTACTATGCTATGGCTCTGGAAATAATTTGACTTTGGATGGACTTCACCATTTAGAGGAAAAGACTCTTAAGTAATAAGAAAGACTACTAACATACCAGTTCTAAAGGAAATAACTAGCTTGTCTAAAGTAATTAAACCTATAAGATGGACATGGATAACAACGGATATAGTCCATTGATACCTGTAAAAAACATCCAAGGATAACAAAATTGTTGTCTTGTTTGGATGGATGCAGGTAAGGACTCTATCTTATCTTGGAAGGTTCTCTTTTCTTTGGCAAGCAACATTACTGTGATGAAATACTCACTGAGGAACGGGGAAGTTTTTTTACTACCAACCCTACTCAAAGAGGACCTCTTTCTTACAATCATTGTACCTAAATAATTCTGATACTGAGTTATTTTTGTACATATCATTTCATTGTTCCTTGGCCAACTGTCTTTTGAATGTAAAAATTCAATTATGTCTTATTAGTTAAGATTTAAACAGTTACACACACACACACACACACACACACACACACACACACACACACACACACACACACACACCACACACACACACAGAGAGAGAGAGAGAGAGAGAGAGAGAGAGAGAGAGAGAGAGAGAGAGAGAGAGAGAGAGAGAGAGATACCAGTTGAGCAATTGTCTTGCTCTAATCCAAGAATACAGATGTAGATGGAAATTAGTTGTGAATTCATGTAAGATTATGGGACATGAGATCTATGTTAAAGAGCCCTAGATGTAGGTAAACTGCCCTATAATTGATGGGGCCCTTTAAGGGGGTGTATGAGGGATAGTAAAATGCAATCTTAGGGTCATTTTTTCCCACACCCCTGCACCAAATCTTAGTGTTTTGTGAATGTGATAAGTCTCTTTTAATACTTTGGCCTCAATCTTGCCATTATGGGACATGAGATCTATGTAAGATTATGGGACATGAGATCTATGTTAAAGAGCCCTAGATGTAGGTAAACTGCCCTATAATTGATGGGGCCCTTTAAGGGGGTGTATGAGGGATAGTAAAATGCAATCTTAGGGTCATTTTTTCCCACACCCCTGCACCAAATCTTAGTGTTTTGTGAATGTGATAAGTCTCTTTTAATACTTTGGCCTCAATCTTGCCATTCTCGCTTACTCAATAACCTAGTTTAAGTCAAATATGAACATTTTCTCTCTTTTAGGTTGGAGAATTAAATGATTTATCCCAAGCCTTAGACTTTTTTTTTTAATCTTCTAAAATATTTTTAAACAATCAAAATGACTTATTTCTACTTTTATAGTGTTTAAATTTACCAAAGAGGCAACCTCTGAGAGAATTTTCAAAAAGCCTTTGTGAAATAGGAGAATGGGCATGAAGGTGTCCAAATCTTAGGAGGTATCCATTATGATGTGTAGATTTATTTAAGGAGCTCGGCATAATTTTTGGATCAAAACAACGGGCCTTGATTTTAGTGTTTTGAGAGCAACAGGGAAACTAAACAAGAAAGGCAACATGTGAATGAGACCTTGTGATCTTCTCTAAGACCTTGTGATCTTCTAAGAAAAAATAAGAGGAGTGAGGTCTAGTGCATAAATTCCTTGTATGATGAGGTAGCTCCTCAAAGAAGACATGTCGAAGTGCTCTCAAGAGCATAAAACAAGGCATAAATAGCTCAATCCTAGCCTAAGATTGTCTTCTTCTCCAGAGCCTCTAGAGGAGTAAAAGAATGAAACCTTCATCCTCTCTCCCTTTGATTCCTCAAAAGGATACTCCTAAACAAGAATGGTATGTCTCAGAGGGCAAGATGAAGAGAGAACTTTGGCATACCCATCTTGTAAGGAAGAGAGTGTGTTGCATGCAAAAATTCAAGAAATGAGGTAAGAGGGACATGATCCAAGACACACCGTTAGCTTTGTACCACCAAATAACTAGTAGGTAGTGGTGGGATAGCCTCAAATCTCAAGAGGAGGCACCAAGGACTTGGAAGGAGTGTAGAGCTACCATCATGGTATAGTTTATCACTAAGCAAGTAAAGGAAAATTATCTCACTCCACAATTTTTCTCTAAGCAAGTAAAGTATAAAAATCTCACTTCTATCATCACACAATTTCTCACTAAGCAAGTAATGGAAAATAATCTCATTGCTTGGAGAAGCAATGAGAACATCAAACTAGAAAGAGGAGAAACTATTCAAAGTTTATGGACAAGTTTTGGAAATTACATCTCAAAGCCACTATCTTTGAAAACATAGATTTCTCTAAGTAGAAGCAAAAGTTTTGTTCAAGCATTCTTGAAGATATGCAAGCATATGTCAATGCACACAAGCAACTGTTCAAGCCTTCTTGAAGATATGCAAGCATATGTCAATGCACACATGCCAAAGACCAAGTTTGAAATCATTAAGCACACTATGGTTTTCTCAAAGAACTTATCTCTGTTTGTGAAAAATCCTCATAAGTCTCTTCACAAGGGAGACAAGCCTTGAGGAGGAAAAAAAAGGAGCTACAAAGGAAGCAACAACCTCTATCCTGAGAAACTTGTGAGATACAAGAAGCATAAATGTTATGATGTAGGGAAAGTGGTCACACGTTGCATGCACCCTAAAAAAGGAACGAAAAAGGATAACCCACAAGCTGCTCAAGTTCTTTCACTTAGTAGGTCAAGTCCAAAAGGAGATCCACTATGTTATGCTTGTGGAAGGAGATTAAGATTCCTTCATGCTCTTTGATCACAAGTCTACTCATAGTCTCATCTCTCAAGATATGGGCAATCAAGTTGGGCTTTCACTCTTCTAAGATGGGTCCCTTCAAAGGTGCACATGGATGTTTTGAGAGACATGGAACTCAAGTTACTCCTCTAATTGGAAAGTTTGGAGTTCACATTCAGGGGTATCTTGATCAAGAGGACTTCTACATCTCTCCTTTACGCTCCCTTTACATCACAAAGATGCTTTGTTAGGATCACCTTATTTTACGTGCATGTCATCCAATCCACAATTTTATAATAGAGTTCTTAAATTTAAGCATAGCGGAGATAGCTATTTAAGAAAATAGCAAGTGTAGCACGATTCCAATTTATCTCAAGAAGCTTTCCATAAATCAATAAATAAGTCTATTTTTGTGCATATGGTTTACGTTAAGGAGTCTACAATCAATCGCAAGCAACAAACTAGGGACGAAGGATCCTCAACTTTGAAGAGGATTACCATAAGGGGAGGCAGAAATAGAGAAGATCAAGAAGCTTTCAACACTCTTAAACAAGAAATAGAGATAGATCAAGAATCTTTTAATACTCTTAAACAAAATCATATCTCTCAACTATGTTAATACTACCTAATCTCACCGAGAATTTTGAGCTTTATTGTGATGCATGCAAAGATTGTTTTGGAGTTGTCCTATTACAAGAGGGCCATGATATAGCCTATGAGAGCCTCAACCTTCATCAAGACCATATACTTGGAATGTATGTAAAGATGGAGGCAAATGACTGTACTTCTTCTTCTTCACTATTTCAAGATAAGAGGTCTACAAAACATAAGAGAAAATATAGGTGTGTAGTTAGGGTGGATGTCAAGAATCATACAACTTGACATCTTAGCACTCCCCCTCAAGCTCAACGCTTCTCCACTCCAAGGGCCTTCGTAAATATATCTGCAACCTGCTCATCTGTCACCATGTACTCAAGGTTGATGTCGCCTGCTAAGACTCTTTCTCTAATGAAGTGGTAGTCCACCTCAATGTGATTCATCCTGGCATGAAACACTGGGTTTTGTGCCAACTCTATGCTACAAGCTTCGTGCCACTACAGTAAACACACAAATGATAGACATCTTGGCTATGGGGTTGAATGTCTCCTCATAATCAATCCCATAAGTCTATCCATAACCTTGTACCTGCTCACATTGCCCTCACCATTATGTGTTATTTTGTAAAACCACTTACATCCAATTGACTTTTTGCCTTTTGGTAAAGGCATAAATTCCCATTTTCCATTGCATCAAGTGCACCCATGTGATAGATATTTTGCTAGGCCTGGCCATGGAGCAGACCCAAGCAAGAAAAACTAGCAAACAAGAAAGATGCTAAAACTCCCAAACCCAAGCTCACCAACAAGGAACTATCGCTAGAAGGTGCTACTAAATCTATTGCCAAGGAACGTGCATGTAATCTCAATATCATTTCTCATCAAAACAAAGAGAGAGGAAAGAATTTATGATGCATGGCATTAAAACGACCACCTCTCACGCTCTCACTCAGCCTCCCTCTCAGCCTCTCTTTGCTTGCTTGCTCTCCAGGATACTCCCCTTTTGGCGCCCTCTGATGCCATCCTCCTTCCTATTCGCCCTCCTCTGGTAGCCCCCATCCTTGCATCTTTCTTGTCATGTCAAGTGCTTGCATGCCTATACCTCCTCTATCTCTCCCACCTTGCACACCTGTACTGCACCCTCCTCATGCACGCCTCTATGGTGGCTCGTCCCTCATCATCGCTCTCTAACTCCCCTTAGGGATTCCGGTTGAGACTCTTCTCCCCCAGGCGACCCATCTCTCCAAAGGGTGGCGGCTCCTCTTATGCTGTTTTAGGGCTACTCCTCCACAGATCGTTAAAAAAAAGACTATATCAAAACATTTTATTTTTTCTACAAAGGCCTCTTCAGACTCCCGTTCACACATGGAGAGGATATCGTCCGTAGAAAGCAACATATTAAGGTACGATCATCGCTCGTCAAGAGTCAATGCAACACGCATCCTTCAACAATGTCATTAACTCCGCCATGTTCACTTACTCCACATGAAAATACTTGGCTGCTTAAGATCATTGAATGACATCCTCCTTTGATAGCTTGCAAATCCTTTAGAACCTTTTTCTAACATGACATTTTAATCTCCATCTTGCCGCTTTGGCATCACTTGGATGCAACATCTTTGTTTTTAAAGATGAAACACATTTAAACCTCCACCAAACTGCAAATTTCTAGGCATCATCCTTGCTTTTAAACATAACAATTATCTTTACAATAGCTTCAAGAACTTTATAACTGTCAACAATAGCTTCTCAATGCGAATCAAGTGAGATCGTCATCATGATTGTTCTCAACAAAATGAACACAACAAGTTCGCTTAAAGTGCTCAAGATCTCATGTAGATGCTTTCTTTCTCGCTCAAAACTCCCATGCCTTTGGCCAAAATAAACTCCAACAGTGGCGTCCTGAGGGGAAAACTAGCCTGCCAGTGTTGAACCCAGAATTTTGATTAAGATCGGTTCCTTATCCATTGGGCTATAAATGATGCATGTTGAAAAAAATATGAACAACCAAGAGGCAGACCTATGTAATCACCAAAAAGATATAAATTGGTAAACATCCCCTAGCCACCCTTCTATATGTGAAAATGTGAGAAAATATAGAATAAAATGATTTCTACTACACGTGATAGGCATTTTTTTAATTGTAGTGACCTCCTTGAGCCTCTTCCTCTCAAGGGCCAAGAAAATCTAAGGCTTCAAAAGGATTGCCAAAAAAAAAAAACATTTTTGTCCTTTCCCACTTCACTCTGCGCACACAGTCTTCTTTTTCCTCCTCCTTTGCCCTAACACAATATATCCCCCCCCCCCCCCCCCCCCCCCCCCCTCCTCTCATGGCAATATGACTATCCTTTTTTGTAAAGGCTAATTCCTTTCAATAACTTGAATTTAGGTAGTCATTCATATGAGCACCCCTCCATGGGAAGCCAGCTATAGAGCCACCTACATCATTGCTGTATTGAGCCACCTACATCATTGCTGTATTGGACATATTCCATAGTCAATGTACTCGAGAAGCACAAGCAGTTTTTATAATCTGTGAAATAAACCACATTAGGCATGCATGTTGACTAAGGCATTGGCAAATACAACACCTTTCTTCAATGGCCCTTGCCCATGTTTCCTATGTCTCACAATTAATGCACACCAAAATCCAACTTAATGAATACAAAGCTCCTTAAGAATCTTTATGGTCTCCAAAATGCTTGGGGTTGCACTATTATGAACCCCCCTATATAACGTGCATTTGTGGGATGTCAAGAGAAAGGAGAAGAAGGTTAGGAGAGGGAAAGTTGGACTTGTGGACTCTCACTTTCTCTCTCGGGAATCGAGTAAAGGGGAAAATTCAAGAGAAGAAAAGGTGCTCTCTCTCCACGGCACTCATTGAAGGACAAAAGGATAGGAGAAGGTTACTAGGAAGGAAAAAATGGTTTTTTAATGGTAATATTGAGTATTCAAGAGCAGGTGAACCATATAGAGGAAGAGTTGTACCGACAATTATGATGAAAGGCATACCGACAATGCCGTATGAAATTGATTTGTAATAGGGAAAGTATTTAATGGTTTTTTTCCTCAAGGCATGTATGGAGTTGCAAAAAAATATAAATAAATAATTTCATACCAAAGTAGTTCTTTTAAGGACCATCTTTCAAGTAGAATCGAACAAAAATTGCTCAAAAGTATTGACATTCCATGTAAACCCCCTAAAAACTTGTAAAAATATTTGGACATGTATACGATGAGAATCTATGCATATACTTTAAAAAAAAAAAACACTAGCAACTTGTTTTAAGCCTCAAAATGTGTTTTAAGACTCAAAATGTGTATGTTGTCAAATTTAGAAGCTAAATTATAAAATTTTAATTTCCACTTTTTTGAGATAAATTTTATAATAAAATGTTCTTCTATGTGATAGGAACTCAATGATATTCTATATTCATGGTTTCTTGGAAACTAATCCGCCTTAAACTTGATTTTATAGGGTGAGGTGCCAAACCACTTAAATGGCTCAAACACAAACTTAGTGTTAAGATAGTATCCACAAGACTAAACATATAATTCAAAGTCTAATGAGCATGATAATAAGCTTTGAAATTCAATGTCAATCCACATAAGGTGAATCTTTTCCACATCAACAACTGTTGCACATGAATGAATCTGGGAGCAAAATTTCAATTGTCTTGCGATTCATAGATCTTTGGGCAAAAGCTTTGAGGAGTGACGCTACTGAACCATCAAAACAAGTTGTGCATGAGGTAAGACCCACTCAACTATCGCTTTTTGAATTCCTACTATCTGTGTATTGAAGCAATCAAGTCAAATCACTTCACTTCTAATGCTATTAGACAAACAAGGTGAGTAAAAAAAGTTTAAAACACATGTTTACCTTGGTAATCCTCCATCTATTATGTGTGTGTGTGTGTGTGTGTGTGTGTGAGAGAGAGAGAGAGAGAGAGAGAGAGAGAGAGAGAATCTAAAGATATTCTAGTGGATTTGTGAGGTTATTAACCTTTGTAGCATCACAAGGATAAGTAGAACGACCGTTTGTAAGATCCCTGATTTTTGGGTCTTTAAAAAAAAAGATTTTTGGTGTATGTTACTTTAATCCTTTATCTAGAGTGCTTGTTGTGCAATTTTAGAAGGTTTTAAAATGAAAAGCAAGGTCATTTTCATGATCCGATAGGCCAGACAGGTGCCTAGTTCAGTTGTGATTTTTTTAATTAAAAAAATCTTGTTTTTTTGTGCTTTTTGGTCCTTTTTTATGAGAAGCAAGGATGGATCCTTAATCTATGAGTCCCAAGGAAGCTAGGGTTCAAATTTGTAAAAATCCACTTTTTGAGTGTTTTTGCGCTGTTTTTAGCTTTTCATAATTTTAGGCGATTTTTGGTGAAAAGGGAGTCCATTTCTAGTTCAAGTAGAAGAGAGGAAGCCGTGTCTCAATTTTAGAAAATTTTTCTTTTTAAACAATACTATTTTTAGCTTTTTGTGCTTTTTGATGTTTTCAAAAAGCAGTGTGCTTTTTAAAAATTTCTAAAATAAAAAATATTATTTTTAGTCACTGTATGAATATAAAATGGACATACGGTGAAGAAACGAGATTAACAAAAATTTTATGGGAATTATTTTTATAAATGCAGCATGTAAATACACAGGGGTAGTACGATAAGTGTCGTGATTACATTAGGGCACCATGGTGTGATTTAGTTTACTCATGGTTTCATTAGTTGCCTAGATGTTCTTCACAAAGTTAATTTCAGTAGGAAAAATTGCGTGGTTTTGGCCAAAGACTTTCAAAAGTTGTGCCATGTTTTTAGCAAAGAGCCCAAAAAGCAAGGGCTAAGTTTGGCAAAACAGGAGACGCCCACTTTTGCCTTGGGCATCACTTCAGTTTGTTGATGAGTTATAAAAGGCAGTATTCTATTCAGTTATCAGGCTGTCCATTGCATAGAATACCGTGAAAATCTACGTACATATTATATTAAGTGGTGCAAGCTCTCCATCACTGTCCCATAAGAATTTCTTTCTCATTCGTAGGAAGAAGAAGAAGGAAGACTTTCTCTCTCTACTTGCTTACTATACTCTCTTCTCTCTACTTATGTATTATATGGAGTGGTGCAAGATCTCCATCACCATCTCCATATGACTTTCTCTCTCGTTTCCCTGAAGAAGAAGAAGGACTTTCTTTCTCTATTTGCTTACTATACTCTCTTCTCTTTTCACAATGTACACATTCTACATAAACTTCGTGGCACAATCCTCTATTTATCTCTCATCACCTCTCTCTTGCATCAAAGCAAGAAGCCTTCTGACCACTAGTAATCACTTTTTGATCACAGTAAGAAGTTTCAAACTCCATAGACATAATCTCTTTCTCTTTCTACTTTTGTCTCCAAAAAACTACACGGGCATGGTTGCTTTTTTGTGTACATAGGTATGTATGGGCTTTTTAGATGTGCATGAGGATGCTCCATGTTTGTTTTATCATGTTTAGCATAGTGATATTTACATATGGTGTGTTATGGTCACGTCGATGCATAAAAAGTGCTTTTTGCTTTCATGTCATGTAGGTGGCAGGGACATTATTTTGATAGTATCTCTTAAACTTCTATAAATTAGGTCAAACCCTTTGAACCAGAGATTAAGCACATCATTTAGAGCATTTTCTCTTCTCTATGTCATGTGAAAATTCCACCCGAGCAAAGAGCTATGGTCAAAATGCAGCTTGTTGTCCACTGCACAGTCAATATTTTAGACTCCAAACTCCCTGGAGAACCACTGTAGAGTCATTAGATGAAGAAACCCACTTAGCCAAATCAAAACCTTTATTAGATTTTCTATTAAATGTATTTATATCACCGATATCACTTTATGAGCATGAGTTATTAATCGTTCTTTGTATGGGATCTAAGTAGCATTATTCATTATTTGGGAAACAAATAATACACAAATAATAGGCGTATTATTTGTTGACCCATATTATATGGCCATTTTATACGGTGCCATGTCAGCAAAAACAGGGTCCCACATAACTGTTCAGTTTTTTGATGAAAAAACATTCTGGATCGAAAAAATTTCTATATAAGCAAGCAACGCTGCCTCTTGGACACATTTGACACTTCAAAAGGTGAGCAATGTGGAGAGAAGATTTTACCAAAAAAGGCTATTGTCTTCATAAACAAAATTTGAAAAAATAGTTCTAAAATAGATAGATAAAAAATAATTTAAAGTGTTAATGATACAAATTTGACAAATAATTTTATTTTTAGGGTCAAATAGTATAAGCCTTGTATGTTGTGTAGAGCTCTGTCTCTCACTCTTTGCAAGGGGTTTGTTTTATAGGAGTCACTTGATATGTGCTCAATTAACTGACACTTGGAAGCAAATTAGTGATATAATTTAGGGTATTGCCATTGTGTGCAAAATATACTCACATGAGGTAATCGGTTTGAGGAATTTAACATAATAGAGGTTATTTTGATTTAGTTTAGTGTTCAATTTTGATGTGCAAAATTTTTCTCACTTTAAAGTGAACATAGGTAGACATTTTTATGTCATGTGTAGAGCCATCACACTATGCTCTCAATGGAATTAAAATTTAGGAGTATCATGTCCAAATATATTGTTATTTAATTATATTTATTTGGATTGCAAGATCTATCGTACTACCTGATCATATACGTGCTTGAATTGCAGATAGATAATCACTTAAGGATCTATGGTGGAGTGTGAGAACTTCATGTTCACACTTCAGATAGATATGATAATCGTCAAGATTTGTGATTGATTATCATTTAGCAATGTCACTTGTAGCTTATGTAGCTTGTGCATTGTTGTAATGATAATCATTTCCAAGACTTGATAAATATTGTCCATTAGCGTAATGTAGATAAATCAATATAGTGCAATGTGAAACAATGTGATCTATATGTATTGTTTTGTATAAGTGATTAAGATTATCAATTATCGTAATGTATGAAAGCCAAAATCTTGCACTTTAGATAAATTGATGTAGTAGGATGTGAACACAGTATGATTGAAATGTTTTGTTTTACATCATTATGTCATTTTTTATTTGGAATGATGTGGATTGATTGTTATGACATGATACATAAAGAACGATAGACCATCATTGCTGATTGTGAATTGATAATGTAAATTGATTTTGGCCATGAGATTGATAGATAGAGTGTGAGTCTAATTGATAATGTAGATATATTCTGATCATTAGATTGATAGATAGAGCATTGCTTGTGTTCTTTGATGCTTAGTTTTATTTTTGACCTCAAAATTGATAGTTGAATTTGTTGCTACCAATGCATTATCCTTGTGCAACATGGTGAAAGGACATGAGTGGAGTTATGTGCACGAGTTGTGTGCCTAAAAGAATACATCTCGGTTGAAATGCAAGTCGTGTGGCCATGAGTTTAGTGGTAATGCGACTAGAATCAAAGAGCATTTGTTTAAAGTCCCTAGCAATGTGTTGGAGTGTATAGCCGAGCCCAAAGATGTTCATGTTAGATATCCCAAATACTCACGCAAAGCAGAAAAGATTATTGCAGCTAAAAGGAAAGGTAGCTCCTTTAAAGGAGTTTCTACAGATGTTGAAATGTCCGTTGACAATGAGGAAATGGAGCATGTGTTTATGCAAGTAAATGAGTAATGTTCTCCTCAACCTACTCCTCTCGATAGGTATGCCTCAATGTCAGCAGCAGAGCAGGCCCTAGCACAATCACATCATGCAAAGCATCATCCAATCATCAGGTGCTATATGGAGCATTCCATAAGTAGTGGCTGCTTGAGTTTCACTCGAAATGGATGCAAACCTTTTTGGCGTGTGGTATACCATTCAATGATATGCACAACCCCATATTTCAAGATGCTTTGATGAGCACGGTTAAAAAAGGGTTTGTGTTTCTTGGTTACAACAAGATGCGCATTGAGTATCTAGATAAAGTGAAAGACAATATTGAAGCCGAGTTGAAGCCATCCGCATGCACACGATGGTGGATTTTGTTCTTGCCTATGGTTTCACCATAGTGTTAGATAGATGTACTAATTGTTAAAATAATTCATTGATCAATGTGATGCTTATCAACCCTAGGAAGCTATTGACATCTCGTTGAAAGAGAAGATGAGCGACTATCTGGCAAGGACGTACTAGCGTGCAATAGCAAGGGTAGGTGGACCAAAGCATGTGATTGCTATAGTCACAGACAATGCATCCAACTTTAAGGTTGCAGGAAAGGCTATCCAAGCTAAGTATCCATAGATTACTTGGGTGTTATGTGCAACGCATACTCTTGATTTGCTTCTAAAGGACATTGGTAAAATTTCTTGCATAAAATAAACTATACTCGATTGTAAGGTCTCCACCTTTCTAGCAGCCATGAATAAACTCAATGCTTAAGGAGAAAGCATTGGTCTTACCATCAGGTAAAAACACTATCACAAAAGAAATAAAAAATGGTATTTTTGGAATCTTAAGAACAACAAACTCTGGGTTAGGAATTTTCAGAATTAAAATCAAACAAAAACTGACCCCGCTAGTTCCACCGGAAGGTTCGATGTAAATTAAATTGTAAAGAAAAATTGGATGGTTGCAGTAATCATTTAAGCATAGACTTGATGGTTATAGTAATCATTTAAGCATAGACTTTTACAAAGGCCTCCTAGATATTTTCCCAGATATTTATGAAATTAGCAAAAAATAACAAAAAAATTAGCAGGGTTGATTTTTTAAATCAGGCAGGCTGCTGTGGGAGGAGGTTGCAGGACCTGTTAGGGACAGGAATAGCAGCAGACGATGCCTTCTTGAGCTTGGGGCATGCTTGAGCTGCAAGCAGCTCGCTGCTCCAGCCAGGGAATGTCCAAAAGGCCCAGAAAAAGTATAAATAGGGCCCTAGGCCTCTCATTCTGACTTAGACTCAGAGTTGTGGCCATTTCTCTCTCACATAGAGAGAACTCTACTAAAAAATCACTAGAGAGCAAAAACTGTAGCTGATTATCCATGATAATTAGCATAATCTCTTTTTAATTAGCAAAATTATGCTAATTTATCTCTATTTTCTTAATTAATTTAATTAATTAGGAAGATTAAACTTACCTACAATATAAATTACTCTCTTAATTCTTAATATTCTACTGATTATCTAGATTAAGATTAGGAATATTAATCTAATTAATTATGAAACCATATTAGGACCGAAATTAATATTTTTGGTCTTAAATTAAGGGTAATTATACTAATTAAACTTAGATTAATATAAGAAAATGATCAGAGCTGGCTTAAACTATCAAGAGGCAAGAAAAATTATCTCTTAATTTTTTGATTAGTTTCTATAATTAATTATGTAAAAATTACCTATTTTATATCAAAAATTGATGGAAAATTAGCTCAAAAAACCTTAAGTTAATTATCACAATTAGGAAATACTATTAGGAATACATGGTAAACTACTCATTAATAGATAACTAATCTAAGTATTTAATTGAGCTGAAATTAGTTTTTTTTAGCATAAAATTAAAGGGGGAAATTAGTAAATAATGTTAGATAATAACATGCTATTTGTCAAAGTTATTTTATATTATAAAAAATCTGTGATAATTATCATAAGGTTAGAAAATGAATATATCTATTTATCTAAGTCAAATTAGATTAATTTTAGCTAAAAATTAAAGGGAGAAATTAGTAAATCATGTTAGATAATTAGGTGCTATTTATCAAAGTTAGTTTACATAATAAAGAAGCCGTGATAATTATCTTAACATTAGAAAATTAATATAACTAATTATCTAAGTTAAATTAGACTAATTTTAGCTGACAATTAAAGGAGGAAATTAGTAAATCATGTTAGATAATTATGTGCTATTTCTCAAAGTTATTTTACATGATAAATAAGGTGTGATAATTAATGTAAGGTTACAAAATTAATATAGCTATTTATCTAAGTCAAATTAGAGTAATTCGAGCGAAAAATCAAAGCAGGAAATTCGTAAATCATGTTAGATAATTAGCTGCTATTTATCAAAGTTAGTTTACATGATAAAAAAGCTGTGATAATTATGTTAAGGCCATAAAATTAATATAGTCCTTTATTTAAGTCAAATTAGACTAATTCTAGCTAAAAAAGAAAGGGAAAAAATTAAATTGGAAAAGTAAATGATAATTACCAAAGGTCAAAAATATTATTATCTACTTGTGATGATTATACCATAGTTAATTAGTCAGTTAGAAAATTATAATTGACCAAAATCTCTATTTTTAGCTAAAGATTAATTAAAATAAATAGACTTTGTGGTCAAAAGTTTCTAGGAAAATTATAATAAGTGTAAATCAATGATAAAAAGGTGAGGAAATAAAATCTTTAAGAGAAAAAAAAATATTAAGCTCAAAATAAGCAGATTTCAAGCTTAAAATTTGATGGGAAAATTAGGAAAAAGATATAGAAAATTGTAAGAAAATTAGGAGATCTTAGAAAACCCTTAGGGAAGCTTTGGAAAAAGTTATCATACCTATGTAGGCAAATAAGAATTTACTAGGTTAATAATTTTTCAATTAAGACTACAAATTTAACCTTGACTGGGTTAAGATTGAATACAAAGGTTAAGTTTAGCTTTTGGATAATTTACCTAATGATTAGACGTCCTTTTTTTTATAAGGATAAGAAGTTATGGCACTTAAAAAGATTCGAGCAATCCTACATCTAACAATGAGGAAGAAGCTCCAAAAAGAACTAGAGCGTCGCATGACGACGAAGCCGAGCCTAATAGTAGGCATACTGATGAGAGTGTATAGGCCCCGATACTACAAAAAATGCCAGACCAATGCTAGGTGGATCTTCGTTATAATTAAGTTTAGTTTATTCAAGATTTTCTTTAATTGTTAACATTGCATACTTAAAGAGGGAGTAAGGAATTAGGAAAAGTAAAATTGACCGAAACGGAAGACATCTTCCAAGACACCAATGAGCACTTGTTTGTAAATTAGGAAGGAAATGTTTGGGATAAGGTTGATTGACTTAGGAAAGAATGATTGGTCAATGGTCATCCTTAAGACAGCTTGTCTCAAGACACCTCTAATTCCTTGGAATATTTTCACTTTAGGTGATGAGTAATGATGGCTGGTCAGCTACTACTGATGAGTCGATTTCCCCCATGTACGTGGAGGCTGTACCTCCTACATGTGTATGTTTGTAGATACTACTTAGGATACCATTTTTATCATAGGGGAACTGCCCGGTTGTATGCGCAAATGGTACAGACGTATGGGTGCCCCAAACTTTTGGTGATGGGTTTCCACTCTGTTTATAAATAAGGAAGGGTGTTGTTTGTTCACCCATGTATAGGTGTGCTTGAGACAAGTGGAGTACGTGTCAAGATTTTTCAAGATATATTATAAGTGACCGTACCTTGTCTTAAGTCTAAAGATGTTTTTCTAAAAGACTATTTTTAATGCCGATTTCAATGACTTGTCTTAATGAATAACTGTGATGAGAAGTTAAATAGGAATCCATTATTTTAAGTGTTAAAACACATGTGGTAGTAATTAGGAAACAAAAGGATCATGTGTGAGTGTGGGGTGGTGATTACTCAAGGTTGTCAATCATGGACGGGTGGACCTCGTTACTTAGGTAACTATCCATTCCCGCACACGAAAAACATTTAGTAAACTTCTCCAATTGGAAGAGGAGTTCACTGATGGCTGTGTCCTCACATCTATTAGGGGAAAAAAAAGGTTGGTTGAGAATACCTTAGCCCAAATTGTTGAAGTTATAGGAGTGAAACAGTCTTAAATTTTTAAATGTTGTCACGTTTTCGCTGTGAGACAGGACTTGGTCTTTCTTCTAGGGCTATGGACCCAAGCTATTGTCAATGGAAAAGGTCTATTCCCTGGATTTTTCTTGTTTAGAGACTCTGAATTTCAATAGATCTAGATACCTGTCAAGGACCCCATCCCAATCTTGGTCTTGGTGGGTTGGGGATCTCACATCGATGCAAACCATGTGGTAAAATTTATGACAACATCAATTTTTCTATGCTCTTTTTCAAACAAAGTTGCCAATAAAACATTTTGTGCAACAAGGTTTGATATCGCATACTATGTTCTTGTCACCTTGCAAGAAGTGAAGCTTGCATTGATTGAAATAATAGCCGATAGACGATGGGATACATGGCTCAACAACTATGCTACCTTTCATGATGTAGCTACAGGATGTGCACACCTTGTCAACTCGCCAGTTTTTGGTGTAATGTGGAGAGGATTGTCACTTTGGCAAAACCATTTGTAGATCTTTTGTGAACTATTGATAAAAAATCTTTTATCTTTGGATGAATTTATTGGTATATTCCTTACGCAAGGTAACAGAGCACGTTGCCTTTGGTGCAAAGGATAAAGCTTCCATAATCACAACTACCAACAAGCAACGGGTGCAATTACATATGTCGTTGCATGGTGCAACATTTGTATTACATCCTAAATTCAAAATGCATCACTAGTTTGCCAATAAAGAAGCCATGACCAAATTCAAAACAATGTGCTCCTAACTCTTAAGACATGAGGATAGAAGAGTAGCTTTTCATCTATAAGTTGATTATGCTAACATAATTGATATGTTTCAGGATCCATGGCATATAGATTATATTGACAAAACAAGTGCGTCTCTATAGTGGAGAGAGAATGGAAGGAAGAAGGTGGAGCTGCAACATATTGTGAGAAGGGTTTTATCAGTTACTGCATCAAGTGAAAGATGTGAGAGAAACTAGTCAGCATTCGAATTATGCATACCAAAGAATGAAACTGGCTTGGTGTATATATTTTTTGAAATATGAGACTTATCTATAAGCCTCTAAACATTGCAACAAGATCAGCACAAAAGCACTACGGTGTCTTCCAAGCCTACGAAACTATTGCTGTAGAAGTTGATGACGGATTGCTGTAGCCACAAAATGCTTGGATACGGATGAAGTAGACAATATGGTTGGTGCATTTGATGTCGATGATGATTTGTGACTTAAACCTTGTAACTTTTTCTCATTTTGATAACAGTGCACAATGGAATACAATGCTATGCTACTTCATGTTCACCTCTCTCTCTCTCTCTCTCTTTTTTTTTTTGGGAAAACTTGCTCTTTATATTACAATAATTTACGATCTGCTATCACACTGACAGCTTTTGTATGATCCATATCACTTTGTCTGTGAAGGCTTGATCTGTTAAAGAGAGAGCATCTTCCATCATCCTATCTCTAATGACAAACATGGGAACTGTATGATTGACACTCTGGCCCCGATCAAATGTACATTGATTTCTCATATTCCATACAAACCATAAGAACCATACTCTGAAGGACTGTAGTGCAAACTCAAGTGCTCGATCTTCTGGGATTTGGAGCTTGAAAAAGGTCATCTGATACCTAGATATGGAGATCCCCCAAGCATCATACCACATCCATTTTGCCCACTTCCACCATTCCATAACAAGCTTGCATGACCAGAATATATGTGTAGTGGTTTCACGACAAGAGCATCTGATGCATTTTCCAGAGGTAATACCCTTTTTCTTTAGATTCATGGCAATGGCCAATACACCTGTGAGAGCTCTCCACAAAAAAAGCCTGAATTTAAACTGGTTAGGAATCAACCATACATCTGCAAGAGTTTTTTGCCACCAATATGCATCTTGATGAAGGGACCATTGTGAATTACATCTTACAAAAATATTTGGTTTTGGTAACAACAAAGCATAAAAGACAGAGGTGTTAGCTGTCCACCAATTAACTGCCTGATTAGGAATGTTCCAATCCCGATGTCGTTCTTCCAGATTGAGAGCATCTCTAAGAGGCAAACCGTGAATCTGAGCACAAAGCTGATGCCAAGGTATTCTGAAGCCAAACCCTAGTCTATATTGTCGTTTGGCAACCGAAAAGAGTTTCAAGTCGAGGTTAGAATCAACCATCTGTTGAATTTGATTAAGACCTTTTCTGTGCATCGACAATGCAGCCTTACCCAACAACCTGGCTGGTGGGGTTTTAAAAGCAAAGCTCCAGAACAAGCTCTCCTCCCCCAATGAGTTCCCTGTACACCTAGCCCTACCTTGCCAGACCAAAGCAGAGCATATCATCTTCCAAGAAGATATTAGCATACTTGACACATCATATCCTGTTTTAAGAGGAGCAGCTGAGAAAACTTTATCCCAGGCTGACATATTCCAGATTCCATGGAAGTAAACAACTGATTTGTGAACCAGCTTCCACAAACATAAAGCCCAGTCAGTATCATAAGCTAGCATATGCTTGATAAGGGAGGCCCTCCTAGCCTGAGCATGGACCTGTAGATTCAAGATGTTTAAGCCTCCCTGAGAGTATAGTACTGCAATTTTTCTCCAAGCAACCAAAGCATTGGAAGATCGAGAGGAGTTCCACAAAAACTTAGCCAAGACCGAGATGCATTTCTGAAGCATTTTATCAGACCAGTTGATCAAGGGCAAGTAAAACAACAAATAAGGCATGAGAATACTCTGAACGATTCTGAGCCTGACATGTAAAGGCCATTCATCACAGTGCCAAGAAGAAAATTTAGCCAACACTCTCTCCAGAACCCACTGTTGCAAGCGTTTCTGAGAGACCATGACCCCAATTGGGTAGCCAAGGTGTCTAAAGACATGACCCTTAGGAATTCTTTTCCCAGACCAAATCAGAGAGTCAAATTCTCTTGCAGATATGTCAATCAAAGAAGACTTGCATAGGTTCAGTGTAAGACCAGCCGCAAGAGCATACATATCTAGAGTTTTCATACATCTGTGAATGTTGATGTTGTGGGCCTTCAAAAATAGAAAGGTGTCATCTGCAAACCCTTTGCCCGGGATATCTTTACCTCCTAATTTGAGAGTTTGCAAATAGCCCTGTTGTGCCAATTGATCTATGTATGCATACAGCGAGTGGGAGGCCACAACAAAAAAAAGGGGGCTAACGGGACATCCTTGTCTTACCGATCTGGAAATGTATATTTTGTCCGAGAGTCTACCATTAATGATCAATCTAGAATAAGCATGTTCACCAAGCAGAGATATACACCTGCTGATCCGAGGGCCAAACCCCATACCTTGCATGGTTTGCTGCACAAAGTCCCACTGCACTGTGTCAAACGCCTTAGCAAAATCTATCTGAAACATTACCATGTCTTGTTGTGAAGATAGGGCATGCTCTATGCCCAGCTGAACCGTCAAAATGTTATTGAATATTGACCTCCCTCCAATGAAACCTGTTTGAGCTGGGTGAATGTGTTTTCTGAGTTCGGGCCCAATCCTGAGAGCAATGGCTTTTGCGAGTATTTTATACAGTATCCCCATCATGGTGATAGGTCGCCAGTCCGCTAGGGTTTTAGAGAAGGTTATTTTGGGGATGAGTTTGATGATGCCCTGTTTGAGTGCACGATCCATGTTTTGGGAGATCCACACAGCATTAATAAGTGGAACCACAGCCGCCTTCAATACATCCCAATATGCCATCATAAATTCTTTGGACAATCCACATAATCGAGGACTTTTGTCATTAGGAAGCTTTTTCAAAGCAAAATACAATTCTGACTCCTCAAAGGGTTGTTCCAGTCTGGCTGCTGTAGAGCTCTCCACACATGGTTTGACTGCATTCAACAAGGTTTCGGTAGCTAATTTTCTGTCAGGAGATTGGAGAGGCGGAACATTCAGCACTTCATTAAAATGGCAAGTGGCTAAATCAGCAATTTCTTTTATCTTGGTTAGTGGAGGCCCATCCCCATGGTGGAGTATTGTGATATGTTGTCTGGCTTTATTGTGCTTTAATTTCTTGTAGAACCCCTTGGATGAATCTGTACAATCTGCCAAAACCCATTGCCTGCACAAGATCCTGGCTTTTCTTGCCTGATTTTGTTCCTTAGCAAATATAACATCTCTGGATGTCCTTAGTGCATCCAAATCGGTTGGACACAATGTGGGTTATGCCAGCTTTATGCAACAACTGTTTAGCTGATGCTTGAGCGCCAATAACCACCTGTTTGGATTGTCTGGCTACTTGTTTACCCACACTCCGAATACATGATTGCAATCGAGCCAGGACATGAAGCCATATTAACAGAGGGTTATCATGCAACTGGTGAGCATTGGCAACAGTAACGTGAACTTGTGATTTAAACTCTGGATGATTCAGCAGCGAGTTGTTGATCATTAAAGGTCTGGAGTACCCAAACTCATTCGAAGGAGACTGCTCTAGATTGGAGAGAGTAAGAACTAGGGGAAAATGATCCGAAAGTGCTGTTGCAACATCCACAAACATGTCATCATTATTAGGTAGCCAATCAACCCCAATGTAGTAAATTCTGTCCAGTCGTGACCAAGAGGCATCATGAGAAAGAGAGTGAAAGGTAAAACCAGTAGACAGTCGAGAAGCCGACGTCCAAGCATCCTTAAGATGAGCTTGGGCTTGAAGGTGTGTCCAGGAAGGAGTCTCAGATATTGGCATGACAGAGCCCAAGGAGGTAGTGTGGGCACCTTGTTGTACCATATTGAAGTCCCCCTCGATAATGCCTTGAGTCCACGTGAGATCTCCTAGCCATTTCCAGAGAGGGATCCTTTTATTGGAAAGATTATCTGCATAAATATTGACCAGCTATATGTGGCCAAATTCTGAGTGTATATGGAAAATCGAGCATTTGCTTGATTCATGGTCAAGGATCCATTGGGGCTTGAGAGAATCTCGAATGTAAGTAAGGGTACCGGAGTACTGGCCTTTTTACCACCATAAAACACTGTATATCCTTTATAGTGCATACAGTCTCCAGCTCTGTGGTGCAGCTTATGTTCTTGCACCATACATACATCCAACTTTGAGCTAAGCAACCAATTATGAAAAGAAAATAGCCTTGTGGGATGGCTTAACCCCTTAACATTAAAGGATGCTATCTTCATGAGGGAAGAGGGGTACTGAGAACTAGCTGGGTATCTTCATCACTTTCCTCAGTCATGTGCACCTCCAGATTAATAGGCGGGGATTCTTTGGGTTTGGATATGGAATGTTGCGCTATCACCGAGTCGATAGCAGCTAGGGTGTCTGGGGATGGAACATCTTGCAACACATCAAAACCATTAGGGGAGGTGTACCCGGTGATACCTGGTTTAGCCCTGAAAGCTCGTTTGGAGAGTTGAAATCCATCAACATCTACTAGCCTTTTCCCCTTGTCAATAGGGCGAGGGTTTTTAGAAGAGCTAGCCTGGTTCCCTACATGCGATTTTATGGATGAAGATTGCTGAGCGACTTTGGGATGTCCCGATGGAGTAGATTTCAGAGTTGTTTTGTAATGTCCAGGTGGGGTAGCATAGATAGGAGTGTCAGGTGGGGAGGAGGAAGGAGCCTGTGCCTTATCCCCTATCTGATAGCTCAATTTGCTGAATATTTGCTGCTTGGGAACCATATGTTTACTGCCTGGGTAAGAAGGAATCAGTTCTGCTGAGCCTTTGGCCAATCACTACAAGAGGCTATTCATATTAGCAACGCTCACACAGCGACGCTCAAAAAAAAATTCCCTGCGTCGCTATGAGCGTGGCAAATTTACAAGTAAATTTGCGACGCTCATAGTGACGCCGGATGGGCTAAAAAAAATAACAGAGAGCGCCCAAAAACTCAGATCTCAGATCTGAGTTTTTCGGCGCCCTCAAGCAAGGAGCAGGTAACGCTCTCCCTCTCTCTCTCTCTCTCTCTCTCTCTCTCTTTCTTCTCCACACACACACACACACACACACACACACACACACACACACACACACACACACACACACACACACACACACACACACACACACGAGGAGAGGAAGGAGAGCCAAGTATGCTCCTTCCCTCTCCTCACTCTCATGTTCCCTTCCCCTCTTTCTCTCTCCCTCTCTCTCTCTCTCTCACACACACACACATAGTGTTTTTGAGAGAGAGAGAGAGAGAGAGAGAGAGAGAGAGAGAGAGAGAGAAAGAGTACAAACATAAACAAAAACGCACACACACATACATAAACAAAGAATGCACACACACATTGAGAGAGGAAAAGAGAGAGAGAGCATGCATAAACAAAAAACGCACACATTGAGAGAGGAAAAGAGAGAGAGAACATGCATAAACAAAAAATGCACACACTGAGAGAGGAAAAGAGAGAGAAAACATGCATAAACAAAAAAACGCACACACATTGAGAGAGAAAGAGAGAGAAACTAATTTAACGTCGTAGGAAACTAATTAAAATTAAAAGACCTAAAGATCTAGCCGACGAGGAGTTGAACTCAAGACCTATTATTCAAGAGGGAAATGGCATAACCAATCTATCATACTTGGCATGGGTGATAGAAAGGTTATACCAGTTATCTCTTTTTATTGGCACACACATCCACACACGCGCACACACACAAGAAGAAGAGAGTTATAACGTCGTAGGAAACTATCCTAAAAGACGTTAAAGATTAGGTTAGATATAGATTTACGTTAAATTAGATTTAGGTTTATTTAAGTTAAATTAGATTAGATTTAGGTTTATTTTTAGTTAGATTTACGTTTATTTACGCTAGATTTAGATTTACGTTATATTAGATTAGATTTAGGTCTCCATAGGCTGCGATGCCTGCATGAAGCGGGTGAAGAAAGCCCTCAATGGAATATAGGGTATTGCTGCCTTCACTCATGGTGAGCTCCGTCGATCCAAAAGTACTGGTGAAATGTCTTCAGAAGATAGGGAAGAAGGTGGATCTTCAGGGCGGCAAGAGTCACTACATCCCCGACAATGACCATCTAGACAACCTCTAGTCATTCAACAGCAACTTCAAAGTTAGTAACAAGAGCAAGAACGGTCCAAAGGGCCAATTGCTGTCGTCAGATGTGGATGGAGATGAGGCAGCGTCACCGCCGGAAGTTAACTCTCACATCTTTAGTGATGAGAATGCCAACTCTTGCCGAGTTATGTGAAAAATTATGTGTTAAATCAGTTTTAAGGTTCTTATAATCCCTGCTAGTTTAGTTCTTTGTTTTTAATATAACATAATTTACGTTAGATTTAGATTTATGTTATATTAGATTAGACTTAGGTTTATTTAGGTTTACACCACACACACACACACACACACACACACACACACACACACACACACACACACACACACACACACACACACACACACACACACACACACACACACACACACACACAAGAAGAAGAGAGTTTTAACGTCGTAGGAAACTATCCCAAAAGACGTTAAAGATTAGGTTAGATGTAGACTTACGTTAAATTAGATTTAGGTTTATTTTTAGTTAGATTTACGTTTATTTAGATTTACGCTTATTTACGTTAGATCGAGTCCACGCAAGAATTACTTACGGTTTAGGGTTTAGAGTTAAACGAACAGTGAAAAGATCTACTGTGAAAAGATGTTAAGATGCTGTGAAGTGCTACAGCTAGAGAAGAGGCAAAGGGGTTTTGTCCACTACATGCAGTGTCATGTAGACATGGGTCTGTAGATTTCTTGTACCCACAAATATAGTTATTGACCAATAAAGACGAGATTATAACCCGGTGGTTCTGATCTCCGTGCACCTCTAGACCGAGGTGTGCGGAGATTGGACATGACTAGAGAATGTGAGGTAGAGAGAGAGAGAGAGAGAGAGAGAGAGAGAGAGAGAGAGAGAGAGAGATAAGATGAAGAATGCCAATAGAATATTAAATTTGTTGTCCAGGTTATAAGATTTTTATCCTCATTATGAGTAGTGACGAGGATGTGGGACCGTCCAACCGAAACACCTATCTCTCAACGAGGGTCTTATGTCCTTGTAATCAATGCAAGCATGCTGTGCGACGGACAAGACGTGTTTCTCTGCAGCACGTTCGTGAATTTGGCGAGTTCGATCCATCTACTATAGATCGAGTTGTTGCCAATTATAACTCGTCGGACTCTGACGCTGGCCAACAAGCAGCAATCTTGCAACCCAATAGACGTGCTCGCAGGCGCTTTGGTCAAGCAGCATATGTGAGGCCACAAGATGTAGCCTCTGATAGCTCGGGGGATGATCATGCAGAGCACATTCCCAACGAGGCAATGTTTGAGCCCGAGATTGATGAAATGATCGAGACGATCATGGATTCAGAAAGGCTTATCTATGATGATATGAAAAGAGAAGCCGATACGCCATTGTATAATGGAGCACGTATATCTAGATTGAAAGCACGTATGTCTAAATTGCTCAAAGAGCACATACTACCAGCTGATACTGTGATGCCAGATTCTCGAGAGAAAGCAATAAAGATTTTTCAAAACTTGGGGATGGATTACAATTTGATCCATGCTTGTCCTAATGACTGCATTCTTTTCAGAGGGGAATACATAGACATGGAGAAGTGTCCGAAATGTGATTCCGAAAGATATCGAGTAGATCTCCACGGGACAAAAATTCCACAAAAGGTTTTGCAACATTTTCCTCTGCTTCCTCGCATCAAGCATTTCTTCGAATGTAAGTCCATGGCCGCCCTAGCATCATGGCATGAGGAGAATAAATCTTCGGATGGTGTGCTACGAATTCCTGCAGATTGCGCAGCCTGGAAACATATAGATGGAACATGGTCGGATTTTGCCAGAGAAGCTCAAAATTTGCGCTTAGGCCTGGCTATGGATGGCGTAAATCCATTTGGTCAAAGATCAACATCTTACAGTGTATGGCCCGTTGTCATCGTCAACTACAACATTCCCCCGTGGTTGACTACGAAGAAGGGGCACCTATGGCTAAGCTTGATTGTGCCAGGGCGATATAAAGTGGAGAATATGGATGTGTATCTTCTTCCACTATTGGAAGAGCTACAACAATTGTGGATTGGCATAGAGGTGGTGGATATGAGCCGACACACAAGACGACGGAATGCTTTGATCAGAGGCATTCTAATGTGGACCATGCATGACTATCCCCGGCTAACAGAATACTCAGGTGATCTATTGCCATTGAGGGATGTTTGTCTCTCGACATCCGTAACACAATCTACAAAGTTGCAAAGCTGGTGCAATGGATCTCACAAAAGGAGATCAACGTAGACTCCATACCATGTGCCAAACTAAATGCTGCGGAGCTTGTGTGCATGTTTGAGAAACATTTTCCTACTACCATGCTAACCATTCAGGTGCATCTTCTTGTTCACATAGTTGATGAGGTGGAAATAGCTGGCACAGTTCATTCCAGATGGATGTTCTTCTTAGAACGTTTCATGAAAACGCTTAAGGGATATATGCGTCAAAAGGCACGTCCGGAGGGTAGAATGGCAGAAGGTTGGTTGTTATTAGAGTCCCTAGTGTACATTGGAGAGTGGCTAGACGGATTTGATAAAGCCCGAGACACGCTATGGCGAACCATAGATGATGAGCGCATATCTGGGATTGTCATGTGCAATCTCGGTGTTGAGAAGAAGATGACGGAAGATCTAGAGGCTAAAATCAACCGATTTTGCATGCTTCACAATCCAGTGATGCAAAAGTGGATTTCACAATATGAGGATGCAAAGCAAGAGCGACAAAGGGCACGAATCGAGTGGAGACGGGGAAGACGACCACCGATGCACTATTCGACGGTTATGGAGAGCCTACCAACATTCATGAGCTTAAGATGGTTGCACAACCAATTGAAAAGCGCACAACAATGCGGTGACGAAGTGACTGAGGAAGAGTGGGAGTACTCTCGGGGTTGCGCGACCAAGGTAAGTTTGCAATGTACGACTAGCTAGTGACTTTATTTCTAAACGTTTGAACGGCCACTCATAATCTTTGTTCGTTGTAGTATAATTCATACACAGCAGCATGGTGTAAAGGTCGACATTTTAGGGTGGAACCGATCGACAAAAAGCGTTTTACTCAAGATTGTGGAATCATGGCAAAATTTGAACAGTCTAGTCGACGACGTTCCTCTGATGCAGATCTTGTGGTGGCGGAACTCACTTACTTCGGCACGCTACAAGAGATTTTGAGGATCGATTACAGAGGATTTTTTGTCGACTTGTTCGACGTGAAATGGTTCAAGATAATCATGGAGGGTCGCAACGCTACTGTGCGTAGAGGAGAGTCTGGTTTTCTTGAGGTGGATTCTACTAAGAAATGGACTGACCTAAGAGACACTTTTGTACTACCCGAGCATTGTGAACAAGTAAGTATGTAAATAGTTAACATCCCCCTTTTACAAGTTATGTGCTTGAAAGCTCTCATGTAAGTTATGTGGCTCTGGCAGGTAATATTTCATCCTACAAAGTCTACATCAAACTGGTGGTACGTCATAGAGGTAGCCCCTCGTAGTGCAAGGACGTATGAAGGTTACCATGTGCCAATCACAACGGCATCAATGGAGGAGATCAGAGAAGATGCTCAATCAGAAGCCGCTGCGGTGGTGCCAGACAAGCATCAAGATGCTACTACTCTATATGGGGTGCATGCAGAGGAGCTACAAAATGAAACAGAGGATATGTGTTTAAACGGAGAGCTCTATATAGATATAGGAAGTTATGCGAGGATGAGAGAGAGATCTCTTAAAGCCACAAATATTGTATTTGAACAATTTTGCTCCGTGTTGTAAAACCTCTGGCTCTCTAAGTACCTTCCATGGTGTATAACGCTCTTTTCTACTCGCGCTCACATCTTTTGATTGAAAATTCCGAGTTTTCGACTTGCCTCTTCTATCACTCAATTCATTGCGTCATTGTATTTATATGCGTCATTACGTCATTGTATTTAATGGTCTTTGCATCATTGTCTACTCTATTCATTCAATATTAAGTTTAAATATTCGTGTGTTTAATGCAGGTATGGATGATGAGGAGTTTCTTTCTTCTTTGTCACCGCAACAGAGATAGTGGTACGTGGAGCGTCATCGCTCTGGCGCATCATCGCGCGTTCCTACTCCATCTGCATCTCCCTCTCTTTCGGAGCATTCCGCGCGCTCCGAAGGTTCGGCATCGACGAGACGATCTTCACACTCGTCTAGACACCGGCTCTCTAGTGGTGGCGGTGGCGGTTGTTGTGGGGATTCCGCCGCCGATGCCTCCACACCGCCTCGTGTTCGACGAGGCTCTTTACCCTCCCCTTCTTTGCCCGCCCCCACACCAGCCACAGCATCGCCATCTACGCCAGGTTTTGCGCGGCTGACTGTTCCTAGCAGCTACACACCTCTACCTACTCCGCCAGGAGCCACCCCACTCGACACTCCTCGCTTCGGGGCCCAGACGCCGGTGGAGACACCTGACGTCCGTACCCCCATCGACACGCCACTAGAGACCCCTGCCGGGACACCCAGGTTCACGCGTGACCGGCCAGAGGGCTTGCCTTACTCCGTCGACTTCAACGGCGGCATCATCATGGATGATGACGGCAAGAAGGTGATCTCGCGCATGCGTGGTCTTTGCTCTCAGTTGTTTAGACACTACATACTAAACAAACGGAGTGAAGTACCAAGTGATTTAAAAAACAGAGTCATCAGCATACTTCATGATGAGTTTCCCGTTCCAACACGGGATCAGCGCTTCAGTGAAGACCTGATGAAGATTCGAATGTGCGAATATTGCAAACACAAGCGTTCCGAAGTGCAAAAAGCAATCAAGCATGGGTGGAATAGGCCAGATTGGCTGGCCAAAGAAGATTGGAAGAATGCGAAGAAAGCAGCGCGCGAGAATCCCGACAAGTGGAAGCAACAAAAGGATGCAGCCAGAGCGCGAATACTGCAAACACAAGCGTTCCGAAGTGCAAAAAGCAATCAAGCATGGGTGGAATAGGCCAGATTGGCTGGCCAAAGAAGATTGGAAGAATGCGAAGAAAGTAGTGCGCGAGAATCCCGACAAGTGGAAGCAACAAAAGGATGTAGCCAGAGCGCGAGTAGAGGCAGGGAGCTCGCACCACTTGGGGAGCGGTGGATGGGCATCATTTGAGGCCGATTTTGTAAGTGTTTTCGCATTGCTCTTTATGTTCGATAGTTTAGGGTTTATGAGTTTTTTAATTCTAACATAATGAAATCTTTGTATGTTTTGACAGTGGTTGATGACAGGACGTGATCCCACACCGTACGAGCGTGAGTACGCAGGCAAGAAGGGCTTAAACGCCCTGATGGACATTCTCAGTTCTCGCGGCGGCATGGTTAGTATTAGGGTTTACTCTTTTCTATTTTTTGTATTGTTTTATAAATGTCGTTATATGTTTATACTTACTGAAAACTGTTTTATTGTCTTTTTTTGCAGAATCCGACAGATACGCCGCTTGGACGCGATGAGACGTCTGACTAGACGACATCAGTTTAGCCGTAGCTAGATAGCATTAGTTTAGGGTTTCTCATAGCTTATGTATCATGAGACGGATTTTATACGTCTTTTTGAACCATGTATATTATTACATTTGTCACCGCGGTTCATTTTGCCAATCAATTCTTTATGCCTATGATGTTGTACAATTGTCATTATTACATTTGCCAATCAATTCATTTTGCCTATGATGTGTACAATTGTCAATTTTACGCTTGTCAATTTTGCAAACAATGCGTCTTGTGGGTGACTATTTTGGGTCTATTATCTACCCTTGCACTTTTTTTAAAAAGTGAATCAAGTACAATATGGTTGATGGGTGGCAGGGCATTCAATGCCCTGCCACCAAAAAAAATTTCTCTCGGGCGTCGCTATAACCGTCGCTATTTATGGCTCTGGAGCGTCGCTATAGACTTCTGTGTAAGCGTCGCTATGAGCGTCGCTATGAGCGTCTCTATATAGCGACGCATATCGCGACGCCTATAGCGTCGCATATAGCGACGCTCTCATAGCGACGCTATTAGCGACGGTTTTAGCGACACCGGGGGATATAAAACCCAGTGTATTTCCGTCGCTAACAGCGTCACAAGAGCACACAACCTCTTGTAGTGAATGTAGGACAATTTTTTGAGAAGTGTCCCAAAAGACCGTAGTGGAAACATGAGCCAGCTGAGTTACCCCATTTTAGGTAGATAACCAATCTGCCAATAGATTCCAATTCGATTTCCAATGTCTGGGGCATGCTATGGTCCATTTGCCACATCACACATGCTCGATTTCTATTAGGACACTTGATAGTGGGGGCAAACAGTACTTTGCCTAAAGATGCAGCAAGATCACTCATAGTAGGCCATAGAAATGCCGGCAAATCTACAAATTCAACCCAAACCGGGCATTTGGAAAGCAAATCCTCCTTAATTTGTTTCACTGGTTGCCAAGGAAAGACATGTACCACTTGGCCACATAAGATGATGGTCGAGGTGGTTTTGAAGGATTGTTGATCTTCTACCTTGAAGAAAAGGACTTCGTATAGCCCTGAGCCATTGTAAAATACCTTGTCCACGGCAACCCTCCTAAACCCTTGATCCAAGTGACCAGCTATCTCATTCAAAGCAGGTAATTTCCCCGTGAATTACAAGACGATAGCCCAAGTTGTGAAGACAGACACCTGGCTGAGCACTACATTTGCAGGCAAGGTTACTTTGTGCTGACCTTGTACTTCAGGATCCGTTGTAAGAGTATCCTGAATGCTAAGGGCAAGAGTTTCTTTATCCAGAATCGTTTCTGACACAGAAGAGGATGCTGCTGCTTCACGAGGGTTAAGTAGGAATGCAGAAGGAAGTGCCATGGATGCTCTCCTTATCACTCTCTCTGTCTCTGTGCTGTCGTTTTTTACTGCGCTATCTTATTTGACTTCCTCGCGAGCCCTGTGGAGACTCGTTAGCCTCAGGAGACCATCGCGTGCCTCTCTCTCTCTCTCTCTCTCTCTCTCTCTCTCTCTCTCTCTCTCTCTCTCTCTCTCTCTCTCTCTCTCAAGTTTTATAAACAGTTTTGTAATCAATTTCGCAATTATAGTTTAATTTAACACAATGTCTTTCCAAAAAAATACACACAGAGGGAGATGAGAGGGCACAATGTAGTTTTGAGATTACAAAAAATTTGATACAATACATTGGCTTTTTGAGAAAATAGACAGGTTGAAGTGAGGGGATGACTTCAGCCAATGATTGTGCCAGTCCGTCCAGTAGGTCATCTATCTAGAACTCAACACTTCTAAGCTTAGAACTTGACTAGTATGAAGGTCCTTGTTGTGAAGGACCACCCTTGTCTGGTAGAGGTCTATACAAGGAGGCATATCGTTCAAGCTTTGCTTGCGCATCCACCAGCTCTATCTCAAGCTCAAGGATTGAGCCGTGTAGCATTTCATGTAAAGAATGAGGATGCAAGAGAGCTACACAAGACAAGCACAAAGCACACAGAGATGGAAAGCTTCTTCTTCTTCCTTACAGAAAAGAGAGTACAAAATGACTAAGTGCTAAAGCTGAAAAGTAGCACATATGTACATGCGGTCACTAAGTGTGAACTCGCTAGAAGCATACTAGGCTGGCACTATAAGTGTAGTCCAGCTGTAGAATCACTGGCAGAGATCCTCCGTGTCGGTCACCTAACGCGCCAGTGAGTAAATGCCGTAAGCGGCCAAAACCCGTAGTGGATGCCAGCTCAAGGTGTAGAGCTCGACATCTCAACACTCCCCCTCGAGCTCTGCATGTCGCAGAGTCCAAGCATAGTCCGGAAACGTCGAAGCTTCTCAGCTCCGAGGGCCTTGGTAAAGATATCCGCTATCTGCTCCTCTGTGCTGACGTAGACCAAGTCGATGTCGCCCGCCAACACTCGCTCTCGAACGTAGTGGTAATGGACCTCTATGTGTTTGGTCCTGGCATGGAACATTGGGTTCCTAGCCAATTGCATGCTGCTGAGGTTGTCACAATGGATGAAAATCTGCTGGTCCACCTGCACTCCCAAGTCCTCAAGTAATGTGCGTAGCCAAGCTACCTCGCATGCCGCAACTGCTGCACCTCTGTACTCGGCCTCTGTGCTCGATAAAGCAACCGTAGGCTGCTTTTTGCTGCTCCAAGTAACAGCAGCACTCCCAAAAGAGAACATGAAGCCACTCGTAGATCTCCTATCAACAATGCTACCTGCCCAATCTGCATCTGTATACCCATACAATGCTAATGGTGCATCTGCTGCATAGAACAATGCGTAGTCAAGAGTACCTTGCACATACCTAAGTGTGCGTCGTACTCCATCCAAATGTGGCTTCCTCGGAAGCTGCATGAACTGACTCTCCAAGCCTACTGTGTAGCTCAAGTCTGGCCTCGTGATAGTCAAGTAGATTAGACTACCCACCATCTTCCTGTACATATTGACATCCTCAACAACATCATCCTTCTCTGCACTCAGCTTTGCATTCACATCCAAGGGAATGGAAATCGGCTTACAATCAGCCATACCATACTTTGACAACATGTCCAAAGCATACTGTCTCTGTGACAGCCATACACCCTCTGGAGTCCTGATCACCTCAATGCCAAGAAAGTAGCGCAACTCGCCCAAATCTTTCATTTCAAACTCCTGTTTGAGAAGACCCTTCACATGGTCAATCTCCATAGCATTGTCACCAACAATAATAAGGTCATCTACATATATGGTAATGACCACAATCCCCACATCACTCTCACGTACATAGAGTGAATGATCAGCATGAGCTCTCCTAAAACCAATACTGACAAGATACTTGGCAATCCTGTCATACCATGCTCTAGAGCCCTGCTTCAAACCATACAAAGCTTTGAGAAGTCTGCATACATAATCTGGGTAACCTGGATCGACATAACCAGGTGGCTGATCCATATACACTTCCTCTTGCAACTCACCATTCAAGAAGGCATTCTTTACATCCATTTGATGCATAATCCATCCTCTAGATGC
Organism: Adiantum capillus-veneris; assembly: GCF_014529385.1. Taxonomy (NCBI): domain Eukaryota; kingdom Viridiplantae; phylum Streptophyta; class Polypodiopsida; order Polypodiales; family Pteridaceae; genus Adiantum; species Adiantum capillus-veneris. The sequence goes on along the minus strand of NC_140949.1, from coordinate 113,905,329 downwards.
AGCCACTGCTATGATAGCTCTCACTGTCGTCATCTTTGCCACTGGAGCAAAGGTCTCCTCATAGTCTATGCCATACGTCTGTGCATAACCCTTTGCGACCAGCCTTGCCTTGTGACGCTCAATGTTACCATCAGCCTTATGCTTGGTTTTATACACCCATTTACAGCCAATAGCTTTCTTGCCACTTGGCAATGGCACCAACTCCCATGTGTCATTTGCTTCCAATGCAGCCATCTCTTCATTCATTGCATCATCCCAATGCACATTTCCAACTGCATCCTCAAAACATGTGGGCTCCACATCTTGTATCACCTTAGCCATGTAGGCTTGGTGATGCGCTAGATACCCATCATAAGTCAATTTCTGAACTGGATTTCTGACTCTATTAGATCTGCGCGGTCCTGGGTCACTCCTTTGCCCTCTAGCATCTTCTTGTACTTTCCTTACACCAGGTGTCCTGACAGCCGGAATTCCAAATTCCTCATCAAGACTTTGTTCAGAACCATCTGAATCCATGTCTACATGTGAAAAACCTGATGATGCATCAACCATAAAGGGAGGTTCATCAACCTTTTCCTTTCCTTTTCGTGATACATTCCCTGTACCTGTTGGTGGAGTAACCTGCGTACGTAGTCTACCATTCCATGGTTTCTCAACAGAGCCACGAGAAGAGGACTCTTGTGGTCCACTCAAAACCTGTGACTGTGGCCTCACATTTTGTACAACCACATCATCTTTTACATCAGCCCCAATAGTGCCATGTGCATTACTGTACCAGCTGCTCATCTCATCAAAGACTACATCTCTGCTCACTCGTAATTCTCATGTAGTAGGATTGTAGCACCTGTACCCCTTTTGTTCAAGGGAATATCCCACAAGAATACATTTCTCTGCTTTAGGATCCAATTTCCTACGCAACTCATCTGGTACATGCACGTAAGCTATGCAGCCAAACACTTTCAAGTGTGCCAAATCAGGCTTTGTACCTGTAAACTTTTCCTCAGGTGTTACATCATGCACCGCAGCTGTAGGTGTCCTGTTCATAATGTACACAGCTGTATTTACAGCTTCAGCCCAGAAATGATGAGGCATGTTCTTCTCATTCATCAATGCACGTGCAACCTCTGCAATGTGCCTGTTTTTCCTTTCTGCGACCCCATTCTGCTGTGGAGTATATCTGCATGTAAACTGCCTGTGTATACCATGCATTCGCAGAAAATTTGAAAAATCATTGGAGAAGTACTCTCCCCCTCCATCTGACCTCAATGTCTTGATTTGCATATCTGTCTCCTTCTCAATCATGACTTTGAAGTCTTGAAAGTGACCAAACACTTCACTTTTGTTACGCATGAAGTAGACCCATACTTTCCTTGTATGGTCATCAATGAAAGAGACATAATACCTGCAACCATGTATACTTGTAGTATCGGTTGGACCCCAAACATCTGTGTGCACCACCTCAAGTGGCCTTTTACATACATTGCGCTCATGTGGAAATGAGCCCTTTGACTGTTTTCCAAACTGTCATGCTGCACACACTTTATGCATACCATCCACCTTGAATTTGGGCAAACCTTTTACAATCTGTTTTGATTGCATGCTGCGCAATCTCTGCTCATTGACATGGCCAATGCGTTTGTGCCAAATGTCAACATCAGCCACAACACCTGTGCCCTGTGCAAATAATGCAGCTTTTACCTCAGGCATGTCTACATTCAACGTAAACATTCTGCCCACACATTTGCCCTCTGTGATCAGCTTACAGCCATTCTGGAAATCTTCTACATAACAGCCATTTGGATTGAAGCGAACCTGCAAACCCTGCTCAACCATTTGTCCAACAGAAACAAGATTCTTTGTAATGTTTGGGACATGAAGTACATCTGCTAAGTACTTTGATTTCCCACTCTTCGTATTTAGAGGTATGTCCCCTACATGAGCAATGGGGTGAGCTGTATCATCTCCTGTCTGCACATAGCCTGACACATCTGGTTTGCGCATATCTCTAAACCACTCTCCACGAGACGTCATGTGATTAGAGGCACCCGAATCCACATACCAAACATCATCTTGGGTGGAATTCTCTACAGTCATTGTATTCATTACATGCTGCATAACAAACATGCGCTCGTTTTTGCTGTCATCTGCATCTCTGCTAGTAGATGCATAGTTGCCCTGTTCTCTCTTTCTACTTGCTTTTCCCTTTGGACAGTCACGTGACATGTGACCTCTTTCACCACAAGTCCAACATTCTCTACTATCTGGAGTATGTTGCTGCCTGCTTGATCCTGCACCACGACCTCTTTGACTCCCCCTGCCTTGAGACTGGTTTCCCCTGCCACCTGTATTGTTTTGATTTGATTGACCTTCCAGAAATTGGCACCCTGCAACCCCTTGGGCCTCGACCACGACCTCTACCTCTACCTCTGTTGGAGTTAGAATAGAAGGCCTGTTCAGAATTATTTCTGCCATGAGAAGAAGATGTGTCAAGGTTCTTCTCCTCAAGAATAAGCATAGAAATCAAATCTTGGAACACGGGGATGTCGTCTCTTGTATTCATGGAAGACCTAAAATGTACATACTCATCTCCTAGACCATCCAAGCATGCACGGACAATGTCATCGTCTTCCACTGACACTTTAATAGATCCAAGAGCCTCAATGATACTCTTGATCTTCAAGGCATAATCATTGATTGAGAGGTTGTTCCTCTTAACCTGATTTAGCTCCGACTTTAGTTGAAGCTTCCTGGCCTTGGTGTTCACCTCGAACACTCTGCCTAAGTTTCTCCATGCAATGGCAGGGGTTTCAGCATCCTGTAGATAGCCCATCATGCCATCTGTAGTGCTCATAGACAGCCAATACATCACTTTGCTCTGGCCTTGTTGCCAGTCCCTCAAAGCTTTCCTTTGTTCTGCTGTAGCATTTGCCTCGGGAATCTCTGGTTCCTTTTCATTGTCTCCTTCTATATAGTCCCAATAACCTTTTCCTTTTAGGAAATTTGTTATTCTGAACTTCCATGCAGGGTAGTTATTTTTCTCAAGCTTCTCAGTAACAATCTGACTGAAACCGTCAGACATCTTGAAGCACTAAGACAAAATAGCTGCAATCTGCAAAAACCTGCAAATCTGCTGAACCTGCTATCATGGTTCCTGTAACGCTTTCTACACTCAACGAGTGTCCACAATCAAGCGTTTCACAACCACTGTACTTGTACAGTAAATCTCTGTATACTGCACTTTGGAGACCTGTTCAGAAACTTGTGCGAAAAACCCCTAAAACTTCGGCATCTGGTCGTGGATTGCGAACGAAGGGATTGTGATGCTCTTGCTCTCTTAGCCTCTCTTGCCTGCACCAGGCTCTGATACCATGTAAAGAATGAGGATGCAAGAGAGCTACACAAGACAAGCACAAAGCACACAGAGATGGAAAGCTTCTTCTTCTTCCTTACAGAAAAGAGAGTACAAAATGACTAAGTGCTAAAGCTGAAAAGTAGCACATATGTACATGCGGTCACTAAGTGTGAACTCGCTAGAAGCATACTAGGCTGGCACTATAAGTGTAGTCCAACTGTAGAATCACTGGCAGAGATCCTCCGTGTCGGTCACCTAACGCGCCAGTGAGTAAATGCCGTAAGCGGCCAAGACCCGTAGTGGATGCCAGCTCAAGGTGTAGAGCTCGACATCTCAACATTTCAGGTGTCTCTCTTTGGCTTGCAAGATCTTGTCCCTGGCTTGCTAATTCAATGAGTGTCTTTGACTCTTTCGCTCGGGGGGGTCACTTAATAATTATGTGATGATCACGTGAGTGCAGCAAAAGGGGTTTTAAATTTGATTTTTTCTCACATTTTCACATACAGTAGGGTACCATAAAATGGAGTTAGATTTTTTTTTAATAAATTCATTAGGAAAAGAGTGTATTTTATCTGCCAAAAATTCACAGATAAGGATTTTTACAAATAGTCCTTGAACACATGTGATATACACAATTTATACATAATGACCCCCCTAAGCTATTTTGAAAATAGAGCTATAGGGCATTTGCATGCAGGCATTGGGTTGTTGGTGTTGAAACCACTTATTCAAAACCACTTATTCATGTTATAAGAAAGAGATAGAGTAACTTAATCAACTATATAAGTTATATTTACCACCAGAAACAAGAAAAAAATCAAATCATCACTTTAGTCATCAGCTGGTCGTAGACCACTAGTCATTACAATGTCATAGCTCACTCTATGGGGGCCATTCAAATATATATATATATATATATATATATATATATATATATATATATATATATATATATATATAGAGAGAGAGAGAGAGAGAGAGAGAGAGAGAGAGAGAGAGAGAGAGAGAGAGAATTAGATCGGGTTGAGGGATTATTTTGCTTGCCACTCTCAAGGCGTGTAAGTACATTGCTCAAAAGATCCCTTTTGTTTTGCTCAAAGGGGCATTGACATGCACTTTAAGAGCTGTTTACAAGTATGGCACATGGAGAAAACATCCATGGCTTTAGTCCAACGCGGGGGAGAGGAGGGGGAATTAGTAGGCATAGGGGAGGCCCATGGAAAATTTCTCTCGCTTTTCTTTTTGGTTTCTATTGCAAATCACAAAGATGAGGAAAGTGGGTCGTTGTTTTTGTCTTTGTGCATGACTTCCAATCCACAATGCCTATGTACACACCCCTCTTTCAAAAATGGAGCATCATGTTGCGGAAGTGTAGATCATTATGGAGGTAGTCATGTGCATGAAGATACTTCAAGATTTGAAGAGAGCATTAATAATTTGCAGATTGTTATTTTGGAACAACTCTATTGTTGCTTTAGTGGTCACATAATCGCAAATGTCTTGTTGACTTCCATCTACATTGCACTCTTTTATCGACTGCCCTACATGACCTATTAGAAAATAGGATGTAGCTAAGTAGATAATTGAGTACTTTACTTAAAGGAGAGAGATAGTTTTCACACATGAGAGATTATAGAGTAGAGGAGAGAGAGAGAGAGAGAGAGAGCTCACGACATACGTGGTTCACCCAATGTGGGCTACGTTCACGGGAAAGCAGCCACTCAATGGCTTTAGTACTCTAAAACAAGAAGTAGATTACAAAGGGATTATACCTTTTGGAGCTCCGACCTTGCTTCACTCTCACCACCTCAAATCAACTTCACAATGCTTCACAATCCATTCTTGTGTGTAGAAGAGGCCTCCTTTTATAGGCAAAAAGGGCTGCCCTCTCTCGTGAGAGGCAGTCGTGTGTAGCCGCCCTTGTGTAGACTAGTCAAAATTGAACTCTCCAATCCATCCATGCGTGGCTGCCCTGGACAAGACAAGTCGGCCTTTGAAATCTACCACCAGCCTTGAATTCAGCCACCGACCAACCGACCAAACGACACAAGAAGCATGCTCTACTCTAATGGCGGCTTCTGGATCTTTAGAAACATTGGAAGAGTTGGCTTCCACTCTTGCATGCTTTGCAAATCTTTCAAGCTTCTCCTTGCTCTTGAACAACTATTGCACGAGTTGTATGCGAGTAGCTATGCTCAACAAAGTAGTAATATCAGGATCTTTTAGCTCCTGAAAAGTCTTTGCAATCTTCCCGATAGGTGCTAATCTATGTTATAGGGCTGAGCTTGGTGCATCGGTACAAGGAAAAACACTTCCTTTTGCATGTCGTGCATGCACCCAAAAATTGAAAAAAGTTATTTTTCACCTACATGTGAAACTGTGGCATATGCTTGATCAAAGTCACGGGCCTATTTTGCATCATGATTGGATTGATGTGGTGATATCTTATGATGTATGGAACTTCAAGGATGGATGTGTATGTCTCATGTGCATGTGTGTACTGCTTTCCACCGGGTTATACAAGTTGGAGAGCGAGTATTTCTGAGCAACAAAATAAACGAGTAAGTCTCTTTTGGGTTTGTCACTTTTAGTCTGGAACTGCAATATTTACTTACACATAGTCTATACGTTGCAAAAAACAATCTACACTCAAGAAAGGAACCCATCTTGTGGTTGAGACTACCGTGTACACAAGGGAGACATAATAACATGGCACCATTGTTTAGATTTGTACATAAACTAATTAGTCATTTGTAAAGAGATACCTCCTTCAAGGCCTATCTCTAGGGTGAATATCGTATTGTGGGTCCAAAGTCATGCGTGCCTCCTTTGCCTCAATGTAGAATGGTAAAGAGCTTCAATTGAAGCAAAATATACTCATCATTTCCATCCATCAAAACAACCATTTCCTGAACATGAAATGCAAAAAACATACAAGAAGTAAGAGTAATGTCTTCCATGAATCACAAAATTCTATCAAACACAACAAGAAGAGATCAATCATAAATGTTTGTCTACATGACCCAAGAAAAAAACGAGGAAAGTGGATGTGCTGCTAAAGGGTGGGAGTTTCACAAATAATGAAAAGGGTTCCTGCCCATGGGCCTGTCTCCCTCGTCCACCACATCCATTGATGTGGTTGCCTCCTTGCTTCCTAGGTTGAAGCAAGTTGAACCACACAAAATAAAACGTTAAAACACTCAACCAAAAACATGAAATAGTCCATATTGGCAGCAATGATTACTTGTCACTAATGCCATCTCCTTTTGACATGTCTTCATAGAGACTATAAAGGCCCTTTTTTCCTTTATGTAACCCTCTCTAGAAAATTTAGCCTTTAGACTTAAAACATCGGAATTAAGGCCACAAACTTGTGCATATGGAATGAGTCTACACAAAGGAACTAGTAGTCACTCAAAACAACTAAACATCCTTGTTGTTTTAAGGACATCCTCTTCCCTATCCATATGAAAGTGATTGTCATCCACGTCATCTAAAATAGCCCCCACCTCAGATGCAATATGAAATGGAACTAACTCCATGGCGGCTTCCTACCTAGCTAAGTTAGGAGCATAATAAGTTCATTGACCCTAACCCAAGACCTATACTCTTGCTCTCATTACCATGAAAATTAGTGTCGTTCTAGTCCTCCCTGGCTGACACACTGAACTAGGCTTGGTCACTACAAATGGATTGTGAGCAACAAGAAATGATATATGTCCTTCTTCTTCAATAGATTTTCCCAATTGCAAGACTACATTTAGTTTTCAAACAAAGTAAGAACATTCCATTAAACATAGGACAATGATTGGTTCATTTTGTATCTATCTAAAATTAATTATAAGAAAATAAATTAAGAAAACTCAGTATGGATGACCTGAATTCAAATAAAGACAAGATCTCTTTACAGTCAATTTCATAATACAATACTTTCTCGTCATGTAATTTTGCATCTGCAAAATGAATTAGTGAAAGCGGTGAAAAAGACCCCCCTCCCGACATGCCATCAATACCCGAAGAACGATCGAAATCTCTCCAAGGCATCAGAGAACAACTTTGACCACCATTTGAGCATCGATGGCATGCTGAGAGGGTTTAGGGTTTTACCCTTTTCACTTGATATCGTGGCAACAAAAGAGTATCACTAACTGTCACTAACTTGCCAATGGTGGCACTCTCACAGAGAGAGAGAGAGAGAGAGAGAGAGAGAGAGAGAGAGAGAGAGAGAGAGAGAGAGAGAGAGAGAGAGAGAGAGAGAGAGAGAGAGAGAGAGAGAGAGAGAGAGAGAGAGAGAGAGAGAGAGAGAGAGAGAGCAATGTAATAGCATACCTTGCACTCCTCTTGCTTGAGTCTCTTTGTGCTGCTGACGTTGATAGATTAGCTTTTCTTACGCAAGTACTATTTTTATTACAAGCATGGAACCAAAGGAATGCTGAAGAGAAGCATATGAAAATAGCTTTGAAAAGCCTAAAGATTGTATAAACATTTCATTTTATGGGCTTAGCTTAGAAAAGCCTAAAAATTGTGTACAACGTTTCATTTTATAGGCTGTATCAATCCCTGCAAGCAAGCAAGTAGGCAGTGCCAATAATTCAAGAAGAAAAATTATTTAAAAAATCACTAATACAACCAGTCTGCGTCGGCACGTTCAAGAGGCCTTTGAGGTTGCCTTTTCCATTCGGGGCCACACTATCAAATTAGGAACTTTTGGAAACTTTTGCAATGCTAAGAACACTGTCTCTTGAGAAACTTAATTCTTGTCCTCCTTTGGCACCACTGCAGGATGAGGTACATCAGGATAACGGCCTTGGTGGTGAACAACACTAATGTTGGCACCATCTTCAGGTTAATTTGTGGCCGTCCCACAAATGTTGCCTTGGTGGTGAACAACACTAATGTTGCCTTGGTGGTGAACAACACAAATGTGGCCTTGGTGGTGAACAACACTAATGTTGGCACCATCTTCAGGTTAATTTGTGGCCTCGTTTTTTAGCATGCCAATGAGGAAGTTTCCAATCTTCCTATGAACGCTTCACTGCACATCTCATTGTTCAGGATTTTGGCTTGCAGTCAAAGGTTGTGAGTCCAAAGGCTCCATGCTTGATACAGTGCTGCCCAAGCTGGTATCATCTTTGATGTGGCGCGAGGGTGGAGAACAAAATGGTGGGAGGAGTGGAGGTCTAGGAGGAGGAAGGGTAGAAAATGACAAGAAAGAGCAAAGTTCTAGGGATGCATGCAACAACAATCCAAGGTGTTGATGTTTAGGAGAAGTTTGACGATGATGGGGCCGCCTGCTTCAGCTTCAGATCTTTTGCTTCTGTTTTGTCAATATTTCCAACTTCGGCACTATAGTGGTGTGCTCATAGAGGCGAGAGAGTTAGAAGTCTCTGCCATGGTGTGCTCATATATATAGGTATAGGGCATGAGCAAAACCTGCTCGAACCAGTCCGCATCGATGCGGATTGGTTTCAAGAGGTTTCAAAAGGGAGCGGCCCACGGCAAAGTCTAAATGGAGAGCGGAATTATGTGATAAGCATAGCTGGAGAGTGGCCGGCAGCAAAGTCTAGCTTGAGAGAGGCCTTCTGTGCTAGCACCTCTGGTTGTGAGGGAGCTTCATAGAGTAGAGAGGGGATGAGCCCGCCGACCTCACACGTAGGTTCAACGCAGATCTGTTTTCAAACACCAAGTTGAAGTCGTAGTACTGCCATGCACTCCTCCTCGAGTATTCTCACGGTGAAGAAGAAAGAACGTGGGGCTCTTTCTTCAGCGGGTGAGTAATTGGCACGCCGCTACCATGGTGTGCTCATATATATATAGGTAGAGGGAATGAACAAAACCTGCTTGAACCAGTCTACATCGGCGTGGACTGGTTTCAGCAGGTTTCAAAAGGGAGCGGCCGGTGGCAAAGTCTAAATGGAGAGCGGAATTCTGTGATAAGCATAGCTGGAGAGCGGCCGGCAGCAAAGTCTAGCTTGAGAAAAGCCTTCTGTGCTAGCACCTCTGGTTGTGAGGGAGCTTCACAGAGTAGAGAGAGGATAAGCCTGCCGACCTCACACGTAGGTTCAGTGCAGCTCTGTTTTCAAACACCAGGTTGAAGTCGCAGTACTGCCATGCACTCCTCCTCGAGTATTCTCATGGTGAAGAAGTAGGAATGCAGGGCTCTTTCTTCAACGAGTGAGTAACTAGCACGACGCTATCGGACAGCGGGGTCCGCTTTCCATTTAGACTTTGCTGTGGGCCGCTCCTTTTTGCAACCTGTCAAAACCAGTCCGGGCCGGAACGGACTGGTTCGAGAAATGAGTTAGTAGGCTTTTGTGGATTGCGGCACACCTAGAGGGAAATTAATGGCAAAGTGCTATGCTTGGGTGTGTGACAACAGGGACAGCTTGCAGCAACGACTACCAACAATGACAGTGGGGACATCTAGTTTGCAAGTGGCAACCATTTGTGAATGATAGACAAAAACATTATTATTTTTTTAGAATTACCCGTTTGCAGGTGGCGGAAGTTTGAGGATAATAGCAAAAAAACACCTTCCCCCATAGGTGCCAATTCCATGGTCGTCTGTTGCTACTGCTGGTTTGCTCCTACAAACAGTCCGCGTCGACGCGGCCTGGTTGTGGCAGCAAACTAGTAGTGTGTTGTGGCTAGTGGCACATTTGGAGGGCGTTCCATGGAGAACCACCAGAGATGCATGTAGGCAACAACCCGGGATAGCAAAACTGTGGACACCCCTCCAAAATCAGCTATGAAGCTCTTTTTTAAAATCACTAGCTTGCGGGTGGTGACAGTTTAAGGATAATAACAAAAAAAAACCTTCTGTCATAGGCGCCAATTTCACGGTGGCCTACTGCTTTGCTTTTGCAAACATTCTGTGCCGGTGCGGACTGGTTTTTTTTGCAAACTAGTAGGGTGTTGTGGCTAGTGGCACACTTGGAGGGTGTTCAATGGGTGGTGGACCACCATACATGTGTGTAGGCAATGGCCAGGGATAGCAAAGCTATGGATGTCCCTCTAAAATAGACTGTCTGCAAAAATCACAAAAGCATCCAAAAACTGTACAATAGCAGACATGGAGGCCCTGTATGGTCCCAAAACCTCTAATGAGTTCATATTGAACAGCTGCCGCAACTCAAAAGTTTAGGAGAGTTTGTTGTGGACATAGGAAAATGTCTAGCTCATGACAAAGACCTACAATATAAGCACGACAGTCGTTGTAGTGATTGGGCCAAGCTCCTTATTAATATTGGTCTTGGAGGTAGACCCGGTGACCACACTGAATGGCAATCAATCTCTGAATACCAAAGTCGGCTAGATTCTACGATTGATTTTTCCCAACAATCCGATGGTGCCTATCTAGTCAACTTTTTCATGCCTTCCCATGTTTAAATTCTGGCTCTATTATCGGGGGAAATTGCAAAAGGAGACCTCCCATCAAGCACTATAACCTAGCAGCAAATGCTACAGTGGCAGTGACTATAGTAAGCTATACATTTTATAAATTATAGGGGTGTTTGTGTTTTGGTAAAGTTCCCTATGAAATAAGACTCTCTCTCTCTCTCTCTCTCTCTCTCTCTTTTGGAATTTATTATTTACATTAATTACATCATCTCCTTTTTAGAGCTCTCTCTCTCTCTCTCTCTCTCTCTCTCTCTCTCTCTCTCTCTCTCTCTCTCTCTCTCTCTCTCTCTCTCTCTCTCTCTCTCTCAGGCAGTGCCGCCCATTGGCAAGTTAGTGACGTCCTTGTTGTTGCTATGTTACAATATGGTGGCACTAAATATAAGCATTTAATGCATCTGGCGTTATGTGTTGACTAAAAAATGTTTTTTGCATTTCTTATTCTTCGGTGGAGACCTTATAGACTTGTTTTTGTTTCAGTGAGCTTCATATTGCCACAATAAATAAATTTTCACATCATTCTTCAACCCTCTCCTTGCTTGCTCTTTTTTTGCTTGTGGATGAGTGGATACATTAATATCGACGTCCTCACCGTGATAAAAAAACTAGTTCTTTTTTATTGTAGTTAGTTGCAAGACATCAAAGTTGCTACACTTAAACAAAATTTTAATATTTAAGATGAAGAATTCTCTTTGTGTCCTATCACATTGTTTGGATAACACGTGAAGCTTGAACATGGAGAAAATACCCTTGGCACACAGTGGACCATGAAGTTTCACATTCCTACAAGATAGCTATCTCCTCTTTATTGTTGCAAAATCATAGTGGTTTAAAGGTTTCACCATTGGTAATCAATGAGGATATCGTTTCCCATGAGTTTGTGCATCAAAATCACTTACAAAAGTGGCATTGTAGGCCTGCAAGGTTGTGTGGTTGGACTGTTTTGACTTTTTTGGATACTCTAGGGGCCAAAATTTTGGTGTACCATTAATTTTTTTCTTGGGATCTCTGTACTTTAATGAGAATTGGGAGCATAGCATAAAAATATTAGTTTATTTTAGGGGGATGAGGAGATCACCCATTTCTCAAGTATTTGGTTTAGGCCATGGTTCTAAAGTGTGAATTCTAACAACAAAGCGCTGATTTGTGGTGGTGATGATTACAACATGCATGGCATAAATATTTTCATCAAAAATTATTACACTCATTCTAATTTGTTCTCAAATTCGCTCGGAATTTGTTTATGCTCGATTTTTTTAGCTCGGTGATTAGAATCCCCCCTTTTCACCCCTCTAGGTAAAAAACTAGCTCTATGTGCAAGAAGGGTTAGGTGTGGTCACAGTACAACATTTATGCATGGTTAAACATTATCAAAATGGGATTTTGAGATTATGTTTGTTCACTAGGTGTTTTTATAAATAAAATCCGTTCTTTAAGGGTCGTGTATGTTGGATTGGTTTGACTACAACATATATAGTCAAAACTCCAAGTGTGGGAGTTGGCTTGGTTTGATTGTAACATGTATAGTCAAAACTCCAACTGTGGGAGTTGTTTCAATGAAAGATATAGTTTATGGTCAAGGACTGAGGATCCTTTCTAGTTTTGTTTCGAATTTTTGGTTGTAGAGGTTGGTGTGGCTCTTGGATTATTTTTTTTGGTTATGATTGTGTTATCAATTTTTTTTCATCCATGTTATATGCTAAAGTTGGTTTTCCAGGATGGATGTTCATCACCTAGAGTCGGGTGGAGTTCTCACCCATGTAATGAGGATTGGATTATGGTTTATGGTTTTGGGTTGGATTATGAAGTGGTTTGATGGTCTATGTCATAGTTGTAAGGGTACATACCCTGTAAAGCCTGATTTCCTTAGAAAGGATTGTTTGTGCATATGCAGTGACTCTGCTATTTTTTATTGGACTCATGTGTTATGTTTTTCATGATAACACCAATACATGATTGAGCCACCTACATCTTTTAGTCGTAGACAAAAGGACCGATGACCTTGGGCTTTGCTTTGACTCATGTGTTTTTTTTGCATGATAGTGTCGATATAAGATTAAGCCACCTACATTGCTTATCCTTAGACAAACGGGTCGATGACCTGGAGCTTTGCTGGATCAAGGGTGTGGAACTTAGATCGTTTTTTTTTACTACAACCGGATTTCCTTGGAAAGGATTGTTTGTGCATATGCAAGACTCTGCTATTTTTTACTGGACTCTTGTTATGTTTTTCATGATAACACCAATATAAGACTAAGCCACCTACATCTCTTACTCATAGACAAAAGGATCGATGACCTAGGGCTTTGATTGGACTCATGTGTTTTTTTGCATGATAGCGTCGATATGCGATTAAGCCACCTACATCGCTTATCTTTAGACAAATGGGTCGATGACCTAGGGCTTTGCTGGATCAAGGGTGTGGAACTTAGATCTTCTTTCTTTCTTTTGCTAGGCTCATCTACACGGTTAGGGTATTGGGGATTGAATGACATGTGTAGCTAGCACATTAGGGATCTTGCCTTGGCTTGGCCTAAACACCTAAATTAGTATGGTTGGTGTTAATTTCCTACCATTGTTGGTATTTGGAATCCTTTTAGAGCTCGGATTCATGAAGGGACGCAAAGTAGCCTTGACTTATGTTTGACTCAAGTAAGTTGGAGGTGTTCAAGCCCACTCTCAAAAAGAACAAAGTGAAATTATCTTTTTCCGCAGTGGGAGTGGATGTGGATGGGTGGAGTGGTCCATCCTGCACAAGGTCCGATGCTTCTACCTAGTCATTTGCATTTTTCAAGCTACAGTATACCCAAATATTGTCATTGCATTTGTTTATAGTTTGCTTGTTTCATTTAGAGGGCATTTAAATTTTCTCTTTTGTCATAGTCTTGTGTCCCTTCGTACTCTCTCTCTCTCTCTCTCTCTCTCTCTCTCTCTCTCTCTCTGTGTGTGTGTGTGTCTCCCCATTCCTGCAATGCGGTGTACAAATATATTCAACCTCTACTTCGTCATTTTCTTGAGGATACTTTCATTCATACACATTCAAGGGTAGCACTACTTGCAAGGTACCTCTGGATGTAGTACGGCTCATGGTTTAAACTCCATGCTAGGTTGGGTGTTGAGAACTCTTCCCCTATATGAATGCTTTTGCAACTTTGATCTATATTGAAATTTTATGGAAGTGAAAATTGTATAATTCTCACATAGACCCAGGGAACGAATATCTCTTATCATGGCATTAGCTTGCGTAGTTATGTATCATTGATATGATTTTTATGGTCTCCTAAGAGAAAACATGCTCTTCAAAAGATGCAAATACCACCAATACATTCCAAGCTTGAGCTATTGGATGATCCATAATGATACAACTAATGATAAGCTATTGACTTGGATGCCAAACATATATGGGAGGGCCCCACCCACAGTCTATATCATGAAAAGGCAAGGCCGCAAGAGAAAGCATGGCCAAGCCAACTATGTAAGGAGTTCGTTCATTTCAAAGATTTAGTTCTATATGATCCACCACCGATTGCAATCTCTTCAACAAATCTAAGATCTCCAAAGTCCTCTTGATCTTGTCCACCACATAGCCCAATGGGATTGGTGGTTGGGGGGGGGGGGGGGGGGGGGAGGGGGCACAACAAGTAGAGGAGATGTACTCGAGATGTAGCAAAGATTGTGGATTTGACACATCACCAAGATCAATGAGGGAGACATTGGAGTGAGCAACATGGAAGGTCAATTTATAGGAAAAAATTTCAGGAGCGTAGTCATGAGGAATTATATGAGTACCATTGTTGGGGCTCTTAGAGCGGGTGCCAATGGGCATTTAGTGTCGGTATCTTATCTCCAGGCGGTCAATTGACTCATTGTGCACAACTCATAGGCTACCACACAAGGAAAATGTGTATCTTGATAGGCACCCACAAGAGCAAGCGCTCGCTTAAGATTGGATCTAATAGTAAAGCTTATGGTGGATAGACCAAGGAGACATTCATGGTTGCACCATAGCCAATAGCTAATCATGAGTAGATTAGAGAGTGAGCTCAATGTTGGGGATAAGCCCAACTTGGGCGGCCACCATAAGATAATGTGTGTGAACCATGTAAAATTCCTATAAAGGCCTCCAACACTAATGGAAAAGATCTCTTTCATTTGCTCCAGTTGTGTGTTATCCTTATCCTCTCCTCTCTCTTTTCTGCTCCCTCCTCAACGTCATGTCTATCATAGAAGCAATACACTTCTGCTATGTGAGCTTTACAAGTGCTATCAGAGCTGGTTAAAGCTTGAGTGGAGATTGAAGACATTCAAGAGAGAGCGCAAAGGCCAGAAGCAAAGAAGTAGCCATTGGTAGCAAGAAGAGGGACACACACATCTAGCTTCCGACAATGGCGAGCCCTTAAACGACGGGTAGAACACTCCCCCATAGAAAGTAGTGGAGCAATGCACAACCCTAAGGGGTGACTGGAGCAGCCCAACATAGTCGGGTGTAACTATCGACGGGGCTGAAGTATCGGGTGCCAACCAACAATGTCAACATTGTCAACATCAACGTTGTCATTTATTTTATGTTGTGTGAACACTCTCTACTCAACCTTGCAATCATTGTTGGTACTCCTACAGCCCGAGCCCTCGACATCACCTCATTCCTCCTCTTCTAAGGAGGCCCAAGCCCTCTCTTCCGTTACCATACTCACCGCTTATGGTTCACCTCGTGTGGAGGGGCGGACATGTTTGTGTATTCAAATGGGGCTCGTAGTCCACAGGCTGTGTGGAGGTCATTGGAAAAGAAGGCGGGGTATCATTGCAACTATTTGCAAGTTCCATTGCTAGCAGAGAGAGGCAAAATGATGGCAAAACACACACAAACACACACACACACACACACACACACACACAATAGTGACATAATCAATGACCATTCACGACTTTCAATTACACATCAATTTTTCTATTAAAGCTTCTATCAATAAAGTAAAAAATAAAAATCAAATGGCCTCATTTTTCCTTGGAGGATGTTCGATGAATCTTGTTTGTCAATGCTCACGTATACAATGTGATGATGAATGTACACGATGTGATGATGATTTGAACTTTGGCACAAAGCCCTTTATAATTACGATGAAATTTGTGTAAAGGGAGTAGACACTGACTCGTCGGCGTTCCTTCACGGATTATGAAAACCCCGACTTGTTTTTGCAACCCACTCTCATGAGGTTAACGGGTGGTAAACCTAAACCCGAGGTTTTCGCATAAACCAAAAACCTTGCATGATGGTAGTGGCACCATCATCTAAGAAAACCTAAAATTCACGGTTGGTGAGTATACCAAATACTCGTTGTGTCATGAGAGTGGAGAACTTTGTCCAATGGGACGCGTGATTATGCCAAGTTTGGCTTAAAGGGGCGTTTGTTGGGGATAAGCCCAACTTGGATGGCCACCATACAATAAAGTGTGTGAACCATGTATAACGCCTAATAGCCTATAAATGCCTCAAAAACTAATGAAAAATCTCTCTTTCATTTGCCCCACCTACTCAGCGCCATGTCTATCAGCCAAGCAATACATTTCTGCTACGTGAGCTCTACACTCAATGCACAATATAGAATGAAAATAATTCGCTTGATTGATTGAAATTAACGAGGTTTTACAAGCTTTGGATATTGACCATTTATAGGCTCAATGTATAGAAGTGTAATTAATGATTGGATGGATATGCACCATAAGTGGAAATGGAAAGGGTCATGTTAGATACCACAAGTAACATGTGGCTATCAAGTGTGTAGCATGTTTATAGGGAATGAGTAGCATGTGCGAGGATTTATAAGTTCCATAGGCAAAATGTGACTACGCACTTACATGGTGCACGCTTGGCTTTTAGGGAGCGTTCTCACTGTGAGTGTTATCTAAGGCTTACCCCAACAAATTCCCCTGTAAGTTGTAGCTTACATGATAGATCATGGATCATGGATTCTAATCAGGATTCTAGCATGGGTTACATTGGGTAACTACATGGGGCTCTAAAGATGGAATTTAATGCAAAGAAATAATGTAGGTCTTACCTCCAAACCATATGGTTTGGGGCAATGTCTAAACACTTACAGATGCAAATCATCACATTCTTTAGGGAAATTTTCTAGGGCCTCATATCTGGTGCATTAATTTTGTTGATTTGAGAATCTGGAGGATTCTGATGATGGCGCACATGGTTTGACCTGTGTTAGGTGCATGTTCATCATAGAAGCACGTTTTGTGTATATGCATGATAATGTTGGTGCTTTGGTTATGGGATGGACTTACCAATAGATATTGGAAATGTCTATAACTTCTTACAATTTTGAGATTAGGTGTGGCATGCATAGCATATTAATGGTTGCACTTTCTTGTAGGAGTTTTGATGACTCAAATGTTGCATACACTACAATTTCACCCAAAATCTTGAATGCCTTGAATTCTTATGCTTGAATGCGTTGAAGCTTAGATCTTGAATGAATTCTTGTTGCTCACGCTAATATGAATATGATCCATATCGCCGATAAGATGCCAAGGGATATCTGATGGCCGTAGGAATTCATGGGCTTGCAGGGAAGGTGCAAGACCAATAGTGGTGATGTAGAATCTTGGGCCTTGCTTCTTTAAAGTGATGTTTTCTTACTGCACGATCAAGGCATTAATACCAAAATAACATAACGAAAAGAGGCTATGAGGCCAAACTACATGTAAGTTGCTATGGGAACCTTGGCATAAATGAATTTGATTTTTCAAAAGATTTTAAAAAACCAAGTTAGTGTAAAAATTGAGGGCCGATAAGATGACAACGCGAGCAGCTCAAGCAAGTCCAAATGGCGAGATGAGTGTTAGGTGGGTGTGTGGCGTAGGCTGCAGGTTCTCGACACCTGCGATAGCATACCCATATAGGCCCGTGGGGAAGTGCAATTGAGAAAATGGCAGGCAAGCTGGGCTTGGTAACGGCAACTAAAGGCTGAGCGGGGGTGGCTCTAATGATGCAGGTGGCAGTTAGCTGCTCTACTGGCAGGCAGTGGCGGGTTATTATTATGTGGACGATTTGTGATGAGCAGTTGGCAGTGGGTGAAGATGGGGCCTTGGCCGCTTTAGGCCTAGTGAAAAGGTTCCCGCAAGCAGTGGCTAGCATTGAACCAATGCTAGCCACTGCTTGCATTGAACCAATGAACTGCCTTTTTGTATTTTAAGCCACACACATACGCACACAAAATGCTCTCTCTCTCTCTCTCTCACATACACACACACACACACACACACACACACACACACACACACACACACACACACACACACACACACACACACACACACACACACACACACACACACACACACACACACACACACACGCACACTTACTTAAGCATTGAACCAATGAATTGCCTTTTTGTATTTTAAGCCACACACACATACGCACTCAAAATGCTCGCTCTCTCTCTCTCTCTCTCTCTCTCTCTCTCTCTCTCTCTCACACACACACACACACACACACACACACACTTACTTAAGCAAAGCTAGCATTGAACCAATGAACTGCCTTTTTGTATTTTAAGCCACACACACATACGCACTCAAAATGCTAGCTCTCTCTCTCTCTCTCTCTCTCTCTCTCTCTCTCACACACACACACACACACACACACACACACACACACACACACACACACACTTACTTAAGCAAAGCTCTCCAAGAGCTGAGTCACGCCAGTGTCAGTGGGGGCACGGGCCTCGTCACTAATTGACCCCTCCCTAGGGAGGTGGGATCAATGGCCCACATTAGGCGTCGCGAGACGGGTGCAATCTGGGCCATCCGATTGCTGTTTGAACTAGGTGTGAACTACGAGTGAATTCGGGAGGTATGTGCACCACACCGAATTTGATATGAACTCGGTGTGAACTCGACATGACAGTGTGAGCTTGGTGTGAACTGGGGAGGGCTTTGTCACGAGCTTGGTGTGAATTGGGGAAGGTCTGCACACCATACCAAATTTGGTGTGAACTCTATGTGAACTCAATGTGAAGTAGGTATAAACTAGGTGTCAATTCCGTGGGGGAGAGGGTAGAGGGTTCAAGCCCTGGATCCGGAAAAGTGGGAATCTTTTGCATTCCCTGGGTAATCCAACGGTCACAATCAACCGGTGATCATGAGTCATTGATCCCAACTCCCAAAAGGAGGCGTCAGTTAGTAACGAGGGGCAGTGGGGGGGGCGGGCGGGGGAGGGGAGGAAGAAGCTGAATATGGAAATCCCAAAATTTATAGAAACTCCGCTGTGGTTCCCTTAGCATGACAAAAAAGCAAGGTATTAAGCTATAAACTAGGAAATGCACACCTCTCTCTATTTGCATGCGAATTTCCTCTAATCAAATTGCACCTTCTTTGACAACCTTCACCCAAATTTCTCTTCTCCCTTTGTGCACATGGCGGTGCGACCTGTTTGTATCTTTAACCCTACTCACCCTCCTCACCAGGGTGCGACTCGGCTCTAGGCACAAATTTAAAGGGAAATCAAACACAAAACATGCAGATTAATCAAGTCACCATTTCTAGAAACTTCATTCAAATAAAGTGCAAATTAGTGGAATGTAAAGGTTGTGGAAACCACTATGCACACACATACATTCCAAATTTCAATCCATGCTATCACGCAAAGTAGAGGGGCTCTAAAAAAGCCGAGAAGAGCAAGCGATAATGCACACACAATGAAGCAAAAAGGAAAAAAACGCTATTGCTCGATTCCAAAATTAAATCTAATTAAAAGGCAAGAGTTGAATGATCATGGCAGGAGCTTGCTTAGTTGTAACTAATGTATAACTCTTGGGTGATTAGCTTATATACTTTGCTATGGTCTCCTGAAAGCAAGCATGCTCTCCAAGAGATGAAAATACCACCAATACATTCCAAGCTTGAGCCATGGGGTGACCCATAATGATGCAACTACTGGTAAGGTGTTGACTTGGACGCCCAACATATGTGGGAGATCCCCACCCACAATCTGTATCATAAAAAGGCAAGGCCACAAGGGAAGTCATCGTCAAGCCAACTTTGTAAGGAGTTAGTCCATTTCTAAGATGTAGTTCTATCTGGTCCATCATCGATTGCAAACTCTCCCACAAATCTAAGCCCTCCAAAGTCCTCTTGATCTTGTCCACCACATAGCACAACTGGTTATCACATAGCTCTTGCAATGTTGCCGGTACACTCAATCGACACAATCCATTGCCCATGTATCCCTCAGAGAGGCCCCTTGTCCTCATGTTCATGGGAACTGCCAAATCCAACTCATGGCTCCTTGGCAACCCTTGCACTTCGAGTCTTACTCTCGCAAAGCCCTTCCAAAGAAGGGCCACTAGAGCTACATTGCGCGAGCACCTTTCCAATTGTCCAGGGAGTGAAACACTTGCCCTCAAATCCTCAAGAGCACCCATGGTGAATCTAAATCGAGTTGCAGTTCCACGATGAAGGCGCGTTGTTTCGGGCTGCTCAGTGCGCTTTCGAGCTTGAATAAGTTTGTGAGGCATTGTTGGTGAGGGGGGCTCCCGTGCTCTAATTATAGCTTTCCTTGAGGATACCGAGTGAAGGGAGTTTGTTAGACCAGTCCCTCTTGCAATGGAGCCCAAATTTTGTAGGAAAGCTGCAGCTGTGTAACGGCGTAGACATGGCTACATGTATGTCGAATAGAAAAGCCACCGCATTTGAATGTAGTCACCTATGAGCATAAATACAGATGAAGATATCTCTCTCTCTCTCTCTCTCTCTCTCTCTCTCTCTCTCTCTCTCACACACACACACACACACACACACACACACACACACAGTTACAGACCTAAAGCCAATAAGACTGAAGATGTTTGTTTGTACAATTAGATTACCTGAAAGGCCATAACGAAGCGGGGGAGAGGATGCCCATTGCTGTCAGTGACTTGGGGGGGCGTGGGAGGGTAGAGGAGATCTAGCGAAGGCTGCGGGTTTGACACATCGCCGAGGTCGGCGAGGGAGACATTAGCGTG
The DNA here is from genome assembly GCF_014529385.1 of Adiantum capillus-veneris. Lineage (NCBI taxonomy): Eukaryota > Viridiplantae > Streptophyta > Polypodiopsida > Polypodiales > Pteridaceae > Adiantum > Adiantum capillus-veneris. Next base: position 113,884,551 of record NC_140949.1, on the reverse strand, counting down.
AGCAACATGGAAGGCCAATCCATAGGCAGAACCATTGTTGGGGCTGTTAGAGTGGGTGCCGTTGTTGGGCGTTTTGTAGGTGGGGTATTTGATCTCCAGGCGGTCAATCGACTCATTGTAGACAACTAAACCCGCCGCGCAAGGAAAATGAGCAACCATTTCCTGTATAGCGTGCTGCAATCGCCCCACAGGCACTCCTGCGGCGGCGGGCTGCGGCTGCAGAGAGCTCGAGTCATGTGCTTGCCCAGCGACATCATAGACGAGCAGCACCGCGGTGTAGAAGTCGTAGAGCATGTCTAGGAGACAGCTCCAGAGTGGCGATATTAGGAGTACTAGTGGAGCTAGAGGGATGCTCCATGGCCGTGATCATCTTGACAGCCTCCCGCGAGAGCAAGTTCTCGCTTAAGCTGATTGGAGCCGCCATATTGGCTGTGAGAAATGCACTAGACCTATTACTCTATATATGAAGCGCACGAGCGCGCGAGAAAGAGGCGTCTGTGTGTGAGAGAGATAGAGAGAGAGAGAGAGAGAGAGAGAGAGTGTGTGCGTGCGTCTGTGTGCGTGAGGTGTCTCTCACATGCAGGGGGATTTTTGGCTTACCCAAAGGACAAAGGCTAAAGCGCTGCTTTCTCTTTTTGCTGACTAAAATATGAAAAAATTGAGTTGTATTTTTAAGCATTTTTGGCCTGCCCAAAGGGCAAAGACTATAGAGATCACTTCTCTTTTTTTTTTGCTGACTAAAATAGGAAAAAGGTTGAGTTGTATTTTTAAGCATTTTTTGACATGTCAAAAATGTTGATTGGTTGAAATAAGATAGTGGGTACTCATTGAAATGAATTGTGTAAATCTAATGATAAACATGTCTTGAGTTTTGAAATATAAAATGAAGTCTCCTATATCAAGGAAAAGATTAATTTGGATTGCCCAATGTCTTTGGAAGCATGGAAGGTTGACAGCTTTACATGTTAAATGATAAAGCTTTAGAGGTTCCACAAATCCCAAGAGTCACATTTTCATTTTGAAATTTGTGTTACTCACCTTTTCATTTTGAGAATTTGGTTCACCTCTTGAAACTTGAGGTAATAGACTAAAGTTGTCATTTTTGTTAGTTAAAACTTTATGGAAGGAATTTATCATTTGAGGTTTTAACCTTTAAAGATTTTTTATTTTTATTTTTAAAGATTTTAAAGCTAAATTTAGAACTTAAAGATGTAGAACTTTTAAAGTAAGGTCTACGATGATCCAATGAGGACCTAGAGTTTTTTTTTTAATTAGAAGATAAAACTTTGAATTAAAAAAAGTGAAAATGTTACATGGATCCACAAGTAGGGGGAGGGTCACCCCGAGACGCTAGAGTCTTAAGACTTAGAACTTTAAAGCTGTTAAAGTGGGATTTACAACTTAAGGATCTACATTTTTAAATTTGTAAAAAGGGCTCTAAAATTTAAAAATGTAGAGTTTTTAAAGTGGGGTGTAGAGCATAGGGATCTAAAGCTTAGGGTGTAGAGCTTAAGGGTGCTCTTTTAATTCAATTCTATGTGCATGCTTATGTTTTTTTTTAAAGAAGCTTAGAGATGTAGTGATTTTAAAGTGGGATCTACCCTCAGATCAAGACCTAAAATTGACGCGTACTTTTTTTGTCAAGAGCTATTTTGCCTATCAAAACAATCTCAAAATTGCTTGTCATTTTTTGTATTTATATCTTTAAGTTAACGTTATATATTGCCAATTATATAATTTGATTGCATTACACAAAGCGTATGAAACGGGGCTTGAAAATTGGATATCAAAAAGAAATTTTTATCATGCCTGGTAGGCCTTGTGATTTTATCACTTGTTTGATAGACAAAAAATGTTGGTTGGTTGCACCAAGATAGTGGACACTCATTTAAATGAAGAGAGTGTAAAAATAATGATGGACATGTCTTGAGATATGCAGCTTGGTTGGTTGCACCAAGATAGTGGACACTCATTTAAATGAAGAGAGTGTAAAAATAATGATGGAGATGTCTTGAGACAAGAGAGAGATGATACTAGATAATCACCCATAGGAAAGGAAAGAGAAGCTCTAAAAGCTTTGGAAATTTGACCATGAATAAATTAAGATATTGAAATTTGTTCTTTACTAACTAACCCAAAAAAATGTTGTCAAGTAAATGATGAAAGATCTGGGAAAGCTCGAGATTTGAGAGACATGGAGAAATGATATTTGAAAGCGGCAACATACATTGTGCAAAGCTGGCAGTTGGCTCATGTGGAAAAGGCCTGAGGCCCTGAGGGAAGGCTTGTGGGCTGGTATGCATGCATGATCTTTTTGGCACCTCCATGCATGCCGCTCCAGACTCTCAACTACTCGTGCATTTCTACATATGGTGGCGACCTGCTGTGAAGTGATTCTTCCAAATTTGCCTGTATGGAAAATTTAATGTAAGGGGAAGCTTGGTATAGCAGGCTTCCATGACATCCTCTAGAGGATTCGGGTTGAAGACTGGATTTATGAGGGCTGCGTATGAACTGCCTCCTGTATGTGTGAGCGTGACATGGAGCGCTTCTGCAAAGTAGGCACACATACTTCATCATCGCAGGTTCATTGAAGTAGAAGCAATCATTGCAACCACCATCTGCTCGTCCCAATCGTCACATGTTCCACTAAATATAGCTGATTGCCGGACATGCACGAGTAACCATATACTAGCTGGCCATTTGAACACGCCTTCTGCTTCTTCTTCTCTTTACACGACATAATTTGAGGGCAGGCTACGACATTTTTGCAGAGATTCCCCATCTGCACCCCCGTCCACCATTGCTCCTGTGGTATAGCGCACGTTCTTTTTTGCCCCTCACAAGCCCGCCTTCTCTCGAGATCATGTCCAGGAATCTCCAATGTTGGGAAAAGGACCCCTTCTTCTTTGCCGCAGAGCAAGTTCAAGATTCTGCAGATAGGTAAGCTCTTTTTTGTTTTCTGGGCATGTGTATGAGTGCATACCTTTTTGTCTGCATGTGTTTGTTTGTGATCTTCTGGTTTTTCCAATATCTGTGTTGCTTTAGGGATCCTGCATGCAGTCCTCTTGCCACTTGCAGGTTAGAGTCTTCATTAAGAGCGTGGCTACATGCAAAGAGTTTGTGCACAAGTGCTCAAGATAATGGCATCATCAAATTTTGCAGACAAGAACTTAGCACGGCTTTCGGTATAGAAAAATGGCAGGTTGGTTCTTTTTGTGGATTTTTGTCCTTAGTACTGTGGTGAGAGCGCATAGTAGATGTGCCTACAGTCGAAATGTTTTTTTTTTCAATGCTAAAAGCATTGTAGCATAGTGTGTTGGTGCACGATGTGTTGCATTTCTGCAGAAATACCATCAGGATCAGGTCATTCATTACAGGTTAATTTTCAAAAGCTTGTGATGTGAGGTGTATGGTTATCTATTTCGAGAGGAAGGTATATGGTTACTCGTGCATTGCCTGATGATGCTATTTCTTCCTTGCTCTTCTAATATCCAACCAGAGGCCTCCTAACAACTCGGCATGATGCTGCCTTTTCTGTTCCAGACACCATGGCCACCCCCACAACATTGCTCCTCGTCCTCAGAGATGTTAAGGCTCCCAAATCTGCATCTCAAGATTGAGAATCGACTTTTTGCCAATAGCATACGCCGGATTGTTCTTGAACATTACAACACCCTGGTCATCGCTTGCCACATGCTTGCAAATGTTGGCCGTTCTTTAGAGCTGGGTGGCTGTACTAGAGTTGTACATCATATCTCTTGGTATGTGAGGTCTTTCTTATGCTTTCATTCAATGTTTGCCAATTAAAATCGACAAGATGAACTAAAAATGGCTACAATTTTCCAGATTGGAAGAGGTGACATGTCCGAGCCCCTGTTTTGCAAGGCCACTTCACCATGCAAGCCCAAAGGGCCAGAGAGTGCAGAGGATACCTCCGATGTTCTGGCTCATGTTTCGAAAGGAATGGTGAGGACTACACTAACCTATAGTTGCAAAGGGAGCTGAGACTCACGAGTCCACAACAAAGCCAGCTGAGGGGTGTTGTGTGCGCTTGACCCGAATGCCCGTGTTTTGTTGACCTATGTTTTTCTCCCTTCCTCATCCTTCTCAATTTACACTTGGTAACCTAGTGCATGGAATCCTTCCTCTCAGTTGCCCATCGTCTGTTTTTCGTTGAGTTGCTTCTTAACATGGGGGTCTTTGGAATTGTTCTACAACTCTACATTGTTCTACATTTGAGATTTTGAGCTTCTTCTTGCCTATTTAGCTCTTTCTTCACTCTAGTGCTCTCTCTCTCTCTCTCTCTCTCTCTCTCTCTCTCTCTCTACTACTACTACTACTACTACTACTACTACTACTACTACTACTACTACTACTACTACTACTACTACTACTACAGTCTTGCTAAGAAGTAGCCATAATGAACCTTATCTTGTGAGTGAGTGAGCTCGGTGGAAGTTGAAGTGCTAGAGGTTGAAGAGACGACGCTTCAAAAAATTGTTGACATCAATGCGGGTAGTGGATTAGGGCAAGTGAGAATGAGGCTGAGTTGAAACCAGCTAGAATAGTTTTTTGAGCATGTTTGAAATGCTGTTATCGACATTCTCATCTTCCAAGCATTCTTCATCCTAGTTGTCTTTAGATAATATACTAAGAGAGCCCATTTAGATACTTGGTGAATGCAATGTTGTCATAGCTTTGCTATTGCGGTGCGGCCTTAGTGCATTATCATTTTCCAAACTCTTAACCTATAATTAGTCATAGATTATACTTTACTTCAATTGTCTCAAGGATTGGGTATACACTGACATGAATGTTTTTGTCCTTGAATGTAGAATTGATTTATCCATTGTCCATATCTGGTAGAATTAAAATACGTTGGGACAATTGCCTTAGACAAGAGCTCTAAGATGTTGCTATATGGCATTTGTATACTCAACTTTCATTGCATTTAACTTATACAATTTCCATGATTTTCATCTGTAAATTGTGAATCTCATGTCTTCATGTGAGGTGTATCTAATCTAATGGTGTGGAAAATGGGCCCAAAGAAAGCTTAAAGTGAGTGCTGTACTTTCTTTTCAAGAGAGCACCATGATCCCAAATGAGGGCTATTGGAGGGTTCCTTGCCTTGGTTCAAATCATCAATTTTTTGGGCAAGAGTTAAGCTTCCAAGCTTCTAGGGTCTTCTTCCCCTTGTAGTGATTACGAGAAAAAATTGTTCTGAACAATCTTGAAGAGTCTGTAGCTTGTGGGACTTCGGAGTTCTTACAATAGCGAAGCCAAGATTTGAGCTTACTCTACAACTCAAAAAGTAGCCCCAACCTACATGATGTTGGAAATAATCAGTTTGTTGACAATCTATGATGTTGAAAATGACAAGTCTGAGAGCCATCAATTGTTTATATTGCTTTAGAGTATGATTGTGGGTGCATGTTTTGAGATGTTCAAACACATATAGAAGACCAAGGTGGAAGCTATCACCTTGAATTAAAGGAGAACAAATAAAGCAAGTGGCATGGACGTAACAATTTGTTTAAATACATAAAGCAGTTTTGATTGTTGCCACCAGTTGCTTTTGAATGGCTAGCTATAGTACATGAATTGTGGATATCATTTTTTACAATCTCCAACTTTATGACTTATAATGCTTTTGGGAGAACATCGTTATTTACATCTCCAAGTAGGCGCTACCAGCTGGAGTTAATTCAAAAAAAAAGGGAATCGAGCTAGATCCCTTTCTAAGGTAGGAAGCTCTTGGGTGATGCATCAGGCATAGAGCAAGAGAGGACCAGCTAGTGGGGATGAGGCGATGGGCAGATGAGAATGATACGCGCAAAGTTTGAAGGTGACGACAGAGGAGCTGGAGACGTGCAAGTAGTTTTTTTACATTTTACAACTCGCTATCTGTAGCAGGCGAGCGAAGCTGCTCGAGTGGTTAGTGGAGTGAGTTGAAAGCTCTTCGTTCGGGCTGGGTGAGCTCGATTCTCTCCCTCTCTTTTGAAACTGTAGCAAATCCCCCCAAGGGGCAAGAAAGAGATTTTGAGGAATCTTGGCATAAATGGAATAAACTGTACAAGCTGCCCCCAGTAGTAGGATGAAAACACCTTATGGCATACAAAAGGCTACATGATTAGCTTTTATGGGCACGTGTTGTCGTTGGGCACAAGATCTTTTATTCTCATTGAAGGCTAAGTAGAAAGTTTATTCAAGCAGAGTATCTCAATTAAATTTGTTTTCATAGCATCAACTCGCATGTTCTCTATTCAAACTTGGTCACAAAGCGCACATAGATCCAAACCTTTTATCATCAATGGATACTATACAATATGACTTAAAGTTTGAGATCCTAGATATTTGCCTTGGTGCATGGAGCTTACTAATAGTCATGAACTACGGATAGCCTTGTGGTTTAGTTCTGAATGCCTCCATTGCACAGAGTTTACACTATATTACTACATCGATTAAAAGGTAAAATACACTTAGTACATTTCTCTTTTAACTTGCTAGCATTTTTCAAAATTTTACTAGAACACCTCCCTATGGCAGGCCTTGTGAGTTTATCACTTGTTAAGAAAAGGCTTGACGCGCATAATTATTCTGACACACGTGTCACGAAGACTTCTTGGGTGAGGCCCGAAAGAGGTGCAATTTGCAAAGAAGCAGGGCTAGAAAATCCTAACCCATCAAAATAAGGGGAAACTTGAAATTGTCCCGGTTTCTAGGTCAAAACTTGAAGCTTTTGCCGATAATTACACTAAAACTTGTGTAAATTTGTCGGTTTTCTTAAAGGCAAGCTCAAAATCTAACCAAGATTTTACAATTTCAATCGGTTAAAATACACTCGACCTCAGTTTTTAGTTTTCTAAAGAAACCCTTAGTGTTGTGTTGGGTAAGGGAGACTTTTCAGTGCGTGATGGAGACTTACCTTTTATTTCACATGTGACATGTCTTTACTTTTCTTGCATTCTATTGTTTTAGAATGCTAAAGTGAAGTTTCACCTTGCATAATTTTAGTAATTAAAAAAACAAAGATTTATAGCAAAACTCACAATTGTGAGTGAATTAAATTGAGCAGCCCAAAAAATTACAAGGTTTTGTCATGCTCATGTTAAGTCATGACAACATCCAGGGATCATAATTACATGCCTTGATACACAAGGTCCATACTCTTGTCATTCTGAGATCTTTTATTTATCGATGGCCAAGGTTTGCCCCCATCCTATGTGCGGACAACAAGGCACAAGTAGTCCTAGACCAATCCTCCGAGTGATGCTTGAGCCCGAGTGCCCATATTAGCACTTTGCTTTCTTGTATAATTTCTGCGAAGCTTGGCACCTCAAAACCTCCTTCAAAAACACGGCGGTTCCTTGATTGCCATACATTATGAAAGAAGAAGTATCTGACGATCTGAGTGCTGACGAGGAGTGCAGGATTACCTAAATTTTTACCTCCAAGGAATAGGTCAGTCTTGAAAAAACAAAATATCCATGTTCTCTGGACCCACTTGCATACTTTCCCTGTGAGGCCTTTGATAGCTGGGCAGTCCATGAATAGGTGGGCCATATCTTCACTAGCTACCCTGCACCCCGAGCATCGATCTAACCCTATCTCTCTCTCCTGAATCTTCACCCCTGTCGGTAGAGTGCGCGCGCGCGTACACACACACACACACACACACACACTTGTTTTCGTTTGTACTCTATTGTTTTAGAATGCTAAAGTGAAGCCTCACCTTGCATAATTCTAATAAATTCTATACACACATGTATTAATTAGGTCTTTTTATTTCATCTTTCATTTCACAACTTCACATGGTTCTACATTTCTTGCATTCTATAGGTTGATTCCAGTCATAGTTAATGTTCAAGAAAGTTTCTTTCATTAAGTGGCTACTGCTCGAGTTTTCTCCTCACAAAGAAGAAGACCAAAAATACTATCAAATTTTTTGAGATTTGCTGAATTTTTGGATGACTTTCTCACATATTTCATCAATTTTTCTTCCGTTTACCATGGTTTGCAAGTACCTAGTCTCGATTTTTAATCCGCTCAAGACTAAGCTGAGGCAATCCTTTCCCAAACACTGATACTAGTTTAATTTAACTTAACAATTTTATCACTTTCTTATTGTTTTTGAAAGCCGTCGTGACTCTTTCACTTGTTTTCTAACACTAGTGTGGGGATCCTTTTTTTTTTTGGCAAATCGTACATATCGTGTGAAAGACAATACAATCGTCTCTAAGCGCTGCCGGGGTCGCTTGGTCACACTCGAACCCATGACTCACATCAACGGACGAGTGCACAACCAATCAAGCTAGCTCCTTTGGACAAAGGGTGGTGCGGGGATCCTCTTAGGTGCCCCCTACACGGAGGGGGGTAATATATAATTCCAAGGATATTAATCTCCACTCTTCACACTCACTCGTGATCTCCACTCTTCACACTCACTCGTGACGTGAGTGGTGATTTGGTAGTTTGTGGTGGGGGGGGGGGGGGGGGGGAGGGGGTTAGAGCAACTACATATCTTTAAGTTAGGTCTCATGGCATTGTTTTTCTAAGTCAAGCTTGGTAACCCTCAATTGGTTGTTTTCTCTCCACATGTCATGATTGACCTTAATAAGTGAGCTTTTTTGTCCTTTTGTGCACTTTTCAGAGTAGGCCTGGGTAGAAATCCCTTTCTACATTGTGATCAAAATTGAATTCATTTTTACGAGTAGGAGATCTGTTGTAAACTAATCACATCAATGTCAAATCCTAACATTAAATGTGTGTGATGATTTTTCGTCCACCCACGTAGCCGGTTTTCTTCAGCGGGTTGGCAGGTTCACATAAGCATATGAGACCTAGCCCTTTGTTAACCTCAAGCTATGTGGTAACAAGCAATTTTAGGATAAAGGGACCAATTGGGTTATGGGTTACAATTATGGTACAAAGACCCCCCAACCTAAGCACAAGCTTACTCTATTTCCATGTGAGACACGTCAACTCAATGGTGTAGGCGTTACACTCTGATTGCGCATGCCAGGGTTCAAATATGTACTCTAAATGGCCATCACGTTGCCTTTTTTTTTTCGGTTCAGGTTTTTCTTGGAACTCCATCTATCGAGCATAGATGGGTGTAGAATTTTTCCTTCCCACCATTTCATACCTCACGAAGCAAGCGAAAGGAGAAGGAAAGCATCGAGGATCAACTTTGATGTCGCAATATTGCCCCCCTTATCCTATGGCTTTGAGATTCTTCAAATACACTTTTTCTCACCTTGAAAGAATAAACAAAGTATTTTTTATTTTTATGTTTGAGATCATGACATGCTTTGAGTGCATCTTTTTGGACTACATAAGTAGTCCTTACGAAAGGTTGGATTTTGGGGTGCATCTTTGGGCCATTCGATAAACCTTGCCCATCATTGCCACATGACAAGCTAACGATGACAATTTTTTTTTTGGCCAAGAAGGCCATAAGGGAGTGGTAGAGAAAATGTGCAATTCCCTTTTGCACCTCTCACCATCCAGTGGTCACCATCACATTAACTTGGTTGTTAACATTTCAAATCATTTTAAACAAAACTCATTTCAAACAAAACTTAGACCATATAATTAGAATAGTTGATTGTCCACATCATAGCTTGCTTAATAGACTATGAAGAATATTTATTTGAATTGTTGGTATGCAATGTTAAATGCTATTTGGCCTGTGTGTGTGTGTTTGAGAGAGAGAGAGAGAGAGAGAGAGAGAGAGAGAGAGATAACCTTACAAATGTGTGGCAATCATAATCCATTAATTTTTATTTGTAATGAAGCCTTACTATATTCATTTGAACATTTTCATCTTGAGAAAAGTAAGTGTGTGTGTGTGTGCATGCAAGTACGCATACATCTCTCTCTCTCTCTCTCTCTCTCTCTCTCTCTCTCTCTCTCTCTATATATATATATATATATATATATATATATATATATATAAAATCTCTCCATTAACATGTCAAATGTGTTCTAATAATCGCTCAATTTATTACAGCCAAGCCTTCTTGAGGCCATCATGAAGTCTTCACCTTATTTACTATTTTTTGTAGATCCTTGTGAGAGTGTGTTGAATTAACAAGGTGAGAAAGCAAGAAGGCATGTTAAGTTAAGTGGAGGATGAGATTTATGGAAAGTAAGTCTTAATGAGTGCCTAAAATCATATAGAATTTTTTTTATTTAAATATAAAGTTATATTATCCATTACATATACATAGTCACAAATGGTTTACCAAAATATCTCTCTAATTAAAAAATGTCCAAAATTTCTACAATATTTTTTCATAAATTCCCAAAATACCCTTCAAAATTTTCAAAATTCCCAGAATACCCTTGGTTGTGAGATTCATTACCTCCAAAAGTAAAAAAAATTGTAGCTTTTCATAAGAAGACTAATTGTCTAGCAATCCAAGATGCTAAAATCAGAATTTGAGTTGGTTATGTAGGCTTTGGAGATGAATTTGCTTCATTATTTTTAGATATCATTGCCTTTCTTTGCGAGGTAATTTGTGATGAAATACATGCTAAGCATTCAAAAATGAATTTCAATTGTCCAAAAAAATAAAGATTTGAAAATCTTGAACAAACCAACCAAAATAGATAAAGGGTCTTTCGGAAATTTTTGAACCTTGAGGGATATTTTGGGAATTTCCACAAATTAGAGAGGCATTTTTTGTAATTTTTCCAAAATAATAAAGTGAAAGATGCACATTGCACATTATTATTTGAAAACAAATTAAAATGAAAATAAAATAAAATATGGCTATGACATTGATTGTAGGGGAATTGAAATAACAATAGTGAGAATTTCCTTTAAGAGAATTCTTAAAGAGCATAAGAAGAAAACTTGAGTGAAGGTAGTGAAAAGAAAATTACACCTAATTAGCTTGGCATGAATAATACTTGTAAGAGAGAGAGAGAGAGAGAGAGAGAGAGAGAGAGAGAGAGAGAGAGAGAGAGAGAGAAATTGACAACAGTTGAGGACCGGATTTACTTGGAGCTGGTCCCCCCTCCAAAAGGATTTTGTATTATAGATTCTCCCATGAAGAGAGCCTTGGTACAATACAAAATTTGTGTTCCTTGAGACCTTGTTGATGCACATGGTAAGCTTCATGCACCAAGATTATGTCCTTAACTATCTTACCAAAGCATTAACTTGTACCCGGCCTCAATTTCAAGACCTCAAACACCTTCGAAGGTGGAGAGAGCTAGCAGAAAGTGAGGGTAGGGAAGAGGAAGAAGAGGTAGCATATGAGAAAGAAATAGTTTCCTCAGTTGTCATTACTCTTGTAGCTTAGCATAGCATAGTAGCATAGTAATGGAGATGAAGAAGATGACAAGCTTTTGCTTTGAAGCATGGCTCTTGGTTGGATTTGCATTCCATAGACAAGATTTGTTGGTGTAGGCTCTCAACTTCTCAAGCTTGGAGAAGGAGATGAAGCTCTTGCTCTTCACACAAGGAGAGAATGTGAGAGTGTGAGTGTGAGGTAGAGAGTGTATCTCCACAAGCATACCCCCTTCTTGCTTGGGTCGACCCTCCTTCTAGCTCAAGCTTGGACTTGATTGAACCTCCACAAGCCTAGCCAATCACATGATTTTAGTCATATCAAGCAACAAGGTTAGCATTTGGACAACTGTCCTCCTTACCCCTTTAGGAGAGAGGGCTTGGATAATTATTGCTTGCACCTCTTTAAGGGCTACCCAATAGGATTCAGGCACACCATGAGAGCAACATGGGGAGGAGCTTGACATGTGTCCTTGTTGCCTGTTAAGTCTTGGCTTGCCTTGAGAGTGTGTGCGAGTGTTCTCTCTCATCCCCTAGCTTCATGGATCGCCCCCTCTTGTGTAGGAATCCCCTTTGACTTTTAGCATCTCAAGCACCTTAGTCTTTAAGCATGAAAACCACCTCAAGAACCTTAGTCATCAAGCACAACAAGCACCTTAGTCAGCAAGCACAACAACAACCTCAAGCTTGGGCAAGGTTCCCACCTCAAGGTCGGCCCCAGTTTGCTTAAGGTCCTAGGTATAAGGACTTTTAACACTAAACTTTGGAGGTCTTTAATGAAGCTATCCCTAAGGTCTTTTAAGATTCACTATTTGGCCCTTTCTCTTTGATAGACCATCTCCCTTTTGGACCCATTTCCTTCTCTCCCTTTGGTCTTGTGTTGAGATATATCTAAAAGCACATGTCTATATTCTAACTCTTGTTCCCATTTATTTTTCCACATTATTTTCCACATTAAATGATCAAATCAATATGAGAAAATCATTTTGGTTAGTTAGATACTAGATTTTATGACATTACCTCTCTCTTGAAATCACAGTCGTCCTCGACTATGAGGTAGAGAAGATAAATCCTTAGCCATTAGTCTATGTTTCTTAGCGGGTAGAGGATCCCTTTTTACCCTACGACATCATTCCAGAATGGATGACTAATCAATTTGGTGCTTGGGAGACTTAGCTGCTACAAGTATGTGTGCTCTTTAGTCCATATCATACTTTCCAAAGTAGAGTGACAAATTCTACTTGGTGTTTGGGAGACGTCGTCATCACAAACATGATTTTAAGCATGCATACTACTCAAATTTGTGCATAATAAAAAGAGAGATCTAGTCTTATAAGACAAAAAAATCGTTCATTTAAAAGAAACATTTACATTTGCCTACTCTAGTGTAGCATTGTAAGCATTGACAAGGTTCATACTACCTTGCGGCTGTGTTCCTTGCATCCATCTAGCATCTTCAAAAGGATAATTTTGAACTTAATAAGATATCGTCGGATAATCTTACCATGTCTTAGTATCTCTGGGGGGGTCTTCAATAATTGGTTTTGTTGGTGGCTCTGCTTTGTAAGGCTTGATTAGGCTCACATGAAAAGCATTGTGTATGAGCCAATGGTTGGGCAACTTGAGTTGATAGGCTATCTTATTGATTGGTCTTAAAATTTGAAAAGGACCATAGTATCTTTTTGCTAATTTAGCATAATACTTTTGGTGGCCCGTAGGATTTTTGTTTGCAGATTGCTTCAATCGAGCCTTGGGAAACTTAAGTAAGCCCCAATCATTTTCTTTGAACGTTAAGGTCTTTTTGTGCTTGTTAGCAACAAATTTTCACCTTTTTTGGGAGATGGATATAACCTCCTTAATCTTTTGGAAAGATTTTTGTAGGTCTTGTCTATACTCATCGGTAGCAAAGATCTTCCCATGTACCTTAAGTAGAAATGGACTTTTTGGTCTTCCCTCAATGATTTCAAAAGGTGCCTTTCCTGTAGTAGTATGGGCAGTGTTATTGTACTCATACTCTACAAGTGGTAGATACTTCTCCTTTTGTGAGCGCTGATCTACTTCTATAACATAGGTCTTTAGTAGATTGAGAATCGTAAGGTTAGCTATCTCACTTTGGCCATCCGTTTGTGGGTGATAGGGCGAAGAGAAATTCAACCATGTACCTAGATTTTCAAAGGACCTTTCAAAAAATAAATGGTCATTCTAGGATCTCTATTTGACACGATGGATGTTGGCAATCCATGGTGTTTGAAAATCTGGGATATGAAGGGGGTTGCCATTTGGTGTGCCTTAATAGTCTTTTTGACAGGAATAAAGTGTGCTTGCTTGCTAAACATGAAAAACATATTCGACGATATCATCTCGTAAACGGCTAACATGAAAAACAGGATGAACTCGTGAGTGCTCTCGAAGAGCTAACTTATAGGCCACTTGACCTATACGTTTGAGAATGGTAAACGGTCCAGAATAGCGTGGTGAAAGTTTAGCAACTTTTTCCGTCTTCAGACTTTTTGAATGCTCTGGAACATTGAGGAAAAAACCTTGTCTTCTTCTTCAAAAGTAGCAAGATGTCGATGCTCATCTGCGTACTTCTTATATCGATCTTGAGCTTGCTTAACATTCTGTCGAGCAACTCGAAGCATGTCAAAATGGTCTTGGAGAAAATCCTTTGCTTGTTGTATCTTCTCCTTAGCCAACCCCACCGTAACGGCGGGTGATCTAGGTTGAAATCCAAACAAAACTTATTAGGCAAAATTTGGACTCAAAAAGGGGCCCTTTAAGGAGTTTGACTTTACCTCTCTCTACCAAAACGGGCGCATGGATAAATTTTTGCAAACAAACTCCAAAGTTGGCGGAGGTTTGACAGTTAGAACGTCCTCTTCAAGCTCTATCTACTGATATATAGCACGCCATGAGATCCCTCATATTTTAGAAGATTCTTTTTTTGATTCACCTATGATGTGACAACTTTGTCGGAATCTAAGTGAATAAAAAAAAGAATCTTCTAAAATATGAGGAATCTCATGGCGTGCTATATATCAGTAGATAGAGCTTGAAGAGGACGTTCTAACTATCAAACCTCCGCCAACTTTGGAGTTTGTTTGCAAAAATTTATCCATGCGTCCGTTTTGGTAGAGAGAGGTAAAGTCAAACTCGTTAAAGGGCCCCTTTGTGAGTCGAAATTTTGCCTAATGTGGCATAAATGGACTAAACCCTGTAGTCACGCTTTTAACTATTATAAGCAAATTCCAATATAGTTAACACTAGGTTGGTAACCTAAAAGGACATAAAAGTGTCCTTTCAGGGTTTTGGAAAAAACCTCCAAAACCATAGTAGATCCACTCATTTTGTAAAATCCTTTCATGAGGTTATAGTTCAAGGCCTACTACACATGTAAAAAATAAGAAACTTGTAAAATTTCTCATCTTTTGGTCACACCAAGCCTCCAAAGTTGATGGACCAGTACATTTTCATCAAAACAGTCATTTCTTACGTTTTGTTGCATAAAAATAAGATTAGGGATTTTTGTAGGAATTGAGATAAATTCCCTAGTTAACTTCAATGGGTTGGTGATCAGAACATATGATTGCTTCTCACTCACTATTTTTTGTTTTCCCAAAAGAAATAGGTACAAAAAAGTTGAATTTTTACCAATCTGCAAACCTATCATCAAATTTTCTATAGCCACGCTCAATACAAATAATATATGCATGTTTTCTTAGTTCCCTATTGTCCTTTAGGTTTATAAGGAGCCATGGAGCATGCCAAAAGAATAATACATCTCTTACCAAGGGGAATCTTGGGGACAAAGATGAAGTGCTAAATACAACAAACATGAAAAAACTGGGTTCAACATTATGAGTTGTAGAATCCCATAGAAACTATTCAATATCTAGCCAAATTTGATCCTTATGACTAGATATGGTTACTACCTACAAAATGCATGTAGTTGTCACAAGAAACTAATAATATTGAAAAAGCTATACCTTATATACTAGAATGTTTCGTTTTCTTCTATAATTGAAAAAATCAACCATCGCTGTATACTATGCAAAATAGGGTATTAGGTGCCCCAAAACTCAAGGAATATTAGCTTTATGTTACAATATGAGACATAGAAAATCAACATTGCATTTGGATATCATGAAAGCCACCAAAAAAATCATAGAAGAGCTAAAATTGGCTAAAAAACAGGATTTGACAATTTTTGTAATTTGGTCATAACTTACAACTTTAACATTTATTTCTCCCTAGAAGCATCAGGAAATGTTGAGGACTACTAAAGATAGTTCTCTAGCATTATAGACATCAGAAACATGAATTCTAGAGTGGTATAGTTGCAAAAAGTTGAAAAAAGCCAAAAACAGGACCCGTTTTTTCACACAGTTTAGGTTGTGAAATGTTGTGCAAGGACAAGGTTAAAGATGGAATTGACATTCCAAAAAAACGTCGAGTTTTTTTCAGCTCATAAGACAACTTTCTAGATAGATAGCACCTCAAAATCCATTTTGAAACTCTTGACATAATTCAAGGAAAATGGTCACTTAACAGGACATAAAAGGGTCCCGAGACATAAAAGTGTCCCATTACCAACCTAGTGTTAAGTAGTCTTCCCAATTGGTTTGCTTCTTGCTAACGTACGCTCGTACCATATCCTCTAGCACTTGATTAACTCTTTCTGTTTGACCATCCGTTTCTGGATGATCAGCCGTACGTAGATTAAGTTTAGTTTCCAACTTTTGGAACACAACTCTCTAGAAGTGATTATCGAACTTTCGATCTCTGTCACTAATGATACTAGCCGGAAGACCGTATAGTTTATATATGTGCTCTACAAATAGTCGTGCTAATTCCGATGTCTTAACTGTAGTCTTAGTGGGAATGAATCGACCCATCTTTGTGAGACGGTCTACAATTACCCAAATGGCATCATGGCCACGATTTGTAGTAGATAGTCCTACTACAAAATCCATAGAGATACTCTCCCACTTACCTTATGGAATCTCTAAAGGATGTAAAGGCCACCTACCTTGAGGCACTTTGCCTTACTAACTTGGCACTGTTGGCAATTTAGTATGTACTCTTAAACATCATGATGTAAGCCCGACCAATAAAATTGCCGTCGAACTAAGGCATACGTCTTACGGATACCTGGATGACCAGCACTTGGACTATCATGACACTCAAATAAGATTTGGTGCCTAGTGTTTGAGTCCTTTGGCACACATACTCTACCTTTGTGGAGTAAGTAGCCATCATCAATGGAAAAATTCTTCCATCACTTATGCTCTTCCTGAGTAGGTGTGGAGCTCTGTGTGTTGGAGTTTCTATCTGCGCGTGCAGAGACATGTCTTTGTGTGTGCAGAGACATGTTGATCTGGCTGTTCAGAGACATGTGAGTGTGAGGGATACCTTTTTAAAACTGCACTCCACACTTTAGCATATGATTGATCTTGTGCACACTTGCCACGTAATGACTCCAAAAATCCACTCTTTAGTTTCGTGAAAGCAAGTGAATTAATCTGAGGCATCCGACTTAGTGCATCCGCTACTACATTATATCACCCCTTGCGATATCGTAGCTTACAATCATAATCTTGAAGGATTCCTGCCCATCTAGCTTTACGGCCCTTCAAGTCTGTTTGAGTAGTAAACCATTTAATACTCTCATGGTCAAAAACTACTTCAAACTCGGCACCATATAAATAGTGTCACCACTTTTGTAAAGCGTGAATTATGGCATAAATCTCTCTCTCATAGACATAATAATTCTGTTGAGCTCTATCTAACTTTTTACTTTCAAAGGCTATAGGTCTTCCCTCCTGGAGAAGTACCGCAACAATGGCTTTATCAGTAGCATCAGTCTCTACCACAAATTAAGTGGGTCGACGATTGCTAGGATGGGAGCAATGGCTATAGCTACCTTGAGCTGTTCAAAACTACGTTTTTGGGCTTCTTCCCAAGAAAAGGTCTTACCTTTTTCTTTAAGTTGATCCGTCATAGGAACAGTGATGTTGGCATAGCCACGGATATACTGTCGATAAAATCCAGCCATGTCTAAAAATATTTGAAGCTCCTCAACCGTGTTGGGATGTGGCCATCGAAGAATGGCAGTGACCTTGCCAGTGTCCATCTTGATGCTAGAATAAGAGATCACATGACCGAGGTAATGTATCTCTGTTTTAAAGAAATCGCACTTGCTTTGCTTAGCATACATCGCGTGAGCTCGTAGCTGTTCAAACTCTAATCGTAAGTGTTCTATGTGTTCATCTTCAGTCTTACTGTAAATGAGAATGTCATCAAGGAAAACCACAACAAATTTTCCAAGATAGAGACGTAAGACACTATCCATGAGTGTCATAAATGTAGCTGGAGCATTGGCTAGACCAAAAGGCATAACCTAAAATTCAAAATGCCCGAACCGTGTTCTAAAGGCAGTTTTGGAGATATCTTGTAGTAGGATACGTACCTGGTGGTATCCTGAATGAAGATCTATCTTTGTATAGTATCTTGGCCCATGGAGTTGATCAAACAACTCATCCACTCGAGGCAGAGGATACTTGTTCTTGATGGTTATTGCATTTAATTTGCAATAATCTACGCACATGCGCATAGTACCATCTTTCTTTTTTACCAATAGAATTGGTGATGCCCAAGGCGAAGTGCTAGGTCTAATGAAACCACGAGCGAGATAGTCAACCAACTGACTCTCAACCTCCTTGGCTTCTTTAGCACTCATACGATAAGGTGGTTTACTCACTGGTTTAGTGCCTGGCAAGACATCTATGCCATGTTGCACATCACGTGTAGGGGGTTAAACCTGATGGTAAATCACTTGAGAACACATCACTATACTCCGTGAGTAAGTGAGTCAGCTTTTGCCGTACAAAAGGAGAAAGTAAACTAGAGTTATGCTGGGATGGAGAATCTTGTAATTCCTGTAATGTTTGTTTTACAACAGTTGCACATTGCTCTATAGAATTAAAATTGAGAGCACTTTGATCGTTAGATTTGTTAACACTTTGTTTATAAGTAGAATTCATTGCATTTTTCATACCATTAAAATTCATTGCACTTTGCTCTTGAGAATTCACAAGACTCGAAGACAAGCAGTAACACAAAAAGACTTCATCTATTAAATTTGGTTTCTGCAAAATAGAAAGCTCGGCTGTACATATAAGAGGTGCAGATGGTATATTTTTCTCACCGAGCAAAAGCACATGTTTACCATTGTCCATAAAGAATAAGGAGTTGTGTTCATAACTAGTGTGCAATGTGTTTCCTAAACCATGCAGCCACTCCCGTCCTAAAACTACATCATCACGGTCCATGTTCATAACGTGGAAGTCAACGGTCATCGTATGATCTTGAACAATAAGCTCAACCCCTTGAACTACCGTGTCCCATACTTCTTTATCATTCCCAGACATCTGCTCCACCACATACTTGTGAGAGCAGGGACTCTGTGTAAGCTTCAATTTCTTGACTAGCTTATAGTTCAAGAAGTTATGAGGTGCACCATCATCCACTAAAATACAAACACGTTGTCCGTTAATAGTGCCATACATGCAAATCAAATAATGGGGGCCAAAGGTGAGCTGCCACATTGAAGCAGGCACACAACACTTGTGCTTTTCTTCCATATGAAGAACCTCTACAACACAATATTTAGGAGATAAATCTAATGTGAGGCATTGCACCATGTGCATGGACTTTTCTTTGCCTTGCAAAAGAGGACAATATTTCTTGTTATGTTAGTCCGAAAGAAATCTAAAACACAAATTGTGTTTCTTTGCACGTTCAAAATCAGCAGTGCTAAGAGACCCACGCGGAGTATCTCGTGATTGTTTAGGCTTCTTAGCCTCTTGTGGGCGTGGAGAGGTAGATTGTCTCTTATTCCTCTTGGAACGTGTGGGAGATCTACCTCGCCATTGGCTCTTAGCCACATTGCTCTTAGCTAAAGTACTCTTAGAGTAGGGAACATTTCCTTTCCTCTCTTGGTCATCATCATATCTTTGCGTATGACTAATGGCTTGTTCCAAAGTTTTTGGATGTTGGGTCTTGACATGAAGATGATAGTCTTTGTCAAGACCCCTATTAAAACCCCGTATCTTTTGGAATTCATCTACACCTTCTAGTTTTAATATGATTTTTCAATACTTTGAAATGTACTGTGTGAGAGAGAGGCCAGACATGCGGCATGCATCCCATGCTAACCAATTCTTATCTTCTTCATTGGAGTCCAAAAACTCTTTGGAGAAAGAAGCTTGAAACGCAGCCCAAGACGGAGGACGAGCATCTATTGGAAATGTCATTCACCACTTATAGGCCTTGCCTTTAAGAGATAGACTTGTTTCCACAACCGTCTTTATATTCGGGGTTTGTCTCAATCTATGAATATCACTCCATTTGTGTAAGAACGTATTGACCGCATCCTTGTTGTGTGATCACGCTCTTCCCCGTGAAACTCAGGAATGGTGATATTCTTAAGTAATGCATTGCTACCTTCTGCATCTTCTGTAGCACTTGTCTCTTGGACTCCTTGAGTCGTACGAGCTTGGTTCCCTTGAACCGTGCCACTTGTGGCTCCTTGAGTCGTCTGTGAATTCATAAATTTCACAAGTAATTCCGTAAGATTGGTAACATTTGCATTGAGCGCAGAGAGGTTTCTTTCAAGTACGCTTTGGCGATGTTCCAAAGTCTTGGAAGAAGCCATATCTACAAGCCCATGATCTCCTAGATTATCATCATCATGCATATTAGTGTCAGCAGCACCCGTGGTGCACTGATTTTGATCTACATGCTCAAAATCAAACGTGTGTGTAGGTGGGATATCCTCACTGGCCATGGTAAACATACACTAATGCAAAAAAAAAAACGACAACTTGTACCTTGAGAAATTGAAGTCTTTGTGTTTTGTATGCTTCGCGATTTTCGTTGCATGCGAACTTCGCCTTGCAGGAATTTGAACGCTTCACTTGTCGTTCATTGTAAGAGCACGTTTGATGATTCTTCACAAAAACTCGTCGTTTTTGTGAAGGCTTTTCTTCACTCTGAAGCTACCTCCTTGAGGAAAAAAGAATTTTTGGAGGAAAACTTGACTTCCTCCAAGGAGTGAAAAGGAAGGGTGAAACTAATTCCTTGAAGTTTGAAGCTTTCCCTTTCCTTCTAGTTTTCCTTTCAACAGAGTATACTATCTTTCCTTGTTATACACAACAAGGGCCAATAGATTGATGGTAAAGTGTTGGCCTCTTATCCTCATGGGATGGGTTCAACCCTCCTTCATGCAAAGGTTAAGCGGGCCTTCCTACGCGTGCAACCAACGGCGCCAATGGAAGCCTTCAGAGCCTTGGTGCCATCGAGTTGCCGGTCGAGTTTGCCTTGGTCGCCGCTGTGTAGGGCGAACACCATCGGATGTCGTTGTCTTTCCTCGCGCAAAAAACTGTGCCTGCCTTCTTTTTGCTGCACAGCGGAGACGTCGCTATCTGTGGAACGTGGGAGAGAAGTAGGGTGTCGTACGCATATGCAAGCCGCTTTTAGCCTCGTCCCAAAAATAGCTCGTATACCAGTGAAAGGGTGGTGGTAATGCGTGTGCTATTTTCCACCCAACCGTGCTATCTTATAGCCTCCCCCTAGCGTACACACTGTCCGGCCGTGCCGGTGGCCTTGCCCATAGGACCCATGTCGTTACAGATAGACTCTCCCATGGTGAATTAGGGATTTGCAATGCTTCCCTTTATTATACTTTGTCTTTTGGTATACCACACATTTTGAAACATACTCTTGTAGGTCCACTTTCATGGTGGGCCAATAAAAATACGTCTCTACTCCTTGAAGAGTAGGTTGAATTCCTCTATGCCCAGCATAGGGAGGAGCATGGGATTCATACATCACTTTCTCCTCATGAAGGGAGTGAGTAACACATAGCCTGTTGCCATGGAGAAGATAACCATCCTACAAAGTAAATGGTTCTTCTTTCTTTCCTAAGGCAAGGGCTGACATTATGTCCTAAAAATCAGGGTAAGTAGCATTCTTATCTATCATAGAAGATAAATCATTGTGAGTTGCTATAGACACTACATTTAGTCTTGGTCATTGTGATAATGCATCGGCCACTTGATTATGCTTAAGTAATATGAGAAATATGAAAATTGAATTGTGAAAGAAAATTTGCCCACCTCATTTGTTTGTCAAAAAGCTTGGTTTGCATCATGAAGTACTTGAGACTTTGGTGCTCTGTTTGTAAGATGAATGGAGTCCCCAAAAGATAGTGCTTCCATGTGTCTACGGTATGTAGAACAGCTAGTAGCTCTTTTTTGTATATGCCAACGTAGCACAACCTTATCCACAGAAAGTTTTTTTTGAAGAAGTAAAAAAAAATCTTTAAAAAAGAAGGCTCGAAAAATTTGAGATAAAAAAGAAATTTCAGAAAGAAAAAGGAAAAAGAAAAAGCTTATATTAAAAGAAGGGATCTGGATCATTCTCCAAGCCCAGGTCTCAATCCTCAGTCTTATGGGATAGTATATACACTACTATATATCTATAGACTAGCCCCTCAAGGTGAAGGGAGGGCATGTGGGACAAGTCCTTGAAGTCCTCCGCCCTTCCCTTCATACTTACACCCTTGGACTTACTATTTTTAGCTTTCTTCTCGGCTAGAAAAAGTCTTTTTTTAGGATTCTGAAGGCTTTAAGTAACTGAATCGGGGGTTGTAAAGCAGGGCACGTCCTTATAATCAAGACACTCATTTTGAGCTATCACACGCTATATTCCGTGGCTTGGTTACACCCTTGGACTTACTAATTTTAGCCTTCTTTTCGATTAGAAAAATACTATTTTTAGGATTTCAAGAGCTTTAAGAAATCGAATCGGGGCCTATGAAGCATGGTACGTTTGCCTAACCAAGACGCTCATTTTGAGCTATCGAATGCCATATTCCGTGCTTGGTTAAAAAAAAAAGACCAAAAATATAAAAAATTGAGAGATATTTTGGGTTGCAAAACATCCAAAAAACTAGGTGAGCGGCCTTCACGGGCACTCACAAACACTTCTAGGGTGTTGAGGTCACATGCACCTATGCTCTAGTTGTGTGCTAGAGGACGATCGTATAGAGAGTGTCTCCGTTTATGCGGACATCCATTATTCCTTCACATTAGGCTCTAGGCCCTTAACGGAATCCAAGGTAGTATCACTCAGGACCCGTATATTGCATCTAGTGACTCTTTCTCTGACTACAACGTCATGGAAGGTTATTCAATGCCCAATCCCGATAGTTCAAGCCAAGACATGCATGCCATGGGCCCACTGTCCGGGCTGAGCATGCTTAGCCGCTTGAAAGAGAATTTTAGTAGAGCCACTTGCTCCGAACATGGAGCTAGCGATGTAATGAAGGGTGGGGAATGTAGACCCCATGCTCTTGACCAATGTAGACCCCATGCTTGTAGAGAGTGTGCATGTGAATACTCCATTCATTGCACTCCCTGACTCTTTAGAGCTATTCCCCTCTGAGGTTATATTACCTGATGGTAGAAGCCTTGCTGAAGTGCAAGAGGTTGAGCAATATATCCTTGTAGCTAGGGGAAAAAAAATCAACGCTTATGCAAGACAGAGCAACAGAGAGAGCTAGAGGCGAAGGCCCCTATGTTTACATCCATGCTAATCAAGCAATCGAGTGCTCCTGAATTAGCAACCACTAAGGGTCAAACCATAGAGAGCCACATTGCATCTAGTTCAATGGACACCCCTAGCTCCTCAATCCTAGATGCATCATTTCTAAATGAAAATTGGGAGTATGAACTACAAAAGAAGACTTTAATTGACCTATACATATGTCACACCTATCAGTGGGTTGGTAAGATGTCCTACAATCCACATAGGGTGCTACTAGCGTAGAGGAGAAACAACAAAGAGTTTGTGATGTCATCCATAGGATTATTGAGCTGGAGATGCAGAACAAAGGGATCCACATGCCTTCAATGGATCTCATGCAATTCTTAGATATAGGGAAGGCTAAGCAGCCAACTTTATCACAAATGGAGACTCCCTCAATAAGCCCGATGGATCCTCCATATGTTGTTTTGCTAGGGATATCAATACAATTTTAGCCCACAAACGATAGCTTTACCTTTCTAGGTTTAGCTCATCCTTCTCTTGATGACACCACAGCTACCATGCCTACCCCAGTGACGGGCATGACAAAAAACACGTCGTGGACCTCATTTAGTAAATCACCGCTACATGGTGGCCCAATGCCTACAACTGTACCTACAAGTGTGTATCAATCATATGCACCTATGAGACCTCGTGCTCATGTAGCTTCTACTCCTCCCATTGTTTCAATAACTTATGCTCAACGTCCACAACACCCAAGACCTTATTTCAAGGAGACCATACTAGCTAGCATTAGCATGTCACATCCCACGTCTGCTATGCCAAGGACCACACATATGAATTTTTGGCCACCACATGGCACAACTTCGTACCCAACTTGGGACCCGAAGATCACCCGTATGCCTAACTTGATGCCAACCCCCATACCACATGTAGTCCCGAGAGCGCCTGTCCCCACTATACCTGCTCACTTGGGTGACTTGGCAACATTTGCTCAAGCTATCGATCGATCTATTGCTGAAAATATGCATAATATGCCTGATAGAGAGCCTAGAATTAAGGCAGTACAAATAGCCAAGATCACACAAAAATTTAGTGGAGACGGGGATGTGAGAAAGCATATCGAAGTATTTAAACAAATATGTGATTCCCTAGGAGAACTTTTTGAGCTGCATAAGAGTAATGCTTTAAGCCTAACCTTGAGTGGGAAGGTTGGGGATTGGTATAGGACCCTAAGGGTGAAAGAGAAAACGATTTATCCTACTCTTAGGAGACTATTCTTGAAAGAGCACATATGAGAGGAAGTGATTTGGGGTGTAGCATCTTAGATCCAGAAAGCCCAACGAGAGGAAGGGAAATCCGTGACAGACTTTATTAGTCACTTGAAGCATTTGAATTCTTGTTGTAATCTAAATGAGTGCTTCAATAATAACCAATGGCTCGATAGATTCATTAGGGGACTACGACATGAGGATATTTACAATGGATTAGTCATTGGAGGTATGACCACTTGGGAAGTAGTCACCACCAGTGCGATTCAATTGGAGGAAAATTTAATGATTCAAGGAGAAAGAGTGTGTGTTGAGCCTAAATCTACTAGCTTGCAAGCATTGTGGCATGAGCCAATGACCATAAAGCCTATAGTCAAGACAACGTCAAGGCCGGACAAGGGCAAGGCCGGGCTAGGCAATGTGGAAAGGGAGTCCAACTAGGGCAAAGGGCTAGGAGCCATGCTATATAGTGGGTGGTTGGGAGGTGGATTCCTAGGTTCTAGTTCCCCTTGTCTAACATTTGTATCAAGAGCAAGGTTACTATTTTTGGGAAGGCACAGTCGTGGTGTTGGAGAGACACACAAATTCTTGCATGCTTTTGCATGTCGGGGTCAAGGAGGCCGTGGAGTTCAGCTCCTGTGAGGAGGACGACAAAGCCAATGGCATGGGAAACACCACTTGCGAGGAGAAGAGGCCGACAAGCGACTTGCACCGAATCGCGCCCTCTCGAGCTTGACGGTATCACGCGGGTGCACTGAACGTTTACGAGCTTGTAGCAGGCGCTCTCAACCACCATGGAAGGAGGGGTGAGAAAAAGCTCTCCCCTCGTGCTATTTGCAGGCCACCATAGCCTGTGAAGAGCTTCTTTTTTCACACCCGGTGGGCGCCCAACCCATTTGGGGTTAGTGGCTACAAATTTTTTTCCCCAACCAAGGGACGGTACCCAAAGCGGGGTACCACCCTCCCTCTTGTGAAGCTTCAGGCAAAGCTGGGCATACCGACAGAGCCAAGCAAGGGCAAGGCCGAGAAATATAAGGGCAAGGTGCTATTTCTGCTGTGTACCCTGCATATTATTGTTTCGTACCTTCATTCAAGTCATCGGCAAGTTATCCAAAATACACAAACCAAGTGCAGTAAGGGTGCTGAAGGCAAACAGACCTACACTATTGAATTGTTTTCTTGGAACCCAGAGCAAGATTACATCCTCAGCGGAAATTGGAGCACGAACGAAATTAGCAAAGCTAATTATTGGTATCAACGGGATTATTTATCAGTATTTACCAGTTGTGGTACATCAGGTATTTTTCTTGATATTCCTTGCACTGCACTGTGTTGCCATGGATTTAGATATCAATATGAATTTTGATTTCGAGCAAAATACGCCTGATCTTGCCCATGATGGCTCGCAGCCGGATGCTCTCATGGAGAGTGCCCGCGATGCTACAGCAGGTGACGACACCTATGAATTGCTCGACATTCAAGAATTTTGTGCACTTCAGACACGCATATCAGTCATGGAAGGAAATTTTAAATCTTTAATTGAAAATGTCACTAAATTATCCACGTTAGTGATCCAATTAATGCAACATCATTCCAAGGGTCTTGTTGACATGCACATGCATGAGCACGTTGCTACACAGGGGCAAGGCCCTTCTAATTAGGGACAAGGTCCAACTGCTGATACCTTGCACACTCTCACTGCAAAAGAGGTGGATGAGTTGTTGAAAAACACCAAACCATTGACTTTTAAGGGAGAAGACCGTGATCGCAATAAGGATGCCATGAATATCTTTCTCAGAAGTGGGATGGAATTCACGCCTTACGGTGTACTTCGGACGCAGTCAAAGCACTGCAAACGAGCTTAACTCTAGAAGGCAAGGCCTACAAATGGTGGATGTCTATCAAGGAGAAGAATATCATACCACAGAGCTGGGCATCTTTTGAAGCTATGTTTCACAAAGAATTTTTGCCTACAAATGAAGCAGATCGGAATTGGACGGCTTGGGACACATGTTCCATGCGCCAATACCCATCATTACTTGAATATATATCTCATTATCGTGATGTTATCCTCAAGTTGGAAGGCTTAAATAACTTTCAGCAAGTACGGGGATTTACACGTTGTCTGACACCAGAGCTTAAGAAGCACGTCAAGACCCAAGACCCTTAAAACACTTGAGGAAGCCATAGTGAAAGCACATATTCACGATGATCCAGATGAAAAGAAATCACATAATACTCATGTGCCTGCTAATACACATGGTAATACACGCACACAGTATGGGGACAATAAAAGGAAGTTTATAGTAGCCAATTCAGAAGCATCTAAAAAACCCAAGGGGTCCAGAGGTCCTCTCTCTCCTGAGAACTTTGATAAAGCTAAGAAAGAGAAATTATGTTTTCAATGTTTAGGAAGCGGTCATGGAAAAAAGGATTGTCCCAAGGGGAAATTTGCTACTCATGGCAAGGAGAAAGCAGTACACATGGTGCAACTGCTGCCTCTTGAGTCTTCCTCACGATTCTCTACAGTGGAAGTAACACACACCGAGGTGATGCATGAATGTTGTCTCACAGCTTCCATGTGGCAACAGACCTCGGACCACATGAGTTAGTACATATGCACGGATCTCTGCAAGGGCACAAGGTGTGCATCTTGGTAGATGACAGTGCTACTCACAATTTTATCAATTACGGATTGGTGAAAAGACTCAAATTTCCTCAAACTCCAAGTACCCACCGCTACAAGGTAGCAATGATGAATGGACATGATACCGAAATCTGGAAAACTCATGTCCGAGCTGTTAAGTTGGAAGTACAAGGCTACTCCACATCCTTGGATTTTCAGGTTATGAACATGGAGAGGGCAGATGTGGTACTTGGTAGGGAATGGTTGCATATCCTAGGACCATCACTGAAGCGTAGCTATGAGCACAATAGCTTGATGTTCGAATCCCATGGCACACATGTGTTGTTGTTAGGAGAGAAGGATGTACCTTCTTCACCATTGATATGTACAGCCAAGCTTATGCAGCTCATTTCTAATAATGAAATAGATCAAGTTTTCTTGTGTTACTCATTATCTCATTTTGTCTCTAACATTGAATCTGTTGAACATTCCTCAATGCCGCATGCTTCTCTCTCATCTCTTCCACCAATGGCTACTTCCAAACAAGAAAACATTGCCAACGAGTTACAAAAACTATTAAAGGAATTTCAAGATGTGTTTCCTAATGATTTTCCACCAGGATTACCGTCGACACGATCGGTGCAACATAGCATCGATGTGGGTGCAGGCAGTAAACCTGTCAGTAACCGCCCTACCGTATGAGTTACTCGGAAGCTGCTGAGGTGGAATATTAGCTTGTTGACTACCTTAGTAGAGGGTTTATCCAACTCAGTTCTTCACCATGGGCTTCTCCTATCCTATTAGTGAAGAAAAAAGACGGCAATATGCGCATCTGTGTAGACTACCGTGGCTTAAATGCGGTTACGGTTAAGAACGAGTACCCATTGCCATGAGTGGATGAGTTGTTCGACATACTCACTCATGCTTGAATTTTTACGAAAATAGACTTGCGGTCAAGTTATCACCAAGTACGTATTTGACTTGCTGATATACCCAAAACCGCATTCCGAACAAATTTTGGAGACTACGAGTTTTTGGTGATGCCCTTTGGGTTAACCAACGCGCCCGCAACATTCATGACACTTATGGATAGTGTCTTGAAGCCATATTTGGGCAAATTTGTCATCGTTTTCCTTGATGACATTCTAGTCTACAGTGCTTCTGAAGAAGAACACTTACAACATCTGAGGCAGGTGTTCGAATTGTTACGAACAAATAAATTATATGCGAAGGAATCTAAGTGTGATTTTTTGAAAGAAGAAATTCACTATCTTGGACATGTTATTTCAGCTAATGGGCTATATATGGATCAATCCAAAGTGGATACAATCCGGCAGTGGCCTTCTCCTAAAAATCTAGAAGAGTTACATATTTTTTAAGGATTCGCAGATTTTTACCGAAGGTTCATTAAAAACTATGCTAATATTGATGTTCCCATGATGGATCAATTGAAAGGCAAAGGCAAAGCTTTTCAATGGGGACCCGCTCAACAGCACGGTTTCGATACGCTCAAGGATGTATTAGCTACAACTCCCATACTAGCTATTGTAGATCCTTTGAAACCATTCGTTTTGGAAACGGCTGCCGGTTGACCGTGCTATTGGAGCAGTCCTGTTACAAGACGGATGGACAATTGCATTTGAAATCAAGAAGCTTGATGAAGCTTAGTAGAACTACTCTGCTTATGAGCGCGAACTCTATGCAATAGTGTCTGTCTTAAAAACATGGTGGTATTATTTGTGTGGTGCTCAATTTGAGATTGTTTTTGACCATGAAAGCATCAAATGGTTTACACAACAATTGGATTTGAAGGGTCGGAAAGCCAGGTGGGCTGAGATTATTCACGAATATGACACCAATCTCCGGTATCGTAAAGCACGATACAATGTGGTGGCTGATGCTCTAAGCCGTATGCTGGAGATCAATTCTCTCTTTTTCAAGGAAGTTCATAGTGAATTTTGGATTCTCTCAAAGGCAAATATGAGCATGATGAAGCATATTGCAAAGTGTGGAGCCTTGTACAAATGAGGGTTCCTTCTCACTCTGATGAAGCATATTGCAAAGTGTGGAGCCCTGTACAAATGAGGGATCCTTCTCACTCCAATGATGGTAGTGTAACATTAACCTCCACACATAGTTCTCCTCTATCGAGTGATGAACTACATCGATGGAAGCATTTCACCATGGACAATGGGTACCTACTCCATAAGGGAAGAGTTTGTGTACCGATGGACACAGACATTCGATGTCAAATTCTTTATGAATGTCATGATAGTCCAAGTGCAGGGCACCCGGGTATTAGAAAGACTTATGCTCTCGTACGACGATAATTTTACTGGCCAGGTTTACATGGCTTTGTTTAAGCTTATGTCTTGCATTGCCAAAAATGTCAAGTTAACAAAGCAGAGCGCCTGAAAGTAGGTGGACTCTTACATCCTTTGGCGATTCCTAATGGAAAATGGGAAAGTATCTCTGTGGACTTTATTGTGGATTTACCAACCACTGTACGAGGTCATGACTCGATATGGGTGGTCGTAGACCCGGCTGACTAAACTATGTAAGTTTATTCCAACCAAATCAACGGTTAAGACTCCAGAACTAGCCAAGTTATTTGTGGACAATCTATACAAGTTGTATGGTTTGCCAAGTAACATTGTCAGTGATCGTGATCCCAAGTTTAACAGTCATTTTTGGAGGGCTGTGTTCAAACGACTGCGTACACAACTAAACCTCAGTACAGCCGATCATCCAGAAATAGATGGTCAGACTGAACGAGTTAACCAAGTGCTAGAGGATACACTAAGAGCATACGTTAGCAAAAAACATTCAGACTGGGAAGAATACTTACCTATTCTCAAGTTTGCCTACAATAGTGCTAAGCATGTCACAACTGGATTTAGTCCTTTCATGCTCATGTATGGGTTTCAACCTAGGTCACGTGTTACGGTGGGGTTGGCAACCAAAAAGCTCCAACAGGTTAAGGATTTTCTCCAAGACCACATGGATATGCTGAAACTCACTCGTTAGAATGTCCGACAAGCGCAGGATCATTATAAGAAGTACATTGATGAGAAACGTCCGCAAGCTACCTTCGAGGAAGGGGAGGAAGTATTTTTACATGTGCCAGAACATTCAGAAAGTCAGGAAACTGGGCCAACACCTAAATTATCTCCCCGATATTGTGGGTCTTTTAAAATACTCAAGTGAGTAGGTGATCGTGCCTACAAATTATTGCTACCTACACATTCTCGTATTCATCCGGTGTTTCATGTCAGCCGTTTACGTAAGGGGTTACATGGGGATGACATGTCATTGACCAATAGATTTTGGTTGCTTTCGTTGAACCTCCTACCTTACCGCATGAACCTGAATGTATTCTCGACTATCATGAGTTACGTACGCATCATCATGTACGTCAACAAGAATTAATCAAGTGGAAAGATCGCCCTGAGGAAGGTGCCACTTGGGAAAACATTAGTGTTCTTAAGAAGAAGTTTCCCACTTTTGTTTTAGAGGATGAAATCTCTTCTTTAAGGGGGGAGTAATGTCAGGACAACGACAAGGCCGGACTAGACAAGGGCAAGGCCGGGCTAGGCAGTGTGGAAAGGGAGTCCAACTAGGGAAAAGGGCTAGGAGCCATACTATATAGTGGGTGGTTGGGAGGTGGACTCCTAGGTTCTAGTTCCCCTTGTCTAACACCTATTGCTAAAGAGCCAAAGATATCTGAGATGACTTTAGCAGATCTCACCAAGGCCATTCAAGAAAGTCTTAGAGACAATCATGGTCCACAAAATAATCATATGTTGATGGGGGCTTTTCACAAGCCAAGCTCCCATACCCCTCTTCTCTCGTCCCCACCCCATGAAAACCCCCTCTTAGGGAGGGAGTGATAAAAGACATTGGAAAAGTAAGAGAAAAAAAAAAAAGTATGATTATGTAAATATATGAGAAGGGTAAAATAGGCCACCTCATGCTTGCGGGGCAACCCATCCCCACCTTGCCTCCTTTTTCTTCACTGTTGCCCCGCCGTGTGTCCCTTTTCCTCTCCTCCACTCAAAAGGTCAACGCCCTCTCTCTTCCCCTTGTCCTTTCTCCTTTCTCTCTCCCCTCAAGCTACCCCACCTCTCACCAATAATGCACCCTAACTCACATGCAACTTATTCTATCTTCCAAAATAGTATACCCCACCCCCCCTTTCTCTCTCCTATCATATCCCATCCCAAATACCCCCCTCTCTCTCTAAAGGGCGCCATGTCTCTTGTCTTGTAGCTAAATAACCTCCCCCACACTCACACACACTCAGTTTCACTGAAAAAGGTGCCCACAGACCCATCCCCACCCGGTGGTTACCTGATTTTTCTTGTGTTCACACACATCTGCACACAGATTCACCTCTGAACACACTCCCCTCTCTCCCCTCTTGTAATTACTTTATTCTCCATGTCACCTCTCACTTTTTTTCATCAACCCATCTCTCTCTCTTAGTCTCTCTCTCATGAGACTACTGTTCTGGCACATATACACACAGCCAGACAAGTGGGGCCCACAATCACATGGCCTATGTAGATAATGATTTCTTCATTTCTAAATTCTAGAATTTCTCCCCCCTCCTCCCCTATATAAAGAGGGGTCACCATCACACTAAACACACACACAACATCACCAAAGAATACACTATGCACTGTGTGTGCCTAGTGCACACACACACACACACCCACACCCACACCATCACCATCACCGCAATCACCATGCTCGTCTTGAGCATGACCTCTACACCCTTGGGCTATGGAAGATGAAGGGTAGCTAAATGAAGGATGATGGCCATAACCCTCGTGCGAGTGTTTGCCATCAGCTCCCACGTATCAGCCATGTGCTCTACCACTCTCTCCCTTCTCTTTCCCCTACCCTATGCCCCCCATTTCATCGCCTTATTTTCTAAATAAAGCTTGAGGTTTTGTGAGTATGTTTTCTTGCAATGTTTTGCCCATGTGAGGTGTGCGGAATCGCCACCTAGTCTTGTGTTTGGAGTGAGCTTGTGTATGTGTGAAGGGTGTGCAGATTCGCCATCCTTCTGTGGTGCCTAAGTACTAAGATGCTATACTCTCTCTCTCTCTCGCGCTCTCTCTCTCTCACTTGATCTCATTCCCCTTCCTCTTCATCATTACTCCCAAGCATCCATCTCTCTTGGATGAAAACTTTGTTATGGTGGTGTGTTGTTTGCGTCCTGGCCGCTCAAGCTAGGTGGTGCCCCCTGTTTGCTTTACCATGACAGTCTCGAGGCGCTCCATTCAGTCCCCGGTGTTTTAGAGGCCGTCAGGGGTTCGGGGTTCGCTTTGCTCCCGTCCTTTGGTGCCCCCACTAAGGATCTTTTCATGAAACCCTTCAGTTTAGAAGACTGAAACCCTTAAACTATTGTGAATGGATGAATGGCTAGCAGGATTTGCTAATTGGACGACAGAAGAAGAAGAGCTCCATGCACAACTAGACGAACTCCGCATCTCCATCGAAGCTCGAGTGCCAGGCGTAACGGTAATCGATTTACAGTGGGAGAGTCAACCAACACGCGAAACCCAGTGGATATACATAGGCCAAGTGCCAAGAAGAAGAAGGAGAAGGTTTAAACCATGTCCGCAACCTACAACCAACCCACAACAACAAAATGGAAGGAGCTCCACACAATAGAGAATCAACACTATTCTACTTTGAGAATCGGGTAACTCAAGTCACCGAGGTAATTATCACAGTTAGTTTTCAAGTCGCACCTGATGTTGCAGCACAGATAACGGAATCATTGGCTCACACTATCACTAGAGAAACTAGGGATCTACTGAGTTTGTTTCAGGAAAGAACACCACCCTCTCCCACAAGCTTGGACAGTGACTAAGCACCTCTAAGCTTCACATGAATCAATACAACCTACCTCAAGATAGATCACACATACCAACACGTGTACACTCAATCAAGGTAATAATGGACTTGAAGGCTCACTACCAGCATGCCATTGACACCATGCTGGGTGGGGAGCGGTTTTTGAGGTTCTGGCATCAGATCAACCATTTGTCTTACCTTTGGTACAAGGCAATGTACCGTTTGAAGTTTTAATCTATGTCCTAGTATAAGAGGGTATACACGCCTCCTTGTAAAGAAGACAAAAACTTTTGCAAGTTAAGCAGTGTGTCTTTCTAGCTCTCTCTCGGTAATCATGGCAAGTGTCGCATTTCCAACATTTAAAGGAAAGAAGGGGGAGGATTTGGTAACAGACTTCCTAGATGACTTTGAAGTAGCATGTGTAGTGAGAAACAAAGATACGGATGAATCCCGGGTTAGAATCTTTAAGCATCTCATGAAGCTAGAAGCTAGATCATGGTACAATGCACTTCCACAAGCAACCAAGGATGACTGGGAACACTTAAAAACCACTTTTAAGAGACGCTTTGGGGGAGGTACCACTTCAGAAAAGTTGTGGGACAAGTTGAGAGACTTGAAGCAGGAGGGTCTTTTAGAATATGCCACCTATGAGTCCAAATTTGTGGATTTGTGGGAACGGTGGGTTGAGTCACTGGCAAGGCGGGAAGCTGCACCCGATTTCCTAAAAAAAGATCGGTTCACGCATGGCTTATGGCCGCTTCTCAAGGAGAAGGTGAAAGGTAGATTCCCGGCTACGTACGAGTTAGCCGTTGAGATTGCTCACCTTAAGGACAAGACGCTGCGAATGAAAGCCAAAGAAACCGAGTCAACAGAAGTAGGAACATCGCGTCAACCAGCAACTACGACAACCACCATTCCACCACCACCACCCGCTCTTGGGGTAAGGGATGACCAACAAGATATGTTGGCCCATATTACTGACCAACTGCAAAATTTGTCTGTCCACTTAATACAGCAAGGGAGGAGTCAAGAAAGAGATCAATACCCTGGAAGAGCACGACGACAAAACAGGGAGTATCATTGCTACAACTGCGGAGAAGACGGTCACGGTTGAACTACTGTCCCAAACCACGACAAAACTATAATAGAGGAGGTAGGAGGAACCAATTGTCACCCCCTAGAGAAAGAACACCCCCACCCCGAGCACCACCCCCACCAACACAAATTCTACGTCCACCCCAGACACCACTAAAAGCGTCCATTCCACCTCTTCCACCAGCCCCATCACCTGATCGCCCTGTAAACATCATAAGGCTAGAAGAGAAAGGAAAAGCCGTAGTAGTGGATCCACCTAGAGAAAAGGAGAGGGACAAGGGTAAGGAGAAGGTAAACTTTTTAGAACCACTTGAAGCCATGACTGTGAAAAGAGCTAGGAGGGAGAAAGCTACACGATCAGATGATGAGAGAAGCATGAGAGGAGAAACTAGCAAGAGGCCATCCAGGCCACGATGGAAATTGGGCATCACCGACTTCCAGCTAGGGGAAAGTTCTAAGCCCTATGATCTAACATTGGATGTGGCAGAGCAAGGACCGAAGATTACATGGCCACAGTTGCTACATCTTGTACCTAAAGTAAGGCGACAATGGTCTAAAATGGTAAGTACAAGACACTCCAAAACAAAGGTAGCCAGAGAAATTTCGGGATGCAACATGGATGACATCCTTCCAATTGTCGACGTAAACATAAAAGGAAAGAGGGTTGGAAACACCTACATTGATGGAGGTGCCCAAATCTGTGTAATGAGCGAAGCTATGATGCTTCGATTAGGGCTCGCGGTTGATAGGCCTTCTCCATGCAAGGCAAAGATGGCAAACAACGCAAAAGTAAAGTGTGTGGGTGTGGTAAGTGCCGTGAAAATAAAAACTTTCAACACTGAGGTAGAGGTAGATGTTTTTGTAATGCCTACTAAGGGCGAGGGCTATCCACTAATCTTGGGAAGGCCATGGTTGATGGCCATGAAGGCAAAACAGGACTGGGGTACTGGCCTTCTACGCATGACCGGTAAGAAAGGGGAGCCAATCTACTACGACATGAGGATTGGAAAGCAGAAGCAAATGAATCTGGAAACATCGGCAGATGAAACCACTAGCGAATCTTCCAGTTCTGAGAAGGAGACCACATCCACCGACAAAAGTGACAGTTCCATTGATGTGATGGATATCATTATGAAGGATCCACAAAGGGTAAGCACAACTGGTGATCCATCACCAAAAGGGCAACCCAATGAAGAGGAGAGCAAATCACCTGGCCTAGGAGGAAGTAGGTTGAAGGGTATGTTGTCTACGGAATTAACACTTGAGGAGAAAGATAGGTTTTTGCAAATGTTGATGGGATTTCCTAACCTGTTCATTGACAACTATGAAAGAATCACACGCATTACAGTGGTGGAACATCATATTAAGCTGAAGGAAGGGGTAAAACCAGTTGTGCAAAAGCTACAACGATTGGGGGTCATACAAGAAAAGGCACTCTTGGCCGAGGTAAGGAAACTGCTGGAGGCGGGATTCATCTATCCTGTAGAAAACTCAGAATGGGTGTCACCCGTAGTGGTGACGCCTAAAAAGAATGGTAAGTGGAGGGTCTGTGTTGACTACAAACCACTAAATGCAGCTACAAAGAGAGACCACTTTCCTCTCCCTTTCTTGGATGAAATTCTGAATGAAGTAGCGGGTTTTGAATGCTATACAGTCTGTGATGGTTATTCAGGATACTTTCAAATATGCATAGCCTTGGAAGATCAGCTAAAAACCACTTTTATCACGCCATGGGGTTGTTTTGCATACAGGGTTATGCCATTTGGTCTCACAAATGCACCTGCCACATTCCAAAGATATGTCACATATGTTTTTCAACCGTTCTTTGGAACATCCATAAGAGTGTTCATTGATGATTTTTGTATATATAGCTCCCGTATTTCACATTTAGAAAAGGTAACTGAAGGTTTGGCCAGGTTGCAGAGCTTAGGTGGGCAATTAAATGTGGATAAATGCCACATTGGGGAGAGTAAAGTCATTCTACTAGGCCATGAAATTTCAGCAAAAGGTATCAATGCCGACCCAAGTAAGGTGTCCGCACTCATAGCCCTACCTTCACCAACGACCGCACGTCAACTGGTCTCTTTTCTACAGAAGGTGAGGTACTTAAGTAGATTCATACATCTACTATCACAACTTGTTCTACCACTGCAACAACTCACTTAAAGATCAAGTTTCACTTGGGACGAGGAAAGCGAACATCACTACAACAAGGTAAAGGAGGTCTTAGCCACTCTGCCAACTATCTCACCACCTAAGTGGGATGAAAAATTCTATGTCACCTCAAGTGTTGGTGATGACTCATTGGGGGCTGTGCTACTCCAAAAGGATACGACGACATCTTTCATGAGGCCAATCTACTTCTCTAGTCGAATGATGACAGTAGGAGAGAAAGGTTTCACCCATGTGGAACACTTAGTCCTAGCTCTTAGATTTGCAACTACAAAGTTTAGGTCATATTTGCTGCCTAAGCAATTTGTGATTCTAACCACGGATGAAATATTTCCCTATGTTTTACAATACATGGATGTGTCTGCTAGAATTACTAAATGGCTAGTTCGTCTGCAAGAGTTTGACTACACGGTACAGGTAGAAAGCACGACAAGGGCAAGTTTGGGGGGACTCATGACCTACCAAGTCTTTGAAGGGAAGGAGAAGCAATCTAAGGAAGGAGAAGTCCGATTACCTCCAGTACCACCGATGGTAGAAGGAGCACACTCTCTCTACTTTGATGGAGCCTACAAGCGAGCATCCGACAAAGCAGCTGCAGGCATAATGGTCTTTGATGACAAAGGGACAAAGGTATTTCTGTTGGGCCAATTGTTAGATTCACAATCTAACAATGAAGCTGAGTATGCAGCACTAACCAAGGGTCTACAATGGTGCGTCTCGCAAGGTGTACAACGCCTTAATGTATTTGGGGATGCTCTACTTCTGGTAAGGCAAGTAAATGGAGGATGGACATGCAAGAATCCTAGTTTAAGGACTCACTTAAGTGGTGTAAAAACCTTGTTGGGTAAGTTTGAAGAAGTTCAAATACACCATATCCCAAGGGCTCAAAACCAAGAAGCAGATGCCCTAGCAAGTGAAAGACCACAGGAAGTGGTGGTTGGAGCAATAAAACTAAAGCTCCCTCTATTTCAAGGCAGTGATGCCTTGCCTGACATCATGCATTTTTTTGAAACAGGGGAATGCCCATCAGATTTAACAAAGGGACAGAAGCAATGGCTGACGCGCAAGGCCACAAGGTATCGATTCATCAATGATGGTTTGTACTGTAAGGGTAAGGACCAAATACTCAGGAAGGTCCCTCTCTCTCAGGAAATCACGGGAGTAATTGCTAGCTGTCACGACGGGGTTTGTGGTGGTCACTTTGCCCTACACATAACAAGTAGGAAAATCTTGCAGGCAGGCTTCATATGGCCTATCCTTAACCATGATGTACACCATTGGTGCAAAACGTGTAAGTTGTGTCAAAAGGCCGGCACTAGGTCACTTATGCCTGAACCACAGACACCTATTCTCTCATATGGCCTATTTGAAAAATGGGGTATCGATGCCATTGGGCCATTACCTAGGGCCAACTCAAGAAAATTCTACATTATCATGGGGGTCGACTACATGACTAGATGGACAGAGGCTACAGCCACCACTAGAATCACAACGGTAGAGGTAGCTAAATTTATCTACGAGCACATATGCTGTAGGTTTGGCACACCTTTAGAGATCATCTCTGAAAGAGGGCCAGGTTTCAGAGCAGACTTGGTAGGAGAATTAATGCAGAAATTGGGCATTACAAGGAGGCACTCTTCACCGTATTACCCTCAATGTAATGGCCTAGTTGAAAAGGTAAATGGAATGGTGTCTAAAATTATTACCAAGCAGGTAAACAATCATCCTGGAGACTGGGATAAGTATCTACTACCAGCTTTATGGGCCTACAGAACTTCATTTCGTATATCCTTGGGATTCACACCGCATCATCTAGTATTTGGTAAGGAAGCAATCTTGCCCATTGAAGTGCAACTACAAAGTCTCAGAGTAATGGCAAGCCAACTTCAACAACCCAACATGCATTTGAGAGATCACATCATCAACTTGGAAAGACTGCAGCTGGACATAAAAGAAGCAATAAATTATTATGCAGCACAAGTAGAGCATAGACGCCTTAGCTTTAACGAGCATCTCTGAAAAAACGAATTGAAGAAAGGAATGTTGGTGCTCCGCTACGACAATCGCTTCGACACACGCAAGGATAAGAAACTCCTGCTCCGATGGGAAGGCCCTTTCATCATCAGGAAAAAGTATGCCAATGGAAGCTACCAGCTTATGGAGGCTGATGGAAAACTTCATAAAACCAGGGTAAATGGTTGGCGACTTAAACCTTATTTTCTTCGATTTGACCAGGCTCCACCAATTGACATTCCAGATGAGGACACACTATCAGCTGCCACCTTTGACGATAATGATCAAACAGATGAGCTAGAGACAGGAATGCCTCTAGCCAAAAGGGGAGGGCTAATGATGGGGGCTTTTCACAAGCCAAGCTCCCATACCCCTCTTCTCTCGTCCCCACCCCATGAAAACCCCCTCTTAGGGAGGGAGTGATAAAAGGCATTGGAAAAGTAAGAGAAAAAAAATAAAGTATGATTATGTAAATATATGAGAAAGGTAAAATAGGCCACCTCATGCGTGCGGGGCAGCCCATCCCCACCTTGCCTCCTATTTCTTCACTGTTGCCCCGCCGTGTGTCCCTTTTCCTCTCCTCCACTCAAAAGGTCAACGCTCTCTCTCTTCCCCTTGTCCTTTCTCCTTTCTCTCTCCCCTCAAGCTACCCCACCTCTCACCAATAATGCATTCTAACTCACCAATAATGCACCCTAACTCACATGCAACTTATCCTATCTTCCGAAATAGTATACCCCACCCCCCCTTTCTCTCTCCTATCATATCCCATGACCCAAATACCCCCCTCTCTCTATAAAGGGCGCCATGTCTCTTGTATTGTAGCTAAATAACCTCCCCCACACTCACACACACTCAGTGTCACTGAAAAAGGTGCCCACAGACCCATCCCCACCTGGTGGTTACCTGATTTTTCTTGTGTTCACACACATCTGCACACAAATTCACCTCTGAACACACTCCCCTCTCTCCCCTCTTGTAATTACTTTATTCTCCATGTCACCTCTCACTTTTGTTCATCAACCCATCTCTCTCTCTTAGTCTCTCTCGCATGAGACTACTATTCTGGCACATATACACACAGCCAGACAAGTGGGGCCCACAGTCACATGGCCTATGTAGATAATGATTTCTTCATTTCTAAATTCTAGAATTTCTCCCCCCTGCTCCCCTATATAAAGAGGGGTCACCATCACACTAAACACACACACAACATCACCAAAGAATACACTATGCACTGTGTGTGCCTAGTGCACACACACACACACACACACACACCCACACCATCACCATCACCGCAATCACCATGCTCGTCTTGAGCATGACCTCTACACCCTTGGGCTATGGAAGATGAAGGGCAGCTAAATGAAGGATGATGGCCATAACCCTCGTGCGAGTGTTTGCCATCAACTCCCACCTATCAGCCATGTGCTCTACCACTCTCTCCCTTCTCTTTCCCCTACCCTATGCCCCCCATTTCATCGCCTTATTTTCTAAATAAAGCTTGAGGTTTTGTGAGTATGTTTTCTTGCAATGTTTTGCCCATGTGAGGTGTGCGGAATCGCCACCTAGTCTTGTGTTTGGAGTGAGCTTGTGTATGTGTGAAGGGTGTGCAGATTCGCCATCCTTCTGTGGTGCCTAAGTACTAAGATGCTATACTCTCTCTCTCTCGCTCTCTCTCTCACTTGATCTCATTCCCCTTCCTCTTCATCATTACTCCCAAGCATCCATCTCTCTTGGATGAAAACTTTGTTATGGTGGTGTGTTGTTTGCGTCCTAGCCGCTCAATCTAGGTGGTGCCCCCTGTTTGCTTTACCTTGACAGGCTCGAGGCGCTCCATTCGGTCCCCGGTGTTTTAGAGGCCGTCGGGGGTTCGGGGTTCGCTTTGCTCCCGTCAATGTATCCAAGAAGGGAGAAACAATGGTGCTCAGTTTGCTTTGGTCCACATAGTACCAATGAATGCCCTATGTTTAGAGTAAAATTTAATGGGAATTACAATGCATGTGGGAGGTATGGTCATCAAGCCAAGGATTGCATAGTATTTAAATGTGCGATGGCCAATAGACCAGCCTTAGCATGGACGGACACACCTTGAGTGCTTGCATTGATGGCGACCCCACCTCTTGAACAACCGTCATAACACATGGTCCCTAGGGCCCAAAATGTTGTTCAAACAACACCATTACAACCTCCAGTGCTAGGACTGAAGACCCCACATCCAAGAATCACTTCTGTGAATCAAGTGGATTGTGAGTCATCTATTGCTTGTGTGGATTGAGAGGATGAGTTAGACCTTAATGCTGCCTATGTGATTGATGCACTTGAAGAAAGTCCACAATTCTACATGGAGGACTATTGGGGACAAGTCAAACCTGTCTATCAAAAGTAGCTGCTCTGGTGGCAAGAGACCAAAATATCAATTTCACTACCAAGAAACCACATCTTCAATGCTACGAGTGTGGGGGGTCCACATCATGTAGCCTAGTGTCCAATTAGACTACAAAAGAATGCCATTCTAATGAAAACCAATGAAGAAAGTAAAACTACAATGTGGATACTCATGTGTAATCGATGTGATATAGATCATTTGATTGCCCAATTTCTTAATAATCTAAATGCACCAAAGATCATGCTATTAAACTTAGTTGAGGTTACTGAGGAGCCCACACAAAGTACATCTGTGGTACCAGTAAATGTACTCACATGATCAATGCTCGAAAACCAAAATTATATTCTTGAAGAAAGAGACACAGCATCAATTTCCCAATCTCAAAAGAAGAAGAAAACATGAAGGAAGAAATCGCAAAAAGCAGCAAAGTCAGACCCCAGTTCAAAGACCAAGATAGGGATTGGTGAGGACTCGTGTATATGAATGACGCTAAAGAGGATTCTAATTCAAATGAGACCATGGATACTAAAATTGTCAATAGGAAAGAAACCACCAATGAAGATCATCATGAGCCACAATGGCAAGGACCCAAGGAACCCAAGAAGAAGATAGGAACTTACCCAAACCCTATAGAGGAGATAGAGCAAGTCAAGCAATTAATAAGATTGGTAGAAGAGACTCAAAGGGATCTAGAGCCAGCACCTAAGCAGATCTAGATTACATACACAGTGTTACCTACGCGAAATCAACCTCACAAAGACCATAGACCACTAGGCATACCTAGTGTCATCCAAGAAAAAAGCGACTTAAAGTCATTGGAAAGTGGACGTACTCCTTTCTTGTTGGAGAGAATGTTTACAGAGGGATTACCTGACTCTATCAAAGAAATGGAGATCCCATTTTCCCCATGTCAAGGGACTGAAGCCCAAAAAGCACTGTTAAATATTGCCAAATTGATGGATTTCATGGCTTCAGAAGTCAAAACCACCATTATGTCTAAACTATATGGAGACCCCGAACTATTCTTAGCTCTTCAAGGTTTGCTCAATGGAGAACTAAAAGTTGGGCTACCATAATTTTCATAGATGGATGGAGCTAGGGAGGTGCCAATAGATGAGGAACACTTAGATCCACAACCCAACTTAGATAAGAACTCTGTTGTTGAATTATCTGTTAACAAGTTGGGACAATACTTTGAAGGCAATTAATCCAATGCCAACCATACCAATCACTACCAAGGGATTAATTGTGAAGGGAATCCTTGATGGTGATGCTAGGGTTAGCATTGTAACTAAAACTTGCTGGGAATCTATGGGAAGACCTCACCTTGGGACTACAAACATCATAGTGGTAAAGATGGC
Source organism: Adiantum capillus-veneris (assembly GCF_014529385.1). Lineage (NCBI taxonomy): Eukaryota > Viridiplantae > Streptophyta > Polypodiopsida > Polypodiales > Pteridaceae > Adiantum > Adiantum capillus-veneris. Next base: position 113,842,841 of record NC_140949.1, on the reverse strand, counting down.
CAATGGGACTATTGTTAAACCTATTGGGATGCTAGAAGATCTCAAGGTCAAGGTCCTGGAACACAAAATAAGGCATACCTTCATTGTTATGAAATTTTCCAAGCACACTGTCATCTGAGATGATATTAAGACGTTTTCATGAGGGAAGCAAAAATGGAGCATGACTGGTCTAAAAACCATGTCTACTTGCAATTCCAAGACTTTGTCATTTGAGTTGATCTTGTACCTAGCCAAGCACATCCTCTAGGGAATAGATTTTTAATTGATCATAGATGTGACACCACAATTCACTCGGCCCCATTGCAATATTGTTACACGTGTAAAAAGGACACTAATGTTGGGCAAGATTCCCCTTATATGGATGTTCTACATGGGATGATTGAGCTTGACAATGTGGATTGGGTCCACCTAGCAGCAACCATAGACACTTGGGAAAATAGGGGGATAACGTGGGTAACAGCTAAGGGGGATGAAATTCCACAACTCGTGCCTTTAAATATGATAGGAGAAATGCATATAGCTTTTGATGACCTACAAGGTGAAGGCTTGATTGACTGTGAAACCAATAGCATCTCAAAAGGCTATAGCTCGCATGATTTATCATCAATTGAAATTGACTCCGAGGAAGAAGAATCTGAGTTAAATCTTGGCATAAATGTGGGGACAAACCATTCAAGGCCCAATGGTACCCTAGATGACAATCTATCATGGAGAGGAGAAGACACAAGTAGCGATTCATCTAGCAACTCTGCACTAGCAATTCATCTAGCAATTCTACACTAGAGATCGATCGTAATAAAAAATTAGACAAGAGGAGTAAGCATTATAGGAGGCAACGATATCGAGCCAATGTACGTGCTAAGATAAATGAAAATAAATCTACCACTATAGAATGGCTCGGTTATATGGGGGCATGCGATGCTCATCGAAAGTTGGTAAATAATTGGGGTGAATACCTTCAAAGCATCATGTGGTGCAGTCCACAACCCATTGACAACGCACGGCTAGAAGCTACAAAGAAGCCAAAGTTGAGTCATAATGTAAGGAGACAAAAAAATCAAGAGATAGCTCAACAACAAAAGGAAGCGGAAGAGAAATCACAGTCCACAGAACAACAAGACCCCATAGATTTACATCCTGCACCTGAGCATTTCAAATCCTACACCACGGAGGAGCATAAGTTTGTGTATAAAAAGGCCCAGAGAACACCTATCGATTGAAGTAATGGAGTCTATGATGGTCCATAAATAGTTAAGGAAATAGAGTTAGTAGACCCAAGTAAGGAGTCCAAACTTGTTTTCTGCCCAAGATCTGATAGAGATTGAGGAATATGTATTAAGGAGCTTCTCAAGGAATTCAAGGATAATTTTCTTGGACATATCATGATATGAAAGGTGTTCCACCTTCCATGGTGCAACACACAATTCCCATGAATAGCATGGCTAAACCAATCCACAACAACGACTCTACCCAATGAATCCTAAGTATGCAAAAATTGTTCAAGAAGAGATTGAAAAGCTTTGTCAAATGCGGATTCATATACCCTATTGAGCACTTAGAATGGGTGTCTCCAATAGTTATTGTGCCAAAAAAGAATGGAAGACTGAGAGTATGCGTGGATATCAAGAAGGTCAATGCTGCCACTAGGAGAGACCATTACCCCTTGCCATATTCAAAACATGTGCTTGAAATAGTTGTAGGGAAGGAAGCTTATAGTGTTTTAGATGGGTATTCTGGCTACAATCAAATCACAATTGCACTAGAGGACAAGCTAAAACTGCTTTTATAACCGAATTTGGAGTGTTCGTATTTCGTGTTATGGATTTTGGCTTAAACAATGCCCCTGCTACCTTCCAAAGGTTAATAAACACTACTTTTAGGGAATATTTGAGGGAGTTTTGTGAAGCTTTCTTAGATGACCTTTGTGTTTATTCTTCTTGGAAAGAACATCTATGATGTTTATGAAAATTGTTTGAAAAGTGCAGATTGTATCGCATCTCATTAAACCCTTTCAAATGCCAATTTTGGGTTAAACATGGAGTGATTTTAGGGCATATAGTGTCCAAAAATGGGATTTTCGAAGATGAGAGAAAAATTAAAGCCATTTCCAATTTGCAAACACCTATAAACTATAAAGGAGTTCAAAGGTTCATTAGTCAAGTTGGTTATTACCGGAGGTTTATTTTACTTTGCCGAGATAGTTCGCCCATTGTACAAGCTTCTTATCAAGTTCCACTCGACCGTGGAGTGTGACCATGCTTATGAGTTATTAAAAAAGGTCTTGACAAGTGCTCCCATCCTACAAGTGCCCGATTGGGATTTACTTTTCCATGTGCATATTGATGCATCAAACTTTGCTATTGGATGTGTTCTAGCTCAACCGAACTATACCATTACCTTTGCAAGTCGTCAATTAAATGATGATGAGAGGAACTACACCATTATAGAGCAGGAAGGTTTAGCTATGATTTACGCAATAAAGAAATTTCTCTACTTCCTTCTTGTCAACAAGTTTGTTTTCTATGTGGATCATCAAGCGTTGTTGTATCCAGTAAATAAACCTTGTTCCATGGAAAGAATTACACGATGGTTGTTAATTCTTCTTGAGTTTGATTTTACCGTTGTGGTGAGACCCGATAAAAGACATGTCATGGTGGATCATTTGTTTCGCATATCCAATGGTGATGCCCCTACTGGAATTGATGATGAATTGTACGATACTTCCCTATTCCTAGTCGAGACCACGCCTGCATGGAGTGAGAATATTGTGACTTTTTAGTTATGGTTTTCCACCCAAGGAGCTTCATAAGGATATAGCTCAAAAACTATTAAATGAATAATATTCTCTAATTGCAGGAACTCTCCACAAGCTAGGAAAGGACGATATTCTTAGACGTTGTGCCTGCAAGGATGAGTATTTATACATACTGCAAGAAGCCCACATGGATATAGCCGGAGGAAATTTTTCAGGGGAGCTAACTGCTAGAAAGGTGATGCAATCAGGCTATTGGTGGCCTACCTTATTCAAGGATGCATCACTTTTTGCAAAAGGGCGTGATGAATGCCAAGGTTGGCAAGATCACACAATGAAAGGATAAGTTGCCCTTACATCCTATTAAAGTGACTCAACCATTTGAAAAATGGGGTTTAGACTTTGTAGGCCCAATTAGTTCAGCAACACATAACACCCAATCCCGATATATTATTGTTGCAACTAGCTATGTGACAAAGTGGGCAAAAGTCAAGGCGACATGCAAGGCTGATGCAAGGTCAACTGCTAAGTTTCTCTTTGAGAACATTATTACACGATTTGGTTGTCCTTTTGAGATTGTGAGTGACAATGGTACTCATTTTATAAATGGAGTGATAAAGGAACTCACGACAAACTTCATGATAGCCCACCATAAGTCTACACCTTATTTCCACAAGCAAATGGACAAGCTGAGAGCACTAACAAGACTAATTTCTATCTTGACCAAAACAGTGGAAGCTCATCGCACAGATTGGGATTTGAAGCTGACATCAGCTCTATGGGCTTATCATACTGCTTACAAAGTGGCTATTAATTGTGCACCATTCAAGATGGTATATGGCCAAGAAGCAGTTATTCCATGGGAGTTTCAATGGTAATTCCTAGTGTGTGGGTAGCTTCACAAGAAGGTTGGGATGGTAACCCTTTAGTTGAGCATTTGTATATTCTTGAGAGATTAGATGAAGAAAGACAATTGGCTGTGCAAAATGCACTTGTGGAGAAAGATAGGAGAAATAAATGGTTTGATCATCATTTAAAGAACAAGGATATCAAGTTTGGGGATAAATTCCTTATGTATGGAGTACGTAACAAGAAGAAAAAGTTGAATTATCCAGGAAAAGGACCATATAGAGTATGCAAAATCACTCCACAAGGTACCATTCGTGTGGAAACTCTTGATGGAGTTGAAACCATTGGATTCCTCAATGGGAGTAAAATTAAAAGATATTATGATCCGTTAAGCCAAGAGGAGCTACATGCCATCCATAAAAAAAATACAAATAAGACACAACCAGAATTGGAAAAGATACAAGCTCACAACCTTTTGCTCCCCCGTGGTATAAGATTTAAAATGTTCAGGAGCCGTATGCTAGTGGGTCTTTCAATTGACCAAAAGAGGTTTTTTGGAGGCCATTCTCATGGAGGTGAGTGCTTGCAAAGCGCAGCCCACTCTAGAAGCATTAGAGAAGCAGGGAGCCAATGAGGGATTGTCCCCATGGTATTTTCTATGGCATGAAGCCTTGGATGTGTGATGTTTGCTGATCCAGCCATGGTTTTGGTACTCATGTCCATGTAAAGGTTTTTGTTAATGAAGTGAAGTCTACATTGCCCCGTTTTGGTGCTGATTCTCCCCTTCCCCCCTTGTGTTCTCCTACTCTCATCTTTTTCCCATGGTATTGGCTAAGTGGAGGTGTGTGCCCACCCAAACTAGCGGTTCTTGTGTGTGGAGAGAGTGATCTAGAGTTTGGAGTGTGTGTTGAGAGGGTTGAGATGGACAATGGTGAGGCAGAGAATGATTGGTTGGACTGTCAAACACCTCTACAATACCCTATTGAGTTAAATAGCACCTATGGGAAAGTGCTATATAACTCCTTATCGGACACAGGTGCTAAATATAATCTACTATCATATGGAGTGTGGTGTCAGTTAGGAAAGCCATATTTATCTGAGAGTACCATCCAAGTCAAGAGTATCAACAACAAGAAAAAACTATTATTTTTGGAGCCTAGCACACTTCTGTTAGTTATGACAATGGGGTCGTAGCTCAAGACTTTTTGGTCATGCCAGCTGGAACTATGGAAGGCAATATAAACCTAGGATGCAAGTGGATGTTAGCAACCAAATGCACTATTGATTGGGGGACTGGGAGTGCCACAACACAAGAACCAACTCTTATCCCTTCCACTCAAGCGATAGTCCTTGAGATATCACCTCCTGAGGGAATACAACCCAAAACATTGCATGTCCAGGAGGTTGAACCATCTGTATCTATAGCTCAATCCTCTAGAGCTTCAAATTCTGTAGCTGAAACAAAGCATGCAACACACAAGACTCATTGTAATACAACAAAGAAAACATACAAATGGGTCCCTAAAGCTTCTTTAGCGACCATTTTTTATGCTAAAAAACAGAAGCCTTATAAGAGACTCCCCACTCGCTCCAAGAAATGTAAGATAATGTTGCGTTGGATTCCTAAACGACTATTGAAAATCCAAGGCTATTATGAAGGGAATGATCAAACCTGGGTGCTTAAACGTAAATTGTGTCTTACCTATCACCTATAGACCCATGTGAGTCAAATCCTATAACGATAGAATCGATTGAAGACCGTAGAAAGGGAAAGATCACAGAATACTATATACTTGATCCGGAGCTAGTTTGGGTACCCAAGCAAGAATGACTTGAATCGCTTGGCTCAAACATAGAAAACACAGATGAAGCTTCTTGCTCTTCATGTAGTTCTTCTACAAAAACACAAACTTATTCACAACTTCCACCTACCACCAAAATTGTATAGAAAAACAAGGAAAGAATAGCACCTCTCATTGTAAATTAATCACCTAAAATAACATTTCAAGTAAAATCATGGGAGAGTACCTTACCACCCTTGCAACTAGATGAAATGCCTAGGGTGGTGAAAATCTATTGGTCAAAGTCTTGACCCATTATAACTTGGAACAATTGGTCTCAAAAGGTGAAGACATCATTCCAAAAGGTATGATCCACCCAAGGAAGGGGGGAGTGTTTCCTGACATCCATCATTCACTTGCTCCCCTCTTAACCTTCCTCCCTGACCTCTCAATCTCCCAATCTTAGGGAATGTATATATATAGCCCTGTACTCAAGAAAAAAAATAAAATTAAAAGAGCAAGAGCCACCAAACAAAAGCTTGAAACCTATAAATTCTAGTACATGACCCAAAAATCATAATAACACATTATGCACAAGGACACGGCCTTTTGACATGACCCTTATAATATTTGCACACTAAACAAAATCTATATGTGTGTACAGATATGGCTAGTACGCTATAGTCATCCACTGCTTTGTCCATGTCCACCTGCAGGTGTCCGACCGCTCACATTTATCTCCTTATTCTTTATAAGGAGCTCTCTCTCATTCTCACATTGTGCTCATACAGTGAGATTTGGGAGCTGCACCCCACATCCCTGTGTCGTACTCTCTCTCTCTCTCTCTCTCTCTCTCTCTCTCTCTCTCTCTCTCTCTCTCTCTCTCTCTCTCTCTACACACATGTATGCCTACAGTCCATTTGTGCACTCACAATTAGTATCAGAGCTTTGGCGACGCGCATGCGACGGCTTCCTGGCGAGACGAAAGCGATAGAGCTTGGCTATGGCGGCTTGAGCTCGAAAGCGGTGGATACGGCTCGACGATGTTAGATCTCAGCTTAGGCATGTATATTCATCTTGTGTAGAGCTTTTGTAACAAGCCATTGCTGAATTTTGCAAAGAAAGAGCAGAAACAAGAAGTGTTGCAGCTCGTTTTTGCTGTTTTTGGCTCCGGAAACAGTGTTTTTTGCATATTGCTGTCACATGGAGTCCGATGGATGTGATCTAGGAGTCTAGGTTGAGGTTTTGGAACATTCTGGATGAAATGGTGATGTCCATTTTTTGAATTTATTCTTTGAATTATAGAAGGTGCAACAACAACAAGTTTATGATGCGTTTTTGGATAAAAACGGAGGTTTTTGGCATATTTCTCACACCCCGACTCGGATATATGTGATCCAGGAGTCTACCCCAAGGTTTTGGCTCGTTCTGGACGTGCTGTTTATATCAAAATTTTGAAATTTTGAGATCTAAATTTTCTATAGCAGCTTGTCAATAATCTCGACATATCGAGGTTTTACAGTTTGACTCTTACAGTATAGAGAGTGATGCGGTTTGCATCTTTGGCTATGTATGTCACACTGTGGTGCTACTTGAGAGAGACTTCACTTTGTTTCTTCATATACAAGTGATGCTTTGGGATATGACTTTCGGATCATTACACTTTTGGATACGGTTTTATGCGCATTGTTTGACTGTGTGGGGCATTTTAGAGAGTTTTTTTAGCACGATTTTGTGCAATTGCATGCTATGTATGCATTGTGCGGATATAGTTTGAGCTAGTTATAGCTTGCAGGTAGCAAGTTTATAGGTTTGCAACATTTTTTGGACAGGTACACGTCTATAGAGCTACTTGATCAGGAGTGAGCCAATTTGCCAGGCTTTTAGCATTGCATGTAGACCATTTGTGGATTTTTCTATTGAGACAGTGTCTATTGTCATGCGTATTTGGTCAGATTTCTTGAGTTTTTGCTCAGTTTCCAAGGGAAACTCTGCTAGATGTTTCTCAAATTCTCGCCATGGTTTATGCATTTATGCAGTTTGCTCTCTGATGGTTTAGGGGTCGAGTTGACTCCAACTCTAGCAGTTATTTGTAGTTTTTTGGCTTGCGATTTGCGTTGAGTTTTGACTCATTTGCAAAGGAAATTTTGTTCGTTTTTCCACGTCTTCGTGCCATAAAAGTTTTCAGTGTTATGCCATCTTGTACAGTGTCAATATAGTCCCACTTTGAAAGTGATCGAGTGTTTACTCGCACTTTTGACATGTTTTGTCAATTTGGGCACGATTTGGTGTTCTTGTACCCACTCTCACAGGAGTGAGGATTTGTGTATGCTTGTGTGGCTACAATACAGGTTAGTCACAGGTTTTTTCCTAATTAGGTATCTAATGTTACATAGAAAGGAGGGTAATTCTTCCCTAATTAGTCACTTGACCATGAATGAAGAAAACAAGCTTACCATAAACACACATGCATAATGTTTGCCATAATATTGCCAAAACTACATCCATCATATGCAATATAGGATTCACATCCATGCATCACTTTTGACTCATCAATACTATGCACAACGTATGCCCATAAACATGCATAGAATTGGGTAAAAGAGAGGATCAAAATCTGCTTTACCATGCATAAATATGTGCAATTAGATTAGTGTAAATAGAACTCTAATCATACATAATATTTAATGCACAAGGGAACATAATCCTGCAAACATTTAATGCACAAAAAGAGATTGATTTCAGCCTTTAATCATGTATTAACTAGAGCATAAGAGGGAAGATGCTTGGTATGAGAAAGCTGACACTCATTTGGTCAAACAAGGCTTTCGTAACAGTCTAGCAGAAAGCACATTGTATGTAAAGTGTGAGGGTGATGTACTTCTCATTGTGGTTCTTTATGTTGATGATTTGCTGATCACTGGACCAAATGAGAGACATATTGCTAAATTTAAGGCTGATTTGAATGCTACTTTCAAGATGAAAGATTTGGGGCTATTGCATAATTACTTGGGTATACAGTTTAAGCCGTGTTATGGTGGTATTGCCTTGTGTCAGAAAAGTTACATAGAGACATTGCTATGTAAGTTTGGACTTGAGGATTGCAAACCTATTTCCACTCCCATGGAAACAAGTTTGAAGTTGAGTCTACATGATGCTGGCGATCCTGCTGATGTCACTCTTTACCAAACTGCTGTTGGCTGCCTCATTTATGTATGCAACACGAGGCCAGATATTCAGTTTGCAGTCTCACAGGTCAGCAGATTCATGTATAGCCCAGGGTCTAAGCATTGGCAGGCTATCAAGAGGATTCTCCGCTACATTAGTGGCACTTTACACCTTGTCTCGTTTTATCCCAAGGGGGGATCATTGCCGCCACACTTACATGCTTTTTCGGACTCAGATTGGGCTGGTTGTTTGACATGCAAGTGCCCACAAGTGGTTTTTGTTTCATGCTTGGTAGTTCATGTATATCATGGTTGAGCAAGAAGCAACCTACTGTGGCCACTTAGAGTTGTGAGGCTGAGTACAGGGCAGTCTTCACAGCTACGGTTGAGTGTGTATGGCTCAGACCCCTTATGGATGATTTGGGTGTTGGACAGGACACTGCCAACACTATCTACATTGATAGTCAGAGCGCATTGGCAGTTGCGAGGAACCCAGTTTTTCATGCTCGCACAAAGCACATTGAGGTGAATTACCACTATGTCAAGGAGAGGCTCTCAGCAGGAGAGATCATCTTGGCTTATGTGCCAACACAGGACAACCTTGCAGATCTTTTCACAAAGGCATTGTCTCGTGAGAATCTTGAAGCTTTCCGCAAAGCTTTGGGCTTACTCCCCTTTCTGGACTGACCATGTCCTCAGGGCATGGCACTTCCCTTTACTCATGTGCTAGCTCTCGTTCCCCGCATCAATCCAGGGGGGATTTTTTACCATATACATGTGGTAGTGATGTGTGTGAACACACTAGGACCGCTGGGGCATTTTTTCCCTCTTTAGGAGGTTTTTCCCCCCCGAGCATTGTATATATGCCCATCACTCTAGGGCTATCCATCTTTCCATTTCACACTAAGTAATACGCTCTCTATTGTGTTCCTTGAGCTTCCTTCATCTTCTCCAAGCTGTGTGTGTTTCTTTGCAACCCTAATTCCAACACCAATGATAGTATTGTCACACCTTATGCATCTATGTAGAAAAACCTTCTCTATTTTGAGATCTTTGCAATGTAGGTTGGCATTATGGTTGCCCCTTCTCTTCTAGCCTTGCAAGTTTCAACTTCAATTCTTGCATACCTTTAACAATCTCATCTAAGATGGATTTGTCGTTTGGAACCATAGTAACAAGCTTTATGGAACTCGCACAAACGCCTGAGGCTTAATAGTGTTGACTATCATCTTGTCTCTCTATCGTTGCCATTTAGCTAGCAGGGATTCTACATCTTTAGCTTCATTCCACTCAATATTTTGGCCTTGTTCAACATCTTTGTCCTCACATAGTAGCTTGACAATTGAGCATAGTGTCATTCAAATTCCCTTAGAAGTTTGGTAGGTGAAAGGCCCTCGATTGGCCTAACTACCCACTCTTAAAATGTTCTCTTTGTCACCCTTTCAGAGTCCTCCATGAGATAGGATAATTTAAATGCTTCCCAACTTCCCCCATGTTCATTCTTAATTACCCTTACATGCTCTATGATCTCGAGAACCACAACTTCCGCTTCAGGTATTCGATGCAATTCCATCTTCTTGATATACCCACAGAGATAATTTGTTACATCTTTACCATAAAATTGGTCCATTTTGTTCACCATTGTTGCATAAGGTTTCCTTCTTTCAGTAGCTTGTTGATGTTGCATAAACACAACAAGGATTGAAATATTTACATTGTGGCCGGATCAAACCACATCCCTTGTTTCCCCTGTCTCTCCATAACATGAAGAATTGTGCTGAGACCTTCAATGAAGATTTGGAACCCTCATTCTACCCTACTTTGTGTTAGGTTCACCAAAATCTATGTCGAGAAGTTTGTTGTACAACTAAAGAAGCATCGTGCCTTTGGCTGAGAGAATTTGTGGGCAAATGCAACAAATTATAGATGAATTGAAGCAAAAGAAATACTTGAAAATAAAAAAAAATCCTAACCATGAAAGATTCACTCTAGAAAAGAAAAAAAGATAAACTCAACACTCTTGTGTGTGTGGTGTTTTGGTGTAGCCTCAACCCCCAATTGCATAGACACAATGCTCATTTGCCTTGGTAAAAAAAATATTTTTTCACTTCAATTCTTCATCGAGACCATTTCATGGAATCTTGGACACTTCATTCAACACTATCAAATTCTTATTTGATGAGAGAAAGCCCTAATTGGTGGCCTCACAGGGTCGAACACGAGGTAGAAATAGCATGAAACTACACTAAGTCATCACCTTCAATCATTAGTATATGACACATTAGATGGAGAAAAGTGCAAATTTTTGGCTCTATAAGCTCATCCCAACTTGAAAAATGATGGAACCATCGTTGATATGGCATTTTGAGCCATTTTTTGCTATTTTTGGATCATTTTTTTAATGGCCATTTTTAGCTTAAAAATGACCTTTTTTAATGGTATCAAACCCAAACAAACCCTAAATTTGTGGAAAATTACCTTGGGCTAAAATTCCATAGTGAAACTCAATTTTCCACTTGCCAAGCACATTGCAGTATCTCATGCCAAAAAGGGAGAGGAGAGAGAAACTCATCACAAACCAAAGTTTTGCATTTTTATTTTTACACAGTTTTGTGAACTTCTAAGCTCTCCACTTAATAGACTATTTTAATTTAATGCTAAGCTGAAACACGCGTAACTTGTTAGGCATCAATTCGCTCTCCGGATTCTGAATTTGAATTTGGCAAAAGTCTAGCATGCAATTTTAAAGTCTGTGGTCGCGACCTCTGCGATGAGCGAGCAACAAGGAGCGCGACACTAAGAAGCATCCGGGAGCCTGTAGAACGTATATGTAACTAGAGGTGTGTGTGTGTGTTGTATTAAAAGAAATACCTCCAAAAGTTGTATTAAAAGCAAGACCTTCCTAGCGTCGTATTAAAAGCAATTCCTCCAAAAGTTGGGGCACTCCAAATGTGTGGGTGCAAATGCTAGGCGGTTTTCAAGCTAAAATGATCCCTTAACTATGTTCTGCCTTTTTGGTGCTTTTGGCCATGCTTTTCACATGCACCTTGAGTTCAAGACTCGTCTAAGAGATCTATGACGTTGCTTGGGAATGTTCCTATCACGCAAAAATTTCTCCTCCTCTTCTCCCTTTTCTTGCCTTTTGGAAATGCCCTATTCAGCTGAAGGTTTCCCGTGCTTTGTTCCCTGGCTGCTGTATGGCACTGCTTCGCTCATAGTTTTTTTCGGATGCATTGGCCGGTGGTCGGAAGTCAATGGCCGGTGGCCGAATTCAAAAGCGGCCTTGTCTTCTCAAGGGCGGCCACACATGGGCGGATTGGAGGGTCCGATTTGGACTTATTTACACAAGGGCGGCTACACATGGCTGCCTCTCATAAGAGAGGGCAACCCTTTTGGCCTATAAAAGGAGGCCATTTCTATACACATTTCATAGTGTGTGAAGTTGATGCAACAAGGTGAGTGTGAGGTGGTGAGAGTGAAGCAAGGCAAGAGCTCCATTAAGGGTATAATCCCTTTGTAAACTACTTCTTGTTTTGAAGTACTAAATCCATTGAGTGGCTGCTTTCCCATGGACGTAGCCCACATTGGGTGAACCGCGTGTATCATGTGTATTCTCTCTCTCTCTCTCTCTCTCTCTCTCTACTCTATAATCTCGTGTATGTAAATCTGTCTCTCTCCATTAAGTAATCTACTCAATTATCTATTTAGCTACGTCTTATTTCCTAACATAAACTTCCCACTAAATCCACCTAATTGAGCCCTTACAATGATGGGGGGCAGAAGTCTGATCAAATATGGATGCCTAAACGTAAATTGTGTTCTTACTTATCACCTATAGACCCATGTGAGTCAAATCTTGTAACAATAAAGCCGAGTGAAGATCGTGGGAAGGGAAAGATCATAGAATACTATATACCTGATCCAAAGCTACATTGGATACCTAATCGTGGGAAGGGAAAGATCATAGAATACTATATACCTGATCCAAAGCTACATTGGATACCCAAGCGAGATTCACTCAGCTCAAACATAGGAAAAACAATTGAAGCTTCTTGATCTTCATGTAGTTCTTCTACAGAAACACAAACTTCTTCACAACTTCCACCTACCATAAAAAATGTACAAAAAAAAGAGGAAAGAATAGCACCTCCCATTGTAAATTCGTCTCCTAAAACAACGTTTCAAGTAAAAGCATAGGAGAGTACCTTACCACCCTTGCAACTAGATGTAACGCCTCGGATGGTGACAAACTATTGGTCAAAGTCTTCACCCATGGTAGCTTGGAGCAATTGGTTTCAAGTAAAGTCTGTGGTCGCAACCTCTGCGATGAGCGAGCAACAAGGAGCGCGACACTAAGAAGCATTCGGGAGCCTGTAGAACGTATATGTAACCAGAGGTGTGTGTGTGTGTGTGTGTGAGAGAGAGAGAGAGAGAGAGAGAGAGAGAGAGAGAGAGAGAGAGAGAGAGAGAGAGAGAGAGAGAGAGAGAGAGAGAGATTTGAAACATTCCCAAGAGAGAGGGGCTGCTAGTGGTGAATATGGCTGACTTGCCCTTAGTGCTGCCTACTCACTCACAAGGCTGGATCCCATAGACCCTCAGGTAAACAATATGCTGCTTCTGCTTTCAGCTTTATGAGAGGAGTTGAAGAAGGCACTCACTTTATACATCTTTTGAGCAGCTTATGCATGGGTCTGTGAAACCAGACAATCATAGAAATAGGGGAAAACTTGCTTATTTGTGTCTGCATACCACCACTTGAGACGTTAGCAAAAACGTAAAAAGAACACTTTTCCTCCTGCATACCAATGTAGTGAGCTCAACTACGTAGAAGAGAGTACATTGGCCCTGAATTGGCCTTGTGCTTGTTACAAGGATTCCTTAAGCTGTGAGAGTGGCACTTCACAAGAACAAAGTCTTTGATTTGAGTTTGTGGAGGGCCGAAGACCTTCCTAGGGTCGTATTAAAAGCAATTCCTCCAAAAGTTGGGGCACTCCAAATGTGTGGGTGCAAATGCTAGGCGGTTTTCAAGCTAAAATGATCCCTTAACTATGTTCTGCCTTTTTGGTGCTTTTGGCCATGCTTTTCACATGCACCTTGAGTTCAAGACTCGTCTGAGAGATCTATGATGTTGCTTGGGAATGTTCCTATCACGCAAAAATTTCTCCTCCTCTTCTCCCTTTTCTTGCCTTTTGGAAATGCCCTATTCAGCTGAAGGTTTCCCGTGCTTTGTTCCCTGGCTGCTGCATGGCACTGCTTCGCTCATAGTTTTTTCCGGATGCGTTGGATTAGGGAACCATTCTCCTGGATGCGTTTGACTTTGATTGACGTATCATTGGGTTTTTTGGACTTGATTGTCTTAAGGCGCCATTTTTTGCCTGTGGCTCCATGTTTTGGCCTCCCCACTTTGTTCTTTGCCTAGATTCTAAAATTTCTATGGATCTAGCATGACACTTTGTGAGCCTTTAGAAGGACGTGCATGATCAGGAAAGTCATGGTTGCATACCCTCACTTGCACAATACAATCACTTAAGCATATATATGAACAATCACTTAACTCATTTATTAATAAGTGACTTCGACAGGACATTTATAAAACTTAGGTAGGGCAAAAGAGTCTTGTGTCAAAGTAGACAATGCATAAGCGTAGAGCAATGGGGAGAATAAGAGAGAGAGAGAGAGAGAGAGAGAGAGAGAGAGAGAGAGAGAGAGAGAGAGAGAGAGAGAGAGAGAGAGAGAGAGAGAGAGAGAGAGAGAGAGAGGGAGGACTCTCTTCAGAAGATGCAGACGACCATGCAAGGAGGTTTGTATCTCTCTGTAGAGGTCATGGTCTTAATGGAGAAGATGCTTATTTGGTACTCTTTCCATCTACCCTGGATGGGTTTTGATAAATGGTACAATCAGTTTACAGAGAACCATTTTGCAACTTGGGCAGCTTTAAGACAACGGTTCTGTGCAGTATTCAGGCCAAATGACTACCAAGAAAAGGTTTTGGATGAGTTGGCCAACATGGTGCTCCAGCCAGAGGAGACTTTTGCAAAACTCATGACTAAAATCAAGTCTCTGGTTGCCAAGCTTCCTCAGCAACCAGGGGAATTATGGTTAAGAAGTGGGTGGAGAAGGCTCTTCCAAAACTTCCCAGCAAACAATCCGAGAGAGTCTCCGACGTGACGCCACTCTGGAGGAGTTTGTCGCGACTGCTACTAGGATAGAGGGAGCTAGGAAGCTGTTCACCAACTCCCCTCAGGTAGAGACCCCCTCAGTGTTTTCGGAAATTCCTTCTGAACCATTAATTTCTTTATGCAGGGAACTGGAAGCCCTAATGTTACAGCAAGCTCTACAAGAGGAGAAATCAATCTCTCTCAGACAGGAGAAGCCCCCACATCACGACGCTTTGGATCAAATCAAGAGAGAGCTAGAAGAGCTTAGGTATTTGCAGGAGACTAAGGCTATGGTATGGTGCAACTCGTGTTGCTCTCCAGGACACCCTCCACAGGACTGTCCCCTTAGTGCTTATTGCCATTTCTGCAAAAAATCTGGGCATGAAGACAAGGATTGCTACTATATCAAGGGATTGCGGAAAATACAACAAACTATAGGTCCTTTTCTCCAACAAGGGCTAGATCCAACATCCAATATTGTTTTTCCCTTATGGCCATCAAAATTACCTGCCACCTTTTGCTCAATACTCCTCCTGTCCAAGGTATGTCAAGTACGTTTCCATCTCAAAAATTTTATACCCATGCTCCTTCAGCCCCTCAGAGCTTCTACACCTCAGCCTCCAACTCCATTCAGCAACAAGAGCAGAGACAACCTCGTCCCCCGTTTCGTTCGTCTAATAGGCCCATTTTATGCTACAAATGTGGAGAATATGGGCATTACCAAAGTAAGTGTCTTGTACCTGAAGGGTCTCCTCCTTGTCGACATTGTCCAGAGTCTAAGGACCACTATAGTAAGGATTGTCCCAAACAAAGGGCATCCTCATCTTCAGGCCTAACTCAGAACCAACAAGAATTCACATTCCTGAAGATCAATCTGATCGCAGTGAACACCACCCCTACTACTCATACAGTTCGGCCACAACAAGTGGAGCCTACTGGCGTACTCGCTCGGGCATAGAGAGCTACTCTTGGTCTCAACTTGCCAACAAGTCTATCTCATCCATCTCCACTTCCACAACCTAACCAAACTGACGAGCCCTTCATCGCTCTAAGAGTAGGCCAATCTCTATGCTTTCGGACATTGATGGAGCCTTCTTAGAAGCAGTGGGTGGCTGACTTGGAATAGGTCAGAGTTCTAG
Source organism: Adiantum capillus-veneris (assembly GCF_014529385.1). Classification (NCBI taxonomy): domain Eukaryota; kingdom Viridiplantae; phylum Streptophyta; class Polypodiopsida; order Polypodiales; family Pteridaceae; genus Adiantum; species Adiantum capillus-veneris. The sequence goes on along the minus strand of NC_140949.1, from coordinate 113,826,995 downwards.
AGGAAGCCCAGATTAAAGCAGCTAAGCCCACAGCGGAAGCAATCTTGAAAAACACCTTTCAACAAGTGTCCCTTTATGAGATGCTTCGGCTAGATTCAACCCTCAGAAGTGAAACCCTCAGTCATCTAGTCTCTGTACCCGGGTGCGGGGCCTAGTGGCGGGAATCTCCCTGTATAGCCTTTAGAGTCTTACATGATTTCTTATCCAGCTGCTCCCCTCACTGATTACAAAAGTCCTCATCTCATTGCGTCTATTCTTGGGCATCAATTCTCAGGCGTCATAATGGATGGTGGAGCTGGGATCAATATGATGCCAGAGTTTACTATGTTGGCTTTAGGTCTGCAGCCTACCCGCCCTGCTCCATTCACTGTTAAATTGGCGGACCAGAGGACAGTCTATCCAATGGGCATAGTAGATAAGGTGCCTCTGAAGGTACAAGACTTCACATTTAGCTTGGATTTTGTGGTGGTTAGTCTTTCCCAGGTGGAGGGAGGATTTCCTTTGCTTATTGGTAGACCATGGTTGCGGCATACTAAGGCACTTCATGATTGGGGAAATGATGCCATGTGGATATATACTCTTGGCTCCCCCATGCAACCAATTCGACTCAAAGGAGGTATGGATCTAGTGGTTCATCACAACTCATTGTCAGTACAGTCCAGCCTCGACCCCGAGCATCCTATCCCACCTGCCGGGTCTGACGAAGACCTGCTGCAGTTGTTGGAAGCTACCACATTGATGCCCTACTATGTGGTCTCTATTCAAGCCTCGCTTGTGTCTGTAACACTCTCTCTCTGGGCTCCTCAGGCTGACACTAGTGACCCAAGACCTACAACAGAAAGTGTGCCAGTCAAAGAAGCAAGTGTGTTAGCCCCTGATGACCATGATTCAATTGTTCCTCTGATGGAAGCCGTCGGCCTTGGTGAACCTTTAACACATCATCAAAGGGGGAAGAAATTTCCTCTACAGGAGCTCGTCAATGTTCCACCTCTTCCTCTAACATCTCCCGGGTCTGACGCCGTGCCCACTCAAAAGCACTCTACTATGTCTGTGTTCTAAGACTTATCCTTCGAGGAGCTTCTGTCATCGGGAGGTGTATTTTTCCTATTGCCTTCCATAAATAAGTACTAGATAATTTTAATTATTTTATTTTTACTTGTTTTCCCCAGAACCCTTGAAAAGGTGCAAGTGGACATTGCATGGCGTGTGTGAAACGGCTGCGGCCGAATAGGCTTCTCACATCGGGAGTCTGGGTCGGTCAGTTTGGGACTGGTCGGCCAGTTAGCACTGAATTCTGATGAATATGGAAGCCTATGTGCGCCAAATGAATTCAGGGCCACTTGGAAAGTCACTTATAACTTTATAAGTCAGTGGGAACTAGGGAATTAACTCAAAAGGGGCAAACTGGACACTTGGCAGGAGGAGAGCAGCTTGCAGGACACCTCAGCAAGAGGAGGCACCCATTTGAGGTTGGGGGCTGGATTTCTACACATAAGTGACCTACAGTGTATGTGTGAGTAGTGGGTGTAGGTCTACAGCTTTAATGGAAAGCTTGCCTTCTCCTCTGTATCATGTAGCGCGATGATTTGCTCTCGTGCATCTCTCTCTCCCCTTTGGCACATATGGTAATGCCCCACTAGTTGGGTTACTCAGATGAACATGTACATTTCTGGGGTCTATGCACGTTTGCCAAGGCAAGAGCCTTCTGAACAGGAACCGGATTAGCTAATTGCTAATCCCCCACAGGTACGCATAGTTCCATCGTGAAAGATTGAGAGTTCGGAGAGTTTTCTCGCGTGAAAACTCATCCAATTCATAGGGGAACTGTCCCATTGTGTGCGGGAGCCCTTGGGACACGCGTAGGCATGTTCCCTCCGCTAAAAACGATCCAAAACAAGGAATTATAATCTGCTGTGTTTTTCTACAGTTTTAGGGTTTCGCACCTAACTGCAAGGGAACACCGAGGGAGCCTCGTGAGAGCCTTGGGATGCGTGTACATGCTTTTGGACACCCGGCAATGAAAAACAGGGAATTATATTTTTGCGACAGCTCACCAGAAAGCTTCCAGATAGCGAGGGAGTCCGTCCTAGACAGGTGCTTTTGACCTACAGGGGTTTTTGTGCCGTTATGCTACCGAAATCAGATCGAAAACCTGTGTTTTTAGCCCTCGCCAGGTTTGGACAGCTTTGTGAAAGCTTGTGCTAAGTGGTCGGATCGTCTACCTTAATTTGATAAAGAAATACCGAAAGGGGCGCCAGTCTTTGGGGCCTACAGGGTGTCGGTCTCGTTTGCGCAGTGACATTCTAGTCGCGGGACGCAGCTGTGTTCTCTTCCCTTCTCAATGATCTGTGTAAAGTCTCTACGTTGTACAGGCCGGTTATAGCTTCCACCAGGATGGTTACAAGAGGAGTATGGGGAGTTTCCAATCGATCAAACACCACCCCATGATGTCTCGAAGCTCCAAGAGGCAGCTCACTTTTCATCTTCCGAAGCACCCTCTCCAGTTACACCTCCTGACCCGGTCAAAGAAGTCAACCAGGGCGACCCTGACAACCCTCAGCACGTCCTCTTAGTAGCTTGGTTATGGGAGCATCCCGCGTTACTCGATCAGGTAGTTTCTATTAATACACTCTTTTAAAGATGTTTTTTCTTGGTCCTACAAGGATTTGGAAGGGATCCCACTAGAATTGGGTGTCCATACTATCCCTCTGGTTGAAGGGGTTAAGCTTGTCAGAGGCCGAGCTTACAAGCTCAACCCAAAGTATGCAGAGCCTGTCATGTCAAAGCTCGAAAAAATGCAAGAGGCAGGGATCATTGTACCTGTGGAGCACTCTGAGTGGTTATCACCCATGGTGATAGTGCGTAATAAGCAGTCTAATAAAATCCGTGTCTGCGTAGATTACCATGCTCTGAACAAGGTAACTATCCCAGATGGTTTTCCCACACCTTTCACTTAGCGTGTGCTAGAAGATGTAGCAGGGAATGTATTGTATAGTTTCATGGATGGGTTCAGTGGATACAATCAGTTGGGAATCCATCCAGGTGATCAGATTAAAACGGCTTTCATGACTCCCTGGGGTATTTTTATCTACACTAGAATGTCGTTTGGGCTGAAAAACTCTCCACTTTCGTTCAATCGAGCAGTATATCTCATATTTTGTCCTTTACTTACGGATCATCTTCGCATCTTCATGGATGATTTTTTGACCTTCTCAGGTGCTCAATGTTTAACCCCAGTCGAAAATCTAGAGGAGCACCTCGCTCAGCTCTCTGCTGTCTTCCTCAGGTGCAGAGAGGCACACCTAAAGCTCAATCCTAACAAATGTCATTTTTTGGTCACTGAGGACACACTTCTAGGCCATGTGGTGTCTGCCAAAGGTTTAGCGCCTGACCCAGAGAAGATCGTGGCCATCTGGAAGTTACCACCTCCCATCAACCCGAAAGGTGTTCAGAGCTTTGTAGGCTACACAGGCTATCATCGCAGGTTTATACGCATGTATGCACAGGTGACTCAACCACTGGCCCGACTCACCAGTGCTACTCTCCCTTTTCAATGGTCCAATGCAGAGGTTGAAGCATATGCATACCTCAAAATTTTGCCTCACTGAAGCACCTATTCTAGTGGCTCTCGATTGGTCTCTTCCTTTTCACGTGCATACTGATGCCAGTCAATTGGCTGTGGGTGCTGTGCTGACTCAACCTAGTAAGTACAACTTGGATCTCCCTGTTCACTATGCAAGTCGCCTGCTCACCAAGGCAGAGTGCAACTATAGCACCACAAAAAGGGAAGGGTTGGCCATTGTGTATGCTTTACTAAAATTTCGCCACTATTTATTAGGGTCCATTTCATAGTTATTACTGATCACCATGTCCTGCGCTATCTGCTTAATAAGCCACAAGTTGCAGGTCAAGTATGGAAATGGCTACTTTTATTTCAAGAGTTTGATTTCGAAGTGGTACTCAGGCCCAACAAACATCATGTCCTTGCTGTCCACCTCTCTCGCATTCACACAGGTGAAGAAGCAGTAGGGGTTGCAGATGACTTTCCAGATAGCAGTCAGTTTAAGGTGGATACCACTCCGGAATGGTACGGCGATGTATTGCATTTGCTATCCACTAGCCTGTACCCTGATAATGCGTCTCCACTGCAAAAGAGAAGATTTCTTTTAAAGTGAGGCCATTCACTCTAATTGGGGGCCAACTCTACAAACCCAGGCTAGATGGTGTTCTGAGATGGTGTGTCTCCCCTCATGAAGCTGAGAATATTCTGGAGGATGCCCACAGTGGTCCCACTAGTGGCCACTACCCTGGTCACATTATCGCCTAGAAGATTCTACAGAGTGGTCTATGGTGGCCCTACGTTTTCCAAGATGCAATTGCCTATGTGAAAGTATGTGATGTGTGTCAACGTTGTGGACCTAAACCAAGCAAGCACTCCAACCGTCCTCTGCAAGTCTCTATGGCATGGCTGCCTTTTGAGAGATGGGGCGTAGAGTTTGTGGGTCCAATTGCCCCCCCCCGCCCAACCAGGTAATCGGAAGTATCTGTTGGTGGCTACAAATTACGCAACCAAGTGGGCAGAGGTACTGGCAACAATTGATTGCACTGGCAATACTGTAGCTAAGTTTCTGTATGAAAATATTTTGTGCAGGTTTGGTTGTCCCTTGGAGATCACGAGTAATACGGGCAGTCACTTTGTTAATGAAATAATTTCAACCTTGCTCGCCAACTATGAGATTTTTCACCGTAAGTCTTGTTCCTATTACCCTAGAGCAAATGGGTAGGCCAAGAGCACCAATAAGGTTTTGATAGCCCTTCTAAGGAAAGCATGTTATCTACACCCGGAATCTTGGCTCAAGCTATCCACGGCACTCTTTGGGCTTACCACACTTCTTTCAAAGCCACGACCAACCACACCCCATTTCGGTTACCTTCGGGTTGGAAGCAATAGCACCCTTTGAATTCAACTCAAGATCTCCACGGGTAGGCAATCTCCATGCCAATGTTGGTTTGGGGTCTGCCTCTATATCTCGTTTGGCCCTATTGGAAGAAAGCCGCCGTTTGGCTTCTCAGGCTCTTGAAGTAGAGCAGCTTCGTCGCAAGGCGTGGCATGATCGCCATCTCAGAAAGCCAAAAATTATGCAAGGATCATTGGTGCTACTGTATCAAGCTAGATATAAGAAAAAAGCAAAGAAGTTGGTTCTAGCTTGGCAAGGTCCATGTAAGGTGCAACAGAATGAATGTTTGAACTTTGCTCAAGATGAGTGCTCCGAACTGTGCTCAAGGTTCCTTTTGTTCTTATGGAAGGGAGAGCCTTCTGTTCTTAATGAGAGAGTGCAATGATCACAAACAAAGTGAATGGACACTGTGTGTGCAAGTGTATGAGACTGAGAGATAGAGAATACAACACCCGAGACGTTGTAAAACCCTCCTCCGAAGGCCCACTCTCTATGGTGAGAGCGGTCTACTTATGATTGCACAAATCTCTACAATGCTTGGACTTGCCGACGATGTCAACGACGATGAGGACGATGACGAGACAGACTGAATACTAAAACGCTAAGGGATGAAATCTGCAAATCATTATTAGCTGCTGAATTCTGACTCTATGTCGGAGACGATGTCGATGGCGACGATGCGACGACGACGCGTTGAAAACGCAGATGCTGAAATCTGCGTTTTCCGGGCTGAAACTGTAAACCTTGCGAAAACTGACCGTGCGGCGAGGAACTGTTGCGGGAAGGTGAGACCTGCGAGGTTCGGGATTTGATCTGCAGGTGTCTAAGGGCTGAAAACTGAAAACACCGGTGGTTCTTGATGTTCCGTCACAGTAAATATGCAAAACGCTGGGGTTGATCTGCAAATAAAAAACGCTAGGGCTGAAAATGGCTTTGCTATCGCCGGATGGCCTGCAACTGCAAAACGCTAGGTCTCTTGTTGAGTCTTCTGTCGCGAAGGATCTGCAAAAGTAAAAACGCTGGCTGATCTGGTCCAAAAACGCTAGGTGGTTGCTGTGGAGTAAAAATGCTAGGGCTTGGGATTCTGCTGAGAAGTTGCCTGTTGAGCGAGTGCTCCTGCTGCCTCTTCTGCCAATTAGTGCTAGCCTAGGTTTGCTTACATACAAACTTACACAATTTGCCCTACCTACTTTCCAACAAAAGTCACTTAAAAATAATAAGTGAAAAATGTTAAAAATAGGGAAAATAGGCTAAATGCATTGGAAAATTCCCCTGAAGGATTCTGATAGATTCTGATGGGAATGCTTATGATCATGTTGTGTGCAACCAGAGGATATGCATTTACACTAAGTGTCTGGACATGCACGGTCTGCAAACAGACTCACAAAAGTGCCAGATCACTTCCTATTCTAGATTGACTGGACCGACTGAACCCTTGTCGTGCTATAGCTTGTCCACGGACACATAGGGTTAGATGTGTCACGTGACATCTCCTCCTTTTCAAAGTGAGGTACTGGTACCAAACTGTATGGCGTCGAGGGAGATCGCCAATAGCATTCGGAATCCTGGAATGGACTCTTCGCCGGCCCACTCTGATGTGTGGGTCGTGCGGTACTTAAACTTCATAAAGGTCTGCAACGCTAGCTTCTTTAGGCCGCGCCGAAAGCGACACAAAGTCTTCTTTGGCTCCTTCAATGATTCAACTTCGTCAAGAAATGTAAATGAACCAATAGACGGAGTGCCAAACCATTCACCACACACACACACAAACAATGAGATCGAATCTTTCTCTTATGATCTAAAGCAATCAACTGTGGCATTTCTCAACGGAAATGCCCATGCTTGGTGCTCATACTTTCATGTGCTCTTTCTACAAATGTGTCATGCCAAGGAAGAGACATGGAATGTCGGCAGAATGCATACTTTTCAGCTTTTCATGAAATATCCGCATACATTCGTGCTCATTCATGAGTGAAACGTGTTCAACGTACAATATGTCATGCCTAGGAAAAGGGATCACAGAAGGACGTTGACTAAAATACAGGAAATGATCACGGATGAAACACTCGATCAATGCGTGCGTATGAATCATGCGAACACATAATACTTCCTGTGAGGGTTCTCTGGACCGAGGCTCGAGAGCCAAGATCGATTCTTCCTGAAGGGGTTCTTTGGACCTTGACACTAAGAAGCATCCGGGAGCCTGTAGAACGCATATGTAACCAGGTGTGTGTGTGTGTGTGTGTGTGTGTGTGTGTGTGTGTGTGTGTGTGAGAGAGAGAGAGAGAGAGAGAGAGAGAGAGTTAAAACATTCCCAAGAGAGAGGGGCTGCTAGTGGTGAATATGGTTGACTTGCCCTTACTGCTGTCTACTCACTCACAACGCTGGATCCCATAGACCCACAGGTAAACAATATGCTGCTTTTGCTTTCAGCTTTATGAGAGGAGTTGAAGAAGGCACTCACTTTATACATCTTTTGAGCAGCTTATGCATGGGTCTGTGAAACCAGACAATCATAGAAATAGGGAAAAAATTTCTTATTTGTGTCTGCATACCACTACTTGAGACGTCAACAAAAACGTAAAAAGAACACTTTTCCTCCTGCATACCAATGTAGTGAGCTCAACTACGTAGAAGAGAGTACATTGGCCCTGAATTGGCCTTGTGCTTGTTACAAGGATTCCTTAAGCTATGAGAGTGGCACTTCACAAGAACAAAGTCTTTAATTTGAGTTTGTGGGGGGCCCAAGACCTTCCTAGGGTCGTATGAAAAGCAATGCCTCCAAAAGTTGGGGCACTCCAAATGTGTGGGTGCAAATGCTAGGCGGTTTTCAAGCTAAAATGATCCCTTAACTATGTTCTGCCTTTTTGGTGCTTTTGGCCGTGCTTTTCACATGCACCTTGAGTTCAAGACTCGTTTGAGAGATCTATGACGTTGCTTTGGAATGTTCCTATCACGCAAAAATTTCTCCTCCTCTTCTTCCTTTTCTTGCCTTTTGGAAATGCCCTATCCAGCTGAAGGTTTCTCGTGCTTTGTTTCCCTCGCTGCTGCATGGCACTGCTTCGCCCATAGTTTTTCCCGGATGCGTTGGATTAGGGAACCATTCTCCTGGATGCGTTTGACTTTGAGTGACGTATCATTGGGTTTTTTGGACTTGACTGTCTTAAGGCGCCATTTTTTGCCTGTGGCTCCATGTTTTGGCCTCCCCAATTTGTTCTTTGCCTAGATTCTAAAATTTCTATGGATCTAGCCTGACACTTTGTGAGCCTCTAGAAGGACGTGCATGATCAGGCAAGTCATGGTTGCATACCCTCACTTGCACAATACAATCACTTAAGCATATATATGAACAATCACTTAACTCATTTATTAATAAGTGACTTTGATAGGACATTTATAAAACTTAGGTAGGGCAAAAGAGTCAGCTTGTGTCAAAGTAGACAATGCATAAACATAGAGCAATGGGGAGAATAAGAGAGAGAGAGAGAGAGAGAGAGAGAGGTCGTGCGTCTAGGGTTTTCGTGATGTTGTAGATCTGCCGTGCTCCCCTCTTCCACTCTCTCCTACTTCGTGTTGCTTTGTGCCTTGCCTGCCCTACGCTCCCACGTGTTGTCGAACAGTTGCGGACGCACTCTCTAACAGTTGTCAAACAGTTGTTGTGAGAGAGAAAGAGAGACAAGGAGCCTAGGAAAGTGGAAGGCAAGTGAGGACACCTCACTAGGGAATCCCACACTTGGCATGGAACTTGGAGGTGTGTGTGTGTGTACCTTCTAAATCCATTTATAGCAAGAGAAATCGACCCTCCTTGAAGAGGATGCTTGTATAAGTGCAGCTCTGTTGGAATTAGGGTTGTAGACAAACGCACACAGCTTGGAGAAGACGAAGGAAGCTCAAGGCACACAATAGAGAGTGTATTACTTAGTGTGCAATGGAAAGATAGATAGCCCTAGAGTGATGGGCGTATATACAATGCACGAGGGAAACAACCTCCTAAAGAGTGAAAAAGTGCCCCGACGGTCCTAGTGTGTTCACACACATCACTACCACATGTAAATGGTGACAAAGCCCCCCTGGAGTGATGCGGTGAACGAGAGCTGGCACATGAGTAAAGGGAAGTTCCATGCCCTGAGGACATGATCAGTCCACAAAGGGGGTTAAGTCCAAAGCTTTGCGGAAAGCTTCAAGATTCTCATGAGACAATGCCTTTGTGAAAAGATCTGCAAGGTTGTCCTGTGTTGGCACATAAGCCAAGCTGATCTCTCCTACTGAGAGCCTCTCCCTTACATAGTGGTAATGCACCTCAATGTGCTTTGTGCGAGCATGAAAAATTGGGTTCCTCGCAACGGCCAATGCGCTCTGACTGTCAGTGTAGATAGTGTTGGCAGTGTCCTGTCCAACACCCAAATCAACCATAAGGCGTCTGAGACATACACACTCAACCGTAGCTGTGAAGACTACCCTGTACTCAGACTCACGACTTGAAGTGGCCACAGTAGGTTGCTTCTTGCTCAACCATAATATACATGAACTGCCAAGCATGAAACAAAAACCACTTGTGGACACTCGCGTGTCAAAACAACCAGCCCAATCTAAGTCCGAAAAAGCATGTAAGTCTGGCGGCAATGATCCCCCCTTGGGATAAAACAAGCCAAGATGTAAAGTGCCACTAATGTAGCGGAGAATCCTCTTGACAGCCTGCCAATGCTTAGACCCTAGGCTATGAATAAATCTGCTGACCTGTGAGACTGCAAACTGAATATCTGGCCTCTTGTTGCATACATAAATGAGGCAGCCAACAACAGTTTGGTAAAGAGTGACATCAACAGGATCGCCAGCATCATGTAGACTCAACTTCAAACCTGTTTCCATGGGAGTGGCAATAGGTTTGCAATCCTCAAGTCCAAACTTACATAGGAATGTCTATATGTAACTTTTCTGACACAAGGCAATACCACCATCACACTGGTTAAACTGTATACCCAAGTAATGATGCAACAACCTCAAATATTTCCTCTTGAAAGTAGCATTTAAATTAGCCTTAAATTCAGCAATATGTCTCTCATTTGGTCCAGTGATCAGCAAATCATCGACATAAAGAACCACAATGAGAAGTACATCACCCTCACGCTTTACATACAATGTGCTTTCTGTTGGAGTGTTACGAAAGCCTCATTTAACCAAATGAGTGTCATCTTTCTCATACCAAGCACGAGGAGATTGCTTCAACCCATACAAAGCCTTCTTACATCTGCACACTTTGTCCTCTTGTCCTTTTATGACAAACCGCGAGGCTGCGTTACATAAACTTCCTCAAATATGTCACCTTTCAAGAAAGCAGTAACGATGTCTGATTGATGTACATCCCAACCAAAATGAGCTGCCAATGCACATAGAAAATGCACATTAGTCATACGACCAGTGGGAGCAAAAGTCTCTTCATAATCTATGCCTTTTTGCTGTGCATAACCCTTTGCAACTAGTCGAGTCTTATGGTGATCGATCTCACCATCCGGCTTGCGTTTCAACTTGTAAACCCACTTCATACCAATGGCCTTTTTTTCAAGAGGAAAATCACATAAAGTCCATGTGACATTTTCTATGAGTGCATCATATTCTGATTGCATGGTAGCCATCCAATTTTCTGAATTCTGTGCTTCATCAAAAGACAAAGGCTCCTCAACATCATGTAAGCTAGACACAACCAAACAGCCAAAGCATAACAATTTGATGCATAAGATGCATGGCGAGAGCCTGAACGAGTACGACTAGACAAAGTTGCATCCAATTTACTGTCACGCAAAGTGTGCACGAGCCATTTTGGCATACCTCTAGCCTGCTCATTTTCAGCCCTTTCCTCATCAAGTACATCATGTACATCTGCATCAGTAATAGGCTGATCTGAACATTTTCAAAAACCACCATAGGCTGTACATTTTCCTCATTGGAAATTACATTCGTATTTCCACCACTCAAAAGAGGCAACAAAGTGTCATAAATGTCATGTGAGCTTACATTACTGTCTCTAGTACATGACAGCAAGGGCTGAATAGAATCTTCCACAAACACTACATCCCGTGAAACCAGAATACGTTTTGTTTCCGGATGATACAACCTGCAACCTTTGCTTTCAGCACTATAACCAACAAAAATACATTTGACAACCTAATCATCCAATTTTCTGCGTTGTGTTTGTGGCACCAAAGCATATGCCAAATAGCCAAAAACACGCATGTGCTCAATAGAGGCTTTCTATCATGCCATGCTTCATATGGAGTAATAGACTGCAAAGCTTTCGTAGGACACCTGTTAAGTACATAAGTGGCACACATGATGGATTCAAGCCAAAAAGAATGCTGCAAAGCTTGATTTTTGACCATACATCGTGCCATTTCCGTAAGTGACCTGTTTTTTCTCTCAGCAACACCATTTTGTTGACGTCTATAAGGCATTGTACATTGGTGTTTTATCCCACGACTAGCCAGAAATGCATTAAATTCATGAGACATATACTCCCCCCCTCGATCGGAACGGAGGATGCCCATAGTACATTTCGAGACATTTTTAGCCATAGCCAGAAATTTTTTGAAGCACATAAAAACTTCGGACTCTGCTTTAAGCGGAAATACCCATGCATGCCTAGAGTAATCATCAATGAAAGTCACGAAGTACAGGTAATTGCCCAAGGACGGAGTTTGCATGGGCCCACAAACATCACTATGCACAAGCTGCAACCTGCATGTGGCCTGAACTGAACCATCCTTTCGAAACTTAGAACGCTGCATCTTACCCAAAATACAGCCTTCACAAACATGTTTGACAGGTGCTTCAAGAGGCAGCAATGAAGCAACCATATCAGATTTCTGCAAACATAGCAAACTGGCAAAATATAGATGATCAAAACGTGCATGCCAAAGTTTTGCATCTAAAATAACCCTTGAATCTGCAACAACATTTGCAAAATTTTGTCCACACTTGTCATACAAAGTGAGTTTATACAGCCCACGGCACAAAAGGCCAAATGCAACAATTTCATCACCAAAACTGAGATCATGAACTATACACCTCTCATCCACAAATTTGACTACAAGTCCAAGTCTAGCAAGTGCGGATACATACAAGAGATTCTTCTTGCTCCCAGGTACATAAAGTGCATCAACAAGTGTGAAGGAACTGCCATTAGTAGCAGTAAGCACAATCTTTCCAACTCCTTGGATTGGATAAGAGGCATTGTTGGCACAAGTGACAGAATTCCCACGAGGGACATACTCGAGAGAGGTGAACAATTCACGATGTGAGGTAATGTGCTTGGTAGCACCACTATTGAAATACCACACATGTGAATCTGCAGCAACTGACAAGCATGCATCATGGACAACAGGATTGTAAGTGCACTCTGCGCTAAAATCCCATTCTGCATCAACATCAGCATTACAGTCTCCTTTTACAGAAAACTCAACAATGGCTGCATTTGTAGTGGAATTAGCATTTGCAGTGGAACCACCCTCTTTCTTCTTAGCCTCTTTGGCCTTCAACTTAGGACATGACTTGATTAAGTGATCATTAGCTTTACAATAATGGCAATGCACCTTTTTTTTGCCCTTGTCAGCAGAATGCCCGATGAATTGCTTCCATCAGAAGCATTAGGAACAGAAGTTTTGCCACTCGCAGCAGAACCATAAGAAGTGGCTGCATTGCTGTTACCACCCTTTCTTTAGAAGCAATAAAAGCCTGTTCAACTGTGTGCTTTCTAGTCCTATTTGTTTTGGAAAGTGATTCTTGCAACAGCAATGTGCATAATGCATCAAACTTGACAACTTCAGGATTTCCTTGGGTCATAAGTCTCCAAGTACTAGCAAAAGTCTGGTAAGAATCTGGTAAGGCATCAAGAACAGTCTGCACAAGGGAACTGTCTAAAATGACTTACCTGCAGAAATAAGTTGCTCATTCATATCCTTGACACTAGCAAGGAAAGTGTCCATATCATCTTCCTCATGCATAATCTTCGACTCCAGCTCTTTACGCAGCAAAGCAATTTTAGCCTCATTGTGACTTGCATAAAGACCAGCCAAAATATCCCAAGCCTATTTTGCAGATTTTGCAAAACGGATGTGAGGAACAATGGTGCGCTTCACAGACAACGCAATCAATGGATAAGCCTGCACATCCTTAACATCCCAACAAGCTTGTTCTGCCATAGGCAAAACAACTCTAACAGCAGCAATCCTTGCAGCAAGACCTGCAACATCCTCAACATCGCCTACATCCTCAGAACCAGGACGTACATCAATGCCCTACACAATATTCTAGACGCCCTTTGACACAAGAATGTGTTGCATCATACATAGGGTAATTGTCCCCATCCAACCTGTCCTCAGCAACAAACATCTTGAACACATCTATGTTGTTGTTGTCAGCCATGGTAAATGTTGCACCTGATGTGAAAACTGCCTAAAAATAGGAGAAAAGGAGCGGGAACAACACGTGATATATAGCACAAATCGTAGAAGACTGTAAGACACCTGTTATGCAGAAAATGCCACTGACAAAAATTCTGCACAAAATGACAAAATAGCATGTGCAGCACTGCCTGTAGTGAAAACGGAGGCCGAAATGAGCCCAAATCAAAAATCTGAGTAGACCAAGCTCTACGAGTTATCCTAAAGTATTTGTCGACCTACGAACGCTTTCCAAAGATCACTGAAATTGGAGAAAGTGAGCAGGCAAGTGCTGGAGCAGCTGGCGACTAAGCCCGAGAGGACGTAACTTGCTCTGATACCAATTGTTGGAATTAGGGTTGCAAAGAAACGCACATAGCTTGGAGAAGACGAAGGAAGCTCAAGGGACACAATAGAGAGTGTATTACTTAGTGTGCAATGGAAAGATAGATAGCCCTAGAGTGATGGGCGTATATACAATGCACGAGGGAAAATCCTCCTAAAGAGGGAAAAAGTGCCCCGGCGGTCCTAGTGTGTTCACACACATCACTACCACATATAAATGGTAACAAGCTCACCCCTCTCTAGACACACACAACCCCCACCAAGTCTTACAAGTAAGTGTTGTTGCCAGAGCTTCCATTGGAGGAGCTTACTTACATCAATTAGCATATACAAGGAGGCTTTAATCTAATTGCTCCATAGCCTCTTCTCTGTGGAGGATCTATGTTGAGCCTACCCTATTCTATTATTTTTGCTAGTTGGTTACAACATAATTTCTATTTCCTACTGTCTATTAATGCGGGTGATAATCAATAGACTTTTACCTATTGATCATTCTCTTCCTTGCCGAATTAAGGAGTACTAAAGCTACCCTAATTTCTCAAGGAGGTCTAATTCTCTTAATTATGCATAATTAATGTTTAATTGTTTCCTACCCACTTATGTGATTTTAGTACATGATTAAGAAGGAATTAGAAGCTCAAGGCACACAATAGAGAGTGCATTACTTAGTGTGCAATGGAAAGATAGATAGCCCTAGAGTGATGGGTGTATATACAATGCACGGGGGGAAAAACCTCCTAAAGAAGGAAAAAATGCCTCGGTGGTCCTAGTGTGTGTTCACACATCACTACCACTTGTATATGGTAATAAATCCCCCCTGGAGTAATGTGATGAATGAGAGCTAGCACATGAGAAAAGGGAAGTTCCATGCCCTGAGGACATGATTATTCTACAAAGGGGAGTAAGCCCAAAGCTTTGTGAAAAGTTTCAAACTTCTCACGAGACAATGCCTTTGTGAAAATATCTGCAAGGTTGTCATGTGTTGGCACATAAGCCAAGCTGATCTCTCCTGCTAAGAGCCTCTCCCTAACATAGTGGTAATGTACCTTAATATGCTTTGTGCAAGCATGAAAAATTGGGTTCCTCGCAACTGCCAATGTGCTCTGACTGTTAGTGTAGATAGTGTTGGCAGTGTCTTGCCCAACACCCAAATCAGCCATAAGGCGTCTGATCCATACACACTCAACCATAGTTGTGAAGACTACCCTGTACTCAGCCTCACAACTAGAAGTGGCCACAATAGGTTGCTTCTTGCTCAACCAAGATATACATGAACTGCCAAGCATGAAACCAAAACCACTTGTGGACACTTGCGTGTCAAAACAACTAGCCCAATTTGAGTCCGAAAAAGCATGTAATTTTGGTGGCAATGATCCCCCCTTGGGATAAAACAAGCCAAGATGTAAAGTGCCACTAAGGTAGTGGAAAAGCCGCTTGATATCCTGGCAATGCTTAGACCCTGGGCTATGCATAAATCTATTGACCTATGGGATTGCAAACTGAATATCCGGCCTCGTGTTGCATTCATAATTGAGGCATCCAACAGAAGTTTGGTAAAGAGTGACATCTGTAGGACAACCGGCATAATGAAGACTCAATTTTAAACCTGTTTCCATGGGAGTGGTAATAGGTTTGCAATTCTCAAATCCAAACTTACATAGCAATGTCTCTATGTAACTTTTTTGACACAAGGCAATACCACAATCACACTGCTTAAATTGTATGCCCAAGTAATCATGCAACAGCCCCAAATCTTTCATCATGAAAGTAGCATTCAAATCAACCTTAAATTCAGAAATATGTCTCTCATTTGGTCCAATGATCAGCAAATCATCTACATAAAGAACCACAATGAGAAGTATATCACCCTCATGCTTTACATACAATGTGCTTTCTGTTGGACTGGTACGAGAGCCTTGTTTGACCAAATGAGTGTCAGCTTTCTCATACCAAGCATGAGGAGAATCTTTCAACCCATACAAATCTTTCTTACATCTGCACACTTTGTCCTCTTGTCCTTTCTTGAGCAAAACCGCAAGGCTGTGTTACATAAACTTCCTCAAATATGTCACCATTCAAGAAAGCAATAACAATGTTGGATTGATGTACATTCCAACCAAAATGAGCTGCCAATGCAAATAGAAAACACACTGTAGTTATACAAGAAGTGGGAGAAAAATTTTCTTCATAATCTATGCCTTTTTATTGTGCATAACCCTTTGCAACAAGTCGAGCCTTTGGCGATTGATCTCACCATTCGGCTCGCGTTTCAACTTGTAAACCCACTTTGTACCAATGGCCTTTTTGCCAAGGGGCAAATCACATAAAGTCCATGTGTCATTTTCTATAAGTGCATCATATTCTGATTGCATGGCAGCCTTCTAACTTTCTAAATTCTGTGCTTCATCAAACGATAGAGGTTCCTCATCATCAAACACAACTAAAGAATAACAATCGATGCATGGCTAGAGACTGAACAAGTACGACTAGACAAAGGCGCATCCAATTTACTATCACACAATGTATGCACCAGCCATTTTGGCATACCTCTAGCCTGTTCATTTTCAGCCCTTTCCTCATCAAGTACATCATGTACATTCGCATCAGTAATAGGCTGATCTGTTACATTTTGAAAACCCCCATAGGTTGTACATTTGCCTCTTGGAATTTACATTCGTATTTCCACCACTGAAAAGAGACAACAAAGTGTCATAAATGTCCTGTGAGCTTACATTATTGTCTCTAGTACATGACAGCAAGGTCTGAACAGAATCTTCCACAAACACTACATCCCGTGAAACCAAAATATGATTTGTTTGTGGATGATACAACCTGTAACTTTTTCTTTTAGCACTATAACCAACATAAATACATTTGATATCCTTATCATCCAATTTTTTGTGTTGTGTTTGTGGCACCAAAGCATATGCAAAACAACCAAAAACATGCATGTGCTCAATAGAAGGTTTTCTGTCATGCCATGCTTCATATGGAGTAATAGATTGCAAAGCTTTGGTAGGACACCTGCTAAGGATATAAGTGGCACACATGATGGCCTCGCCAAAAAGAATGCAGCAAAGCTTGACTTTTGACCATACATCGTGCCATTTTCGTAAGTGACTTGTTTTTCCTCTCAACAACACCATTTTGATGAGGTGTATAAGGCACTATACATTGGTGTTTTATCCCACGACTTCCCAAAAATGCATTAAATTCATGGGACATATACTCCCCCCTCGATCGGAACTAAGGGTGCCCATAGTACATTTCGGTACATTTTCAGCCATAGTCAAAAAAATTTTGAAACACATAAAAACTTCGAACTTCTCTTTAAGCGGAAATACCCATGCCTACCTGGAGTAATCATCAATGAAAGTCACGAAGTAAAGGTAATTGCCCAAGGACGGAGTTTTCATGGGCCCACAAATATCACTATGCACAAGTTGCAACCTGCATGTGGACCTAGCTAAACCATCCTTTAGAAACTTCAAACACTGCATCTTACCCAAAATACAGCCTTCACAAACATGTTTGACAGGTGCTTCAAGAAGCGGCAAAGAAGCAACCATATCAGATTTCTGCAAATGCAGCAAACTGGCAAAATTCAGATGCCCAAAACGTGCATGCCAGAATTTTTCATCTAAAACAACTGTCATAATAATCAATATCTAATTCTCCTAAATAATTTTCTCATATTAAACTGATCATTTAATGTGGGGAAGTGCCAGGGGAGAAAAAGCTAGAATATTGGTTAAGATAGCAGACCGGCCACAGTAGGGATCCAAAGGAGGGAAAATAGGGATCCAAAGGGGGGGGCATCTGCAAAAGATCCATGTGCCACAATGGGCTAAAAAGACCCTAAGGTTCAGCCCATTAAGACTTCCAAAATGCTAAGGTTCCAAAATTCAAAGGTTGTGTCCAAAGGGTTAAATCTTAGGGGGAATTGGATGGTTTGTGTGCTCTCCAAAGTCAACACATATCCCTACATGGGAGGGGGCAAGCCCTTCTTCTAGGGGATGAGAGAGAAAGCCACACACACACACACACACACACACACACACACACACACACACACACACACAGGCTCCCTTTACACAAAGGGAATGAGGGACACATGTCAGCTCCCTAGGCCAGATGCCCACAAGGTGTGCCCAATTTCTATTGGATGACCCTTGAAGTGGACCAATGAGAATTAAGCTAGAGTAAATCTAGTTTAATTAATTTAAAAACATTTAATAAAAGAAACCAATGAGAATTAAGTCTCCTAGAAGACTATTGGGCAGTCTCCCAAGGGGTCCAATGAGCATTCAGCAGCCCAATGGCTTGCCTGATTTCTATTGGCCAGGAGGCAAAGGGGTCCAATGAGAGTTTAGTTTAATTATTTAATTACCTAAAGCTCTCACAAAAGGGGAAAGGGGGACACATGTCAGAAGGCTATCACTTATGCTGCTTAATTGTAATTGGCTTCACTTGGGGAGGGCCAATGAGGCTTCAGGAAGAGCATTTAGCAAGAGGGCTCGCCCAAGAGAGAGAGGGGGCTGATTTTTGCAAGGCATTATCACACACACACTCACACAAGCTCATGTGTGAAGAAAGAGAAGACTATCTCTTCCCAAGCTTTAATGGAGAACTCATCACCTACTCCAAGCTTGTGAGATAGAAGCCTACATCAACACTCTCTTGGCATGTGGATGCAAATCCAACCAAGAGCCAAGCTTCAATGCATGCTCATCTCCTCTACCAAGCTAATTACTAAGCTAAGCTATGCTAATATGAGTGATTATGTGAGGAGATGTACATCTTTCTCGTAAGATACTCCTTCTTCTGTTAGGAAATAAGACGTAGCTAAATAGATAATTGAGTAGATTACTTAATGGAGAGAGACAGATAGATTATAGAGTAGAGAGAGAGAGAGAGTACACACGATATACGTGGCTCACCCAATGTGGGCTACGTCCACGGGAAAGTAGCCCTCAATGGCTTTAGTACTTCCAAACAAGAAGTAGTTTACAAAGGGATTATACCCTTAATGGAGCTCCCGCCTTGCTTCACTCTCACCACCTCACACTCACCTTGTTGCATCAACTTCACACTATGAAATGTGTCTAGAAATGGCCTCCTTTTATAAGCCAAAAGGGCTGCCCTCTCTTATGAGAGACAGCCATGTGTAGCCGCCCTTGTGCGAATAAGTCTAAATCGGACCCTCCAATCCGCCCATGTGTGGCCGCCCTTGTGAAGACAAGTCTGCTTTTGAATTCGGCCACCGGCCATTGACTTCCGACCACTTTCCGACTGTCGTCCGGCTATAATATTCCGACGAAAAGGAATATTCCGGCGAAAAAAAAAAGTCTCGGGGGCCTCTAAAGTTGCCCCTGATTCTTGTCCGTGAAAATTTTGGTTTCCGGTGAGTGATTTTCCTTCACGCACGATGGCTTCTCCTCATAATGGGGACCTTACAAATGTGCGCTTTTACCACAGAAAATTACAAGGGTAAATCAGGCTCCATACTCAACATCTTCCTCTCAATCTACTCTCACACCCTGCTAGCTCTCACCATCTTCGAAGGTGTGTGAGGTCTTGGGTCTGAGAATGGGGATAAGTCAAGTTGTGTTTGTTAAGTGTTTGCTTAGTGCATGAAGCTTTCATCTTTAGTGCAGTAGCTAGTCTTGAAGGAACACAAAGAATTGTATTGTATAATGTCTCTCTTGATGGGAGAAACCATAATACAAAGCCTTTTGGAGGGGGGACCGGCTCCATGAAAATCCGGTCCTCAACTGTTGTCATTAGCTTAATCTCTCTCTCTTTTGAAAGTATTGTTGATGCTATCTAACTAGGTGTTATGCTTTTTGTTGCTCTCTCCACCCAAGCACTCTTGTAATTCTCATTAGGAATCTATTCTAATGAAATTCCCACTATGTTCATGCTCATTTCCGCTACACACAAGTTATTAGGCCATTAAATGCTACATTGGTATCAGAGCTCAAGGTTTGTCTTTTCTTGCTCAAGAAGGGAGGTCCTCAAGCTAGCTACAAATGGTTGGTATTATTAATTGCCCGTGAGTAAGTAGAATAGGGATTTTTCAGCTTTGCAGTGCGCCTGCCTTTATGCAGTTAACGGGGCATCACCGTCGAGAGCTATGGTCTTAATAGTGGAGTCCTACGGGGCTTGCCTACGGCTTAACCACTATTGAGCTATTTGAAGGTTGACAGGAGCCGGTGCTGTTTTGGTGTTGAAAGACTGTCTCTTCTATTCCTTGCAATTAATGGTATTCCAGCCACGGGTATAATAGCTTGAGTGCTTTTTCTAAAGGGGTAAAGAGGAGTAGCAACTAGGGTTTGAAGTGCCAAAGTACACCTAAAAAGTTTACACCTAAAAGTTGTTAGAATGGCTGACAATAGTAAAGAGAGTGAAATTAATGTTGATAACTTTGATTTTGCTCATGAGCAAGCTACTAATGATGCTTCAATGCTTGTTAACTATCTTGTTTGTAGGATTCAACAAGCCATGGGCAATCCATCTCTCCAAAGTGAAGTGCAACGGCAGCTCCGTGCTCACGGGATTCTCCAAGCTCATCAGCATGACGAGAGAGCACCTAGGAAGCCTCCTTGTGAGACTACCAAAAGAGATCTCTCTCCGATTCGGGAAGAAGAAGAGAATCCATATGAAGGGCTCAAGAATTTACTTCTTGATGATGCATCTCCTTCCCAAAGGAGAACTCAAGAGCCTCCACCGAAGGAACGAGAAAGAAGTGAGTCTCCCGCCACCTCGGCGGAGATGGCTCCACGAAGATGGCGGGCTAAACGCTCTCCATCACCACCAAAGCGGAGAAGACCATCATACTCTTCTCCACGCCATAATTCAATGAGGGATGATAAAAAGCAAGAGAAGAAAAAGGCGAGAAAGAGGACATCCTCTTCTCCATCTTCTTCATCCTCTTCCTCTTATGAAAGCTATGGTGAAGACGACAAAGATCAAGACAAGAAAAAGGCGAGAAAGAGGTCACCCTCTTCTCCACCTTCTGAAGAAAGTGATGGTGCAACCTTTGAACCATCAAAAAGAAGAGGCCATAGGAAATCCTATGCCGCATGGAAGAGGTCGTCCAAGCTAAAGAAATTCAAAGAGGGAGGGAAGAGCATCTCTTTCCTTACCTATGAGGGCACCTTTGGTGCTACGGACAAAGCACTTGTGTGTGTTCTGGGTGTGTACCCCCTTTCCATCTTTTGGTGCCCCCATAGAGGAGAACACTGATACTCCTCATTGAGGGTGAAAATGGTGTTTAAGTGGTGCTGGAAATGCAAGTATGGAAGAGTAGGTTCTGTTGAGGATGGAGAGGGAAAAATTATTGATTTTCATAGGTGTCAAAGATGCAAAAGCCTGGGTGCAAGACTATGGTTTGTTTCTACTAGAAAGCAATGTGTCGAGAGGAGACGGTGCGGTGCAATTGTTCCCACGCCTGATTCATGGTAAATCCAAGTGGTGGTTCAATGGACTACCTGAAGAATTGAAGAATGATCATGAAGCAGGCTTTTTGAATCAAGTTGTGCCGCATGGACAGTTGGACAAAGTGAAGCGGAAACTCAACGGATTGAAGCAAATCTTGGAGGGTGATTTTAAAGCTTTCTTATGGGAGTTTTAAGTCCATTGGGGAAAGCTTGTGAAGGTAACTGCTGCTGAGAATGTCAAATTTTTGAAGTTGGGTAAGTTTTGGATTTCTTGCATGAGGACGTGTGAGACTAGGTAGAAATTAATGGCCCGATGTCATAATGTTTGGAATCAACTTGAAAAGTTAAATGTTTCCACTACCCGTGGTAGATTGCAGACTTCTTTTTTTGAAAGTATAAGTAGAATATATCAAATTGTGATCCTCAATGCCTATGGGTGATTTAGTCGTTGGGTCTTACCCCAAAACTACACTTCCATAGACACTCGTAGTGCTATAGAGAGATCAAGAGATCCACACAAGTGAGAGGCCTAACTCTTATGAACAACTAGGCTGTCTCAACTTTTTGCTGCCTCTAGACTCCTTGGTATAGATCAGCTGATGTGAGTTTAAGAGTATCAAAAACTCAACGTGATTTTGGCACTAAAAACATGTAGTGCTAATAGAACACCCAAAACATCAGTAATGGCAAGACTCTTGCTTGGTCACTAACATCGATGGGGACTCCACTAGGTAGATCTATTCAAGCTGGAGGACAATTACCCAGGAGATGCCAACATTTGGGTCCTACCCTAGGTCTGGCAATGGCTCTTAGCCTTTGTGGCCCATAGCCCTTATGCCAATAACAAGTTAGTGTATAATCGACGAGCCAATGAAGATTAATTTGGTGATGTCTTGGCCACTTGCTAGTTGAGAGTTCGATGCGGCGTTTGCAGATGAGGGCTTCATGGAGTCCTCTAAGCTATGCCATGTAGCTATGCACTTTCAAAAGTCCGCCAGACAATGGTGGTCTAGCCTACGAGCCAACGGTGAAGCTCCACGAACATGGAAAGCTTTAAGAGCTTCCATTATGAAGCAATTTTTGGCCACCGATGCCAAAGACAAAGTAATCACCGAATGGCGAAGCTTAAAGCTCTCTCCCAATGAATCCATCCACAAATATGTAGACAAGTTTTGGGACCTACAACTCAAAGCCACTGTCTTCAAAAAGTTGGATTTTGGAGAGCAAAAGCAACAATTTTGTGCGGGCTTAACCGAAGAAATGACGGAGTATGTCAACTCCCAAAGGCCACGTACCATATCGGAGGTAATACACCACACTATGGTGGCCTCTCGAATCAATTTCCAAATGGGGGCTAAAAGAAATATTAAGCCCCTGGAAAACAAGGGTTCCAATGAGCCTAAGGGGAAGGACAATGTCCAAAAGTCTCCTAAGGGCAACTCCAACAAAGCTAAAGAGAAGGGACTTTACAAAGGTAAGAATAAACTCTCTCCTGAAGAGCTTGAGCATTATCGTAAGGATAACCGGTGTTTCAAGTGCGGCGAACAAGGGCATGCGTACCGCGCTTGTCCCCAAAAGAACAACCGCCAAGATCCTCCTAGAGCTTCCTTGGTTGAAATCCAAGAGGAGGAGACTCACCAAACTCACCACAAAGGATCTCCTCTATGCCATGCTTGGGGAAAGGTAAGAGAACATGATGCTTTTATTCTCTTTGACCCTGGTTCTACTCACAATTTTATATCTATGGAGTTAGCCACCAAGCTAGGCATACAATCCTACGAGATGGGAGATGTCCATACACCAGCTTTCAACAAGTCAATAAAGAGCTCTATTTTCGTGTACATGATTTTTGTTAAAGACTCTCAAAATGAACCTAATGCTTTAGCAAAAGAAAATAAAAGCAACCAAAAAGGAATTAGAGTTATCCAATTTTCTCAAGGGGTTTCAAGATGTTTTTATTGACGACATCCCTTGTGAGCTACCTCCTGAACGAGGTAATGATGACCATGCAATTGAACTTCTTCCAAGAATTTCACCGCCTAACAAACCTCCTTATAGAGTTTCTCAAGCTCAACAAGAGGAGATTTTGCGGCAAGTGCATGAGTTAGTTGAGAAGGGTATGGTTAGGCCAAGCTCATCTCCCTTTTGCTCACCTGTGCTATTAGTGCAAAAGAAAGACGGCACATATCGTATGTGTGTCGACTATAGAGCACTAAATAGGATCACTATCAAGAATAGGTTTCCCGTTCCATGGGTAGAAGACCTATTTGATAAGCTACAAGGATGGACCTACTTCAGTAGGATTGACCTAAAAAGTGGCTATCATCAAATAAAGATAGTTGATCAAGACATGGTAAAGACCACATTTTGCACCACATTTGGTCTTTACGAATACA
This sequence comes from Adiantum capillus-veneris, assembly GCF_014529385.1. Taxonomy (NCBI): domain Eukaryota; kingdom Viridiplantae; phylum Streptophyta; class Polypodiopsida; order Polypodiales; family Pteridaceae; genus Adiantum; species Adiantum capillus-veneris. The sequence continues at coordinate 113,803,419 of NC_140949.1, read as the reverse complement.
TTGTCATGCCTTTTGGCTTGACCAATGCACCAGCCACATTCAACCGCTTGATGGAGAAGCTGTTCAAGACTCATCGAACCTTCACTGGAGTGTTCTTTGATGATATTATCATCTACTCTAATTCATTGGAGGAACACAAGCAACACCTCCAGGTAATATTTCAAGTTTTAAGAGAGAATAAACTTTATGTTAATCGAAAGAAAAGTGAATTTTTCTTGCAAGAGATTCAGTATTTAGGTCATATTATCTCTCAAGATGGCATCCAAATGGATCCATCTAAGTTAGAGGTAATAAAAGGATGGCCTAAACCAAGGAATCTTCATGAACTAAGAAGCTTTATAGGTATGTGTGCATACTATAGACGCTTCATAGAAAAGTTCTCACAAATTGCGGGACCATTACATGACCTAACAAAGAAAAGCGTTAGGTATACATGGTTTGCTAAGGAGAACAATGCTTTCGAAAAGCTTAAAGAAAATCTTATCTCTCAACCTATGCTTACACTACCGGATCTCTCAAAACCATTTGAGGTCCAATGTGATGCTTGTGGTGATTGCCTTGGAGTTGTTTTGCTCCAAGAAGGGCATGCCATAGGCTATGAGAGTCGAAGGCTCGACCCTGTTGAGCAAGCTCTAGGCACGTATGAAAAGGAACTCCTTGCAGTTCTAGATGCCTTAGACTCATGGAAGCACTATTTATTGGGGACTCCTTTCATTCTGCGGACGGATCATCGAAGTCTTAAGTACTTCATGACGCAGACCAAGCTCTCCGACATTGCTGGCAAGCATAATCAAGTAGCTGATGCACTCTCAAGACGGTCGAGAGTGAATGCGGTTTCCATAGCAACTCACAATGATCTATCTTCAATGATAGATGAGTATGCTATTGATCCGGATTTTAAAGATGTGATTTCAGCCCTTGCATTAGGGAATAAAGAAGAACCATTTACCTTACAAGATGGTTATCTTCTCTTTGGCAATAGACTATGCGTTACTAACTCACTATGTGAGAAAGTAATGTATGAATCTCATGCTCCACCTTATGCGGGGCATAGAGGGATTCAGTCTACCTTAAAGGGAATTGAAACATATTTCTATTGGCCTACCATGAAAGTGAACATACAAGAGTATGTTTCTAAATGTGTGGTATGCCAAAAGACAAAATTTGACAGAGGGAAGCAACTTGGATTGCTTCAACCCTTGCCAATCCATAATTCACCATGGGAGAGCATATCCATTGATTTTTTCTTTGGATTGCCTAAGTCTATCTATGGGAATACGGGAATATGGATGATAGTAGACAGGTTCAGTAAAAAAGCTCATTTTATACCTGTCAAAAAGACTATCAAAGCCCATCAAATGGCAACCCTCTTCATTTCACAAATTTTCAAGTACCATGGCTTGCCAATGTCCATAGTGTCGGATAGAGATCCTAGAATGACCAGTAATTTCAGGAAGGGTCTCTTTGAGAATTTAGGGACAAGGCTAAACTTCTCTTCGGCCTATCATCCACAAACGGATGGCCAAAGTGAAATAGCTAACCTAACCATTCTCGATCTACTAAAAGCCTAAGTAATGGAAGTAGATCAAAAATCCCAATGGGAGAAGTAATTACCCTTAGTGGAGTATGCTTACAATAACACTGTACATACTTCCACGGGAAAAGCACCTTTCGAGGTAATTGAGGGAAGATCAAAAAGTCCCTTGATACTTAAGGTACATGGGAAGATCTTCGCTGCAGATGAGTATAGCCGAGACCTACAAGAATCTTTTCAAAAGATTAAGGATGCTATCTCTATCTCACAGCAAAGGCAAAAGGCTGCTACTGAGAAGCACAAAAGAGCCCAAGACTTTAAAGAAAATGATTGGGTCTTGTTAAAGTTTCCCAAGGCTTGATTAAGGCACACGGCGGGCAAGAATCCTACGGGCCACCAAAAGTACTATGCTAAACTAGCAAAAAGGTACTATGGTCCCTTTCAAATTCTTAGGCCAATCAATGAGATGGCCTATCAACTCAAGTTGCCCAATCATTGGCTCATACACAATGCTTTTCATGTGAGCCTATTAAAGCCTTACAAAGGAGAGCCACCTCAAGAACTAACTATTGAGGACCCACCGGAGATCGAGGACCAAGAGGAGGTGCTGCAGCCCGAGTCCATTCTCCGACATGAAGACAAGGTACTAAGAGGCGGTAAGACTATCCGACATTATCTTATTAAGTTTAAGAATTATCCTTTTGAAGATGCTAGATGGATGCAAGGCATACAATTAAAGGATAACCTAAACCTTGTCAATGCTTACAATGCTTCCCAAGAGTAAGCAAATGTACAAAATGTTAAAAATGAACAAAGTTTTTGTCTTATAAGACTCTCTTTTTCTTTATTGTGCACAAAAATGAAGTAGTATGCATGCTTAGATCAAGTTTGTGGAGACGATGTCTCCCAAATACCAACTAGAGCTTGTCACTCTACTATGGAAGACTGATAGGACTAATGTGCAGACATGCTTGCGGAAGCCTCAGGCTCTCAAGCGCCAAATGGACTAGTCATCCATTGTGGAATGATGTCGTAGGGTAACATAGGGATCCTCTACCCGCTAAGAAAAGGACTCATGAATATGCTTTATCCTCTCTACACCATAGTCGAGGATGACTATGATTTCAAGTGAGAGGTAATGTCATAATAATCAATATCTAATTCTCCTAAATGATTTTCTCATATTAAACTGATCATTTAATGTGGGGAAGTGCTAGGGGAGAAAAAGCTAGAATATTGGTTAAGCTAGCAGACCGGCCATAATAGGGATCCAAAGGAGGGAAAATAGGGATCCAAAGGGGGGGCCATATGCAAAAGAGCCATGTGCAACAATGGGCCAAAAAGACCCTAAGGTTCAGACCATTAAGACTTCCAAAATGCTAAGGTTTCAAAATTCAAAGGTTGTGTACAAAGGGTTAAAGCCTAGGGGGAATTGGATGCTTTGTGTGCTCTCCAAATTCAACACATATCCCTACATGGGAGGGGGCGAGCCCTTCTTCTAGGGGATGAGAGAGAAATCCACACACACACACACACACACACACACACAGGCTCCCTTTACACAAAGCGAATGAGGGACACATGTCAGCTCCCTAGGCCAGATGCCCACAAGGTGTGCCCAATTTCTATTGGATGACCCTTGAAGTGGACCAATGAGAATTAAGCTAGAGTAAATCTAGTTTAATTAATTTAAAAACATTTAATAAAAGAAACCAATGAGAATTAAGTCTCCTAGAAGACTATTGGGCAGTCTCCCAAGGGGTCCAATGAGCATTCAGGAGCCCAATGGCTTGCCTGATTTCTATTGGCCAGGAGGCAAAGGGGTCCAATGAGAGTTTAGTTTAATTATTACCTAAAGCTCTCACAAAAGGGGAAAGGGGGACACATGTCAGAAGGCTATCACTTATGTTGCTTAATTGTCATTGGCTTGACTTGGGGAGAGCCAATGAGGGCTCAGCAAGAGCAAATAGCAAGAGGGCTCGCCCAAGAGAGAGAGGGGGCAGATTTTTGCAGGGCATTATCACACACACACACACACTCACACAAGCTCATGTGTGAAGAAAGAGAAGACTATCTCTTCCCAAGCTTTAATGGAGAACTCATCACCTACTCCAGGCTTGTGAGATAGAAGCCTACATCAACACTCTCTTGGCATGTGGATGTAAATCCAACCAAGAGCCAAGATTCAATGCATGCTCATCTCCTCTACCAAGCTAATTACTAGGCTAAGCTATGCTAATATGAGTGATTATGTGAGGAGATGTACATCTTTCTCGTAAGATACTCCTTCCTCTCAATCTACTCTCATACCCTGCTAGCTCTTACCCTCTTCGAAGGTGTGTGAGGTCTTGGGTCTGAGAATGGGGATAATTCAAGTTGTGTTTGTTAAGTGTTTCCTTAGTGCATGAAGCTTTCATCTTCATTGCACTAGCTAGTCTTGAAGGAACACAAAGAATTGTATTGTACAATGTCTCTCTTGATGGGAGAAACCATAATACAAAGCCTTTTGGAGGGGGGACTGGCTCCATGCAAATCCGGTCCTCAACTGTTGTCATTAGCTTAATCTCTCTCTCTCTCTCTCTCTCTCTCTCTCTCTCTCTCTCTCTCTCTCTCTCTCTCTCTCTCTCTCTCTCTCTCTCTCTCTCTCTCTTTTGAAAGTATTGTCGATGCTATCTAACTAGGTGTTATGCTTTTTGTTGCTCTCTCCACCCAAGCACTCTTGTAATTCTCATTAGGAATCTATTCTAATGAAATGCCCACTATGTTCATGCTCATTTACGCTACACACAAGTTATTAGGCCATTAAATGTTACAACAACCCTTGAATATGCAATTGCATTTGCAAAATTTTGTCCACAATTGTCATACAAAGTGAGCTTATACATCCCACGACACAAAAGGCTAGATGCAAAAATTTCATCACCAAAACTGAGATCATGAATTGTACTATTGTCATCCACAAATTTGACTACAAGTCCAAGTCCAGCAAGTGTAGATATAGACAAAAGATTCTTCCTGATCCCAGGTACATAAAGTGCATCGACAGGTGTGAAAGAACTGCCATTTTCAATACTAAGCACAATCTTTCCAACCCCTAAACTAGATAAGAGGCATTGTTGGCACAAGTGACTAAATTCCCATGACGGACAGACTCAAAGAGGTGAAAAATTCATGATGTGAGGTAATGTGCTTTGTAGCACCATTGTCGAAATACCACAAATGTGAATCTGCAACAACTGACATGCATGCATCATGGACAACACGATTGTAAGTGCACTCTGCATTAAGAGCCCATTCTGCATCAACATCAGCATCACAGTCTCCTTTCATAGAAGACTCAACAATGGCTGCATTTATAGTGGAACAAGCATTTGCAGTGGAACCACCCTCTTTCTTCTTAGCCTCTTTGGCCTTCAACTGAGGACACTACTTGATCAAGTGATCATTAGATCTACAATAATGGCAACGCATTTTCTTTTTGCCGTTATCACCAAAATTTCTAGTCGAATTGTTGTCAGCACAAGCATTAGGAATAGAAGTTTTTCCACTTGCAGCTCAACCATAAGAAGTGGCTGCATTGTGTTACCACCCTGTCTTTGAGAATCAATAAAAGCCTATTCAACTGCACACTGCCTAGTCCTGTTTTTTCTAGAAACTGGCTCTTGCAACAACAATGTGCATGATGCATTAATTTTGACGACTTCAAGATTTCCTTGGGTCATAAGTCTCCAAGTACTAGTAAAAGTATGGTAAGAATCTCGTAAGGCATCAAGAACAGTCTGCACAAGGGAACTGTCTGAAATGACTTCACCTGTAGAAATACGTTTCTCATTAATATCCTTGACACTAGCAAAGAAAGTTTCCATATCATCTTCCTCATGCATAATCTTCGACTCAGCTCTTTACGCAACAATGCAATTTTTGCCTCATTGCGACTTGCATAAAGACCAGCCAGAGTAGCCCAAGCCTATTTTGGAAATTTCAATGAATGAATGTGAGGAGTAATGGTACGCTTCACAGACAACACAATCAATGCGTGAGCATGTGTATCCTTTACATCCCAATGAACTTGTTCTGCCATAAGCAAAACAACTCTTAGAACAGCAATCCGTGTAGCAAGACCTGCAACATGCTCAACATCGCCTACATCCTCAAAACCAGGGCGTACATCAATGCCCTACACAATATTTCAAATGCCCTTTGACATAAGAACATGTTGCATCATGTAAACCCACATAGGGTAATTATCCCCATCCAATCTGTCCTCAGAAGCAAACATCTTCAACACATCTGTGTTGTTGTCAGCCATGGTAAATGTTGCACCTAATGTGAAAACTGCTAGAAAAGAGGAGAAACAAAGCGAGAACTGTAAAAGATTGTAAGGCACCTGCTATGCAAAAAAAAAACACTGATATAAATTTTGCACAAAATGACAAAATAGCCTATGCAGCCTCTTGTTGCTTGCCTGTAGTGGAAATGAAGGCCGAAATGAGCTCAAATCAGAAATCTGAGCAGACTCAGCTCTACGAGCGATCCCAAAATCATGGTCAACCTACAAACGCTTGCCAAAGCTCATGAAAATTGGAGAAAGTGAGCAGGTGTGTGCTATAGCTGCTGGCGACTAAGCCCGCGAGGATGCAACCTACTCTGATACCAATTGTTGGAATTAGGGTTGCAAGAAAACACAAACAGCTTGGAGAAAATGAAGGAAGCTCAAGGCACACAATAGAGAGTGTATTACTTAGTGTGCAATGGAAAGATAGATAGCCCTGGAGTGATGGGCGTATATACAATGCACCGAGGAAAAAACCTCCTAAAGAGGGAAAAAATGCCCCGGCGGTCCTAGTGTGTTCACACACATCACTACCACATGTATATGGTAACAACTTTCATCTATCCTTTATCTATTCTTGGTTAGGGGGCCAAGCCAAACAATTAGTGGTTTCTCAAATTTTTTTCAATATTTTTCGTGGGCTTAAGCTGGAAATCTGATGAACTAGGGATTTATCTGACCACTTATGCCAACTACAAAGATGTTAAGATTATTACCAGTTTACTCAAGCCTTGTATTGAAGATGATGACTTTCCCTTGTTGAAAAGACCTAACTCTTTAGACACCCCCAATAATACATTCACATCGTTGTTGACACCTAGTTCTTTCTCTAATTTTAACAGAGGAAAATCTTGTGGCTTTACTAGAGGAAGAGGAAGAAACACTGCTATCCGGCACCTCCTTGACTTATGATCACCTATGCTGTGCAGGTTTCTTTTTCCCATGTGGAAGGATGTATCTTACTAAGAAGACCTCTTGCAAGGAGTATATCTATGAACATTGTATTTTCCAAAGTGAATTTTTGGATTGGGTGCACCCAAAAAAATATTTTGTGAGTGTTTTGACTTACTTATTGGAAACCATGAAATACTCGATAATATACTTTTTGGTTGAAAGTATCAACAACCTATTAAGAATCTTGTCTACAGTAATGATTTATCACGACACAACACCATTCTGGAATGTGCTTGTGATAAATATATCTCTTTTTGTAAGGACTTATGGCAAGCATGCCTACACTTGTGAACTTGACTTAGTTAAAGATACCACAGTCCGGAAAATTTTAGCGAAAGGACTAAATCACATACCCTTTTTTTCAAGAAACCCATATCTTGGTTTATCAGCTTTACTTAGCTGCTTAATTGACCTTCTCAGTACTCTCCAACTGAAGAAGAAAATCCTACTGGACTTAGCTAAAATGGTTGAACAATGTTTCTTTCAAAACATCTTGCTTATACCATACAAATGGTTGTCTACTGAGAGTTCCTGGATCACACCACAACTTGCAATTGAATTTCAGAAGTTTTCACAAGATTGGTTTATAGTAGGGTTGGATAAAAGCTCCAACTGTCCCACTCTTTTGTGCAAAAACTTGGCTTGGAAAGCAGCTTCACTCTCAACTATCTGGGAAGGAATTCACACTGCTAAACGTATATCCTTGTGAGGTTACTGATAGGATTTCCAAACATCTTGAAAACAACTATTCTCTTCATGCTACCAAGCTTTCAATGCTTTTTCCCACCTATAAACTTCACAAGCATAAATTCAAAAGGATATTTGATGCTTCGAATGGTATTTTTAATGGAATTATCAAATATATCACCCTTTGCCTTGACCTTGTACTCTCAAAATTTGAATCTGTTTGCGCAACCAAACAAAAAATCCGTTCTAACTTTCTCCAAATACACTATAACCCGTTTTGGCTAGTAAAAAACTCCACTGAAGTTACTCTTAGCCTCCCCAAACAGATATTCCATCTCTTCACAACAGATATCACTCAATTCTCTAAGAATATACCTCTAGAAGGCGAATTAGAGCTGAAAAATGGTCTAATACAATGATTGGGTTGGCTTTTAAACATGCTAGGAGGAATGGTTGTTTCTACAAACCCAGATGGATTTAGAAACCCCAATCTTCTCACCCTTTACACTTCAATGAGGAAAAACTATTTAGTAATATATCTTGGTTCTTGATAACTGCACTATTCTCTTCAAAGGACCATGCTTTAACCAATACCTGAACATTCCCATGGGATTTTCCTGCTCACCCCTTATGTGTAATTTATACTTAGCCTTCTTTGAATACAAATGGTTTCACAGAACCATGGGTGATAAAATCAACTAATTTAAACACACTTATAGGTATATGGATGACATATTGAGCCTCAACAATAAAACTTTTTCATAAGAAATTAATCATATTTACCCTAACTGTCTTAGGATTGAACCAATTTATGGTCAAGGGTTTACTACAACCTCCCGCTTCTTTTCTACTTTAGTACAATTCCTTAACTTCATAATTACACTTCATGACCCTTGTAATGGTGGCAATGACTATCAATTCACTTGGAAAAGAGACTTATTAGATATCCCTCCCATACAATTCATAAAAGATAATAGTAATCAGCCTCATAAAGCTGCTCTTAGTACTTGCATCAGCCTCCTATATTTGATCTTATATTCCTCCTCTAACTGCCTCTTAGCATGGGAAGACATCAAGTTGCTTATTCACAAGTTTTGCCTTAATGGATTCAAGAGAAGTGACATAATAAGCAAAATCACGAAAACTCTCTCTTAAAATGACTCGCTTGGCTTACAATTCAGCCATGCCAACCTTATCTTTCTAATTCGTGTGTATGGGCCTACTACCAACCCATTGTGTATGGTGCCTGGGACAGGGCAGGTACACACACACACACACACACACACACACACACACACACACACACACACACACACACACACACACACACACACACACACACACACACACTCTTATGGCTAGTTCTGGCATGATTGAATTTTCCTCAATATATATTTTGTTGGGACTATTGGCCAAGGGAGCACTTTGTGTATTACCGGCTTGGATTGAAATTTTTTTGGGGACCTTATGGTATCTAATCCTTGGTGTGAAAATGGGTGGACCTTTTGCCCTGCTAGGATAAGCTTTGAACATTAGGGAAATGAAGGCTTGTAGTTAATAGGGGTTATGTGACTGTGGTGGGATTCATGGCTCTGCATAACCTATCATTCTCCTCTTTAGCCCATGGTGGCTCCATCTTGGAAGGTCTGCGCTACTGTTCTATCTCATTCCCCTTTCTCTCTTGCTCTTCCCCCCTTCTCTGTAAAAGGCGGCACTAGTAACCTCTACTTCTTAAGAATGGGCCCAATGTACTATGCCGGTGGTAGGCTGCCACTTGCTCCAACACGCCCCCCCTCTCTCTCTCTCCCCCCTTCTCTCTCTGTACCTGGTGGCATTGCTGCTCCAGTAACCTAACAAGGTTGGGCCCGATTTAAATCCATGAAGGAGGTGCTATCTGTTCCAAGCCCTATAAAAGGTGAGCTTTTTTAGCTCGCTTAACATGGGTAGTGTATGTGTGTGTATTTGGGTGTATTAGTCTGCATATTAGGACTGTATACAACCTTTCCTACTAAGAGGTAGTGTTAAGTATTGGATCCATGGAAAAGGGCAAAGGAGAAGCAGGCCATTGTGGAGCTGGCCACTCCAACTCAATATCGAGTGAATTTTGGTATTAAAAATGGACTCCTATCCATCTGTATGATGGGTTATTATTCTCTGGTTGGTTTTCTCATGCATATTCCAATAGAGGTACTTGTATGGCAACTTATGCTAAATCTTGTTAAGATTTACTGATGTCTGAATGGTAAGGTTTGATTCATTTGAAGCTATGGTGCTATTCCTCATACTTAGATTGTAATGTCACTTATAATGAGCCTTTTATGTGTATGGCTTGGTTAGTTTATTCACCTTTAGGAAAGCTTCCAATTTATTGTTGAAACATTAAGGTACAAATGTTTGTATCTTAATGCTGGTTTGTGATTTTCTTTCATAAGTGTAGGGTTTTCTGTCATACACATATTTGGTTCTATCTTTGGCTTGGGTGGTTTTAACATAGAAGGGGGACTGCAGCTTGTAATGCTGGGTGTTTGGTGCCCTATAAAAGCATAAAAGTAGGAGTGAAGGTCTTCTTAACACTTGGTGAAAGAACCTATATGGTAATGTTGACCTACTTGATTGGTGAGTAGCTTTGGCCCAGCGTAGATATGAGTTACTCTAGAGGGTGTAATCCACTATTTGTTGTATGGGCGCCAATGAAACGGATGGAGTAAACATCCGTCGGAACAAGTTCTATGATTTTAGAGTATTGGAATATAATGAAGTAATAATGTATGCCGGTTTTTTATCTAGGAAATATTGTCTTGGTGCCGATTTGATAATGTTTGAAGGGTTGTCTTAACAAACTTGTGATGGAGATCTTAAACAAAAAAGGAATTTTTTGTATGAACAATCATGTGGTAGGAATTAGGAAACAAGCAAAAGGTGTGAGTGTGGGGTGGAAATTGGCGATTGGCTAGAGTTTCCATTCAAGTATGGGTGGTCTCAATTAGTCGAGAAAATCTCCACTCCTTCTTGAAAGGAGAAGCAAAACTAAAGACTCATTGTACCAAGAGTCGAGAAGTCCCAATTATATGTGCCTTTAAAAGTTATGGGGGAAAAGGCATTTGGGGTTTCTCTCTTTTGGAAGGTGATAATTATGAACGTTAGATTATTGTGTTAGTTCATGCTTTCCCTACAAGACATGGCTAGAAAACCCTTTCAATGGCTCGGACTCAAGTTACTTGGTGATTATAGCCTGTCCATTAGAAATCTTGTCTATCTTTACTATGTTTTTCTCAAGTGATTAGGGCCTACCGACCCGTCAGGTTCTTGTTGCCAAATGGTTATGGTAACAGGGAGGGGACCTCACAATGATAATGTAGCTAAAATCCAAAATTGATCGTTGATTGGTAACCAATGACCATCGCATTGAGTTAGAGTATTATCCTCACACTTCGAGATGATCTGATGCAGCAAAATATGGTTTAGGATACAATTCTTATCATTTGTAGGTGCAAAGTATTCAAAATGTATTCCAAAAACCTAAACAGTAAATTATATTCTCTTTTTGGATAGGTGCATACAATGTTAAACTATTGTTGGATACGATTGAATATGTACTTTCAATTTTTTGGCATAATCAATTAATAATTGTATACTTCACATGTGATTAACAAAAAGGATCAATTTACATATTACAATTGTCTATTTTTTATAGATTGCTTTTGTGCATTATGGTTTGTGGTCATGAGTGGACATACGTGTGATTAATAAAAAGGATCACTTTACATATTACAATTCTTTATTTTTTACAGATCTCTTTTGTGAATCATGGTTTGTGGTCATGAGTGGACACGCATGAAATAGTGCCACAAAAATTGCATCTCTATTGACGTGTAAGTCTTGTAACCATGTGTTCAATGGTGGCAATGCTAGGAGGATCAAAGAGCATTTGTTCAAAGTCTCAGGCAATGCTAGGCATTATATCTTGCCTTCACAAGACATATAGGAAAGATTTCCAGATTATGTACAAAAAGTAAAGGATGTCCTTGAGGGCAAAAGTAAAGGGGCAAGCAAAAGCAACCGTACTATGGGAAGCGCAATGGAGGCCAGATAGGGTGGAGAAGGTGGTAACACAAAAGTTATAGGGGGCTGCTAGAATCATATGTCACGGCTAAGTAAAGAGGAATTAATAGGGCAAAAGATGCAGATTGAAAAATAACTGGACAAGATTCTGAGTGTACTGTCTCTGAACAAAAGGTTGTTGGATGAAGCTAGGACACCCACCAGATCTCAGGATGCTTCTAGCGGGGATAGTGATTATCAAGCCTTGAAAAAAGAACTTCCACACCAAACATACCAACCATATTGGCATAGTCAACGGGTTGATGAAATGCATCTTTCCCCTCATCCAACCCTAAGATGCTCTCACCATAGTCCTTCCTCCAGCTCTGATGAAGAAACATCTTGTAAAACTTGCTAAATCCATGTTGGTCTTCGGCTTCATGGGCAAGGTGTCTGCCAAAGCTGAATTTATCAATTGGCTCCACAACCCCTACGTCTTGAACCAGGGAGGTTCTGTGTATAATGCTCAATACCTAGCTAAAGGATTTTTCTCTATGCAATTTAGTGATGAGGCGGCTGTAGCAAGTCTTAGCCAAAAGCCCGTTTTTTCTCATCAATCACTAGTATACGTGCTTCCTTGGGATCCAACCTTTGAGTCCCCTGATGCATTCAGAGACATGTGTCCAGTATGGGTGGTGTTTGTAAACCTCCTGATGTTGCTAGGAAGTAATTTAAAAGACCTAGTGGTAGCCCTAGGTACCCCTCTCTTGTACCATCTAATAAAGTGGGCACAACAACCAATAAGGTGTGTATATGGTGGGGTCTCAAAAAGGCCCAACCCAAGAATCTCGTAGTGAATGTTGGGGCTGGTCTAAAGGTCATTCCGTTGAACTTTGGTACCTTCTTTGGGACATGCTTCAAGTGCAACAAATTTGGTCATTTTGCTAGATTGTGTCCAGCAGCTGCAACAATGACCCCATGCCACGTTGCAAGTGATAAAGTCCAACTTGCAATGGGACAAATGGAAACTGAAGAGAAGACTCCATAGGTAGGTACAACGAAGACACAAGAAGATAGGTAGATTAACTCCGACCAAGCAACCGAAGGAAATTTAGAGAAACCAATAAAAGCCCAATATAGCAACGACAAGGCCAACCACAATTATCATTCCACGTCCACTACCCAAAGGAGACCGCCATCCCCTAAGGTTCAAAATATTGTTCTATCTCCCATGTTTAGAAAGGAAGAAGAGGGATGGCACCATGTTTCCCACATTTCTTGTAAGCATTTCAAATTCTAGGTGTGGGCATTGAAACAACTAAAAGAAGCCCCACCAGATAATCCCAAAACCCCCTTCCTATATGATAATATTTTTGAGGTTCTTTGGGATGAGAACCCGGAAACCCTCAAGTTCACTGAGGGCTATGGGATTGATTTAATGGAAGAGAATAGTAGTAAAAAGGGCACTAAAAAAGAGTCCCTTGAAGTTGAGGAGTTTGTACCCCTCTTTCATTAATGGAAGAGTTAGTCTGCTATTCTTGGAACGTGAAGGGGATCAAAACCCGAAAGAAGAGTGTTAGCAGTAAGCCAACTCGGATAACATTTTTCGGAGCTCTTATTGTAAAAACACTTGGTATTCTGATGAATCGGGAATGTTGTAACTCCTACTTTCCAGATAAACAGTGTAATTGATGAGTCGGGGCTACAAGCTTCCATATTGTATCAACCTGTCTTTAGTTAGAGCTCCCAGATTATTACTTTTGACCACAAAAACCTTGGCTAAGGTATAAAAGCCAATTTTTGTAAGTTTTTTATAAGTTTTGGCTAATAGAAACATAGCGTGAGCTAGCGGTGCTCACTTCTCTCCTTCTCACGTTTCCTACTCCCTTTCTGGTTGTCACATTGCAGTGCCGTCTGTTGCGTTGCAACCGCAGTTAAGAGCTCTACACATTGACGTAAGCATTTCATGGTAATCCATAGCTTTTGGCGTGGCCGACCTGCAGCCTAATTTCATTATAAGAGGAATTTAAGCTTCAAAATCGTAAAGTAAGTATAGGCAGGCTATTGGGGCATCATTGCTAAGCATTTAGATGCATTTTGGGTCGAAAGCGACTAGGTCAAAAACTCACTGCTCTTAATAATCTCAATTTTTGCACTAGACCTTAAAGTGAGATTTGAGACCATAAGCATGTGTGCTTAGGTCTTATAAACATGTCCTAGAAGTTTCGTAACATTTGGATGTCGTTTGATGCTTTAACGATTGTGATTTGTTTGTCGATGAGCGATTAGCTTTTGGTGATTTCTGTCATTTGAGTGTAGCTTGAGTTAGATGCGAGTTGTTTGTTGTTTTCAAAGAGATTGACAACCTCTTGTACCCTCTATGTACTAGTCAAGTCAGATTCGTCCCATGGATTGACAATTATACTTGTGGTTCTCGCTATGTCTGCAATAGGATAGGAGTGAGGTTAGACACCGAAGAGGCTTAAACTAGGGAAAAACACGAGCATCTTGTGAAGTTATCCTTTAACTTCCTCTAGGATCTCCTAGAGTCAAAACTTTCTTTTTAAGACCGCATAGCTTAAGAGTGTCATCTTTTGCTGTGTAGAGGTAGCTTGGAAGTAGGTTGTACTTGCTAAGTACCTTCTAGGATTGTAGAACTGTAGAATTAGATTAGGATTTTGAGAATGACTGATGGGCGAGACAAGTCTTAAAACCAAGGCTCAGAAAACCATCAAAAACAAGAAAACGAGTGTTTGTAGACACTTTCCACAACCCCATTGCGGTAGAACCTAGGAGTAGGGTAAGTAGAATCCGAGGTGGAATCTCAGAACATTGCTCTATCCAAAAGAATCAATTGTAAGTTATTGTGAAGTTGCAAAATTTCAGGTCTACGGCTAGAAATAGCACCAGAAGACTGTCCACCATTGAATCCGATTAGAGAGTATGCTTAAAAAGTTGCATGAACTAGTGGGTAAGCCTAAGGAAACATTTGAGGTAAAATTTCAAGAGTTTGTAAAAACTTACATTGTTTACTTTTTCTTGACATTTAGGCCAAATTAAGTTTTGACTCAACTCAGAGGCTTAAGATAGATCATAAAAAGACTGTCTAATGAAAAAACAAAAAAAAGTGTTCGTTTTAGGCCTAAAGTATATAATCGTGATTATTTACTTTCAGCTGAAAAGTGACCAAGGTTGATACCAAAGACTCTATGCATGTGTACAAACATCTTTTGTAAAGGCTCATAGAATTTGAATCACCAAACTAACCAAAATAGTGGTAAAAATTAAAATTTGTACTAATTGTCGAGAACTTCAGTGTAAGTTGGGAAAATTTTATTCAAACTCAGGGAAATTTGACTCATAGGTTTATATCGATGTGTCAAACAACTGTACATGCTCAGTTGATAAAAAAGATGCAAAAATTTACCAGAAGCAAATAATTGCGATTATTTACTTTTGTCCCATTTTCCAACTTTTTTTATCAACCCTGCATATCACTAGTTTTAGCATGTTATATTAAGCCCACGAATCAAATTTGGTAAGATTTGGATCATTGGAGTGAAAATTGGGGCCAAATTTACAAAGTCTATCTGCAAACACAAAACTATTGACCATTAGAACAGGTATTATCCAAATCTGATGAAACTTGTCCAGGGAGCTTAAGTTAAGTAGATTAACAAATCTGTGTCAAGATAGTGATAAAAAATTGCATGAAAATAACAGGAGTAAATAATTGCGATTATTTACATCTGCTACAAAATTGGTCATTTTTGCGTATTTGAGTATACCACAAGGTCAAGCATATCAAGTACACCAGACAAATCAAATTTGGTGAAATTTGGATCACGAAAGTGAGATTTAAGCCAGATTCTTGAAAATTGAGCTTTTGGACACGAAACAATTGATGACTTGGACAAATTTTGTTCAAACTAAGTGAAACTTGTCCAGAGACCTTAACAAGTTGAGTACTTGGCAAATCAAGCCAAAAATTGTAAAAATTTGAGAAAAGTAAATAATCACGATTATTTACTTTTGATACACAGAGACACCATTTTGGACTTTTGAGCTTGTACAATGTTAAACCAACATAATATAAGGCCACTGGAAAATCTTGGGTTCAATCCGATCAAAATTAGTACATGTTCACTCGGTTTCCAGATTACAGATTAGTCCTTTGGCTTTTTGAAAAAGTATAACTTGAAAGTCTCAAGTACTAACTCACCTAGCTCAATTTGAAGAGATACACATAGACTAGTCACAATAGTTAGAAAAATTTGTACAGTCTTTGTGAATGAATAGCTAACTTGATTAAAACTGATACAAGAATCAGGTTGCAGACAATAAATTGAAAGCTTGATAGAAGTTGCAATCAAGTCAAGTGAAAGAAGTTGATAACAAGTCAATCCAACGGTAAGTACTCTATCTAGGGCTTCATAAGTCAATATGAACCTTAGATCTAGTCGTATACTAGCAAATCAAGGCATATTTGGAGAGACCTCTAGTAGAGTATCCACCAAAGAGAGTGTGAATCAAGGCGATCACTTGGACACTATCTTTAAAGAAGTCTTAGACACTTTTTCAGAATCAACATCGAAAATGTCTTCCTATTCGACTCATTCAAAAATCGGAATGACAATGCGTTATAAGCACATACTCACCTTTTATAAGACTCGAGTTTACCTAGATCCTAATGAAGAGTATGCCATTCGCATTGATGACCACATGACATGGAGTTTGAAGAGGAAATTAGGGCAAACAAACAAGAAAAAATGTATACGGATAAAAACAAAACTCAGTATTTACAAGAAAAAATGTATACGGATAAAAACAAAACTCAGTATTTACAAGAAAAAATGTATACGGATAAAAACAAAACTCAGTATTTACAAGTTGAAAACCCTGATGTGATAGACAAATGGGGGTTAGAAGTAAATACCATAATTCTAGATCTGGCAGTAAAAGAAGGACACCGACTTTAGAATTCGAGGGATACAATCAAGTTGATTTGAAGCCTTTGAAATGGCTTAGTACAGATAATCCTAGGATCGGAGTCTACCGTTGGGAGGATAGAAACATCAAAGATCTTCTATGGACTTCTCATGCCGAATCAAGGCACTTAACACCGACAAAGATCATCTATATCTTCAAAATCAAAGACAAGGGTTCAACAGATCTCCCAACCTATCTATTTAGGGATTGTTATAACGATAACTTTGTTATGATGAGTCCTAAGGAGGTGGAACAAACCAAATATCAAGGGTACTCCATACGGGATTGGATATTGGGCCAAGGACCATAAAATATTCCAAGAGATAAACTCCGCAAGAGATATTTTGAGAGTAATGTTAAAATCACAAAGAAAACCGGGTGACACTAAAGTCAGTCGGGTTATACGAATTGGCGAGCGAGTATTTTCGAGCAACAAAATAATCGAGCAAGTCCCTTCAGACATTCTTTATTACTTAGAGCAAATTGCAAAAGTGAAACTGGGTTTTCCAATGTCAGTGTTGTCTCTCTCCTCACCACCATGAAGATCATTGCCATCAAAGTCCTTTATGATGACTGACACAAAGCACACTTGATCATTGCATAGAGGATAGTGAGCCCAAGACCCTCTTCCTTTTCTTTGAGAGGCTCTCCTAATTGCAGGACTACACCCAAGTTTTCAATTAAGAAAACAACCCCTTAAATCATTGCACAATCACTACTAACAAATATAATTACCACAATGTCATTTATCATGACATTGTTTGAGCTAGTGGCTTTGTAATCATGAAGAACTGACCAATTCTAGAACGGCTCTAAATATTGAAGAAACTATATCATTAGGGAAAATTTGGACTCACAAAGGGCCCTTATAAGGAGTTTGACTTCCTCTCTCATGTCCAAAACGGGCGTGCGGTAAAATTTTTGCAAATCAACTCTAAACTTGGAAGAGATTTGACAGTTAGAATCTACTCTTCAAGCTCTTTCTATTGATATATAGAACGCCATGGGATTCCTCATATTTTGAAAGATTCTATTTTTTATTCTCTTGTGATGTAGCAACTCTATTTAGAATCTAGAGAATAAAAAATAGAATCTTTTAAAATATGAGGAATCTCGTGGCGTGCTATATATCATTAGAAAGATCTTGAAGAGGAGATTCTAACTATCAAATCTCCGCCAAGTTTAGAGTTGATTTGCAAAAATTTTACGCATGCCCGTTTTGGACATGAGAGAGGAAGTCAAACTCCTTATAGTGCCCCTTTGTGAGCCCAAAGTTTCCATAATGCTACAATACCATATTTTCCATCTATAGGCTGATGGACATGTTCTTTTTTACTGGGACACATAGGCCAAGTGCTTTTTCTTGCGGGCTGGCAATAACAGTAAACATCGAGGGAGATTAGATGAGCAGTCAACTTCCTTCAACTCTTTCTGGGCTTGCAAAATGTTGCTTTAAGGTACCTATTGTACATGCAAATGCACCAAGTCTTTCATATCTTTTTCAGTATGTTGACTAGCAATTATCATGTTATGCATGTCCCTGATTATATTCTCAGTGCAAAAATTTGGCTACTTTTTGTGGGTGCCTTAAGTTGCAGCATCATTGTAACATGTACAACAAGTCACCTGTCTTATTAACATTAAGACTGTTTTTGAAAAAACATGCTCTTCAATCGTATCTTCAAAGTAGCTTTGACTCATGTGCATATAACACCCTTTGTTTTTGAAATCAGCCCCTTGCCTTGCCTCTGCAATTGTTCTAATTGAACACACACGTTCAAATATCAACCCTGTAAATTTTCGGCACATGACATGGGTCTTGCTTCCTATCCAAGTCGTTGTTCTCGGATCGTTTCCTTCTTGGTGCTTTGGTTTCTTGTAGTTTTTTCGGCATTCACACTTTGATTGGGAAGATTGAAGGTGCCCTTGCTAAGGTTGTTCTCAGAGTTGTGTTTAAAGTGGAGACACGACATAAGCATATGGGGCCATTGAAGACCTCGCCATATTGGGGTGATGGTGAGTGTATATTTAGAAATGTAGGCATATTAACGTTTTTGGCATCATAAGGTGGAAATCACCTTCTGTGTATGTGTAGAGTGTGCATACTGAGCTCCATCTTGAGTGCCCTTTTCACAAACGACGCATGCTCTTTAATGTTGACAGAGTTTGTCTCGAGGCATTGCACGCAAAAAAACTTACCATCAAAGTCTCTTCAATTGGCAAGCCTCTTCGAGCCTTTTCTGCTCGCATTGGCAAGCAATGCAATAAAGGTAATTTGCTGCGACCTTTTTGCTTGCATTGGAAACCACTACAATAAAACTAAAATATGTCAAAATTATTCTGCGCTGCCGCAGAATGGTTCCAACAGGTTCACAAAATACAATGAAGTTTTTTTTATTTTATTATAAGGTCGTCTCCAGTAGAGCAGAGAGGATTGTTTGCGTGCAGGTAAAGTGGAGCTGGCTGCTCATGATTGGGCCAAGCAAGACAGATGCAATAGGGAGTGATGGGCCGCAAGAGGGAGCTGATGTTTTGGGGGGTGATGGGTTTGCGGAAAGGCTGCGTTTGAGTACTCTCGACACGCATGAGTGCCTAGAGTGTTTGGGGTTTGCGGACAGGCTGCATTGAGTGTTGTCGACCCACATGGTATATTGATTGCCAAACTCCAGGTCCACGCATGACGAGGAAGGGGCTGGGGGTCTCACACTACGGGATTCTCCATTGTATGCATGCCCACTGTAGCTTCTCCACCATTGCTCCACTATTGTGCCGCCTCCTCCCTCAACAATATCATCCTACCCTCGTACTGTTTTGTTGGTGCAACCAGTCCGCGCCGACACGGACCGAAGCTTAAAGCTCTCTCCCAATGAATCTATCCACAAATATGTAGACAAGTTTTGGGACCTACAACTCAAAGCCACTGTCTTCAAAAAGTTGGATTTTGGAGAGCAAAAGCAACAATTTTGTGTGGGCTTAACCGAAGAAATGGCGGAGTATGTCAACTCCCAAAGACCACGTACCATATCGGCTGTAATACACCACACTATGGTCGCCTCTCGAATCAATTTCCAAACGGGGGCAAAAAGAAATAATAAGCCCCCGGAAAATAAGGGTTCCAATGAGCCTAAGGGAAAGGACAATGTCCAAAAGTCTCCTAAGGGCAACTCCAACAAAGCTAAAGAGAAGGGAGTTTACAAAGGTAAGAATAAACTCTCTCCTGAAGAGCTTGAGCGTTATTGTAAGGATAACCGGTGTTTCAAGTGCGGTGAACAAGGGCATGCGTACCGCGCTTGTCGCCAAAAGAACAACTGCCAAGATCCTCCTAGAGCTTCCTTGGTTGAAATCCAAGAGGAGGAGACTCACCAAACTCACCACAAAGGATCTCCTCTATGCCATGCTTGGGGAAAGGTAAGAGAACATGATGCTTTTATTCTCTTTGACCCTGGTTCTACTCACAATTTTATATCTATAGAGTTGGCCACCAAGCTAGGAATACAATCCTACGAGATGGGAGATGTCCTACCCGCAGACAGTGCCTTCAAGGGGCAAGAAGCTTCAGTCACTCCCTTAATCGGGAAATTGAGGCTTCATGTCCAAGGCTATGTGGACAAAGAGGACTTCTTTATCTCTCCTCTCAAGCATGAGGATGTAATCCTAGGGGCACCATGGTTTGACCGCCTGGCTGCCGATGTTAAATTTCCTGAAAGGAGAATCTCCTTTAAGTTCAGGGAAAAAGACATGTATATAGATGCTAAGGAAATGGGTAACACCATCCCCATTGTACATACACCAGCTTTCAACAAGTCAATAAAGAGCTCTATTTCCGTGTACATGATTTTTGTTAAAGACTCTCAAAATGAACCTAATGCTTTAGCAAAAGAAAATAAAAGCAACCAAAAGGAATTAGAGTTATCCAATTTTCTCAAGGGGTTTCAAGATGTTTTTATTGACGACATCCCTTGTGAGCTACCTCCTAAACGAGGTAATGATGACCATGCAATTGAACTTCTTCCAGGAAGTTCAACGCCTAATAAACCTCCTTATAGAGTTTCTCAAGCTCAACAAGAGGAGATTATGCGGCAAGTGCATGAGTTAGTTGAGAAGGGTATGGTTAGGCCAAGCTCATCTCCATTTTGCTCACCTGTGCTATTAGTGCAAAAGAAAGACGACACATATCGTATGTGTGTCGACTATAGAGCACTAAATAGGATCACTATCAACAATAGGTTTCCCGTTCCACGGGTAGAAGACCTATTTGATAAGCTACAAGGATCGACCTACTTCAGTAGGGTTGACCTAAAAAGTGGCTATCATCAAATAAGGATAGTTGATCAAGACATTGTAAAGACCGCATTTCGTACTACATCTGGTCTTTACGAATACATTGTCATGCCTTTTGGCTTGACCAATGCACTAGCCACATTCAACCGCTTGATGGAGAAGCTGTTTAGGCCTCATCGAACCTTCACTGGAGTGTTCTTTGATGATATTATCATCTACTTTTATTCATTGGATGAACACAAGCAACACCTCCAGGTAATATTTCAAGTTTTAAGAGAGAATAAACTTTATGTTAATCGAAAGAAAAGTGAATTTTTCTTGCAAAAGATTCAATATTTAGGTCACATTATCTCTCAAGATGGCATCCAAATGGATCCATCCAAGTTAGAGGTAATAAAAGGATGGCCTAAACCAAGGAATCTGCATGAACTAAGAAGCTTCATAGGTATGTGTGCATACTATAGACGCTTCATAGAAAAGTTCTCACAAATTGCGGTACCATTACATGACCTAACAAAGAAAAGCGTTAGGTATACATGGTCTGCTAAGGAGAACAATGCTTTCGAAAATCTTAAAGAAAAGCTTATCTCTCAACCTCTGCTTACACTACCGGATCTCTCAAAACCATTTGAGGTCCAATGCGATGCTTGTGGTGATTGCCTTGGAGCTGTTTTGCTCCAAGAAGGGCACGCCATAGGCTATGAGAGTCGAAGGCTCGACCCTGTTGAGAAAGATCTAGGCATATACGAAAAGGAACTCCTTGCAGTTCTACATGCCTTAGACTCATGGAAGCACTATTTATTGGGGACTCCTTTCATTCTGCGAACGGATCACCAAAGTCTTAAGTACTTCATGACACAGACCAAGCTCTCCGACAAACAAATGAGGTGGAAAAATTTCCTTTCGCAATTTCATTTTCATATTGCTCACATTGCTGGCAAGCATAATCAAGTAGCTGCTGCACTCTCAAGACGGCCGAGAGTGAATGCGGTTTTCATAGCAACTCACAATGATCTATCTTCAATGATAGATGAGTATGCTATTGATCTCGATTTTAGAGATGTGATTTCAGCCCTTGCATTAGGGAAGAAAGAAGAACCATTTACTTTACAAGATGGTTATCTTCTCTATGGCAATAGACTATGCGTTACTAACTCACTACGTGAGAAAGTAATGTATGAATCTCATGCTCCACCTTATGCGGGGAATAGAGGGATTCAGTCTACCTTAAAGGGAATTGAAACATATTTCTATTGGCCTACCATGAAAGTGAGCATACAAGAGTATGTTTCCAAATGTATGGTATGCCAAAAGACAAAATTTGATAGAGGGAAGCAACTTGGATTGCTTCAACCCTTGCCAATCCCTAATTCACCATGGGAGAGCATATCCATGGATTTTATCTGTGGATTGCCTAAGTCTATCTATGGGAATACGGGAATATGGACGATAGTAGACAGGTTTAGTAAACAAGCTCATTTTATACCTGTCAAAAAGACTATCAAAGCCCATTAAATGGCAACCCTCTTTATTTCACAAATTTTCAAGTACCATGGCTTGCCCATGTCCATAGTGTCGGATAGAGATCCTAGAATGACCAGTAATTTTTGGAAGGGTCTCTTTGAGAATTTAGGAACAAGGCTAAACTTCTCTTCGGCCTATCATCCACAAACTGATGGCCAAAGTGAAATAGCTAACCTAACCATTCTCGATCTACTAAAAGCCTATGTAATGGAATTAGATCAAAGATTCCAATGGGAGAAGTACTTACCCTTAGTGGAGTATGCTTACAATAACACTGTACATACTTCCACAGGAAAAGCATCTTTCGAGGTAATTGAGGGAAGATCAAAAAGTCCCTTGCTACTTAAGGTACATGGGAAGATCTTCGCTGCAAATGAGTATAGCCGATACCTACAAGAATCTTTCCAAAAGATTAAGGATGCTATCTCTATCTCACAGCAAAGGAAAAAGGCTGCTACTGAGAAGCACAAAAGAGCCCAAGCCTTTAAAGAAAACCATTGGGTCTTGTTAAAGTTTCCCAAGGCTCGATTAAGGCACACAACGGGCAAGAATCCTACAGGTCACCAAAAGTACTATGCTAAACTAGCAAAAAGGTACTATGGTCCCTTTCAGATTCTTAGGCCAATCAATGAGATGGCCTATCAACTCAAGTTGCCCAATCATTGGCTCATACACAATGCTTTTCATGTGAGCCTATTAAAGCCTTACAAAGGAGAGCCACCTCAAGAACCAACTATTGAAGACCCACCAGAGATCGAGGACCAAGAAGAGGTGCTGCAGCCCGAGTCCATTCTCCGACATGAAGACAAGGTACTAAGAGGCGGTAAGACTATCCGACGATATCTTATTAAGTTTAAGAATTATCCTTTTTAAGATGCTAGATGGATGCAAGGCATACAATTAAAGGATAACCTAAACCTTGTCAATGCTTACAATGCTTCCCAAGAGTAAGCAAATGTACAAAATGTTAAAAATGAACAAAATTTTTGTCTTATAAGACTCTCCTTTTCTTTATTTGTGCACAAAAATGAAGTAGTATGCATGCTTAGATCAAGTTTGCGGAGACGACGTCTCCCAAACACCAAGTAGAGCTTGTCACTCTACTATGGAAGATTGATAGGACTAATGTGCAGACATGCTTGCGGTAGCATCAGGCTCTCAAGCGCCAAATGGACTAGTCATCCATTGTGGAATGATGTCGTAGGGTAACATAGGGATCCTCTACCCGCTAAGAAAAGGACTCATGAACATGCTTTATCTTCTCTACACCATAGTCGAGGACGACTATGATTTCAAGAGAGAGGTAATGTCATAATAATCAATATCTAATTCTCCTAAATGATTTTGTCATATTAAACTGATCATTTAATGTGGGGAAGGCCAGGGGAGAAAAAACTAGAATATTGGTTAAGCTAGTAGACCGGCCACAGTAGGGATCCAAAGGAGGGAAAATAGGGATCCAAAGGGGGGGCCATCTGCAAAAGAGCCATGTGCAACAATGGGCTAAAAAGACCCTAAGGTTCAGCCCATTAAGACTTCCAAAATGCTAAGGTTCCAAAATTCAAAGGTTGTGTCCAAAGGTTAACCCTAGGGAAAATTGGATGCTTTGTGTGTGCCCTAAAAGTCTTTGCACATCCCCACATGGGAGGGGGCGAGCCCTAAAGGTAGGGGATGAGAGAGAAAGCCACATGTTACCATATACATGTGGTAGTGATGTGTGTGAACACACTAGGACCGCCGGGGCATTTTTTCCCTCTTTAGGAGGTTTTTTCCCCCGTGCATTGTATATACGCCCATCACTCTAGGGCTATCTATCTTTCCATTGCACACTAAGTAACACACTCTCTATTGTGTGCCTTGAGCTTCCTTCGTCTTCTCCAAGCTGTGTGTGTTTCTCTGCAACCCTAATTCCAACAATTGGTATCAGAGCAGGTCACGTCCTCCCGGGCTTAGTCGCCAGCTACTCCAGCACACGCCTGCTCACTTTCTCCGATTTCATTTCGGCCACCGTTTCCACTACGGGCAGTACTGCACAGGTTATTTCGTCATTTTGTGCAGATTTTCTGTCAGTGCCGTTTTCTGCATAACAGGTGCCTTATAGTCTTCTACGGTTTGTGCTATATAGCACAAGTTGTTCCCGCTCCATTTCTCCTATTTTCGGGCAGTTTTCACATCAGGTGCAGCATTTACCATGGCTGACAACAACAACACAGATGTGTTCAAGATGTTTGCTGCTGAGGACAGGTTGGATGGGGACAACTACCCTATGTGGGCTTATATGATGCAACACGTTCTTGTGTCAAAAGGTGTCTGGAACATTGTGCAGGGCATTGATGTACGTCCTGGTTCTGAAGATGTAGGCGATATTGAGGATGTTGCAGGTCTTGCTGCAAGGATTGCAGCTGTTAGAGTTGTTTTGCCTACATCAGAACAAGCTCGTTGGGATGTTAAGGATGCGCAGGCTCATGCATTGATTGCGTTGTCTGTGAAGCGCACCATTATTCCTCACATCCGTTCAGCAAAATCTGCAAAACAGGCTTGGGATATTCTAGCAGGTCTTTATGCAAGCCGCAATGAGGCTAAAATTGCTTTGCTGCGTAAAGAGCTAGAGTCGAAGATTATGCATGAGGAAGATGATATGGACACTTTCCTTGCTAGTGTCAAGGATATCAATGAGCAACTCATTTCTGCAGGTGAAGTCATTTCTGACAGTTCCCTTGTGCAGACTGTTCTTGATGCCTTACCAGATTCCTACCAGACTTTTGCTAGTACTTGGAGACTGATGACCCAAGGAAATCCTGAAGTTGTCAAGTTTGATGCATTATGCACATTGCTGTTGCAAGAGTCACTTTCTAGAAAAAACAGGACTAGGCAGCGTGCAGTTGAACAGGCTTTTATTGCTTCTCAAAGAAAGGGTGGTAACAGTAATGCAGCCACTTCTTATGGTTCTGCTGCGAGTGGCAAAAATTTTGTTCCTAATGCTTCTGCTGGCAGCACTTCGTCTGGCAATTCTGGTGATAAGGGCAAAAAGAAGATGCGTTGCCATTATTGTAAAGCCAATGATCACTTGATCAAGTCGTGTCCTAAGTTGAAGGCCAAAGAGGCTAAGAAGAAAGAGGGTGGTTCCACTGCAAATGCTGGTTCCACTACAAATGCAGCCATTGTTGAGTCTTCTGTGAAAGGA
The DNA here is from genome assembly GCF_014529385.1 of Adiantum capillus-veneris. Lineage (NCBI taxonomy): Eukaryota > Viridiplantae > Streptophyta > Polypodiopsida > Polypodiales > Pteridaceae > Adiantum > Adiantum capillus-veneris. Next base: position 113,777,892 of record NC_140949.1, on the reverse strand, counting down.
GATTGTGATGCTGATGTTGATGCAGAATGGGCTTTTAGCGCAGAGTGCACTTACAATCCTGCTGTCCATGATGCATGCTTGTCAGTTGCTGCAGATTCACATGTGTGGTATTTCGACAGTGGTGCTACAAAGCACATTACCTCACATCGTGAATTGTTTACCTCTCTCGAGTCTGTCCCTCATGGGAATTCAGTCACTTGTGCCAACAACGCCTCTTATCTAGTTCAGGGAGTTGGAAAGATTGTGCTCACTGCTGCTAATGGCAGTTCCTTCACACTTGTTGATGCACTTTATGTACCTGGGATCAAGAAAAATCTCTTGTCTGTATCCGCACTTGCTAGACTTGGACTTGTAGTCAAATTTGTGGATGACAGATGTACAGTTCATGATCTCAGTTTTGGTGATGAAATTGTTGCATCTGGGCTTTTGTGCCGTGGGCTGTATAAGCTCACTTTGTATGACAAGTGTGGACAAAATTTTGCAAATGCTGTTGCAGATTCAAGGGCTATTTCAGATGCAAAACTTTGGCATGCACGTTTTGGTCATCTGAATTTTGCCAGTTTGCTGCGTTTGCAGAAATCTGATATGGTTGCTTCTTTGCCGCCTCTTGAAGCACCTATCAAACATGTTTGTGAAGGCTGTATTCTGGGTAAAATGCAGCGTTCTAAGTTTCCAAAGGATGGTTCAGTTAGGGCCACATGCAGGTTGCAGCTTGTGCATAGTGACGTTTGTGGGCCCATGCAAACTCCGTCCTTGGGCAATTACCTGTACTTCGTGACTTTCATTGATGATTACTCCAGGCATGCGTGGGTATTTCCGCTTAAAGCGAAGTCCGAAGTTTTTATGTGCTTCAAACAATTTTTGGCTATGGCTGAAAATGTCTCAAAATGTACTATGGGCACCCTCCGTTCCGATCGAGGGGGGGAGTATATGTCTCATGAATTTAATGCATTTCTGGCTAGTCGTGGGATAAAACACCAATGTACAATGCCTTATACACCTCAGCAAAATGGTGTTGCTGAGAGGAAAAACAGGTCACTAACGGAAATGGCACGATGTATGGTCAAAAGTCAAGCTTTGCCGCATTCTTTTTGGCTTGAGGCCATCATGTGTGCCACTTATGTACTTAACAGGTGTCCTACGAAAGCTTTGCAGTCTATTACTCCATATGAAGCATGGCATGATAGAAAACCTTCTATTGAGCACATGCGTGTTTTTGGCTGTTTGGCATATGCTTTGGTGCCACAAGTGCAGCGCAGAAAATTGGATGATAAGGCTGTCAAATGTATTTTTGTTGGTTATAGTGCTGAAAGCAAAGGTTACAGGTTGTATCATCCGCAAACAAAACGTATTTTGGTTTCACGGGATGTAGTGTTTGTGGAAGATTCTGTTCAACCCTTGCTGTCATGTACTAGAGACGGTAATGTAAGCTCACAGGACATTTATGACACTTTGTTGCCTCTTTTCAGTGGTGGAAATACGAATGTAAGTTCCAATGAGGCAAATGTACAGCCTATGGGGGTTTCTGAAAATGTTTTAGAACAGCCTATTACTGATGCAGATGTACATGATGTACTTGATGAGGAAAGGGCTGAAAATGAGCAGGCTAGAGGTATGCCAAAATGGCTGGTGCACACTTTGCGTGACAGTAAATTGGATGCACCTTTATCTAGTCGTACTCGTTCAGGCTCTCGCCATGCATCTTATGCATCAGATTGTTATGCTTTGGCTGTGTCTAGTTTACATGATGTTGAGGAGCCTCTGTCTTTTGATGAAGCACAGAATTCAGAAAATTGGATTGCTGCCATGAAATCAGAATATGATGCACTTATAGAGAATGACACATGGACTTTATGTGATTTGCCTCCTGGCAAAAAGGCCATTGGTACGAAGTGGGTTTACAAGTTGAAACGCAAGCCGGATGGTGAGATCGATCGCCATAAGGCTCGACTTGTTGCAAAGGGTTATGCACAACAAAAAGGCATAGATTATGAAGAGACTTTTGCTCCCACTTGTCGTATGACTACTGTGCGTTTTCTATGTGCATTGGCAGCTCATTTTGGTTGGGATGTACATCAATCAGACATTGTTACTGCTTTCTTGAATGGTGACATATTTGAGGAAGTTTATGTAACGCAGCCTCGCGGTTTTGTCATAAAAGGACAAGAGGACAAAGTGTGCAAATGTAAGAAGGCTTTGTATGGGTTGAAGCAATCTCCTCGTGCTTGGTATGAGAAAGCTGACACTCATTTGGTTAAACGAGGCTTTCGTAACAGTCCAACAGAAAGCACATTGTATGTAAAGCCTGAGGATGATGTATTTCTCATTGTGGTTCTTTATGTTGATGATTTGCTGATCACTGGACCAAATGAGAGACATATTGCTGAATTTAAGGCTGATTTGAATGCTACTTTCAAGATGAAAGATTTGGGGCTGTTGCATCATTACTTGGGTATACAGTTTAAGCAGTGTGATGGTGGTATTGCCTTGTGTCAGAAAAGTTACATAGAGACATTGCTATGTAAGTTTGGACTTGAGGATTGCAAACCTATTGCCACTCCCATGGAAACAGGTTTGAAGTTGAGTCTACATGATGCTGGCGATCCTGCTGATGTCACTCTTTACCAAACTGCTGTTGGCTGCCTCATTTATGTATGCAACACGAGGCCAGATATTCAGTTTGCAGTCTCGCAGGTCAGCAGATTTATGCATAGCCCAGGGTCTAAGCATTGGCAGGCTGTCAAGAGGATTTTCCGCTACCTTAGTGGCACTTTACATCTTGGCTTGTTTTATCCCAAGGGGGGATCATTGCCGCCAGACTTACATGCTTTTTCGGACTCAGATTGGGCTGGTTGTTTTGACACGCGAGTGTCCACAAGTGGTTTTTGTTTCATGCTTGGCAGTTCATGTATATCATGGTTGAGCAAGAAGCAACCTACTGTGGCCACTTCGAGTTGTGAGGCTGAGTACAGGGCAGTCTTCACAGCTACGGTTGAGTGTGTATGGCTCAGCCGCCTTATGGCTGACTTGGGTGTTGGACAGGACACTGCCAACACTATCTACACTGACAGTCAGAGCGCATTGGCAGTTGCGAGGAACCCAGTTTTTCATGCTCGCACAAAGCACATTGAGGTGCATTACCACTATGTCAGGGAGAGGCTCTCAGCAGGAGAGATCAGCTTGGCTTATGTGCCAACACAGGACAACCTTGCAGATCTTTTCACAAAGGCATTGTCTCGTGAGAAGCTTGAAGCTTTCCGCAAAGCTTTGGGCTTACTCCCCTTTGTGGACTGATCCTGTCCTCAGGGCATGGCACTTCCCTTTACTCATGTGCCAGCTCTCGTTCACCGCATCACTCCAGGGGGGATTTGTTACCATATACATGTGGTAGTGATGTGTGTGAACACACTAGGACCGCCGGGGCATTTTTTCCCTCTTTAGGAGGTTTTTTCCCCCGTGCATTGTATATACGCCCATCACTCTAGGGCTATCTATCTTTCCATTGCACACTAAGTAACACACTCTCTATTGTGTGCCTTGAGCTTCCTTCGTCTTCTCCAAGCTGTGTGTGTTTCTCTGCAACCCTAATTCCAACACCACACACACACACACACAGGCTCCCTTTACACAAAGGGAATGAGGGACACATGTCAGCTCCCTAGGCCAGATGCCCACAAGGTGTGCCCAATTTCTATTGGATGGCCCTTGAAGTGGACCAATGAAAATTAAGCTAGAGTAAATCTAGTTTAATTAATTTAAAAACATTTAATAAAAGAAACCAATGAGAATTAAGTCTCCTAGAAGACTATTGGGTAGTCTCCCAAGGGGTCCAATGAGCATTCAGGAGCCCCATGGCTTGCCTGATTCCTATTGGCCAGGAGGCAAAGGGGTCCAATGAGAGTTTAGTTTAATTATTTAATTACCTAAAGCTCTCACAAAAGGGGAAAGGGGGACACATGTCAGAAGGCTATCACTTATGCTGCTTAATTGTAATTGGCTTGACTTGGGGAGGGCCAATGAGGCTTCAGGAAGAGCATTTAGCAAGAGGGCTTGCCCAAGAGAGAGAGGGGGCTGATTTTTGCAAGGCATTATCACACACACACTCACACAAGCTCATGTGTGAAGAAAGAGAAGACTATCTCTTCCCAAGCTTTAATGGAGAACTCATCACCTACTCCAATCTTGTGAGATAGAAGCCTACATCAACACTCTCTTGGCATGTGGATGCAAATCCAACCAACAGCCAAGCTTCAATGCATGCTCATCTCCTCTACCAAGCTAATTACTAAGCTAAGCTATGCTACATATGAGTGATTATGTGAGGAGATGTACATCTTTCTCGTAAGATACTACTTCTTCCTCTCAATCTACTCTCATACCCTGCTAGCTCTCACCATCTTCGAAGGTGTGTGAGGTCTTGGGTCTGAGAACGGGAATAATTCAAGTTGTGTTTGTTAAGTGTTTTGCTTAGTGCATGAAGTTTCCATCTTCATTGCACTAGCTAGTCTTGAAGGAACACAAAGAATTGTATTGTACAATGTCTCTCTTGATGGGAGAAACCATAATACAAAGCCTTTTGGAGGGGGGACCGGCTACATGAAAATCCGGTCCTCAACTGTTGTCAATAGCTTAATTGCTCTCTCTTTTGAAAGTATTGTCGATGCTATCTAACTAGGTGTTATGCTTTTTGTTGCTCTCTCCACCCAAGCACTCTTGTAATTCTCATTAGGAATCTATTCTAATGAAATGCCCACTATGTTCATGCTAATTTCCGCTACACATAAGTTATTAGGCCATTAAATGTTACAACAACTACACAAGACGCTTGTGTTTTCCCTAGTTTAGGTCTATTCGGTCCCCAGAAGCGGCACCAAATCTGGGAAGGGTTTCTAACCTCACTCCTATTTTATTGCAGACATATCGAGAACCACGAACATAATTGTCAATCCATGGGATGAAGCTGACTCGACTAGTGCATAGAGGCTCTAAGAGGGTGTCAATTTCCTGGAAAACAACAAACAACTCGCATCTAACTTAAGCTCCACTCAAATAACCAAAGTCACCAAAAGATAGTCATTAATCTCGGCAAACAAAACATGACCGTTGTAAAATCAAACGACATCCAAATGTTAGAAACTTCTAGGACATGAATATAAGAGCTAAGCACACATGAATATAATACCTAAGCACATATGCTTCTTGCCTCAAATCTCACTTTATGTTAAGTGAAAAAATCACGATTATTAACAGCAATGAGTTTTTGATGCCCCAATACCCCGCCTATGCTTACTTTGTAATTTTCTAGCTTAAATTCCTGCTTATGATGAAATTAGGCCGCGGTTCGGCGATGACAAAAGCTACGGATTACCATGATATGTTTATGTCAATGCATAGAGCTCTTATGTGTGGTTGTTGCAACACAACAGACGACACTGCAATGTGACAACCGGGAAGGGAGTAGGAAGCACAAGAAGGAGAGAAGTGAGCATTATGAGCATTATTCAAAACCACAAATTGGCCTTTATACCTTAGCCAAGGTTTCTTTGGTCAAAACTAATAATCAAGAAGCTCTAACTAAAGATAAGTTAATACAATTTGGAAGCTTATAGCCTCGGCTCATCAATTACACTGTCCATCTAGAAAATAAGAGTTACAACATTCTTGATTTATGAAAAGAATAAGTGTTTTTACAATAAAAGCTCCCAAAAAATGTTATCTGACTTAAGCTTGCTGCTACCACCTATGTTCACCCAAAACAACGTGGGAGGCCAAGAAAAACCCATCAAAGTGGTATAGGTGAGCCTAGGCCCAAGGGGGGGGGGGGGGGTGTTGTTTGGTGTTGTTTGTGAGGCTGCCGGGGTTTTTTATTTTATTTTTTTAGGGAAAGGGCAAAACCAGACATGGTATAGAGTCAAAGTTTGTACTAGGCTAACAATTTGTAGTGAATGGGTAAAATTGTGCATATAGATCTTTAGCTACATTAGTACTTAGATGTGTGTGTTCCAGTAACCATTATAACATAAACACCAAACAATCCTTTCAAATTGCAAAAGACACTAGAAGCTATGTCAATGAAAAGGTGGTATAACTCCCATTCATAGTACAGAACATGCTTAATACACAAGTCTAAGAGAATTAAGAGGCTGAAGAAATATAAGTCTGTCATCATCAACCCAAGGAACTTTGAAAACCATAGTTGAAAACGTAACCCTCACCGCACCCATGGAAACAACACAACTTTCAGTTAGCATTGGCACCGTATGCAGGTGATGCATGGGTATCCCACATGTTATAGATGTCACCCAACTAAAATGCTTTCAAAGATAATAATAATAAAAAATGTGAAGCTACTCAATTATTCATATATGGTATCATTTACAAAGAAAAACCCATTTGGAGCTCCGTTTACTTTGCAAGCTCTCATAAGATAAGGAGGGAGACAAGTTTTATGAGGAAATTTATCCCCGAAGTGTGCCACATATCCCTATTTCTTGACTTTATAGAGCTTGGCATTAATTGCCGCTATTTTTTCAGGGTCAGTGATAGTGCTCATACGTGCAGTCAATCTATACTTTGGAGTCACCTGTTTCAAAACAAGGATGTTAGTAAGTAAGTTCTACACTTTTCTAGATAGAGTTGAAGCACATATACGGTAGTAGGTATAAGAGTTACTATCCTAAACCCAAGGAACATATAACAGGAATATTCGGTGGTACCAAATATCATCCACAACCAGGAAAACTAGCCACCATGGCCCATACCCTTGATGTAATAAGCAACCACTTGTAGTTCCATGGGCAGCTGATTGCCATTATCTACCATAATCCATACCTTTATACAACCATACTCTCAACCATATTCAGCCATAGTTAATAAAACCCAGTCCCCAACCAAAAATTTAACCATGTACGTCCAAGTAGAGCAGTAATACACGAGATTACAAACCTAAGCTAGCCTAGACCTTAATTGAGCAAGAATGGAAAGCTCAAAGCCGAGTAGCTCAAACTATATCAGTCAAATTGAGCAGCTTTCCAAGGGAACACGGTCCTCAGACATCAAAGTCCTAATAGAGCAAAAATAATAAGCTCACAACCAAACACAAAGCTCGAATCAAGAGCGACCAAGTTTACTAGTTTTTCAAGAGACCACCATACTCAGACGACATCGACCATACTAGAGAAATCATAGTGAGCGCAGCATCCAACCCAAAACATATCAAAAGTGGAATACATGTTGCGGCATTTTATTCAAAACACACAAACTATCAGGTAGCGGTTTTCAACCCACCAGAGGGTCAACCTCATCAAGTAGGTGCCTTCCCTAAGTGTTAATGAGATCACCAATCATATTTTCCCCTAAACAAAGGCCCAAGGTAACAACCTCCAGTATTGCAAGAGGATACCACATTGAAAAAACCATGCCTATGTGACTGATGCATATCTATGCCTGGCCTATGCCTGGCCGAAGTTACTCACCAGACAAGTAGGTCAACCTTACCATATAGGTTCCTTCACCAAGTGTTAAGAAGACCTTCAATCCTATTTTTAAGCTTTTATAGGGCACCAAACACCCTGCATTACATGTTGCAATTCCCCTTCTATGTTAAAACCACCCAAGCCAAAAATAGGACCAAATACGTGTATCAATAGAAAACCGTCTTCACTTATGAAAGGAAATCACAAACCAAGGCCACAGATACAAACGTTTGTACGTTAATGTTTCAACAATAAATTGAAATTTTTCCTAAAGGTGAATAAACCAACCAAGCCATACACATAAAAGGCTCATTATAAGTGACATTACAATCTAAGTATGAGGAATAGCACCATAACTTCAAGTGAATCAAACCTTACCATTCAGGTAGCAATAAATACTATAGAGATTTAGCATAAGTTTCCATACAAGTACCTCTACTGGCATATGCATGAGAAAACCAACCAGAGAATAACAACCCATCATACGTGTTACCATATACATGGGCTAGTGATGCGTGTGAACACACTAGGACAGTTGGGTCATTTTTTTCCTCTTTAGGAGGTTTTTTCCCCCGTGCATTGTATATACGCCCATCACTCTAGGGCTATCTATCTTTCCATTCCACACTAAGTAATACACTCTCTATAGTGTGCCTTGAGCTTCCTTCATCTTCTCCAAGCTGTGTGCATTTCTCTCCAACCCTAATTCCAACAATTGTTATCACGCAAGTTGCATCCTGTCGAGCTTAGTCGCCACCAACTCTAGCACATGCCTGCTCATTTTCTCCAATTTTAGTGAGCTTCGGCGAGTGTTCACACAGGTTGAAAATTTTGAGAGAGCTCGTAGAGCCGAGTTTGCTCAAATTTTTGATTCGGCCTCATTTTGGCCTCCGTTTCCACTACAGGCAGTACTGCACAGGCTATTTTATCATTTTGTGCAAAATTTTTGTCAGTGCTATTTTTTGCATAACAGGTGCCTTATAGACTTCTACAAGTTGTGCTATATAGCACGTGGTTTTCTCGCTTCATTTCTCGTCTTTTTTGACAGTTTTCACATCAGGTGCAGCATTTACCATGGCTAACAACAACACAGATGTGTTCAAGAAGTTTGCTGTTGAGGAAAGATTGGATAGGGACAATTACCCTATGTGGGATTACATGATGCAACATGTTCTTGTGTCAAAGGCCGTCTAGAATATTGTGCCGGGTATTGATGTACGTCCTGGTTCTGAGGATGTAGGCAATGTTGAGGATATGACAGGTCTTGCTGCAAGGATGACGGCTATTAGAGTTGTTTTGCCTATGGTAGAACAATCTTGTTGGGATGTAAAGGATGTGCAGGCTCATGCATTGATTGTGCTCTCTGTGAAGCACATCATTGTTTCTCACATTTGTTCAACAAAATCTACAAAACAGGCTTGGGATATTTTGGCTGGTCTTTATGCAAGCCGCAATGAGGCTAAAATTGCTTTGTTGCGTAAAGAGCTGGAGTCGAAGATTATGCATGAGGAAGATGATATGGACACTTTTCTTGCTAGTGTCAAGGATATCAATGAGAAACTTATTTCTGCATGTGAGGTCATTTCAGACAGTTTCCTTGTGCAGATTGTTCTTGATGCCTTACTAGATTCTTACCAGAATTTTGCTAGTACTTGGAAACTTATGACCCAAGAAAATCCTGAAGTTGTCAAGTTTGATGCATTATGCACGTTGTTGTTGCAAGAGTCACTTTCCAGAAAAAATAGGACTAGATAGCATGCAGATGAACATGCTTTTATTGCTTCTCAAAGAAAGGGTGGTAACAGCAATGTAGCCACTTCTTATGGTTTTGCTGCGAGTGGCAAAACTTTTGTCCCCAATGCTTCTGCTAGCAACACTTTGTGTGGAAATTTTGGTGATCAGGGCAAAAAGAAGATGCGTTTCCATTATTGTAAAGCTAATGATCACTTGATCAAGCAGTTTCCTAAGTTGAAAGGCCAAAGAGGCTAAGAAGAAAGAGAGTGGTTCCACTGCAAATGCTGGTTCCACTACAAATGCAGCCATTGTTGAGTCTTCTATGAAAGGAGACTGTGATGCTGATGTTGATGCAAAATGGGCTCTTAATGCAGAGTGCACTTACAATCCTGCTATCCACGATGCATGCATGTCAGTTTTGCTGCAGATTCACATGTGTGTCATTTCAATATAGTGGTGCTACAAAGCACATTACCTCACATCGTGAATTGTTCACCTCTCTCAAGTCTATCCCTCATGGGAATTCAATCACTTGTGCCAACAATGCCTCTTATCCGATTCAGGGAGTTGGAAAGACTGTGCTTACTGCTACAAATGGAGTTCTTTCACACTTGTTGATGCACTTTATGTACCTGGGATCAAGAAGAATCTTTTGTATGTATCTACACTTGCTAGACTTGGACTTGTAGTAGTCAAATTTGTGGATGACACATGTACAATTCATTATCTCAGTTTTGGTGATGAAATTGTTGCATCTAGCCTTTTGTGCCATGGGTTGTATAAGCTCACTTTGTATGACAAGTGTGGACAAAATTTTGAAAATGCAGTTATAGATTCAAGGACTGTTTCAGATACGAAATTGTGGCATGCACGTTTTGGGCATCTGAATTTTTCCAATTTTTTGCATTTGCAGAAATCTGATATGGTTGCTTCTTTGCCGCCTCTTGAAGCACCTGTCAAACATGTTTGTGAAGGCTATATTTTGGGTAAGATGCAACGTTCGAAGTTTCCAAAGGATGGTTCAGTTAGGGCCACATGCAGGTTGCATCTTGTGCATACTGATGTTTGTGGGCCTATGCAAACTCTGTCCTTGTGCAATTACCTATACTTTGTGACTTTCATTGATGATTACTCCAGGCATGCACGGGTATTCCCGCTTAAAGTGAAGTCCAAAGTTTTCATGTTTCAAAGAATTTTTGGCTATGTCTGAAAATGTCTCGAAATGTACTATGGACACCCTTCGTTCCAACCGAGTGGGGGAGTATATTTCTCATGAATTTAATGCATTTTTGGCTAGTCATGGGATAAAACACCAATGTACATTTCCTTATACGCCTCAACAAAATGGTGTAGCTGAGAGGAAAAACAGGAACTTACGAAAATGGCACGATGTATAGTCAAAAGTCAAGCTTTGCTGCATTCTTTTGGCTTGAGGCCATCATGTGTGCCACTTATGTACTAAACAGGTGTCCTACGAAAGCTTTGCATTCTTTTACCCCATATGAAGCATGGAATGATGGAAAGCCTTCTATTGATCACATGCATGTTTTTGGTTGTTTGGCATATGCTTTGGTGCCCCAAACACAGCACAAAAAATTGGATGATAAGGCTGTCAAATGTATTTTTATTGGTTATAGTGATGAAAGCAAAGGTTACAGGTTGTATCATCCGCAAAAAAAGTGTATTCTGGTTTCACGGGATGTAGTGTTTGTGGAAGATTCTATTCAGCCGTTTGTTGTCATGTACTAGAGAGAGTAATGTAGGCTCACAAGACATTTATGACGCTTTGTTTCCTCTTTTCATTGATGGAAATACAAATTTAAATTCCAATGAGTTAAATGTGCAGCCTATGGGGGTTTCTAAACATGTTATAGATCAGCCTATTACTAATGTAGATGTACATGATGTACTTGATGAGGAAAGGGCTGAAAATGAGAAGGCTAGAGTATGCCAAAATGGCTGCTGCATACATTGCATGATAGTAAATTGGATACACCTTTGTCTAATTGTAATCATTTAGGCTCTCGCCATGCATCTTATACATAAGATTGTTATGATTTGTCTGTGTCTAGCTTACATGATGTTGAAACACCTCTGTCTTTTGCTGAAGCACAGAATTTAAAAAATTGGATGGCTGCCATGCAATCAAAATATGATGCACTTAGAGAAAATGACACATGGACTTTATGTGATTTGCCTCCTGGAAAAAAGGCCATTGGTACAAAATGAGTTTACAAGTTGAAATTCAAGCCAGATGGTAAGAACGATCGTCATAAGGCTCGACTTGTTGCAAAGGTTTATGCACATAAAAAAGGTATAGATTATGAAGATAATTTTTCCCGCACTTGTCGTATGACTACTGTGCATCTTCTATGTGCATTGGCAGCTTATTTTGGTTGAGATGTCCATCAATCAGACATTGTTACTGATTTCTTAAACGGTGACATATTTGAGGAAGTTTATGTAGCGTAGCCTCGCGATTTTGTCAAGAAAGGACAAGAGGACAAAGTGTGTAGATGTAAGAAGGCTTTGTATGGGTTGAATCAATCTCCTTGTGCTTGGTATGAGAAAGCTGACACTCATTTGGTCAAACGAGGCTTTCATAACAGTCCAATAGAAAGCACATTGTATGTAAAGCGTGAGGGTGAGGTACTTCTCATTGTGGTTCTTTATGTTAATGATTTGCTGATCACTGGACCAAATGAGAGACATATTGTTGAATTTAAAGATTATTTGAATGCTACTTTCAAGCTGAAAGATTTGGGGCAGTGGCAGGATTACTTGGGCATACAGTTTAAGCTGTGTGATGGTGGTATTTCCTTGTGTCAGAAAAGTTACATAGAGACATTGCTATGTAAATTTGGACTTTAGGATTGCAAACCTTTTGGACAGGAAACTACCAATACTATCTACATTGACAGTCAGAGCACATTGGTAGTTGCGAGGAACCCAATTTTTCATGCTCGAGGTACATTACCACTATGTCAGGGAGAGGCTCTTAGCAAGAGAGATCAACTTGGCTTATGTGCCAACACAAGACAACCTTGCAGATCTTTTCACAAAGGCATTGTCTTGTGAGAAGCTCAAAATGACATAAATGAACTTTTAAATTCGAAACACAGCTGGCTTTGGAAGAAATGAAATGATAAGTACAAAAACAATTCATTCTTAGAATTATTTTGTACAATGTTTGTAAGAATGAAGCCTCATTCCAATATACAAAGTAAAATAAGAACTTCCCAAGTAGTACATGAAAGTGTAATCTAGTGTAGGATAGCTTGCCAAAGCTTTCAAAAAAACCTTCCAAGAAAAGATAGAGTCCTTACCTGCATCCATCTAAACAAGACAACAATTCAGTTAGCCTTGGATGTGTTTTATAGGTATCAATGGACTATACCAGTTGTTATCCATGTCAATCTTACAAACTTCTTTTTAAACCTTACCAAGAAAAATCGATATATTTTAAGGAAAAAATGTTATTATTATCCCCCCTTTTTTTAACCAAAAAAACTAGAGTTTTAAAGAACATTATATTAATTAGAAGGCCATCACCCCTTCCAATCCAAGTATCTGAATCCACCATCATTTTGAAGTCATTTTTATTAGTTCCTAAAAACCCAATCAAATGAAGTATAATTGATACGTTTTCCTCAAAATAATTTTTCTTTTTCAAGTTCTCGAACTTTAGTCAAAAAATACAAGTCAAAAGTCCATTATTATGGTAGAATGGTTTCTAAAAAACCCATATTTTCTCTTTCACAGAATCAAAAAAATATATACCCCGTTTTATGAGCTAAACATATGTCATGTTACTTACCGTGTTTAAACTTACCTCAATCCTCAAAATTTATGAGAGGAGCACCATTTGTCCAAGTAAATTCATCCTAAATGAGTATGGTATAGTCCAAGTGCAGCCATGGTAAAAAAGGCCCAACATTATTTAAAACTATAGTGTAGCTGGACCGAGAACAACACAGCTAGCCAACAGTCTATGTGTTTTTAGGCAATGCAATGTATAGCTTAACCTAGTCCATAAGGTAGTAGGAACAACCAGAAGGTGCAATCGGGCTCAAAACAATCCAAGAACCGGAGCATAGTAAGATAGAAAACTCCACCCTCATATACCCAACATGATTACAAAACTTATGTACTAATAGGTCATCAGTAGGCCCATCAGTGTGTCAAATTACCATCAAGAAAGTTTTGCCAAGCAAGGTAGCGCAACAGCAATCCCAAAAGGACAACCCATTGCTAAAGCAGAGTAGTCACACAATCAAACTAATTGTCGAGAGAAATTTATCACGCAGTTAGAAATTGGTAATCCATACCCAGATGACAGAAAAAACTATGTACGACCAGCAGTCAAAAAAGCGATAGTATTAATTAATCCACACGGTATGTTGAAGCCCATTAGGCCACAAAGGTAGGCTTAGTTGTTCCCAGGAAATAGAGTCAGGTTTAGCAGAGCGGCAAAAAAGAGCTCTCTTCCAAAAGGCCAATGTAAAACCTCAAGCCATTAGCAACCAATAAATAAAAATGTTATCTTTATCTCTTTCAGTACCTTCAACTTACCACAGTTACCATGACATAGCATGATTTGCTATATATGCTCCCAACCATGGAGGATCAAAACTATGTTTAGAGCAAAAACACCATGCTTAATATTAAACACCCTCTACAGCAGTTACTTCAAAGTAAACAGTGCTCCCCCTTTTTTTAAAAAAAACATGCAAAGAAATACTCATGGGCAAGGTGGCTGACCTGTGTGTCAGTAGTTGTGAGCTCCATGCTTCAATGTCAAACATAACGAAGACCTTTCTAGGCAAAACAACAAACAAATCTAAGTGAGGGCCAGAGAAGTGCCCCCACCTCTTTATATAGAGGAGGGAGGTGGGCTGCCAAATCGTGGTAATGAGTAGAATCGACATGAGTGGAACAAGTCCATTACATGACAGTGAGACCGGCTATGCTTGCAGAGAGAAATCCCCTGCGCCTTCATGGAAAGTTTTGGTTATAGGGTAGTAAACTACTTAGGAAAGAATCCTTTTTTGCAAGTATTAGAGATAGGCCAAGTCCCATGGTGTGGAGGTGAAGCTACAAGAGTTAAAAGATAAACCAGGAACTTCTTTAAGTACTACAGTGTGTGTGTGTGTGTGTGTGTGTGTGTGTACCCACCCTGTCCCAGGCACCATACACAATGAGTCAATGGTAGGCCCATTGTGAATGGGCCTACTTCCTTATTAGAGAAATGAGATTTTCTCGGTTAAAGTGTAACCCAGGCTAGCTATGTTAAGAGATTTTATAATTATGTTTATAACCCGGTTTTTGTTAAACCCATTAAGCCAATACTTCCTTATTAGTAATTTAATATCCTCCCAGGCAAGGAAATAGTTAGAAGAGGAGTAGCAAATCAAATGTAGCAAGCTGATACAAGAGCTAATAGCAGCCTTGTGAGGCCTATTACTATTGCTTTTCCAAACATACTTAAGGTCATAACCTCCAACAAAAGGAGTATGAAGAGAGATAGAAAGGTTAAGGAACTGTACTGAACTGCAAAAATCACCATTGGGTGTCATGAACTCATGTAAAGAAGTAGGTTCAATCCTTAGGTAGTGAGGATAGATCCGGAAGATTTCACTAAGGAAGTCTTTATTTTTGATGCTTAATAAGTCATCCATGTATCTGTAGGTATGTCAGAATTGTGAAAGATTATCCTTGCCAGATTCCATGGCCATGAGAAACCATTTGTATTTGAAGAAGACAAGGTAGATATTACACATAAGTGGAGAACATGAGAACCCCATGGGGATGCCCAGGCATTGGTTAAAACATAGACCACCAGAAGTGATAGCATAGTTATTAAGAAACCATGAGATGTAATGACAAAGATTCTCTTCGTTGCAGTGTACGAGGTTGTATAGAGTACGATTTTTTAATCCGTCTGGGTTTATTGGAGAGTGAAATGTAGAAAAGACAATTTTTTTGGTATTAAAGAAGGCTATTTCAATCACTTTGGCTAAAACATTCTTAAGGCCAAGATCCCCATCAAGGGGAATATTTTCATAGCATTGTGTGATATCTGCTGATAAAATGTGGAAGATTTGTTTTGGGAGGTTAAGAGAAACCTCATTGGAAATTTTTGTTAACCAGAAGGGGTTGTACTGAATTTGTAAGAAGTCATGACAGAACTTTTGTTTATCAGCATAGATAAGTTCAAACTCAGCTAGAACTAATCCAAGGCAAAGTGTGATATCCTTGGTGATATCAAGAAAATACCATTAGAAGAATCAGAAATCCATATGAACTTATACTTATGTATCTTATAGGTGGGAAATAGTACCAATAATTTAGTGTCATGTACACAATAGCCCAAATTACCTAAGTGTCTAGAGATGCTACTCGTATAACTGTTTGTAATGAGGAGTTAATTAATATGAGTGCTTTCCTAGAGACTCGATCATGGGCAGCATTTTATGCTAGGTTTTTGCAGATAAGAGTGGGACAATTAGAGCTTTTATCAAGCCCAACTATGAACCATTTGTTAGAGACATTTTGAAAATCAAGAGCAAGTTGTGATGTTAGCTAGGAGTTATCAACGGATAACCATTTTCTAGGAATATGTGATACTTTTTGAAAGAAGAATTCTTTCACTAATTTAGTTAAGTCCAATTGGACTACCTTCTCCAGTTGGAGAGAACTGACAAGATTAGTTGGGTAGCATAGTATAGCTAACAGATCCAGATAAGGGTTTTTGAGAGCGTTAGGTATGTGATTGAACCCATTGGCCAAGACCATTCATATCTTTAAATTCTCAATAATGCTAAGATAACAAGTACAAACATGTATGCCATATGAATCAAAGTTCTTGCAAAATGTGGTAAAATGACATCAAGAACTTTGATATGGTCTACACCAAAGATTCTCTTACAAACTTACAAACTTACAAAATTCTTTCTAAACATTACCAAGAAAAATCGATATATTTTTAGGAGAAAATTGCCTATTTGCTTGGTTAAGTATAACCTTTCACCATGACTAGCTATCAAGAAGGGCTATCTGCTTTTGTCACTGATTATTCCAATAAAGTACAAGACAAAGAACATGGACGTCTATTTGGCACCACTTATAGAAGAGCTCCAAATCTTATGGATCAATGTGGTTGACATGTCCCAACCAATCGGACGATGAGATGCCCATGTGCAAGGCATTCTCATGTGGACTACACATGACTGGCCAAGGTTTGGCAAGTGGTCACGTAAGTATCTTTGAAACCCTCACATATATGAAATTCCTGGCCATGACAATGCTTTAATTCCAATTTTAAGATTTGTCAGCAGGCCTGAGCTACTCGAGCAATCATGCATGTCCAAAATGTGGTCCTCCACTTGGATTCTACCACTCTGATCATTTGAGCAAGATAGTTTACAAGGAGCATGGTAGATTTTTTCCCGAAGGACATGAGCTACATGGACCAAACATACACAAACACGACATGCATCCATTGAAAGCGAATGATTGGAAGAACATGTGGCAATGGATCTCATCAAAAGAGATAAGAAAAGACAACATAGATGAAGCTCACTTAAAAGCTATCAAAGCAGTGTGTATGGTGGATAATTACTCCCAAAAAACATTATTACTATCCAAATGTATCTACATGTACATGTGGTCGATGAAGTTTGATGAAGTTTTAATTGTTGGGATAGTCCATAGCAAGTCGATGTTCATCTTGGAGAGATTCATGAAGACTTTAAAAGGGTTCGGTTGTCAAAGGGCTTGTTGTGAGGGTAGCATGATTGAATGATGGCTTGTGCAGGAGTCTCTTGTTCTCACCAGTGAGTTTTTGGGTTCAATTGATCCAGAGATTCCCCAAATGTGGACTACTAAGGTGAATGTTAAGGTGATAGGGGACGAGCCGCAAGGAGAAGGCATCATGAGAAAGATGGATATCACAATCCGGGAAAAGGTTATGAGATTTTGTCTTCTCAACTTAGAACTCATGCAAAAGTGGCTAGAGAGGTACGAAGAGGAAAAGAAACAACTAGCTTTAGTTTTCCAGTCACTTCGTCAACCTTTATTCTTCGAGACAAGGTAGGCATCATTTTGGAGGCGGTGGTGGTTGTGGTAGCGGTTCTATCGATGCATCCACACCATTGAGAGAGCGTCCATCACTCTCTTTAGTAGATAGTTCACTGATTGGCACATCACGTATACCTTGGGGATCACATGAGCATGATCCTAGCAAGGTGTACAAGAGTAGGGATGGGGATATTGTCATGGATACAATCAAAAAGTCCATGCAACAAAGGATTTGGCAGCTCTATAAAGTTTAGTTTGGCCACTCTGAGATGGAGATTTGGGAATGATAAAGATGATGAGAGAAATAACTACATCGTTGAGGCCATTCACAAAGAGTACATGCTGATAGAGGGGTACAATCTAGTCTCGAATGACTGGATCTTGAGCGTGGTAATTGTCACAATGTCACACCATCAGTCAGAGGTGAGAGACACATATAAGGCCAAGATTCCAAAGCTGGCATGGTTGGATGCAGAGAAGTGGGTAGCGATTTCATGAGAGACATATGACAATCCTCAAAAATTTCAGCAACAAAGACATGTAGCTAGAGTATGTTTGGAATCTATTAGAGCGTCACATCTTGGGAGTGAGAGGACTACGACACTCTTTGGCATGAGTTTGTAAGAATTTTACATACACTTTAAAATGCAACTGATATGTATATGTTATCTAAATATTTATCTTATGGGGTGAATTGTTTATTTTTCAAGAAGTTTCCATGAAGCGCCCTTCTATAAACCGAGAGGAGAAGTATGGGTACAAGAGTGGACTTGTGGCTCTTTTGACCCAGCTTCAAGAGGAGGGAGGGGCAATTGACTAGGAGGAATTATTATGAGGGTGACATCCTCCATCTATACTTTTTTGTAGTTATGGTCATCCTAATGACCATATCCATTGTGTATAGTCTGATGTTTATGCTTATGGTTTTGCATTGCTTTAACGACGATTATGGTTATGGTATGGGAATCAAGTTATGGTTATGGTTTTGCAATTATGGCATGGCAATCATGTTATGGTTATGGTATGGCAATCGGGTTATGGTTATGGTTTTGCAACTATGTTGTGAATATGGTAGCAGCTTTTGAATCATGTTACATTTACGATTTGAGAATCTTCTTGTCGTTATGGTTACAGTTTTCAAATCATGGTACAATTCTTGCTTGAAAATGTTCATATTGTTATAGTTACAATTTTCAAGTCATATTTTAGTTATGGTTAGAAAATCTCAATGTCATTGTGCGTATGGTTTGGGAGTTGATGTTATGGTTATGCTTTTGGAAACTTGTCATGTTTATGGTCTTGATTTTGTGGTTTTGTTATGCTTACAATTATGCTCATCTGTACGGAATGTATTTCTTGCTCTTTAGAGTCAAAACGTAGGTGGACTGCGGTTGCTTTTGCACTCTTCCTTTGGGTAGAGAGGGTTGGCTCTTGGTGCTGCAGTACATGCAACATCAGTTACCAATCCTCAGACTTTTTTTTACAAGTTTGGCACCGGTTCAGCTGCTAGAATACATATTGAATTCATTATCGGTAGCTACTGTCAAAATCGGCATTGGTACGTGTGCAACAAACAACATCGGAAGATTAATGATATTCCAACGTTTATTTATATGTCTATTTTGACAGTTATAACATCGTGTATTTCGATTAACCATATAATGACGTATATATCAAGACGATACAATGCCAATGTATATACCTATGCTTACACCGGTACTTTTTATTATCAAAACAATATTTTTGTCATCGGTACACGTGTCAATATTCGTGTGACATGTTGTAGTGATTCTATATGACTAGAGTTTCAATACCTGGACAAAAGGAAGAGATGTGTGTCTTGAGGAGAGAGGGACATAGAGAGCTCCAACTAGAGTTCCTAGTGGGAGTTATGAGGCTAAATATGTCCTATCAAGAGAACCTAGAGTTGTGAGAATTCCCTAAGAATGGTTTTCAAAACATGAAAAATGCGACCATCACAAGTAGGAAAGTGTATTGCCAAGAAGTAAAATGGATTGGGAAATCCATATGTGCATGTTCCACTCTTTAAACAAGTTCTGATAGCAAAACAAGTGGTGGATTTCCATACTCAGTACGAGGGGATTTGGGTTGACATGGAACGACACCTTTGACATGGTTCCAACATTTGAACAATAGAGATTTTCCAAACATAAAGCAACTTCTACGTGAATTTTTTAAGGAATGCTCAAAAAGGGGAATAAAGCACACCATTGTGTCCCTAATCTACTCTTTCAAGAAAAAAGAGAACGAGAAAGTGAAGAAAGCTTCACTTTGCTTCAAACAATACATTGAGATGCCCTACACGAGTTGTTGCAAGACGAGAGACTGTCAGTTCTCTTTATAGAGGGCTTAAGTAACGAGACACTCAAGAAGGACCTGCACTTGAAAGCTTGCACCACATTTCAGCAAGTCACTAGAGATCTATCAAATTTTGATCAAATGGTTGAAGAAATGATCAGCTCCAACTATATCAAATTTTGATCAAATGGTTGAAGAAGTGATCAAAAGAATGAACCAAGGCTATCGACAAAACCTACATGTATGAAGTGGTGTGCGATCGAGAGAAAGTGGACCAATCACAAGAAAAATGAGTGTTTTTACAATAGGAAATACGTGAGTGAAAGGCCATATGGATCTTAGGGGATGCAACCTTTGCCACCACCACCGAGATACTAGATAGGCTCAAATAACATATAGATCAAGGGGTAGACAAGCCTCAACCAGTGTTGGGCTTGATTTTTGAGATTCGAGCAATTGTTCGATACATGCAACATGTAAAAACACTCATGATCAGAAAATGTTTCCACCAACTCTTTTTAACAAATAACTAAGCAAGACTTACAAGAGGAAACCTAAGAGTAGTGTATATACCAATGGAGGTTATCATTCTTGGTTAAGTACAGATGATGTTGCAGAGCCATCATATGTTGCACAACCGATGAAGAATCACTATATGATGGATAAAAACACGCACATGTTCATAACAAATCAAAATTATAAACCTAGAGGTTATTCTCCTAGGACAAGAGAGCTAATGAGGTGCCACAAGCATCCCAATTGGAAGGTCCTTTCCATAAATGTGGAGATGATCATTGGTCCACACAAGGGTGAGGGTAAATTGTTTTTTTGGATTTTGTGGTGGGGTTGTGGAATTGATAATGTTCTTCCAAACTATCCAAAAATCCTGATAGCAAGGAGGAAGCAATGATGAACATCATTGGGACTGTGATGTGCGCGAGTGTATTGAAAACTAAGCCAACAATTTTTGTGAGTGTGGTGACTAGAGCTCAAGCTCAATATACTGCAAAAAAATGCACCGATCGAGGACAAACAAAAACTACCATTTCAAACAAAACTTGAGAATGAGTAAGGACTCAAAGAAAATCTTGGAAAGCGAAATGAGGCAAAATAAAATCAAAGAGGCTATATGACGAAACTACCTTAGAAATCGAGCTGCAACAATCCAAAGAGCAACTTAAACATAAAAGAAAAACAAATAGCAAATGCAAGGAACGGTATCATTCAAAATATCTACAAGAGCTTTAGACTTGATAAGGATCTAGAACCTTTAGAAGCACTAGATTGGACGAGTGCATGGGGATGATCAGAGTGGAGATAAGTGGATAGATTCAAAGTGCTTGAATTATGGAGTGTATTGGTCTTTCTAGATTTTCAATTGGAGTCCAAATGGCTAAGGTATGAACAAGTGAAGTTTTGCTAGAGTCTAGTCATGTGCCAATTGTGTCACCTTGGTAAGCGTATTGTCGAAGGTTTTCTTGAGCTCTCCAAGGTTTGCAAAGGTGGTATACCACATATGAAGCTAGCCAAAAGTGATGGTGCATCAAACAGAGCTGTAGTTAACAAGTTATCCAAGTTTGAAATTGGGAGCCTTTTCTACGTGCTGAGATGTGTAGATAAGATGAATGTCGGCCACCAAGAGTCAAGTTTCCATGCAAACATGGAAAAAGGAAACTCAAACAAATGTCTAGAGGAGAGAGAGGGTAATAAAAATGGAAAATTTAACCTTACAAGGGGCCTTTTTTGCTCATTTGTAAGGGCTTTTTTTCTTGATGGGTTAACGGAGAGGCTGTGAAGAGTGTATGGTGTTTTTTTTTTGAAGGAATCAAGCCCCATAGATCCGTTTTTTTTTTTCTATCCCCCCACTCTCCCCTTCTTCTCTTGTTAAAAAACAAGGATCAATCTATGCTAGAGTGGGTGCAATCTAGTGCTTGGCATGATGCATGTGTGTGTGTGTGTGTGTGTGTGTGTGTGTGTGTGTGTGTGTGTGTGTGTGTGTGTGTGTGTGTGTGTGTGTGTGTGTGTGTGTGTGTGTGTGTGTGTGTGTGTGTGAATTCCCCCTCTCCATCTTCTGGTGCCCCCATTGAGGATCATTTGATTGCTCTTGATTGAAGGTGAAAAGAGGGTATGGTGATGGTGGATGTGTGAATTTTGAAGAGCAGGTGCTGTTGAAAAGATGTGGCCCGGTTTTCTAGTTTCCATTGGGGTTCAAGATGCGGAAACATGGCTACAAGATTATGGATTGTTTTTGCTTGAGTAGTCTATGAAGGAGAGGAGCTGGGATCATAGCAAAAGAGGAAGATGAATACGCACACACACTCACACCACCATAGCCACACACACAGGTTGGAGGGGGAGAGACGACAAGTGTATAGCAATACACTTAGAGTTAGTAGCAGTTAGTGATGGGTGGTCGGCCACATGGCCATTAAACCTAACAGTCTCCCACTTGATGGCCAATGTGGGAGACCATAAGAATGGAAGAGAACCACACTCCACTCAATGCCCATAAACTCACGATAGTGCTAAAACTGATGGCTGGAGAGACTTTTAGTGAGTGCATCCACTCTGCTCTCTGAGGTAGGAATCTTCACTAAATCAAGGCTCTTGTTTGCCAGGCATTCACGACCGAAGTGATAGAGCACATCAATGTTTTTTGTTCTAGAATGAAACACTACATTGTTAGCCAAGGCAAAAGCACTCTGAGTGTCACAATGAAGAATTGGTGTACATTGCTCCAATCCAAGATCTTTCACTAGGAAAGCAAGCCAAATAGCTTCTTTGCATGCCTCACTCAATGCAACATACTCTGCCTCTGTGGTAGAAATGAAGTACAATCTTGAAGAACGGATCTACTAGAAATAGCAAAACCAACAAATGTGTAAATCCAACCTGTTGTTGATTTACGACTGTCAACACAGCCTGCATAATCACTGTCTGCAAATCCTTGAATGGATGACTCTCCACGACCATAGCATAAGTATCTATCTGTAGTGCCACTCAAGTATTTGAGAACTGACTTGATAGCATCCCAATGCTTTTTACCAGGATTAGATATAAATCTACTGACAACGCCCACCACATGTACAATGTCAGGTCGTATAGCCACCATGGCATACATGAGACTACCACAAGATGAAGCATAAGGAACCTTAGCCATTGCAACATTTTCCTCAGCAGATTTGGGACAACTTCTTGCTAAGTTTCAAATATGCAGGCAATGGAGTACTCAAAGACTTCCCCTTCTGCATGTTGAAATGATCAAGAACCTTGTGCACATACTTTTTTTGAAAAAGGTACAACAACCTCTTCTTACGGTCACAAGTAATGCGCATACCCAAAATGTGATTGGCTTTACCCAAATCTTTCATGTAAAATTGACTTTTTAGCTTGGTTTCAAGTCAACAATGTCCTTGGAATGACCAACAATAAGCATGTCATCTACATAAAGGATAAGCATAATGAGCTGTCCATTGGGTTGCCTTTTCACGTAAAGACATGGATCCTCATCACTGCGCTTATAGCCTAGGGAACGCATAAATGCATTGAACTTTTGATACCATTGTCTAGATGATTTCTTCAAGCCATAGAGACTTTTCAAAAGCTTACAGAACAAATGCTCCTTGCCCTTTAGCACAAACCCTTCAGGTTGTTGCACATATAAATCTCTTCCTCATGATCACCATGTAAGAAAGCTATAATGACATCCATTTGATCAAGCTCCATATCTTCAGTGGCAATCAAAGCAAGCAACATTCTCATTGTGGTCATCTTGACAACTGGAGAAAAGATTTCCTGGAAATTGATAGCATATTCTTGCTTGAAACCTTTGGCCACTAAAGGAGCTTTGTAATTGTCAATCTTCTTTTTGTAAACCCTTTTACAAGGCAATGCTTTCCTACCTTTTGGCAACAAAACAAGCTCCCATGTTTTGTTCTTTGCAATATTGGACAGCTCCCTCTTCATAGCATGTTCCCAACCTTATCATTGGCTAGCATAGCCTCTTTGTAACAAGAAGGCTCACCACTATCTGTCAGCAAAACAAATTCCACGCCTAGAACAAAATGTTCTAGCAGATGTGAAACTTTTTGAGATCCACGGATGATCAGAACTTGTACTAGCCTGTGTAGTAAGTGGCTCGAGAGCTGTCTAGAGAGGAGGTGATACATCGGAAAACGTCACTTTTTAGAATTCAACCTCTTTCACTGGTTGTATTTGCATCGTAGTATCGTTAAAGAAAACATCACTACTACAGATCACTGATTGACTTTTTGGATCCCATAAACGATAGCCAAATTGACCATCCACATCATAGCCAATGAAGATGCATTTCCTAGACTTAAGATCTAGCTTAGCACGCAACTCCTTGGGTATATGTGCATAAGCTACCCAGCCAAATGTGCAGAGTTTTTCATAAGACAATTTATGTCTTGACCATAACTCTAAAGGTACACAAAACTGTAATGAATCATGTGGTGATCTATTGATCAAGTACAAGACTGTGTATAATGCTTCAGCCCAAAATGATTGCGGTAAATTATCCTGTGATAGCATAGACATAATCCACTCTTGGATGGTTCTATTCATTCATTCTGTAACACCATTTTGTGCAGGGGTATAAGGAGCTGTAAACTCATGCTTAATTCCCCTACTTGAACAAAAGTCTATAAACTCTTTGGAGACATCTTCTCTACTATTGTCTGGGCGCAAAGCTTTCAACTTATGTTCAGACTGAGTTTCAACACTAGATAAGAACTTTTTGAATCAATAAAAGGTCTCATCTTTAGACTTCATGACGTAGACCCAAACATGTCGTGTTGCATTGTCAATGAATGGAACATAATAGGATGCACCATCATGGGATTTAGAAGGCATAGGCCCACATAAATCATTGTGCACAAGCTCTAAGGGTTTTCTTTCTTTGTCAAAAGAATGTGTACGATGTGTTCATGTTTGCTTTCCATATTGATAGTGCTCACAAAAGGGAAAATAAAAAAATGACAAAGATGGTAAGTAGCCCAAATGAGAGAGTGTCTCCATTACCTTTTTTGACATATGTCCTAACCGGCTATGCCACAAAGCAATGGTTGGTAGCTCGGTTATAGAAAGAACATTGTTTTTATCAGATACATAAAGAGGATAAAGTGAACCAGCTTTAGAACCATGAGAAATAATAAGATAACCCTTCACAACATGCCAAGACTACTGATGAAAAGTGACTTTGTAACCCAATTCATCAAGACGTCCAACCAAAATTAGATTGCATGTCAAGGCTGGAACATGATGCACATTATGGATGATAAACTTCACCCCATTTTCCATAACCATGGCAATATCACCTATGCCAACAATGTCACAAGAGTAACTGTCACCAAGTGTAACAGAGCCAATGGTTTCCTCGTATGTAGTAAATCAATTCCTATGAGGTGTGACATGCAACAAAGCACCCGAATCAAGAATCCATGTATGGGATACTTCACCACTAACAAGGAGTTCAACTAGCATAGAACTCTGCAAAGATAGAATTTCTTGTGCATCATAAAAGACATCATATTTTTAGTCAACATATTAATGTCTTGTGCATCACTGTCATCCTGAACTATATTCAGTTCTTCAATTTAAACCGAACTCTTTGGTTTCTCCTCTTTATCATCATGATCTTTGCATTTACATTTTCTCTTCTCTTCGTCACGATTCCAAGCATAAAAATCCCTCTCTATGTGACCAAACTTATCACAATAATGGCATTGAACATTGCAGCAACCACGAGACTTTAATCTACCCTTTGATGCATCTCTATTGCCCTCTTTCTTTGACTCACATTGTGAAGAACGGCCCTTACATTGCTTATCATCCCTTTACACATAATGAACTTCGTCATAATGTGAGCTAGTCATGGTCTTTTGATGCATCTCCTCTGACAAAAGTGCACTAGTAACATCATCATATTTTAGCGTACCATTAGGAGCAGAGTTACTAACAGCTTTGCAAAAGATATCCCAAGAGGGTGGCAACGAACAAAGCAAAAGGATTGATTTCATCTTATCATCAATGGTCATACACTGTGCACAAATCTGGGCAAAAAGAGAATCAAAATCATTGATATGACTGGCAACACTAGCTGACTCCTTCATACGAAGGTTGAAAAGTATTCACATCATGAAAACCTTATTGCTAGATGTATCCTTTTCATAAGTACTGCATAATTTTTTCCATAAAGCATGAGTAGTCTCAAACTCTAACACTGAAAAGTACATCGACTCACCAAGGTGCAGTCTAATCATAGACCTGCATAGCTCATCAAACTCATCCCAGTAAAATTGAGTCTTGTGTATATCTTCAGTTTTAGCCGCATAGACAATAGGAAACTTTTGCTTCTTTTGGACAAGCACATCATGCATTTGGTTCTTCCAAATCTGAAAATTAGTGCCATCAAACTTCTTTATGTCATAAATGTCACGGTCTTTGCTAGTGACATGGTGACAAAACTACCAAAAGATTCTGGGAAAATTTTGGCAGAGTCTCCTTTGTGTTTGGGACTATGTCAACCAAAATACAAGACAAAATGACCAAGTATGTCACTCACAAAGCATAAAAGAGGAAAATGCCTCTGAAAAGCACATTGTATAGAGACCAATTGAGCTGCATAAACTGTCAAACTGACCATAGAACGCCAACTCGGTGCCAAAATCACCTATACCACTCTATACATGTCCTATGGCGAGGCCTTGTAAGGGTGCTCCATCTACTTGTATCACCAAAGGTATCTCCACATTTGAGAATACCCCAGCTCAATGAAAACCTCACTCTATCGATCCTCAACAATGTAGGTTATGCAGCAAAAAGTAAAGCCAAGTCTCAAAAATGGCTATCATTCGGACCAAGGCTCAGAAATGGTCGGGACTGCCATACTAGTCAAAAGGTGGCTCCACAAAAGCGTACAATGGCAGTATCCACAAAGATGTACAAGTCTGTCATGATGCTCAAACTGGTGCCAAAAGCATGTGCATGCAAAGAAATATCCCTCTGGGGAGTCAAACTGCTCTCAAAAGAGCTCAAACACTATCAAAAGTGCCAACATATGCATGTACGCATTAAAAAATGCTCTTATTGGAAGCAAAATATTGCATGCACTGAAACCTGTAGCCTGTGAGTCGATGCTGATGCCGTAGCCGAAGTCAAAGTTGAGGCCAAGAAGCACAAAGGAAGCTAATCAAGACGCTCTATGTTTATGTACATGTACCTGTATCTGTACTAGTAGTCAAAGAAGACAATGCCATCAATCTCCCACTCTATGTGTGTGTAGGAAGCCACTCCAAAAGAGGCTACACACTCCCAAATGAGCCGTGGGCTCTCGTAGATGGAAGAGACTGCAACAATGATACGTGTAATGGCTATGGAAGCTCTGCAGCACAACTTACCAAAAGAAAGCTGAAAAATATAGCTCCTAAATCGTAGCTCGAATGAGGTTTTGATGGCACGAATGGCTCCAAAAGGGGGTTAAAACCTCAGGACACCTACTGGAAATGCTCTCAGAATGCTGAATTTGCCGATACCAAAGTCAGAACCCTGTTTGCACTCTTGAAAGTGCACGCGCACTGCGGAAGCAATTTTGGAAATGAAACAACTCTAATACCATATGAAGGAGAGGAGCCGGGAGCATAGCGAAAGAGGAAGATGAATATACACTCACACTCACACACACACCACCATAGCCAAACACACAGGTTGGAGGGTGAGAGTCGACACACACTATGTGCCCCCTTTCTTTCTTCTCTATCTTATGCACTTAGACGCAATACACACTCTACTTTGTGTTAGTGGCTCACACAAGTGTATAGTTGTACACTTAGGGTTAGTAGCAGTTAGTGATGGGCGGTAGGCCACATGGCCATTAAACCTAATAGTTTATTGAAAGAAGAAGACGTGGTTTGAGTTTTTGTGCTCTTGGTTTGTGGCAAAGCAAAGAGGTAGTAAGATGGGTTACATGATTAAGAGAATTTGAATGGAGGGGCTTTGGAACTGGCCTTTTGGTGCAAATATATACCGGATACACAATTGGATGAAGTAAAGTGGAAGCTAGATAGTGATAGCCGTTTTTCGGATCTCCATAATTGCCATAGTAAGTTACTCCACCCTACCAAATTCACCCAAACGCTATGGTTATCCCTACCATTTCACTATACATAGGTGTGTGTGAGTTAGGGGGCTTTTCCCATATCTTCTTAAAAACCCTCAGCTAGCTAGTCACTGGGCTAGTTGAGCCAAAAAAATAAAAAAATAAAAAATAAAAGTATATTATGGACTCTTTGTGTGTAAATATTTCATTGTATATATGGCCTAGATATGGGGATTTTTTATAATTATTTTGGTATTTTATTTAAATATTTCTACTTAGGTGTGTGTTTTATTAAACCTATGTACACCTTCTTTCATCCTCTTACACCATAATTATATTTTTTGCCAATATGTACATACTCTAACCTCATATTTTTCCTTTATACAAATCACTCCCACATTTTCACCCTCACCCTCGTGAAAACAAAAAATTGATTTCTACTCATTAGTCACGTTTATTATATTAATTACTTGCATACCTTTTCCTCTTTCACCCAAAATAATTCAAAGAGAGACCATATCATATGATTCCAATATCTTTCCATATCCATAACTCCTCCATATTTTTATTATTATTTTTACTCATTATTCTAACACCATGTGCTCATTGAGCTAAAGTCCATGAATAGTCCATACACTAGTCCCACAATGTATATATTTCTTTATTCACCAATAATCCTCCTCCATGCATGGGTCAAGGGCAACTTGGATGCTTTGTATTATGATATGACAAAGGAGGGGCTCACTCTTGGATGCATTGTACAAATTCAACAAAGGAGGGGGCCACTGAAGACTTTTTGTAAAGAAAAAACAGGTCTTTTGGTGGGATTTTTAATATCCATCTCCACTCCGAATTTGGAGCGGTGGTCAAAGGCGAAAATGTAGCCCACGCTCTGAATAATCACCTCAAATGTTTTCATGATTTTTGGAGCTACCAGCGGTGAGATATGATTTTTTGAGTGGACCCCAGTCTGCCCACTTTTCTCACAAGTAGCCCATAGTCTTCTCTCACCTCTTTCCACACTTCTACACACACACACACACACACACACACATTCCTCTCAATCCCTCACTCAAACCTGCACCTTCAATGGTTTCTCTCACCTTCTTCACCATTAACCTCCCCACTTACTTCCATAGCTCTCATATGAGCTCTCCATGTACATACACCATCTCTATGCCTCTCTCTATTACTTCCAAAGTACAATTCCATCTTACCCCTTATATATATACATAAATTCAGCATGTGTACCATGCTTAACCTCTGCAAATCAAGAGATCTCATCAACGGAATTACCATTTTCATCACGATAATCAACCTTGGCGGCGGTGGCGTAAAGAAGGGAAGACGAAGAAAAAGATCGATAGTCATTTTGAGAACCTACACAAGTAAGTCCAAAACTTCTTCAAGCTTCACCATCACAAGGATTTTCTCACTTCATTCAACCATCCACCTCATTCTACCCATTGTAAATGTAACATTAACTTTCTAGTGATTACTAACGACTAACATACTAACACAAAATAGCATTGACCTAACCATAAAAGACACTTCCCCTCAAGACATGTGTATAGTAACTCTCTCTCTCTCTGTCTCTCTCTCTCTCTCTCTCTCCTTACTTACTTTCACCTTATCTACCATCAATAATGCTCTCTTTTGAGCCCACACCCATGACTCAAGCAGACAAAGAAGGCCCGCAATGTTTTGATATTCAAAAAAATCATAATCCTGATTTGTTAGCTTGTAAATTAGGATTTCCAATAATCTTTATGAGGGGTCTTCAACCTATAAATAGGCCCCTCTCCTTCTTGTAAAACAACCTCCAACATCTCACATAGCACCCCAACACTCTATGTGTGAGGAAAGACTTAGGTGTAGCAACCACTTGTGAGATTCACTCTTGGCGTGAGAGAAGCCTTCAAGCTACACATTGCAAGTGAGAGAGCGTGAGTTCCTCAAATCTCAAAACCATTATTGTATATGCTCCTTCATCATCAATAAATTGAGGTTTAGTGCATCAAAGGTGTGATTCGACGTTCAAATCTTCGTCCTTCCATTTGTGCAATACGGTTTGGTGAATTCAAGGTGACTTGTGTATTTGAGTTTTTATCGGTTGATCTTGATTTTGGAAAGTGTTTTAGTGTGTTTTTCATTGCCAGTTTTGTGTCCATTGTAAGAGGGTATTGTGGTGAGAGGTCTCCCACACCCTAAGACAGTGTGTGTGTGTTTTGGCAATGTTTAGCAATCACTAAGCATTGAGTGAGTTTTGTACAAGTTCTACGATAGCATCATAACGAACCATCTCCATTTGCAAGTCACAAATAAGGTATTATGCAAGATCCATTCCTCTCTCTCTTCCCTTTTCTCTAGCTCTCTCTGGTCCATTTTGTGTGTGTCTTGGTGTGAGGTTGCTTGTGTGTGTTGTGTGGTGCATCTTCTTGGTTGTGCCAAAATCTCTCTTGCGTCCTAGTTCGCATACCATAACTAGGTGGTGCCCCTATCTTGTTTGGGTTTGGCTGTGGGTTTGTTGTTGTGTTGTGCTTGTGGTTTCCCCAGCCCCAATTGAGCAGCACGGGAGCCTTGAGGGGTGTTTAGAGGTCGCCTCTCTTGTTGCCCGCCCCGGACCGCCTCAATTTTGGTGCCCCCACTGAGGAGCGATTGTGTACTTATTGTTGTTGTATTGCATGAATGCTTAAATTTCAGCATAATCAAGTAGATTATATGAATCATGGAAACATGTATGACCGATTTTAATTTCAAGGAAACAAAAATTGATCTAGAATATGGTTCGGATTATGCATAACATAAGAAAGGAAAAAAACATTTTCACATAAGAATCTAGAATTCATGCTGAAAGACCTTTCAAAACTTTGTGTAGTTAGTTGATGATTGTTTGGAAGTAATCTTTGTGTGGTTCTAGCATTGAGAGACTATGAAACGCTATACCTTTGATGATATCCCAATCTTCTTCGGAAATCCAGAAGAAGATGTTGATGATTTTCTTGCTGATTTTAGAATGGTTTGTCATATCCTTGGTAAAAGGGATGACATTGAAAAAGGGGATTTTCTATTGCTATGCCTTAGAGGCAACGCTGAGCAATGGTTTTGGAGTATGTCTTCTCAGATTGAAGATGGATATACCCAAATTTCCAAAGCTTTGAAGCCATTCTCTAAAGTTCCAACAATGGAGAAAGCATGGGCTTCACTACGAAGACTTCAACAACATGGTGAAGACTACTATGCTTATGAGGATATTTTTTCTCGTCAATGGGAAGGATGTGGATTTAGTTCTACATTTCCAGATTATGTAAAAATGGATCAATTTATTTCGGGTTTTTCTCCTTTCCTAAAGACTAAGGTTACTTGTAGTGGACCCTCTACCTTTGAAGAAGCGGTCACTATTGCCCAAAGGAAGTTTCACAAGTACTTCTACATCAAAAATGGTTTCCATCATGCTAGAAGAACCAACCATCATGAAAGTGTTTCTATCAAGGAGTCATCTCCTTTGCCATACTTGTCTCCTTCTACTCCGACAAATGTTGAAGAAGTTACTTACATGCTAGCTGATTATTCAAGTGCTAAAGTGTGTGGCCAAGATTCAAATGTGGAATCTCTTTCTTCTACCTTTGTCACAAGCATGCGAAAATCGACACAAGATATCTCAAATGGCATTGATGATTCAATAATGGATATATCCAACCCTTTGGTGGAGGATCAATTTCTAGTCCGAGCAGACGAAACTTTTGTGCAACATGACTCTATGGAGAATGAAGACCTTGAAGGTAACCTTGATCTTATGGAATGTTCTGAGAGTGTATCTTGTCTAAAAGAAGAGAGTGAAGAAGAAGATGAAATCATAGGTGAAGAGATCATAGACCACATTGATCATAAAGAGATGATTGTGTACATGGAAAGCCAACTCCAAAACAAAGTAGAAGAGTGTGAGTTGAATCCATGTGAGGATAATCTTGAAGAAGTGTTTGAGGATGTTGAAAAGCATTGGTATGACCCATGTATGTTAAGCATGGAGGAACCTATCATGCAAGAAGCCAAAGTTTTCACAAAATCAAACAGTAATCCATCAACCTTTGAGGTGGTACAAAGTGAGGAGTTACAACCTTGCCAAAGGGGGGGCTTAGAAGGGGATGAAGAACAAGGGAGAGTAGTAAAAAATAAAATCATAAAAGGAAACTGTCAGAAGGGTATCATTCTCTCCAATGGTGTTTTAGTGGGTGGCTCTTCATTCATGGGACAATCTCTTAGCAAGAAAATTCAAACTTTGGAAGCCCCAATCATCTTCACATTGGGTTTCACCTCTTCAAAGTCAACTTCTCCTCTCTTCACATATACCTTTCATCGAGGGCACCATACCTTCTTAAGTGGAGGAGGACATGAATACTTGGTGATGAACGGATGTTTCCAAACCTTCTTCATTTGGTTCTTTGGTGTATGGAGGTCGCACATTGTGATGCTTCTGGTCTTCATCATAGATGAAAAACTTTTTGATTGCTACATGTGGATATTTCATCAATCAGTACCAAAATCTATTCTCTTCCAATGTGTTGGAAGCAATAGAAACCTTCGTCTATTATCTACTTATGTGGTAAACTATTTGCAATACCTTCCAATAGCAGCTGGAAGCATGGATCAAGCTTTCCTAAATCATGAAGGCCATATAATTTTTGACTTGGTGAGCCTACCCAGGTTGAATAAATTTTATGAGCTACAGTTCAGGAATTCGCTCATACAAGCTCTGAAGATCGTAGCAGATACATCAACTTTACACAGGAGGAAGAGCAACCAATCTTTTATATCACATTCATAGTGATAGATGCAATGATGGACAACAGTAAAATCTACAAGTTTCTTCAACCGAAATCAGTAAGTGATTCCATACCATACATCTCGCTTTGGGAAAGATATTTCAAGATCTTTGATCCTGGGGGGTGCTTATGGAAACTTTCTCAATGGAGGAGGTTTACTCCGTCACTTCATTTCATCTTGCTATTGGCTCGGAGAACCTTCCATATCACACAAGGTTTTTTAATCATACAACAAAGGTTCTTCAAAGATAAGAGCAGACAAAGACAGACGTTACATAATATACATGTTGTATGATCAGATAAATGGTACATGAATGTACCATTATCTAAGGGGGGGGCTAATGATAGCCGTTTTTCGGATCTCCATAATTGCCATAGTAAGTTACTCCACCCTACCAAATTCACCCAAACGCTATGGTTATCCCTACCATTTCACTATACATAGGCGTGTGTGAGTTAGGGGGCTTTTCCCATATCTTCTTAAAAACCCTCAGCTAGCTAGTCACTGGGCTAGTTGAGCCAAAAAAATAAAAAAATAAAAAATAAAAGTATATTATGGACTCTTTGTGTGTAAATATTTCATTGTATATATGGCCTAGATATGGGGATTTTTTATAATTATTTTGGTATTTTATTTAAATATTTCTACTTAGGTGTGTGTTTTATTAAACCTATGTACACCTTCTTTCATCCTCTTACACCATAATTATATTTTTTGCCAATATGTACATACTCTAACCTCATATTTTTCCTTTATACAAATCACTCCCACATTTTCACCCTCACCCTCGTGAAAACAAAAAATTGATTTCTACTCATTGGTCACGTTTATTATATTAATTACTTGCATACCTTTTCCTCTTTCACCCAAAATAATTCAAAGAGAGACCATATCATATGATTCCAATATCTTTCCATATCCATAACTCCTCCATATCTTTATTATTATTTTTACTCATTATTCTAACACCATGTGCTCATTGAGCTAAAGTCCATGAATAGTCCATACACTAGTCCCACCATGTATATATTTCTTTATTCACCAATAATCCTCCTCCATGCATGGGTCAAGGGCAACTTGGATGCTTTGTATTATGATATGACAAAGGAGGGGCTCACTCTTGGATGCATTGTACAAATTCAACAAAGGAGGGGGCCACTGAAGACTTTTTGTAAAGAAAAAACAGGTCTTTTGGTGGGATTTTTAATATCCATCTCCACTCCGAATTTGGAGCGGTGGTCAAAGGCGAAAATGTAGCCCACGCTCTGAATAATCACCTCAAATGTTTTCATGATTTTTGGAGCTACCAGCGGTGAGATATGATTTTTTGAGTGGACCCTAGTCTGCCCACTTTTCTCACAAGTAGCCCATAGTCTTCTCTCACCTCTTTCCACACTTCTACACACACACACACACACACACACATTCCTCTCAATCCCTCACTCAAACCTGCACCTTCAATGGTTTCTCTCACCTTCTTCACCATTAACCTCCCCACTTACTTCCATAGCTCTCATATGAGCTCTCCATGTACATACACCATCTCTATGCCTCTCTCTATTACTTCCAAAGTACAATTCCATCTTACCCCTTATATATATACATAAATTCAACATGTGTACCATGCTTAACCTCTGCAAATGAAGAGATCTCATCAACGGAATTACCATTTTCATCATGATAATCAACCTTGGCGGCGGTGGCGTAAAGAAGGGAAGACGAAGAAAAAGATCGATAGTCATTTTGAGAACCTACACAAGTAAGTCCAAAACTTCTTCAAGCTTCACCATCACAAGGATTTTCTCACTTCATTCAACCATCCACCTCATTCTACCCATTGTAAATGTAACATTAACTTTTTAGTGATTACTAACGACTAACATACTAACACAAAATAGCATTGACCTAACCATAAAAGACACTTCACCTCAAGACATGTGTATAGTAACTCTCTCTCTCTCTCTCTCTCTCTCTCTCTCTCTCTGTCTCTCTCTCCTTACTTACTTTCACCTTATCTACCATCAATAATGCTCTCTTTTGAGCCCACACCCATGACTCAAGCAGACAAAGAAGGCCCACAATGTTTTGATATTCAAAAAAATCATAATCCTAATTTGTTAGCTTGTAAATTAGGATTTCCAATAATCTTTATGAGGGGTCTTCAACCTATAAATAGGCCCCTCTCCTTCTTGTAAAACAACCTCCAACATCTCACATAGCACCCCAACACTCTATGCGTGAGGAGAGACTTAGGTGTAGCAACCACTTGTGAGATTCACTCTTGGTGTGAGAGAAGCCTTCAAGCTACACATTGCAAGTGAGAGAGCGTGAGTTCCTCAAATCTCAAAACCATTATTGTATATGCTCCTTCATCATCAATAAATTGAGGTTTGGTGCATCAAAGGTGTGATTCGACGTTCAAATCTTCGTCCTTCCATTTGTGCAATACGGTTTGGTGAATTCAAGGTGACTTGTGTATTTGAGTTTTTATCGGTTGATCTTGATTTTGGAAAGTGTTTTAGTGTGTTTTTCATTGCCAGCTTTGTGTCCATTGTAAGAGGGTATTGTGGTGAGAGGTCTCCCACACCCTAAGACAGTGTGTGTGTGTTTTGGCAATGTTTAGCAATCACTAAGCATTGAGTGAGTTTTGTACAAGTTCTACGATAGCATCATAACGAACCATCTCCATTTGCAAGTCACAAATAAGGTATTACGCAAGATCCATTCCTCTCTCTCTTCCCTTTGCTCTAGCTCTCTCTGGTCCATTTTGTGTGTGTCTTGGTGTGAGGTTGCTTGTGTTTGTTGTGTGGTGCATCTTCTTGGTTGTGCCAAAATCTCTCTTGCGTCCTAGTTCGCATACCATAACTAGGTGGTGCCCCTATCTTGTTTGGGTTTGGCTGTGGGTTTGTTGTTGTGTTGTGCTTGTGGTTGCCCCAGCCCCAATTGAGCAGCACGGGAGCCTTGAGGGGTGTTTAGAGGTCGCCTCTCTTGTTGCCCGCCCCGGACCGCCTCAATAGTTTGAAGAAAAACTTGGAGGGCAATTTTTGAGAATTTGAGTGGAGGTGCTAGGCTCTTTGGGGATAGCTTATCAAGGTAACTTCTATAAAACAAAAGCTAAATTTTTAAAGTTGAGAAAGTTTATGGATTACTTGCATGAGGATGCTTGAGATAAGGTAGAAGTGGATGGACCTGTGTCCTATGGAGAAGCGGTGTCTTTTGCAAGTGGCCAAAAAAGAAAAGATCTTGAAGAAGCATCAAGCGAAACTGGGTTTGTCAAATCCTATGGTTCCAAAGACAATTAATGCGCTGGAAAGAAAGGCAAGTCCAATTGCAAGAGATTCTACCAGTGTGTGAAGAGCCTAGGGTTTTTTGGTTATAGAGCGATGGGGTTGTTTCAATGCCCAAGATGCCGGTTGGAGAGGTTCCAACTGTTGAAGAGGTTCCAGTGGCTCCAAGTTAGGTGGAAGATGTGTTGGCGGGCTTAGGTATGGTTGGTCAAGCTCCTTTGGTTTGTGTTAGAGATCAGAAAGTGAGGTTTACAGATGATGTTGAAGCGGTAGAGATAGATGAAATTCCAAATCTTAAGATAGATGAGGAGGATGAATCTAGCTATAGTAGCTATCTTGATGCGGATACAACCTGGGAGAAATATTATTTCTACATGAGGTATGAAGAGTATGATCTCATGAATGTGGGTAAAGATATTGTAAATTTGTGTAAGGAGTAGGGGGCTGTGCAAGCTGTTGTGTAGAATATAGATCAAGAAGAGTAATCCAAGCCTACAAACGAATTCACTTGCTTGGCTAGATGAGAATTTAATCAAAACTGCTATTGTCATGTTGGTGGAGCTAAATTGGAACTACATTTGATTTTATCCTTATTCTGTCCTGACATAGCTTTAGACCCAACCTCTTCATATCCAAGTAATCCCATGCAAACCCATCCATAAATTCTTGTAACAAAGAAATAAGCTATTGCTAAAACCTCTTATCGAATGATGTGCTCAACTTCATTGATTTTTCTTGTAGTTTCTCACCCAGATTCACCATCTAAAGAACTTCTTTTGACACCCAAACAATCCTACTGAAGCTTCTTTGAAATTTTTTCCCTGTAGAAGGACCTCACTTGGAAATGACTTCTTCCCTATGCATTTCAACATTTGCAGCCTAGTCCTGTTTTTTCTAGAAAGTGACTCTTGCAACAACAATGTGCATAATGAATCAAACTTAACAACTTTAGGATTTCCTTGGGTCATAAGTCTCCAAGTACTAGAAAAAGTCCGGTAAGAATATGGTAAGGCATCAAGAACACTCTGCACTAGGGAACTCTCTGAAATGACTTCACCTGCAGAAATGAGTTGCTCATTGATATCCTTGACACTAGCAAGGAATGTTTCCATATCATCTTCCTCGTGCATAATCTTTGACTCCAACTCTTTACACAGCAAAGCAATTTTAGCCTCATTGCGACTCGCATAAAGACCAGCCAAAATATCCCAAGCCTATTTTGCAGATTTTGATGAACGGATGTGAAGAACAATGGTGCGCTTCACAGACAACGAAATCAATGCATGAGCCTGCGCATCCTTTACATCCCAACGAGCTTGTTCTGCCGTAGGCAAAACAAATCTAATAGCTGCAATCCTTGCAGCAAGACCTGCAGCATCCTCAACAGCGCTTGCATCCTCAGAACCAGGACGTACATCAATGCCCTGCACAATATTCCGGACTCCCTTTGACACAAGAACGTGTTGCATCATATTAGCCCATATAGGGTAATTGTCCCCATCCAACCTGTCCTCAGCAGCAAACATCTTGAACACATATGTGTTGTTGTTGTCAGCCATGGTAAATGCTGCATTTGATGTGAAAACTGCCCAAAAATAGGAGAAACGGAGCGAGAACAACACGTGCTATATAGCACAAACCGTAGAATAATGTAAGGCACCTGTTATGCAGAAAACGCCACTGACAGAACTTCTGCACAAAATGACGAAATTGCCTGCGCAGACCTGTCTATAGTGGAAATGGAGGCCGAAATGAGCCTGAATCAAAAACCTGAGCAGACTAAGCTCTACGAGCTCTCCCGAAATTTTTGTCAACCTGCAAACGCTTGCCAAAGCTCACTAAAATCGGAGAAAGTGAGCAGGCGTGTGCTAGAGCACAAAGGAGGGGGTGAGCCTTGCAAGTAGGGTATGAGAGAGAAACACACACACACACACACACACACACAAGCCTCCTTTACACAAAGGGAATGAGGGACACATGTCATCTCCCTGGCCCAGATGCCCACAAGGTGTACTCAAATCCTATGGGATGGCCATGTAGGTGGACCAATGAGAATTAGGCTAGAGTAAATCTAGTTTAATTAATTTTAAAACACTTAATAAAAGAACCAATAATAATTAATCTCTCTAGAATTCTATTGGACATTCTCCCAAGGGGTCCAATGAGCATTGAGCAGCCCAATGGCTTGCCTGATTCCTATTGGCCAGGAGACAAAGGGGTCCAATGAAAGTTTAGTTGCATTATTTAATTACTCAAAGCTCTCACAAAAGGGAAAAGGGGGACACATGTCATAAGGCTATCACTTATGCTCCTTAAATCCTATTGGCTAAGCCTGGAGAGGTCCAATGGGGTGGTAGCATGAGAAAATAGCAAGAGGGGTCGACCAAGAGAGAGAGGGGGATGATTTTCTAAAGGCATTATTGCATACACACTCACACTAACTCATGTGTGAAGCAAGAAGACTCTCTCTGTCTCCTTCTGAAGCTTTAATGGAAAGCTTATCACCTACTCCAAGCTTGTGAGAAGGGAGGCCTACACCAAGAACTCTTGGCTTTGTGATGCAAATCCAACCAAGAGCCAAGCTTCAATGCATTCTCATCCCGGGGCGGTCACTTTTTAGAATGTGTATGCTATCACATGAGTTAACCGGAGAGGATTATTAAAAGATCAAAATGTATCAAAATGTATACATACAGAGGGGGGTGGGGGTTTTTTAAATAGGCACGTAGTGTAAATATAGTATGTATATTGAAGTATTATTAATAACCTCTTAAACGCACGTGATATAGGAAGCTTTTGATAAGTGACCGCCCCGGGATTCTCATCTCCTCTACCATGCTAATTACTAAGCCTCGGGGGATTCACCATGGAAAACTTATCGCACCACGTAAGTGCACGGGAGGGGTTTTTTTTTACAAGTTACATAAGAGTATAAGTTAGGGGGCAGACCCCCAATAATTTATCTCCCAAGCTGAAAAATAAGGGAGGGGGTATCCTATTTATTGGGCAGAGGGGGGGGGGACCTGACCTGGGTTGAATGCTTGTAATGATTGGTCACCGATGTGCACTAGAACTCGGATGAATTTAGGAAAAGTTTTTTATCAAGTCACAAATCTAGTTTTGCATCAAGCCGGTCATAGATAAGGGCTCATTTGGAGCAGGTCAAGGGTTGATTTACACCTTTGGATGGGTCAGAGTAGCCAGAGTGCACGCTGATTGGACACATAGTTTGAAAGTCAAACTAAGACACATTGAGGGTACATCTAGTTATCAATAGAAGTTGTTCCTTAGTACATTACTAGTCACTATGCTATAACTCTTTCACAATTTTACTCCATTAGATCATGTGAAACCTAAATTTTATATGTAAGATAGGGATATGATAGTTTTCTTCATTGATTGTCGTATAAGCGTATAAAGGCGGGTCATATTCTGTAATATGGGTCATAATAGGGGTTTTATCAAAGTTGTCCGCTCGCAGGTGGCGTCCCATTTTGTATTCAGAGTGAATCCCCCGGGTACTAAGCTAAGCTATGCTAATATGAGTGATTATGTGAGGAGATGTACATTTTTCTTGTAAGACTACTCCTTCTTCCTCTCAATCTACTCTCATACCCTGCTAGCTCTCACCATCTTCGAAGGTGTGTGAGATCTTGGGTCTGAGACTGTGAGGGAATTGATGTTGTGTTTTATAAGTGTTTTTCTTAGTACTTGAATCTTCCATCTTCATTGCACTCGCTAATATTGAAGGAGCATAGAAAATTGTATTGTAAAATGTCTCCCTTGATGGGAGACCATAATACAAAGCCTTTTGGAGGGGGGACCGGCTCCATGTAAATCCGGTCCTCAACTGTTGTCAATAGCTTAATTTCTCTCTCTTTTGAAGTATTGTTCATGCTATCTAACTAGGTGTTATGCTTTTTGTTGCTCTCTCCACCCAAGCACTCTTGTTGTTCTCATTAGGAATCTATTCTAATGAAATGCTCACTATGTTCATGATATTTTCCACTACACACAAGTTACTAGGCCATTAAATGTTACATTGGTATCAGAGCACAAGGTTTCTCTTTTCTTGCTCAAAAAGGGAGGTCCTCAAGCTAGCTATAAATGGTTGGTACTATTAATTGCATTTGAGTAAGTAGAAAAATAGGGATTTTTCAGCCTTGTAGTGTTCCTGCGTTTGTGCAGATAACGGGGCATCACCGTCGAGAGCTATGTCTTAATAGTGGAGTCCTGTGGGGCTTGCCTTTGGCTTAACCACTATTGAGCTATTAGAAGTTTGACAGGAGCCGGTGCTGTTTTGGTGTTGAACGACCCTCTCTTCTATTCCTTGCAATTCAAGCCACGGGTACGGTAGCTTGAGTGCTTTTTCGAAAGGGGTAAAGAGGAGTAGCAACTAGGGCTTGAAGTGCCAAAGTATACCTAGAACTTTTACACCTAAAAAATTGTTAGAATGGCTAACAATAGTAAAGAGAGTGAAATTAATGTTGATAACTTTGATTTTGCTAATGAGCAGGCTACTAATGATGCCCCTATGCTTGTTAACTACCTTGTTTCTAGGCTTCAACAAGCCATGGACAATCCATCCCTCCAAAGTGAAGTGCAATGAAAGCTTCGTGCTCATGGGATTCTCCAAGCTCCCCACCATGACGAAAGAGTACCTAGGAAGCCTCCTTGCGAGACTCCCAAAAGAGGCCTCTCTCCGATTCGGGAACAAGAAGAGGATCCATACGAAGGGCTCAAAAATTTGCTTCTTGATGATGCATCTCCTTCCCAAAGAAGAATTCAAGAGCC
Source organism: Adiantum capillus-veneris (assembly GCF_014529385.1). Classification (NCBI taxonomy): domain Eukaryota; kingdom Viridiplantae; phylum Streptophyta; class Polypodiopsida; order Polypodiales; family Pteridaceae; genus Adiantum; species Adiantum capillus-veneris. Next base: position 113,737,261 of record NC_140949.1, on the reverse strand, counting down.
CCCACCGAAGGAACAAGAAAGAAGTGAGTCTCCTGCCACATCGGCGGGGATGGCTCCACAAAGACGGTGGGCTAAACGCTCTCCATCACCTCCAAAACGGAGAAGACTATCGCACACTTCTCCACACCATAATTCAAAGAGGGATGACAAAAATCAAGAGAAGAAAAAGGCAAGAAAGAGGACAGCCTCTTCTCCATCTTCTTCATCCTCTTCCTCTTATGAAAGCGATGGTGCAAACAAAGAAGATCAAGGCAAGAAAAAGGCGAGAAAGAGGTCACCCTCTTCTCCATCTTCCTCAAATTCTTCATCCTCTGAAGAAAGCGATGGTGCAACTTTTGAACCATCGAAAAGAAGAGGCCATAGGAAATCCTATGCCGCATGGAAGAGGTCATCCAAGCTCAAAAAGTTCAAAGAGGGAGGGAAGAGCATCTCTTTCCTTACCTACAATGGTTCTACTCACAATTTCATATCCACAGAGTTGGCCACCAAGCTAGGCATACAAGCTTACGAGATGGGAGATGTCCTAGCCACAGATGGTGCTTCCAAGGGGCAAGAAGTTTCAATCACTCCCTTAATTGGGAAATTGAGGCTCCATGTCCAACACGATGTGAACAAAGAGGACTTCTTTATCTCTCCTCTCAAGCATGAGGATGTAATCCTAGGGGCACCATGGTTTGATCGCATGGCTGCCAATGTTAAATTCCCTGAAAGGAGAATCTATTTTAGGTTCAGGGGAAAAGATATGTACATAGATGCTAAGGAAATGGCTAACACCATACCCATTGTACATACACAAGCTTTTAACATGTCAATAAATAGCTCTATTTCCGTGTGCGTGATTTTTGTCAAAGATTTTCAAAATGAACTTAATGATTTAGCAAAAGAAAATATAAACAACCACAAGGAATTAGAGTTATCTAATTTTCTCAAGGGGTTTCAAGATGTCGTTATTGACGACATCCCTTGTGAACTACCTCCTAAACAAGGCAATGATGACCATGCAATTGAACTTCTTATAGGAATTTCACCGCCTAATAAACCTCCTTATAGATTTTCTCAAGCTCAACAAGAGGAGATTATGCGGCAAGTGCATGAGTTAGTTGAGAAGGGCATGGTTAGGCCTAGCTCACCTCCATTTTGCTCACCTGTGCTACTAGTGAAAAAGAAAGACGGCACATATCTTATGTGTGTCTACTATAGAGCACTAAATAGGATCACTATCAAGAATAGGTTTCCTGTTCCATGGGTAGAAGACCTATTTGATAAGCTACAAGGGTCCACCTACTTCAGTAGGAATGACCTAAAAAGTGTCTATCATCAAATACCGATAGTTGATCAAGATATTGTAAAGACCACATTTCACACTACGTTTGGTCTTTATGAATATATTGTCATGCCTTTTGGCTTGACCAATGCACCAACCACAATCAACCGCTTGATGGAAAAGCTATTCAGGCCTCACCAAACCTTTACTAGAGTGTTCTTTGATGATATTATCATCTACTCTAATTCACTAGATGGACTGTCATAATAAACAATATCTAATTCTCCTAAATGATTTTCTCATATTAAACTGATCATTTAATGTGGGGAAGTGCCAAGGGAGAAAAAGCTAGAATATTGGTTAAGTTAGCAGACCGGCCACAGTAGGGATCCAAAGGAGGGAAAATAGGGATCCAAAGGGGGGGCCATCTGCAAAAGAGCCATGTGAAACAATGGGCCAAAAAGACCCTAAGGTTCAGCCCATTAAGACTTCCAAAATGCTAAGGTTCCAAAATTCAAAGGTTGTGTCCAAAGGTTAACCCTAGGGAAAATTGGATGCTTAGTGTGTACTCAAAAAGTCTTTGCATATCCCTACATGGGAGGGAGCGAGCCCCAAAGCTAGGGGATGAGAGAGAAAGCCACACACACACACACAGGCTCCCTTTACACAAAGGGAATGAGGGACACATGTCAGCTCCCTAGGCCAGATGCCCACAAGGTGTGCCCAATTCCTATTGGAAGACCCTTGAAGTGGACCAATGAGAATTAAGCTAGAGTAAATCTAGTTTAATTAATTTAAAAACATTTAATAAAAGAAACCAATAAGAATTAAGTGTCCTAGAAGACTATTGGGCAGTCTCCCAAGGGGTCCAATGAGCATTCAGGAGCCCCATGGCTCGCCTGATTCCTATTGGCCAGGAGGCAAAGGGGTCCAATGAGAGTTTAGTTTAATTATTTAATTACCTAAAGCTCTCACAAAAGGGGAAAGGGGGACACATGTCAGAAGGCTATCACTTATGCTGCTAAATTCCTATTGGCTTGACCTGGGGAGGTCCAATGAGGCAAAAGCCAGACTTACTTAGCAGCTAGGGCTCGCCCAAGAGAGGGGGGGGGCTGATTTTTGCTTGGCATTGACACACACACTCTCACACTTGACCATGTGTGAAGGGAAAATACTCTATCTCCTCCCAAGCTTTAATGGAGAGCTCATCACCTACTCCAAGCTTGTGAGATAGAAGCCTACATCAACACTCTCTTGGCATGTGGATGCAAATCCAACCAAGAGCCAAGCTTCAATGCATGCTCATCTTCTCTACCAAGCTAATTACTAAGCTAAGCTATGCTAATATGAGTGATTATGTGAGGAGATGTACTTCTTTCTCGTAAGATACTTCTTTTTCCTCTCAATCTACTCTCATACCCTGCTAGCTCTCACCATCTTCGAAGGTGTGTGAGGTCTTGGGTCTGAGAACGGGGATAATTCAAGTTGTGTTTGATTAAGTGTTTTGCTTGGTGTATGAAGCTTCCATCTTCATTGCACTAGCTAGTCTTGAAGGAACACAAAGAATTGTATTGTACAATGTCTCTCTTGATGGGAGAAACCATAATACAAAGCCTTTTGGAGGGGGGACCGGCTCCATGCAAATCCGGTCCTCAACTGTTGTCAATAGCTTAATTGCTCTCTCTTTTGAAAGTATTGTCGATGCTATCTAACTAGGTGTTATGCTTTTTGTTGCTCTCTCCACCCAAGCACTCTTGTAATTCTCATTAGGAATCAACTCTAATGAAATGCCCACTATGTTCATGCTAAATTCCGCTACACAAAAGATTTTTAGGCCATTAAATGTTACATTGGTATCAGAGCTCAAGGTTTCTCTTTTCTTGCTCAAGAAGGGAGGTCCTCAAGCTAGCTACAAATGGTTGGTATTATTAATTGCCTGTGAGTAAGTAGAATAGGGATTTTTCAACCTTGCAGTGCGCCTGCCTTTGTGCAGTTAACAGGGCATCACCGTCGAGAGCTATGGTCTTAATAGTGGAGTCCTACGGGGCTTGCCTACGGCTTAACCACTATTGAGCTATTAGAAGCTTGACAGGAGCCGGTGCTGTTTTTGTGTCGAAAGACCCTCTCTTCTATTCCTTGCAATTAATGGTATTCGAGCCGCAGGTACAGTAGCTTGAGTGCTTTTTCTAAAGGGGTAAAGAGGAGTAGCAACTAGGGCTTGAAGTGCCAAAGTACACCTAAAAAGTTTACACCAAAAAGTTGTTAGAATGGCTGACAATATTAAAGAGAGTGAAATTAATGTTGATAACTTTGATTTTGCTCATGAGCAAGCTACTAATGATGCTTCAATGCTTGTTAATTATCTTGTTTCTAGGCTTCAACAAGCCATGGGCAATCCATCTCTCCAAAGTGAAGTGCAACGGCAGCTCCGTGCTCACGGGATTCTCCAAGCTCATCACCATGACGAGAGAACACCTAGGAAGCCTCCTTGTGAGACTACCAAAAGAGGTCTCTCTCCGATTCGGGAAGAAGAAGAGAATCCATATGAAGGGCTCAAGAACTTACTTCTTGATGATGCATCTCCTTCCCAAAGGAGAACCCAAGAGCCTCCACCGAAGGAACGAGAAAGAAGCGAGTCTCCCGCCACCTCGGCGGAGATGGCTCCACGAAGACGGCGGGCTAAACGCTCTCCATCACCACCAAAGCGGAGAAGACCATCACACTCTTCTCCACGCCATAATTCAAAGAGGGATGATAAAAAGCAAGAGAAGAAAAAGGCGAGAAAGAGGACACTCTCTTCTCCATCTTCTTCATCCTCTTCCTCTTATGAAAGCTATGGTGAAGACGACAAAGATCAAGACAAGAAAAAGGCGAGAAAGAGGTCACCCTCTTCTCCACCTTCTTCAAATTCTTCATCTTCTGAAGAAAGTGATGGTGCAACTTTTGAACCATCAAAAAGAAGAGGCCATAGAAAATCCTATGCCGCATGGAAGAGGTCGTCCAAGCTAAAGAAATTCAAAGAGGGAGGGAAGAGCATCTCTTTCCTTACCTATGATGGCACCTTCGGTGCTACAGACAAAGTTTTGGCCTTTATCCAGCAATTCGATGCGGCGTTTGGAGATGAGGGCTTCACGGAGTCCTCTAAGCTACGCCATGTAGCTATGCACTTTCAAAAGTCCGCCAGACAATGGTGGTCTAGCCTACGAGCTAACGGTGAAGCTCCACGAACATGGAAGGCTTTAAGAGCTTCCATTATGAAGCAGTTTTTGGCCACCGATGCCAAAGACAAAGTACTCACCGAATGGCGAAGCTTAAAGCTCTCTCCCAATGAATCCATCCACAAATATGTAGACAAGTTTTGGGACTTACAACTCAAAGCCACTGTCTTCAAAAGGTTGGATTTTGGAGAGCAAAAGCAACAATTTTGTGCGGGCTTAACCGAAGAAATGGCGGAGTATGTCAACTCCCAAAGGCCACGTACCATATTGGCGGTAATACATCATACTATGGTGGCCTCGCGAATCAATTTCCAAACGGGGGGTAAAAGAAATAATAAGCCCCCGGAAAACAAGGGTTCCAATGAGCCTAAGGGGAAGGACAATGTCCAAAAGTCTCCTAAGGGCAATTCCAACAAAGCCAAAGAGAAGGGAATTTACAAAGGAAAGAATAAACTCTCTCCTAAAGAGCTTGAGCGTTATCGTAAAGATAACCGGTGTTTCAAGTGCGGCGAACAAGGGCATGCGTACCGCGCTTGTCCCCAAAAGAACAACCGCCAAGATCCTCCTAGAGCTTCTTTGGTTGAAATCCAAGAGGAGGAGATTCATCAAACTCACCACAGAGGATCTCCTCTATGCCATGCTTGGGGAAAGGTAAGAGAACATGATGCTTTTATTCTCTTTGACCCTGGTTCTACTCACAATTTCATATCTATGGAGTTAGCCACCAAGCTAGGCATACAATCCTACGAGATGGGAGATATCCTACCCGCAGACAGTGCCTTCAAGGGGCAAGAAGCTTCAGTCACTCCCTTAATCGGGAAATTGAGGCTTCATGTCCAAGGCTATGTGGACAAAGAGGACTTCTTTATCTCTCCTCTCAAACATGAGGATGTAATCCTAGGGGCACCATGGTTTGACCGTCTGGCTGCCCATGTTAAATTTCCTGAAAGGAGAATCTCCTTTAAGTTCAGGGAAAAGAACATGTATATAGATGCTAGGGAGATGGGTAACACCATCCCCATTGTACATACACCAGCTTTCAACAAGTCAATAAAGAGCTCTATTTCCGTGTACATGATTTTTGTTAAATATTCTCAAAATGAACCTAATGCTTTAGCAAAAGAAAATAAAAGCAACCAAAAGGAATTAGAGTTATCCAATTTTCTCAAGGGGTTTCAAGATGTCTTTATTGACGACATCCCTTGTGAGCTACCTCCTAAACGAGGTAATGATGACCATGCAATTGAACTTCTTCCAGGAAGTTCACCGCCTAACAAACCTCCTTAGAGAGTTTCTCAAGCTCAACAAGAGGAGATTATGCGGCAAGTGCATGAGTTAATTGAGAAGGGCATGGTTAGGCCTAGCTCATCTCCATTTTGCTCACCTGTGCTATTAGTGCAAAAGAAAGACGGCACATATCGTATGTGTATCGACTATAGAGCACTAAATAGGATCACTATCAAGAATAGGTTTCCCGTTCCACGGGTAGAAGACCTATTTGATAAGCTACAAGGATCGACCTACTTCAGTAGGATTGACCTAAAAAGTGGCTATCATCAAATAAGGATAGTTGATCAAGACATTGTAAAGACCGCATTTCGTACTACATTTGGTCTTTACGAATACATTGTCATGCCTTTTGGCTTGACTAATGCACCAGCCACATTTAACCGCTTGATGGAGAAGCTGTTCAGGCCTCATCGAACCTTCACTGGAGTGTTCTTTGATGATATTATCATCTACTCTAATTCGTTGGAGGAACACAAGCAACACCTCCAGGTAATATTTCAAGTTTTAAGAGAGAATAAACTTTATGTTAATCGAAAGAAAAGTGAATTTTTCTTGCAAGAGATTCAATATTTAGGTCACATTATCTCTCAAGATGGAATCCAAATGGATCCATCTAAGTTAGAGGTAATAAAAGGATGGCCTAAACCAAGGAACCTTCATGAACTAAGAAGCTTTATAGGTATGTGTGCATACTATAGACGCTTCATAGAAAAGTTCTCACAAATTGCGGGACCATTACATGACCTAACAAAGAAAAATGTTAGGTATACGTGGTCTGCTAAGGAGAACAATGCTTTCGAAAAGCTTAAAGAAAAGCTTATCTCTCAACCTGTGCTTACACTACCGGATCTCTCAAAACCATTTGAGGTCCAATGTGATGCTTGTGGTGATTGCCTTGGGGCTGTTCTACTCCAAGAAGGGCACGCCATAGGCTATGAGAGTCGAAGGCTCGACCCTGTTGAGCAAGCTCTAGGCATATACGAAAAAGAACTCCTTGCAGTTCTACATGCCTTAGACTCATGGAAGCACTATTTATTGGGGACTCCTTTCATTCTGCGAACAGATCACCAAAGTCTTAAGTACTTCATGACGCAGACCAAGCTCTCCGACAAACAAATGAGGTGGGCAAATTTCCTTTCGCAATTTCATTTTCATATTGCTCACATTGCTGGCAAGCATAATCAAGTAGCCGATGCACTCTCAAGACGACCGAGAGTGAATGCGGTTTCCATAGCAACTCACAATGATCTATCTTTAATGATAGATGAGTATGCTATTGATCCCGATTTTAGAGATGTGATTTCAGCCCTTGCATTAGGGAAGAAAGAAGAACCATTTACTTTACAAGATGGTTATCTTCTCTATGGCAATAGACTATGCGTTACTAACTCACTACGTGAGAAAGTAATGTATGAATCTCATGCTCCCCCATATGCGGGACATAGAGGGATTCACTCTACCCTAAAGGGAATTGAAACATATTTCTATTGGCCTACCATGAAAGTGAACATACACGAGTATGTTTCCAAATGTGTGGTATGTCAAAAGACAAAATTTGATAGAGGGAAGCAACTTGGATTGCTTCAACCCTTGCCAATCCCTAATTCACCTTGGGAGAGCATATCCATGGATTTTATCTTTGGATTGCCTAAGTCTATCCATGGGAATACGGGAATATGGACGATAGTAGACAGGTTCAGTAAACAAGCTCATTTTATACCTGTTAAAAAGACTATCAAAGCCCATCAAATGGCAACCCTCTTCATTTCACAAATTTTCAAGTACCATGGCTTGCCAATGTCCATAGTGTCGGATAGAGATCCTAGAATGACCAGTAATTTCTGGAAGGGTCTCTTTGAGAATTTAGGAACAAGGCTAAACTTCTCTTCGGCCTATCATCCACAAACTGATGGCCAAAGTGAAATAGCTAACCTAACTATTCTCGATCTACTAAAAGCCTATGTAACGGAAGTAGATCAAAGATCCCAATGGGAGAAGTACTTACCCTTAGTAGAGTATGCTTACAATAACATTGTACATACTTCTACAGGAAAAGCACCTTTCGAGGTAATTGAGGGAAGGTCAAAAAGTCCCTTGCTACTAAAGGTACATGGGAAGATCTTCGCTGCAGATGAGTATAGCCGAGACCTACAAGAATCTTTCCAAAAGATTAAGGATGCTATCTCTATCTCACAGCAAAGGCAAAAGGCTGCTGCTGACAAGCACAGAAGAGCCCAAGCCTTTAAAGAAAACGATTGGGTCTTGTTAAAGTTTCCTAAGGCTCGATTAAGGCACACTACGGGCAAGAATCCTACGGGCCACCAAAAGTACTATGCTAAACTAGCAAAAAGGTACTATGGTCCCTTCCAGATTCTTAGGCCAATCAATGAGATGGCCTATCAACTTAAGTTGCCCAATCATTGGCTCATACACAATGCTTTTCATGTGAGCCTCTTAAAGCCTTACAAAGGAGAGCCACCTCAAGAACCAACTATTGAAGACCCACCGGAGATCGAGGACCACGAGGAGGTGCTGCAGCCCGAGTCCATTCTCCGACATGAAGACAAGGTATTAAGAGGCGGTAAGACTATCAGAAGATATCTTATTAAGTTTAAGAATTATCCTTTTGAAGATGCTAGATGGATGCAAGGCATACAATTAAAGGATAACCTAAACCTTGTCAATGCTTACAATGCTTCCCAAGAGTAAGCAAATGTACAAAATGTTAAAAATGAACAAAATTTTTTTGTCTTATAAGACTCTCTTTTTATTTGTGCACAAAAATGAAGTAGTATACATGCTTAGATCAAGTTTGCGGAGACGACGTCTCCCAAACACCAAGTAGAGCTTGTCACTCTACTATGAAAGACTAATAGGACTAATGTGCAGACATGCTTGCGGCAGCCTCAGGCTCTCAAGCGCCAAATGGACTAGTCATCCATTATGGAATGATGTCGTAGGGTAACATAGGGATCCTCTACCCGCTAAGAAAGGGACTCATGCATATGCTTTATCCTCTCTACACCATAGTCGAGGACGACTATGATTTCAAGAGAGAGGTAATGTCATAATAATCAATATCTAATTCTCCTAAATGATTTTCTCATATTAAACTGATCATTTAATGTGGGGAAGTGCCAAGGGAGAAAAAGCTAGAATATTGGTTAAGTTAGCAGACCGGCCACAGTAGGGATCCAAAGGAGGGAAAATAGGGATCCAAAGGGGGGGCCATCTGCAAAAGAGCCATGTGAAACAATGGGCCAAAAAGACCCTAAGGTTCAGTCCATTAAGACTTCCAAAATGCTAAGGTTCCAAAATTCAAAGGTTGTGTCCAAAGGTTAACCCTAGGGAAAATTGGATGCTTAGTGTGTACTCAAAAAGTCTTTGCATATCCCTACATGGGAGGGGGCGAGCCCCAAAGCTAGGGGATGAGAGAGAAAGCCACACACACACACACAGGCTCCCTTTACACAAAGGGAATGAGGGACACATGTCAGCTCCCTAGGCTAGATGCCCACAAGGTGTGCCCAATTCCTATTGGAAGACCCTTGAAGTGGACCAATGAGAATTAAGCTAGAGTAAATCTAGTTTAATTAATTTAAAAACATTTAATAAAAGAAACCAATAAGAATTAAGTGTCCTAGAAGACTATTGGGCAGTCTCCCAAGGGGTCCAATGAGCATTTAGGAGCCCCATGGCTTGCTTGATTCCTATTGGCCAGGAGGCAAAGGGGTCCAATGAGAGTTTAGTTTAATTATTACCTAAAGCTCTCACAAAAGGGGAAAGGGGGACACATGTCAGAAGGCTATCACTTATGCTGCTAAATTCCTATTGGCTTGACCTGGGGAGGTCCAATGAGGCAAAAGCCAGACTTACTTAGCAGCTAGGGCTCGCCCAAGAGAGGGGGGGGGCTGATTTTTGCTTGGCATTGACACACACACTCTCACACTTGACCATGTGTGAAGGGAAAATACTCTATCTCCTCCCAAGCTTTAATGGAGAGCTCATCACCTACTCCAAGCTTGTGAGATAGAAGCCTACATCAACACTCTCTTGGCATGTGGATGCAAATCCAACCAAGAGCCAAGCTTCAATGCATGCTCATCTTCTCTACCAAGCTAATTACTAAGCTAAGCTATGCTAATATGAGTGATTATGTGAGGAGATGTACTTCTTTCTCGTAAGATACTTCTTTTTCCTCTCAATCTACTCTCATACCCTGCTAGCTCTCACCATCTTCGAAGGTGTGTGAGGTCTTGGGTCTGAGAACGGGGATAATTCAAGTTGTGTTTGATTAAGTGTTTTTGCTTGGTGTATGAAGCTTCCATCTTCATTGCACTAGCTAGTCTTGAAGGAACACAAAGAATTGTATTGTACAATGTCTCTCTTGATGGGAGAAACCATAATACAAAGCCTTTTGGAGGGGGGACCGGCTCCATGCAAATCCGGTCCTCAACTGTTGTCAATAGCTTAATTGCTCTCTCTTTTGAAAGTATTGTCGATGCTATCTAACTAGGTGTTATGCTTTTTGTTGCTCTCTCCACCCAAGCACTCTTGTAATTCTCATTAGGAATCAACTCTAATGAAATGCCCACTATGTTCATGCTAAATTCCGCTACACAAAAGATTTTTAGGCCATTAAATGTTACATGGACACAAGCAACACCTCTAGGTAATATTTCAAGTTCTAAGAGAGAATAAACTTTATGTTGATCGAAAGAAAAGTGAAATTTTCTTACAAGAGATTCAGTATTTAGGTCACATTATCTCTCAAGATGGCATCCAAATGGATCCATCAAAATTAGAGGTAATAAAAGGATGGCCTAAACCAAGGAATCTTCATGAACTAAGAAGCTTTATGGGTATGTGTGCATACTATAGACGCTTCATAGGAAATTTCTCACAAATTGTAGGAACATTACATGACCTAACAAAGAAAAACGTTAGGTATACATGGTCTGCCAAGGAGAACAATGCCTTCAAAAGCTTATCTCTCAACCTGTGTAAGCCTTACACTACCGGATCTCTCAAAGCCATTGAGGTCCAATGTGATGCTTGTGGTGATTGCCTTGGAGCTGTTTCTCTCCAAGAAGGTCACGCCATAGCCTATGAAAGTCAAAGGCTCGACCCTGTTGAGCAAGCTCTAGGCATATATGAAAAGGAACTCTTAGAATTTCTACATCCCTAAGACTCATGGAAGCACTATTTATTGGGGACTCCTTTCATTCTGTGAACGGATCACCAAAGTCTTAAGTATTTCATGACGCAGACCAAGCTCTCCAACAAACAAATGAGGTGGACAAATTTCCTTTTTCAATTTCATTTTCATATTGCTCACATTGCTGGCAAGCATAATCAAGTAGCTGATGCACTCTCAAGACGGCCGAGAGTGAATGCGGTTTCCATAGCAACTCACAATGATCTATCTTCTATGATAGATGAGTATTCTATTGATCCCGATTTTAGAGATGTGATTTTAGCCCTTGCACTAGGGAAGAAAGAGGAACCATTTACTTTGCAAGATGGTTATCTTCTCTATGGTAGTAGACTATGCTTTACTAACTCACTACGTGAGAAAGTAATGTATGAATCTCATGCTCCTCCTAATGTAGGGCATAGAGGGATTCATTCTACCCTAAAAGGGATTGAAACATATTTCTATTGGCCTACCATGAAAGCAAGCATACAAGAGTATGTTTCTAAATGTGTGGTATGCCAAAAGACGAAGTTTGATAGAGGGAAGCAACGTGGAGTGCTTCAACCTTTGCCAATCCCTAATTCACCATGGGAGAGCATATCCATGGATTTTATCTTTGGATAGCCTAAGTCTATTGTTAGAAGCTGGACACACCCCACGGCATCTAACTACTTGGCGGATTATTATTTTTTGTAATTAGTCATTCATTGAGGAAAACCCAGTTTTTCACCTTGTAAATATTGGGACTTACAGAAGTTTCCAGATTGTATCCCAGTTTTGATAGTTAGAAGGAGTAGATGGATGATTTTGGAACTTTAGGGTTTGAGAAGTTGTAAGGTATATATATCACTTTTTGACCTTAATGAAGGACCTTTTGTCATTTTAAACAAGTTTAAGTTTGTGAGTGAGCGTACTGTGTACGTGAGAGAGTGTGTGAGATTTGTCTTGACGCTACGTGTGCTATGGTGGTCGGAATCGAGTGCGGAGAAGTGCAGCGTGTTGCCCCCGACTAGAGCTACGAGCCGATACCAACATTGCGCGCATACGGTCCGGCTTCGGGAGCTTCTTCTACGAGCTTCATCGGTTGTTTGGGTGAGCATACATTGTCCAATTTTGCATTGTAGCATATCCACACGTTCACATTGAGTAGAACCACACATTAGGCACTTCAGATTTTGGAAACGAAGACCTGCAGATTTCGGCCAGACATCCTACGTGTTTCTGCACCGGGTGTTTTGGGTCGTGACTTTGGTTCACAGACCTTAGGGAGAGTGGCCTATAGGTATTCGTAGGGTCTCCTTCAAGTTCTGTGGTGTTTTCGAAGTGTTTGATAGGTGTTCAGCTCTATCAAGCGTTGTAGGAAGCATCCTCTTTTGTTCTCTTGAAGACTGTGACTTAGACAATTGGTAGGGGCCTCTGTAGGAACTAGTTAGGAGTCGGTCGAGTGTAAGTTGACACCTTATGCTTGCTTCCACGCGCCTGCGGGTCGAGCTCCGTCCTTAGCTGACATTACTTGTTAGGTGAGTTCTCGCTGTGCTGACGTCCGTCGCGGCGTATCCATCCAACATCTATCCATGGGAATACGGGAATATGGACAATAGTAGACAGGTTCAATAAACAAGCTCATTTTATACCTATCAAAAAGACTATCACAGCCCATCAAATGGCAACCCTCTTCATTTCACAAATCTTCAAGTACCATGGCTTGCCAATGTCCATAGTGTCAGATAGAGATCCTACAATGACCAATATTTTCTGGAAGGGTCTCTTTGAGAATTTAGGAACAAGGCTAAAATTTCTCTTGGACCTATCACCTGTGAAAGCCTAATCGAAGTCCAAAGAATACTGTGAGTGTTTCTGATAGGCCTAAAGAGCATCAACAGCATTCTTGTCAGGAAAAACTTTAATTTTAAGCCAGGAGACATCCTACGCGTAGTATGTCTACAGGCCAATCTGGGAGGAATTTTGGAATTTTGAGGTGACGAGTGTGTTCTGAAGGTAGGGTTTACCCTAATTTCAATTGCAAAGGGGAAATTTGGCCATCTCTTGATAGGATAAGGCCAGATAGACTGAAATTGCTAGACATCCTACCCAATTAGTGCAAAAGCATCAACTTGAAACCAAAACCTTAAGATGGCTGCATGAGTGTGCCTTGCATGATATATTGAGTGACTGAAAGGGTCTTCACCTCATTCGGGTAAGAAAATTGGGTTCAAAGTGGACTTTAGCACTTTTGACTAAAAGAAGAAAAGCAGCAGAAGTTTGAGACTTTTGACATCCAAACTGAGATCTAAGCATACCACTGGGATACTGACATCAGGGGGAAGCTGTGGAACAAATTTGGGGTCAAGCAGGCCAAAAAGACATTCTACGCGTAGGATGTCTACTGAGTGATTTAGGACTCCAAACTGAAATCTGAGTATACCAAGATGATCAGCAGCTCAATAAGAGCTGAAGTCTTGATTTTAAAGCCATTTTGAAGAAAAAGACATTCTACGCGTAGTATGTCTAATGCAAGAAAGTGAAGCCATAATTGGACTTTGAGCATTGTAAGGGGTTATATAGCCTAAGGCAATCCTGCTAGTCAATTTTGGTCCAATTTGGAGTTGATTAGACTGATCAACACCATCATCAAGCCGTCGAAACAGATTTTTGACTCATTGACCAGCTTCTAGAAGTCCAAATCAAAAAGTAAAAATAGCTGTAAGCTCAGCACAACAAGGGGAAAATACAGTGCAGAAATCCAGGCTAAATGCAACATGAGACATCCTATGCGTAGGATGTCTATTGGGGCATTCTGGAGAGAAAATTTGACTTGGCCTAGACAGTGAGGTTCTATTTGGCTTAAGGGCTCTAGAACTTCTTTCAGAGGTAAAATTGGACCGTGATTTCCCATTTGACAAAGCAAATACTGAATTCAATCTTTTTCACGTAAATTGGCCAACATCAAGGAAGGGTACTGTTTCAGATTAGCAACCTAATCAGGAACATCAACAGTGTATAGAATACAGTAGTGGTTGAGATTAACTCTCCAGTTATACCAATCATTACTAAGATCACCTCCAGAAGATAAATGCGTTGATCCAATTGCCGAAATTAAAACTCTTGTGTACAGGTATATTCAGCAACAAAGCAAGACGTTATGCAGAAACTGATCCATTGCCAGGTTAGTGGTTGAACTTGTGATAAGTTGCATTGATAAGTTTGATGAATTTAAGATCAGGAAGATACATTGTTAGAGACCAGAAAGTGGCAGGTGACCAAGTTCGCGTAGTGTCCACTGAAGAGAGTGTAACTCAGGCAAGGTTAGATCCGCTAGAACCGATTATTGAGGAAGGTAGTGATATTGACACGTCGTCAGACAAATCTTTCTTCATGATGGGGAGCCAACAGCCAGGAAGTTTTGCCTATGAGGGACCTATGCGAGGAGGAAGTACCTCCCAAAATCCTTCGAATGATTCCAGGCTTACTGTGATCTTCTTGGAGGGAACAAACTCAAGAGGAGTCCTAGTCTATTCTGACTGTCGAGGTCGCAAGTGCATTTGTATTGAAGAGAGGCCAGCACAAAGATTGGAGATAATCCACATGTATGATGATGGAGATAGATTCCGAGACGAAAAGGGAAACCACTATTTAATAGTTAGCAACCCTGAAGATTACAACAGATATGGCGACAACGTGGCTAAAGGGAAAATGATTTCAGAAACTCAAGAGCCTCCACCAAACATTGATCGGCATGGAGCTATTTTCATGTACGATAAGAAAACAATCAGGGTTCCAACTTATAACGAGAATGTGGGAATCTACAAACACGAGAGCGAGGGTATTGTCTCTTACTTTCGCAGTAAAGAACCATACGTAGACGAACTAAGCAAAGACAAAGTTCTTTACTTATTCTCTTATGAAACTGCTACGGGGAAGGGCATAGTTTTTGTTCATAGATATGGGCAAGAATACCAACGTATTCTCCTAGAGGAAGTAGAAAGAGCAACAGGTCCAGGAGCATCAGCATATGCCCCTGAGGAAATGCCGAGAGCCGTCCACGCCCCAAGCAAGTCAACGAATCCATTCTCAAATGAGTATGACGCTACATCACATTCCCCCAGACCGCGAGCATTCAACAACCAAGACCAACCAGTAAACCAGCCATCATTGCAGGCATGGCTTAGACAAAGTGCGACAATGGAAGCAGACAGAAACCGAGAGGGTTATCCAGCGGCTCGAGGGCTCAGGGATTTGCAAGAACCACCACACTATTCAAGGTATCAAGCAGAGAGTAAGCCAAAGACACAAGGGTCGACCGAACTTGGAGGACCACCCATGGAACGAGCTCAAAGAGAAGGACCACCTCCGGAGAGAACCTTTAGAAATTATGGCTTAGGAGCACCGTTGGGCGAGGAACCAGCCTATTACAAAAGGTCTGAGGAGGGGTATAGACTTGGAAGGGGTGATCCCATGATGAGGTTTGTAGACCATCGCAGAATTAGACCTTCTCAAGTGCAAAAATGGGTAAACAGGAAATACACAGGAAACAGAGACCCAAGAGATCATGTAGAAGCCTTTGTACGTGTGATTAGAGCTGAAGAGGTGTTAGACTTTCCTACCCAATTCGCAGGGTTTGGACTTACCCTAGAGGATGATGCTGCAACTTGGTTTGACTCTGTAGAGCGTAGAGACTCTGAGTCAATGGAGGAAGTGTTTGACGAGTTTATTGAGGAATTCTCTCAAAGGGGAATAGCTCATAATACCGTCTCACAAATCCATAAATTCAAACAAAAAGATGGAGAATCTGTACGGAAGGCGGCCCTAAGACTAAAGAGATATGTTAAGTTCTGTCCTGTTGAAGAACTGCCAACTCAGTCCAAACTTATGCTGATATTCATCCAAGGACTAAGGAATGCAGATCTCCAAAAAGACTTACATATGAAGAGGAGCACTACGTTGAATGAGTTGACCAAGGAAGCCTTGTACCTTGTGGACAATTGTGCGGTTTACAAAGAAGGGGAGTTCAAGGACCTTGATGACGATTCATCTTCACAGCAAAGTGGGAGCAAGTCCTCCAAGACAACACTGAAAGGAGAAATAGCGGTAAACCAAGAACAGCTTGTAGATGAAGTGCTAAAAAAGATCAACTTGTATGCCAAACCCCAGGCTAAACCGCCCAAGTGGTGTGCTATTGAAAAAAAAATGGACAAACCATGGGACCGAGGAATGTTACTATAACAAGGGATATGTGAGGGAGAGACCTTATGCTCCCCAAGCTCCTGTAGCTTCCCCTCAAGTTCCACCTATGCCTAGATATCAAGTAGGCAACTTGCCAGGACCTGTAGGTGTAGAGAGACCACAACCGGTGTTGGGGCAACAACCACCCCTACCAGGATTACGACCAGTTGGTGTAAGATACACCCCAACGGTAACTGAACCAGAAGAAAAGGCTTTGGTGCCTATGCATGCATACTATGAGGATCCCAATGGATATACGGCGAACCCTATCTATTATCCACCGGAGGAACCCTTGACACCAGATCCATGGAGCATGATGGGGAATCAAGGAGCTCCAACTGCTATACAGGCCGCAGGAGAAGGAAGATATAACTTAGATGAACGAACATTGTTGTTCATAGCCAATGGAGGCATGGGCGGACAGAGACAGACTTACTAGCAACGGGGAGCTCAAGGAGCACCTCAACAACCCAAAGGACCCTGTTACAAGTGTGGTGGAGACCATTGGCTGAGAGACTGTCCCCATGATGAAATCATAGAGTCAATGCGTATTGCCCAGAATGTGGAATTACTCATTTGATTCCCGATTGCCCTAAAAACCTAAGTAAAGGAGCAAAAACCACCTTGAACCTGTTGGAAACAGTACCTTCCAGTGGAGTATCAGAAAGTGAAACAGTCATACCTGTTCAGGCGGTGACACGGGCCCAAGCCCAAAGAAGGACGAATGAACCCATAATAGAAGAACCAAAGACGGATGCCCAAAGTTCAGAAACGAAAAATCCGAGAAGCACTTGGAAGGCAAGAAAGGCGCGTAGGAAAGCCAGGAAAGAACGAGAGCAAACCGCCCTATCCAACGAGTTGAAACATACAAAGAACAGGTTGGAGCGGTTAGAAGATCTAGCCAGCCTAAGCTCACACACCACAGTAGCCATAGCACCAAAGGAAATAGCTGAGCCCAAAAGTGCAGGATCAGGAGGATCTGTGCTAGCAGACAAAGTAAACGAGCAGCTGGATGCGCTTCTAAGAGCTTATGAAGCTCGGCTTAAAAAAAACCAGACCCAGAAGCAAAGATGGATGACATATCCATATGAGAAAATAGAAAAACAAAGGTTGGATATGTGTAAAAAGATGATCGAGACGGCTCAATCATTGATGGAAGACCCGTTGGGAAAACCGGCAAATTGCCATGATGTGCCAGTTCCAACCCCTATCAAACCAACAATAGAGAAACATGAGGAAACAAAGGAAAGACTCACTAATGAATATGAGTCCAGAGGAGAGCCTATCATAGTGCCCAATACCACCGAAGGGGCAAGTGACGGGGTCCGTCCTAGAATATCGGCAGAGATGGGAAAGGACGGTAATGGTCTAGATGATCTGTGGAAGCAAATCAGAGAGGCCAACGAGGCTAATAGAATGAATGACCACATGAATAGCACGAGAAAAGGAAAGAATGTGATCCTACCTCCTATTGAAGAATTTGAGGCCAGATCACAAATAAACTTTGAGGTGCATTCACAAGGGGGAGACCAAGGATCTATTAGTTCGGGACACAGCCAACCAGACTCTTTGAGAACTTTACCCTCTTACCTAGGAGAATACGAAGCTAAGTCGGAAGTGAGGGCAATTCCATCTCAAAGATTTTCTTCTAACAAGGTGATGGACTCACAAGGATTGATTGAGCTGTTAGCCACCCCGGTGGCATGCACAATCACGTTAGCAGAACTCCTAAAGCTAAGGCCAAACATGTGGACCACAGTAGGAAAATTCATGGAAAAATTTGGAGTAAAAAACCCCACCTTGAAACTACAAGAAGGAATCAGGGAGTTGGACAGGCCTAATCTAAACACTAGGCCGGTACCATTGAATAAGGTTGGAGAATCTTGTGAGGGAGAAGACGGAAACACAAAGCTACCTGTAGAATTCCAAGGAGTGGTTTCCAAAGCTATTCTTGACAATGGAGCGGGAGTTGCTATCGCCACGAAGGAAGTCTGGAAAAAATGGGGAAAACCAGCTCTGAGGGCTACCCGAATGAAGTTGTAGCTGGCAAATGGTTTCATGGAGAAGCCTCTCGGACTCTTGGAAAAGGTAATTGTCACTTCGTGCGGGATCGAGTATGAGCATACATTTGCAATAGTCGATTTCGACAAAAAGAACAATTATGAGATAATCTTGGGACGACCATTCATGCGACAACTGAAGATGGTCCAAGATTGGGGGTATGACCACATATACCTCAGACATGGTGAGACGACAACTAAAATACACTTGAAAGACCATAGTTACAAGGATGTAAACCAAACACCTGTGGAAGAGTTCGATTCAGCTACAATAGCAGGATCAGAACTACCAGCATGGTTGGGGCAACCAAAAGAGCTATGGATGTGCGGAGCTTCACATTGTGGAAGCTTAAGAAAAGAGGATTGCATCTTAGAAAGAGCAATTGAAGACAAAGAGTATATTCTGGAGCCATTCCGTGAAGATGCCTTGGAGCCTCTAGAATGGGAACACATACTGGCAACGTTAGATGTATGTACCATTACCGACAGTCCAACAACAAAATTTTGCGATAAGGATGGTTACGATGTGCTACCCTATTACATGGTAAGCGTGATGCCAGAAAAAGAGATGGTAGCACCTCCAGAACAAGAAGAGTTTTACAACTCTTCTGAGCAAGTGGAAGTAAATGATGAGGCAGATAATGAGTGTTCGGACACCTCCAGTGAGCGTGGGAATGAAGCAGAGAGTATCAAGTTTTATGATTTTGCTAATCAACACCCTAGACGCCAAGAACGCTATAGGAAGAAAAGAGCCGAAAATAAAGTGAGACAGAACCTGATGCCCAGGATAAAAGGAAAAACTCACTATTTGATGCTTGTAAAAGCAGAGGATTGTGTGAAAGATCAAATATCAGGAAAATTCTCAGAAAATCGAAAAGAACGAACGCGAGAACAAGCGAATCGGGAAAGAAAATCTCGGGCTCAAACAAAATCACAAAAATCTGAAAAAACAAAAAAAGAACCAACAAAATACCAAGAGTGGACCAAACTAGAGCGTAAATAGAAATACCAAGAACTGAAACGGTCTTTGAGGGAGATCTGGACCACTGAAGAGGATAGTGATGGTAAAGGGGAGTCAAAAAAGGGCAACATGAACGTACCACCTCACTATAGAAAATTTACTATCCAGGAAAGAAAAATCATCTTGACACCACCAATCAAGGAGAGAACCAATCAAGAATCTTACGACGGACCTGAAAACGCAAAAAGAATAGACCTCGCAGAACCAGGTGAAAAGCCTCAGCCGGTGTATATAGCTAATGATTTAGAGCCTGAGGAGGAAGCACAGCTTACACAACTTCTAACGAAATATAAAGATGTGTTTGCTTGGTCCTATAAAGACCTTAAAGGATTTGATCCATTAATATGCCAACATACAATTCCTTTAAAATCAGATGCAAAACCTAGCAAACAACGTCCTTATACATATAATGACACATTTGCCAAACGAATCAAAGAAGAGATTGATAAGCTGATGGACGCAGAGTTCATCTATGAAATTGAACATACAGACTGGGTTTCACCCATTGTGGTCGTTCCCAAGAAGAATGGAAAACTGCGAGTGTGCGTAAACCTCAAAAAGGTGAATGCGGCAACCGTAAGGGATAATTATCCCTTGCCAATTACAGAACA
Organism: Adiantum capillus-veneris; assembly: GCF_014529385.1. NCBI lineage: Eukaryota > Viridiplantae > Streptophyta > Polypodiopsida > Polypodiales > Pteridaceae > Adiantum > Adiantum capillus-veneris. Next base: position 113,717,377 of record NC_140949.1, on the reverse strand, counting down.
TGTCCTTGAGCGAGTGGCCGGGAAACGGGCTTATTCCTTTCTGGATGGGTTTTCAGGATACAACCAATTGGCAATAGCAAGGGAGGATCAACACAAAACAGCTTTTGCCACAGAATGGGGGATTTATGCATATCGAGTTATGCCATTTGGCCTAACAAATGCACCAGCCACTTTCCAGAGGTTAATGACTCACGCTTTCAAGGAATACCTAAGAATATTCTTAGAAATTTACATGGATGACCTATGTGTACACTCTCTTCTGCGAGAAGAACATATTGACCATTTGCAAAAAGTCTTTGAAAAGTGCAGAACATATCGAATCTGTCTAAACCCGGAAAAGTGTGTATTTATGGTTAAGCAAGGACGAATCTTAGGGCACATTGTCTCAAGAAACGGCATAACCACAGACCTGGACAAAGTCAAAGTCATTGTAGACCTACCCAGGCCTACTAATGCAAAACAAGTGCAATCCTTCATGGGGCACTGTGGATATTATCGAAGATTCATATACATGTATGCGGTTATCGCACAACCTTTGTATCGTTTGCTAGTCAATTTCGAATGTACCAATGAGTGTGAGAATTCATTCCAAAGGCTGAAAGAAAACCTTATATCCGCACCTGTGATTGGGACAAGATATTCCATGTGCACATTGATGCTTCGGCATATGCCATTGGTAGCATTCTAGCTCAACCTGGAGACGGAACAATGGATTTTCCAGTTTGCTATGCAAGCCGACAGTTAAACAGTAAAGAAAAGAACTACACAACCACCGAAAGGGAAGGGTTAGGAATGATTTATGCTGTGAAGAAATTTTGGCATTATTTGCTTGCAAACAAATTTGTGTTCTTCACGGATCATCAAGCTCTTTTATACCTAGTAAATAAACCTTGCAATACAGGGAGAATCGTACGCTGGTTTATTATATTGCTAGAATTTGACTTCACAGTGGTGGTCAAAAAGGGGAAAACTCATCTGCGAGCTGATCATCTTTCAAGAATACACAACGGGGAAGCCCCTCAAGGGGTAGATGATGACATACCAGATGCTTATCTTTTCAACATCGAAATGGTACCCAAATGGTCTCAGGAAATAGTTAGCATTCTATCCTTTGGAAGTGAGTTGATAATACAGGATGTAGAAACAAATAGCGAACAATTCTACAAACAAAAAACTTCCAGTTGATAGTAGGACGGCTGTATCATCTTGAATCTGACCTAATCCTAGGATTATGTATAAATCTGGAAGAATTCAAGTGCTACCTGGAAGAGGCTCATGTCCAGGGTTGTGCATTTCATTGTTCAACAGTGAAAACACACCAAAGACTGAAACAATTAGGAGTTTATTGGCCAACTATGTATGCGGATACACATTCTTATGCTACCAAATGTACAGTATGTAGTGCCAAGCGACCAGTGGATCACGCAACATTGTTTCGGGTGAACATAGCACCTGCATGGAGTCAATATATCATTGACTTTCTAACCACCAGGACATTCCCTGAGAACACTACAAGAGCATGGGAGAAAGCTATAGAGTTGGAAGCTCATGACTTTCAGTTAATTGGAATCAACTCTATAAATGAGGCAAGGACAACCAACTCCGAATCTGTGCAAGTGAAAGTGAATACCTGCTGATTCTAGAACATGCACATAGCGGAGTAAGTGGAGGCCATTTTTCGGGCGATAAGACGGCGAAAATTGTCTTAACTGCAGGAATCTCGTGGCCTACATTGCAAATGGATGCCGAAGAGTTTGTCAAACGTTGTGATGCATTTCAACTCACCAAGGTACCAATCAAAAGAGATGAGATGCCAATGATGGGGGCAAGGGCATTTGCAAAGTGGGGAATTGATTTTGTGGGACCTATATCACCCCCTGCATATCGCACCCATACCCAATATATCATTGTGGCTACGGATTATCTCACAAAGTGGGTCGAAGCCAAAGCAACACAAAAAGCTGATGCACGCACCACGGCTCAATTTTTGTATGAGAATGTTTTTGTACGTTACGGGTTACCGATAGAAATTGTCAGTGACCATGGAACACACTTCCTCAATGAAGTCATTGAATATCTACTAGAGGATTTCATGGTCATACATCGAAAATCAGCACCATACCATCCACAGGCCAATGGGCAAGCGGAGGCCAGAAATAAAACACTATGCACGGTCCTCACTAAAATAGTGTCACATTCAAGGACCGACTGGGATCAGCAGCTACACTCAACACTATGGGTATACAGGGTAGCTTACAAAACCTCAATAGGAACAACACCATACAACATGGTGTTTGGGCTCAACGCTATACTACCCATAGAGTTTTTAATCCCAACTCTACACGTAGCAAAAAACTTAGAATGGACAGGGCATGAACTCTCTTCAAGAATTAATGATCTTGAAAAGCTAGATGAACTCCGCTTACAAGCGGTCGCTTTGATCTATGCTAAAAAGAGAAGGCAAAAGGAGTTTTTTGATAAACATTTGCGTACCAAAGAGTTTAAAATAGGAGATTACGTACTTGTTTATACATTGAAGCAACATGCCAAGGAATTGAAAAAGCGAGGGATGGGACCATTTGTGATTCATGATCTATCACAAAGTGGGCCTGTCAAGCTTGCTACATTAGCAGGTGAAGAAATGTCAAACTGGATTAGTGGGTGTCGACTAAGGAGATATCACCTTCCACTCACACAGGAGATGCTCCAACAAATTCATCAAGGAAAGCAAAGAATGAAAGAAAAAGAGAGAGTACGGGAGGAAGCTCAAACCGAAGCACAAGAACGCATTGCAAAAAGACGACTTCTGCGACAACAACAACAAAGTAAACCACCATTGAGAATCAATGCCATTCGACTCATGAACTTGGAAGAAGACACAGTCGAGCCAATAATTACAGTCAAGGTGGGCAATGATCAAGTTGAACCACCAGCCTTTCTCGATTCGGGTGCTCAAGCAAATTTGATCTCTTACGGATTATACCAACAGCTCCAAGTCGCAGATCAACTTCATCCTACTCCCCAAGTGCTGGAAAGTAGCACATCACATCCATTGAAAACATTAGGGTGGATTATATTGCATATACAATTACATCAATATATTTACCCACACAAATTCTATGTGGTGACAGATGAAAGCACACAACAACCAATGCTGCTAGGGCAACCTTGGCAAAAAGCATACAATGTCCAAATAGACTGGAAAGCACATGCGGTCAAAATCCAGCACGAAAACGAACAGCAGGTGGTAGCTTTTGCTCAAAAGGAACATCCGGATCAAATGCAAGCCATGCAATCACTGGAAACAAATACCAAAGAACAAATACCCTCAACGATCAACACGAAACCTGAGACCAACTACCAGCTAACGACCAACCATGCTCATCACAAACAGCTGAAATCACCGACTACACTGCAAAAATCTAGACTACCACAACAAGGTAAACAAGTATGGATGCGGAAGGATAGAAACGCCATGAGGGGGAAAACACAATGTGACAACCGAATTCTAACAAAGCAGATGGTGCAACCAAAAATTAAGGTAACCAAGCAGATATGGATTCCAAAGAAAATGCTTAGCCAAAAACCTCATGTCACTCACATTTGGATACCAAAGCAAATACCTACGGTACAAGCAACGATGGAAAGTAGACATCTACAGGTCAACCGGGCAAACAAATATAAGTGGGTGCCGATGACAAACCAACAAGGGGCAAAGTTGGCCGCACCACACTACCAATGGAAAGCAAAGGCCATACGGCCCATAGCTAACACATCCTCCGAAATAGCTACGACTCCATCAACAGTGTCGGCAACGCAGTTGCCTCTGACCAAAAAGACCATTAAACAAAGAGCAGTAGAGTTACAGTTTCTACTTGCCAAGAAAACAGGAAACCTCGACGGCGAATGCCAATAAGCATCTTGCTTATTCCCTTCTCTTACACAGCATTAATTTTTCCATGCATTGACCGAGTATGCATAAAATAGGGCCACATTAATCGACCACGCATTAGCACGACTTTTTCAACCTATGCACGGCACATACTCTGAGGCGAAACCTTGTCGTCCAGGAGGACTCCGACTAGGAGGGGGGGAGGCATTCTCAATGCGGAACCAATAACAAAAATAACAAATAAGGGCACAATTTTTGACTATTTTCAGGGTTGACGTTTGATTGCGAAATTTTCTGGAGTAACCCAAGTATATATGCCCTTATATAGCATGAAGCTACAGGAATATGGGGCCAAAGGTCAAATTAAGCCCCTAGGTGTGTGTATATATATAGAAATAGCCATTTTTCAGGCAAAATATTGGTAAAACGGAGAAATCTGGCCACAAAAATTGCATGAGAGTGTATATAATGTGTTGCGGTGATGTTTGTGATCTATTATGAATTATGGGGATTTTCTTGGTTTGATTTGCTATTTTCCTTTTAATTTTGCTAATTTTCGGCAGAAAAACTTCAAAAATACAAAAAGCAGGTGAAAAACAGTCGTAATGAAAAACAAAAAATATGGGGATGACCAGTGACTAAAGAACAACCTACGGTATAGTGGGGGTGCAATTATGAGACTGAAGCGGAAAGTGTGTTTTGGCCAGGTTTTGGCCGAAATGACAAATTTTTGGTAAACAGAGCAAATGGAGTCCAAATCAAGAATTTTTTGAGCCTAAACCGCATCTTGCAGAAAGATAGGATCACATGTCGAATTTCATGAAAAATGGTTCGGGGACCTCCATTATAAGAATTTTTCACCCCATTTTTAGCTCATTCTCACTATTGACCTTGTGGAGAGAGCTTCTGCCACCTAGAGCGGATCGACCTTCCAGCAGCTTCTACGACGCGCACGTCTACCCGACCAATTCCAGACATGATAGGTAGGCTCACCACCTTGAGCTTTCCGCGCATGTTTGTCATTCTGTCGCGAAAACTAGCGTAGAGGTCACACACAAAGCGAGCGGTAGAGACCTACAAGTAGAAATGGCGGCCTAACGGCTAACCCGAAAGCAACAAGACTTCATCAGCAGCTTACCCTAGTCTAGGAGACCCTTCCTGGATAGCCAATGGCAGTGGGAAAACATCGGGAAAAACCCTAATTCCCAGAAACCCGCAAGAGGCCACCAAATGGGAAATCGGCGAAACGGCGATCAAATGCTACCAAAATTTACGGGTAGGAGCATATCGACATGCTTGACAAGTCCATATGACCCGCATGACCAAAAAGTGACCCAAAGCGGTACTAAACCTCAAAAACGACATCAGATAGACAAAGCGTCAAAATGCACTTGTGGTCAAACCGCAAGTCCGTTTGCCACCAAACTTCACGAGCGGCTTTCCTAGACCATCAACAACCAAGTCCTATGGTGGTGGACCACCACAAATCATCAAATGTATGTAAACGCCTCCACGGGTGCTTCTAGAGCGACAAATTGCCAAATGAAGCTCCGGTGAAGCCAAAGTCGACAAAAATCATACGGCAAGGATCCCCAAAGGATTTGTAAGCTATGAAGACCAACATCGAGGAATTTCATCGCCAAAAAGCACTCCAAAAGTCAGAAAACATCTCAGAGGCTTTGAAGTCCACACAGGGAGTTTTTACTTACCCAATTGACTTTTTTGTTGAAATTAGGCTTAAAAGGGACTTAGGGGAGCAAAGGGCAAGCACTGGGAGCACTAACAAGAGAAAAATCACCAGGAGACATCCTACGCGTAGGATGTCTCAAGGGCAAATCTTGGCACAAAACCCAACAATTCTTGCCATGCACATGTCCTGAATGACATTCACAAGCCCTACACCAAATTTCATCACCTTTGGAAGAGATTGGACCTCATATGCATGGAAAAATGCAAAGATAGGGCATAAAGGCACTAAAGGGCCATTAACCTACCAAATCTTTTCCAAATCTCATGGAATTTGCACAACAGATTCACATACACATCAGCTAACTTTCTGTGTGGTCTGGGAGCAAAAATGAAGAAAAAGACATCCTACGCGTAGGATGTCTAATGGACCTTTTGGGCATGAAGGAGAAGTTTTGTCATTTCAAAAGTAATAACCTCATCAACAAGAGCCCATATGTCAAGCTTGAAGCCCTTCTAATCACTTTTGACCCCCAACACCTTCAAGATACATTTTTTGAGCCCAAAAACACCTCATAGAGCCCTACAGGCATCAAATATTATCCAAATACAAATCCAAGAACATGGCTATGTTCCACAGGTCAAGGACAACCCATTGATCAAGTTTCATGCAGTTCTGAAGAAAAAGACATCCTACGCGTAGGATGTCTTAAGCTTATATTTAGACTTCTGTGCAAGAAATGACATCATAGGAGCTAATACCATGATGCATTGAGCCCATATACCAAGTTTCAACCCATTTGGACATCAATTGCTTCCTATGATGGACAATCTACCAAAATTGTGACTTAAAACCTAAATCAGCCCAAAAATCCACTTTTTGACATCCAAATTCAAATCCAAGCTTATAACCATGTTCCATGAGCCTTACACTACCTACAAGTCAAGTATGAACCAGTTCTGAAGAAAAAGACATCCTACGCGTAGGATGTCTAGATGGATTTTTTTGGTCAAATTTGCACTGTGAGCACATGCACATCTTCACAAGTTCCTTTTGAGCTATGATTTCAATTTTCAAGTCATTTGGATAAGTAAAACTCAGTTTAGCAACTGATATGAAAAAAAAAACGCTAAACTTTGGATTGCTGAGTACAAACAGGTTCTATGGCAGCCTCGATGTCACTGGCAAAGAAGAAGAGAATGACAATCAAAGACTATCTGGATGAGGTGGAACCATTTGTAATTCCACAAGGAACATTAAAGCCTACAAGCACCTGGATACAGGAAGATCTACTAGAGTCAAACGACCTAAAAATCTACCAAGGAGTATTCAAGGACAATGACGGAAATATAATAGAGCTGCCAATGCTGCCAAGGGAGCTCAATGAATTTGTCCGGAGCAAAATGGCCGGCTACTTGGAGAAAATTGACCTCCATAACTATTTTGAAGCAATCCCAGTAGGGGTGGACGTCAAAAGAGTATGGGAGTTTGTGACCAGCATTAGAGAAGATGGAGTGGCCAAGGTGACGGATTTGCACGGCAGACCCAACACAGAGATCATTATTACGGAAAGGGTTGTCGCCCATGCACTAGATCTCTCCAATCAGGGAGACAGTGTGACAAAGAGAAGGGATGAAGTAAAGGTGTACAAAGAGAAAAAGGCTAATTACACTTTTGAAGACATCGCCAACCCAAAGGTGGCGATCATGAGCCAATTGTACAACCAATACTTCCACATGTGCACGAAGAGGCCGCAGAAGTATAGGATGCCGCCAGGTGCAATTGCCACAACCTTTACTTGGGCAATGACGAAGGGCACCCCAAAGATAATCAATTATGCGGCATACATACAAGACAGCCTGGTAAAGATGGGAAACAAAAATCCAACCTACATAGTGCCAGGAGAGATGATAACCAAGGTAGTTTATGCAGCACTACATGCCAAGGGAAGGTGGCCTGACCCCCCATCTTAGAATGACTGGCTAAGGATAAAGGAAGACAAAGAAGACGAGCCACAACGAGCACCAAGGGTGGCTACAAGGTTGAAGAGACGACTGGAGCCAGTGGAAGAGGAGCAACCTGAGCAGAAGAAAGGCAAAAAAGAATCTGCTCAAGTGCCAGCGAAAGAGACTCGATCACAAAAAGCGTCTAGACTCGAGAGGCTAATGGAGAGTTTCAGAGCAGAAAGAGCCCTCAAGGGCGATCTAAACGAATTATGGAAGCCATCCCTTGATTCGATATCCGGATCCTCAAGAAGAGTGCAGAGGGACCGCTTCGAAGACTATATCAAGAATTTTGAGATTCTTGATGCTGCGGCGGAAAACATTCCACACATCCCTTTCACCGAGGAAGAAGTGGAGCAAATACGGCAAACGTTTCTAGATGAACAAGAAAACAAGGAAAGAGAAAGAAAGATGAAAGCAGATAGGGATTTCAAGGGCAAACCTACAGCTTTACCAGGTAGCCCTAAACCTAGCCCACCGCCATCACCACCTCCTAGCAGCCCTCCTCCAGAAGATCAGAAGGGCGGAGACAAGCAAGAAGAACACCAGGATGAAGAGCAAGAGCATAGGATAGAACATGAACACAAAGAAGAAGCCAAGCCTGCATCTGAACAAAAAAAGCTCGAGGAAGCATACTATGCATTTTTGGACCTGCTAGCTGCAGGCTATTCAAAGGAAGAAGCCGCCACAGTCGCATTCGACTTGGCAAGGGCACGAAGTGAAGAACAGCTGCCAGGCATCCGGCTAGTTGAACTTAAGGAGATTGCTACCGACACGGTAGACCTGCACCCGCCCTCGAATGATTGGGATGTGGTGATGACAATGCTAGCTGGAATAAGGACACAATCTGTGGCATCAGACGAAGAGTTGATAACTCTAAGAGCCATTGAAGTAAAGACCAAAATGGAAAGAGATCTACTGCAGGCAAAAAGCCAAGGACACAAAGAAAGAGAAGCTGGCCTCCAGGCCAGCCTAGCCACTGCTCTACAAAATTGCCAAACAAAGGAAGAAGCAAATGAGGCAGCGGCAAAGAAATTGCAAGCAGCTGAAGAGGAGTGCCTGCAACTCAGCAAGTCATTGAGAGATACAAAAAAAGAAAGGGATAATCTGACACTCCAGCTAGCAAAAGAAACAAAAGAAGTAGAGGCCTTGAGGAATGCTAAGGAGAAGGCGGAAATAGAACAAGAAGCAAGCCTGGATGAAGTCCTTGAGCTCAAGGACCAATTAAAAGTCAAAGATCAAACCATCGAGAGGCTGAGAGCATCACCTGCGCGAGTTAGAGCTACAAGCTCAACTCAAATTATTTCGAAGAGTCAAATGTATGAAGAGCAAATGCAAGAACTCCAAAAGCAGTTGACTCTCGAGAAGAAGCAGAGGGTGATCATGGCTGAAGGTTCTATTGCAATGCAAACCAGATTGGAGGACAGCCAAAAGGCCCTACAAGAAGAATTGACGAGCATCAAGATAAAGCTCGAGGAGGCAGAAAAAGTAAATGCTGAACTCAATGACCTCCTCGTGACTATGGCGGCGAAGCAGAAGCGGAGAAGCAGACACTCCTCACGCAAATAGAGGAGTTGAAAAGCCAACAACAAGCAGAACCAGAGAGCTCAGGGCCAGCTGCCAATGAGGGGATCGACCTCGACAATGTGTCGGATCCTGTGGACACACCCATGCTAGAGGAAAGCATAGCAGGCTCCTCTCAAGAGCCCCAGGATCTAACACAAGAAGAAGAGGAAAAATTGCGAAAAGCAATAGAGGCAGAGCTCAGAAAGAGCACCAAAGAGGCCTTGGAATGGGAACAAAGGGTTTTCAAATCAATGACAATTCAGAAAATCGACGCCAGCAATCTCAGGCGTGAATGGCTACAACCCTCTCTCCCATATCCATTGCTTAAATATGAAGCGGCAACAATAAACCAGCGGATCAGAGAAGAACCAACGGTCCCTCTCTACAACGCAGACACCTCGAGGCTAGAAGGAGTAAGGCTGATAGTAGATTCTCATCCCAAGTGGAGGAAAGCTTGGCTTACCATGTACCCGCAGTACCTAATACACTTGGTAGAGGCACCTAAACACATCAGGGACAATCTCAGCTTCTGCCCTCTACCACGGGTTAGGACGTGGAAAGCACACGAAATCTTACAGAGAAGCCAACCCACTTGGCTGAACTACCCAAAGCTGCCAGGCGTGAAGGCAGGTGAGAGAATAAGTGTACAATACATGGTGAAAACCCTAACGGGCACCATAAAGTTGTTCACTGGCTCACCTGACCTTACATGCATCATGATGAGAAAGATCTGCAGGACCATCCTAGCAGTGTTTGAAACCTTCAAGCCAGGACAGGTGACTGACAGCATATTCTTCTTCCAAGACACATACAGATGTGCGTATGAGATGTCAGGTCAACCTTCCAAGGAGGTGATACATGCATTATATCAAAGAATCATGTTTCTCCCATCTTATCACCTCCAGGCGTTTGAAGAAGCTTTCTACACGGGATTCTTTAGCATGCATACAGATATCTTTGGGCCAACAATGCTGAATCTACATGCATGGTACGAATCGCTGCTAAAGATGCGGGAGACCATAAGGTGAAGCAAAAAAGTTCAAGGCCATGTCGGGGACGACATGAACAAGGAGGGGGGGGATGTTAGAAGCTGGACACACCCCACGGCATCTAACTACTCGGCGGATTATTATTTTTTGTAATTAGTCATTCATTGAGGAAAACCCGGTTTTTCACCTTGTAAATATTGGGACTTACAGAAGTTTCCAGATTGTATCCGAGTTTTGATAGTTAGAAGGAGTAGATGGATGATTTTGGAACTTTAGGGTTTGAGAAGTTGTAAGGTATATATATCACTTTTTGACCTTAATGAAGGATCTTTTGTCATTTTAAACAAGTTTAAGTGTGTGAGTGAGCGTATTGTGTACGTGAGAGAGAGTGTGAGCTTTGTCTTGACGCTACGTGTGCTATGGTGTTTGGAATCGAGTGCGGAGAAGTGCAGCGTGTTGCCCCCGACTAGAGCTACGAGCCGATACCAACATTGCGCGCATACGGTCCGGCTTCGGGAGCTTCTTCTACGAGCTTCATCGATTGTTTGGGTGAGCATACGTTGTCCGATTTTGCATTGCAGCATATCCACACGTTCACATTGAGTAGAACCACACATTAGGCACTTCAGATTTCGGAAACGAAGACCTGCAGATTTCGGCCAGACATCCTACGTGTTTCTGTACTGGGTGTTTTGGGTCGTGACTTTGGTTCACAGACCTTAGGGAGAGTGGCCTATAGGTATTCGTAGGGTCTCCTTCAAGTTCTGTGGTGTTTCTGAAGTGTTTGATAGGTGTTCGGCTCTATCAAGCGTTGTAGGAAGCATCCTCTTTTGTTCTCTTGAAGACTGTGACTTAGACAATTGGTAGGGGCCTCTGTAGGAACTAGTTAGGAGTCGGTCGAGTGTAAGTTGACACCTTATGATTGCTTCCACGCGCCTGCGGGTCGAGCTTCGTCCTTAGCTGACATTACTTGTTAGGTGAGTTCTCGCTGTGCTGACGTCCATCGTGGCGTATCCGTCCAACATCTATCCATGGGAATACGGAAATATGGACAATAGTAGACAGGTTCAATAAACAAGCTCATTTTATACCTATCAAAAAGACTATCACAGCCCATCAAATGGAAACCCTATTCATTTTACAAATCTTCAAGTACCATGGCTTGCCAATGTCCATAGTGTCAGATAGAGACCCTACAATGACCAATATTTTCTGGAAGGGTCTCTTTGAGAATTTAGGAACAAGGCTAAAATTTCTCTTCGACCTATCACCCGCAAATGGATGGCCAAAGTGAAATAGCTAACCTAACAATCCTAAATTTACTAAAAGCCTATGTAATGGAAGTAGATCAAAGATCCCAATGGGAAAGTGCCAGGGGAGTAAAAGTTAGAATATTGGTTAAGCTGGCAGACCGGCCATAGTAGGGATCCAAAGGACAGAAAATAGGGATCCAAAGGGGGGTCCATCTGCAAAACATAAATGTGCAGCAATGGGCTTTAAAGACCCTAAGGTTCAACCCATTAAGACTTCCAAAATCTAAGGTTGTGTCCAAAGGTCAAAAGTTTAGGAATATTGGATGCTTTATGTGTGTAACAAAAGTCTTCACAACTCCTACAAAGGAGGGGGTGAGCCTTGCAAGTAGGGGATGAGAGAGAAACACACACACACACACACACTCACAAGCCTCCTTTACACAAAGGGAATGAGGGACACATGTGAGCTCCCTAGCCCAGATGCCACAGGGTGTACTCAAATCCTATTGGATGGCCATGGAGGTCGACCAATGAGAATTAGGCTAGAGTAAATCTAGTTTATTAATTTAAACACACTTAGTAAAAGAACCAATAAGAATTAGGATCTGTAGAAGACTATTGGAGAGTCTCCCAAGGGGTCCAATGAGCATTCAGCAGCCCGATGGCTTGCCTGATTCCTATTGGCCAGGAGACAAAGGGGTCCAATGAGAGTTTAGTTGCATTAAGTAATTACCTAAAGCTCTAACAAAAGTAGAAGGGGGACACATGTCAGAAGGCTATCATTTATGCTCCTTAAATCCTATAAGCTAAATCTGGAGAGGTCCAATGGGGTGGTAGCATGACCAAATAGCAAGAGGGGGCGACCAAGAGAGAGAGGGGGCTGATTTTTCAAAGTCATTATTGCATACACACTAACACTAACTCATGTGTGAAGCAAGAAGACTCTCTCTCTCCTTCTCAAGATTTACTGCAAAGCTTATCACCTACTGCAAGCTTGTGAGAAGCGACGCCTACACCAACAACTCTTGGCTTTGTGATGCAAATCCAAAGCTTCAATGCATGCTCATCTCCTCTACCATGCTAATTACTAAGCTAAGCTACCCTAGTACGAGTGATTATGTGAGGAGATGTACATCTTTCTCGTAAGACTACTCCTTCTTCCTCTCAATCTACTCTCATACCCCACTAGCTCTCACCATCTTTGAAGGTGTGTGAGGTCTTGGTTCTGAGACCGTGAGGGAATTGATGTTGTGTTTTATAAGTGTTTTGCTTATGCTTGAAGCTTCCATCTTCATTGCACTCTCTCCTCTTCTTCCCGAATCGGAGAGAGACCTCTTTTGGGAGTCTCACAAGGAGGCTTCCTAGGTGTTCTCTCGTCATGGTGATGAGCTTGGATAATCCCGTGAGCACGGAGCTGCCGTTGCACCTCACTTTGAAGAGATGGATTGCCCATGGCTTGTTGAAGCCTGGAAACAAGATAGTTAACAAGCATCAGAGCATCATTAGTAGCTTGCTCATTAGCAAAATAAAAGTTATCAACATTAATTTCACTCTCTTTACTATTGTCAGCCATTCTAACAACTTTTAGGTGTACTTTGGCACTTCAAGCCCTAGTTGCTACTCCTCTTTACCCCTTTAGAAAAAGCACTCAAGCTACTGTACCCATGGCTCGAATACCATTAATTGCAAGGAATAGAAGAGAGGGTCTTTCAACACCAAAATAGCACCGGCTCTTGTCAAGCTTCTAATACCTCAATAGTGGTTAAGCCGTAGGCAAGCCCCGTAGGACTCCACTATTAGGACCATAGCTCTCGATGGTGATGCCCCGTTAACTGCACGAAGGCAGGCGCACTGCAAGGCTGAAAAATCCCTATTCTATTTACTTACAGGCAATTAATAATACCAACCATTTATAGCTAGCTTGAGGACCTCCCTTCTTGAGGAAGAAAAGAGAAACCTTGTGCTCTGATACCAATGTAACATTTAATGGTCTAAAAACTTTTGTGTAGCGAAAATTAGCATGAACATAGTGGGCATTTCATTAGAATAGATTCCTAATGAGAATTACAAGAGTGCTTGGGTGGAGAGAGCAACAAAAAGCATAACACCTAGTTAGATAGCATCAACAATACTTTCAAAAGAGAGAGAAATTAAGCTATTGACAACAGTTGAGGACCAAATTTGCATGGAGCTGGTCCCCCCTCCAAAAGGCTTTGTATTATGGTTTCTCCCATCAAGAAAGACATTGTACAATACAATTCTTTGTGTTCCTTCAAGACTAGCTAGTGCAATGAAGATGAAAGCTTCATCCACTAAGCAAAACACTTAGCAAACACAACATCAATTATCCTCGGTCTCAAACCCAAGACCTCACACACCTTCAAAGATGGTGAGAGCTAGCAGGGTATGAGAGTAGATTGAGAGGAAGAAGGAGTATCTTACGAGAAAGATGTACATCTCCTCACATAATCACTCATATTAGCATAGCTTAGCTTAGTAATTAGCTTGGTAAAGGAGATGAGCATGCATTGAAGCTTGGCTCTTGGTTGAATTTGCATCCACATGCCAAGAGTGTGTCGATCTAGGCTTCTATCTCACAAGCTTGGAGTAGGTGATGAGCTCTCCATTAAAGCTTGGGAAGAGATAGTCTTCTCTTTCTTCACACATGAGATTGTGTGAGTGTGTGTGATAATGCCTTGCAAAAATCAGCCCCCTCTCTCTCTCTCTTGGGCGAGCCCTCTTGCTATTTGCTCTTGTTATCTCCCCATTGGATCTCCCCAGGGCTAGCCAATGAATATTAAGTAGCATAAGTGATAGGCTTCTGACATGTGTCTCCCTTTCCCCTTTTGTGAGAGCTTTGGGTAATTTAATAATTCAACTAAACTCTCATTGGACCCCTTTGCCTCCTGGCCAATAGGAATCAAGCAATCCATTGGGCTCCTGAATGCTCATTGGACCCCTTGGGAGACTGTCCAATAGTCTTCTAGAGGACTTAATTCTTATTGGTTCTTTTATTAAGTGTTTTTAAATTCATTAAACTAGATTTACTCTAGCCTAATTCTCATTGGTCCACCTCCAAGGCCATCCAATAGGAATTGGGTACACCTTGTGGGCATCTGACCTAGGGAGCTGACATGTGTGTAAAGGGAGCTTCTGTGTGTGTGTGTGTGTGTGTGTGTGTGTGTGTGTGTGTGTGTGTGTGTGTGTGTGTGTGTGTGTGTGTGTGTGTGTGTGTTTGTGTGTGTGTGTGTGTGTGGCTTTCTCTCTCATCCCCTACAAGAAAGGCTCGCCCCCTCCTATGTAGGGATGTGCAAAGACTTTTTTGGACACACACAAAGCATCCAATTCCCCTATGGTTGACCTTTGGACACAACCTTTGAATCTTGGAACCTTAGCATTTTGGAAGTCTTAATGGGCTGAACCTTAGGGTCTTTTTAGCCCATTGTTGCACATGGCTCTTTTGCAGATGGCCCCCCTTTTGGATCCCTATTTTCCCTCCTTTGGATCCCTACAGTGGCCAGTCTACTAGCTTAACCAATATTCTAGCTTTTTCTCCCCTGGCACTTCCCCACATGAAATGATCAGTTTAATATGAGAAAATCATTTAGGAGAATTAGATATTGATTATTATGACATTACCTCTCTTTTGAAATCATAGTCGTCCTCGACTATGGTGTAGAGAAGATAAAGCATATTCATGAGTCCTTTTCTTAGCGGGTAGAGGATCCCTATGTTGCCCTACGACATCATTCCACAATGGATGACTAGTCCATTTGGCGCTTGAGAGCCTGAGGCTGCCGCAAGCATGTCTGTACATTAGTCCTATCAGTCTTCCATAGTAGAGTGACAAGCTCTACTTGGTATTTGGGAGACGTCGTCTCCGCAAACTTGATCTAAGCATGTATACTACTTCATTTTTGTGCACAATAAAGAAAAAGAGAGTCTTATAAGACAAAAAACTTTGTTGCTTTTTATCATCCCTCTTTGAATTATGATGTGGAGAAGGGTGCGATGGTCTTCTCCGCTTTGGTGGTGATGGAGAGCGTTTAGCCCTCCGTCTTTGTGGAGCCATCTCCGCCGAGGTGGCGGAAGACTCACTTCTTTCTCGTTCCTTCAGTGGAGGCTCTTCAGTTCTCCTTTGGGAAGGAGATGCATCATCAAGAAGTAAATTCTTGAGCCCTTCGTATGGATTCTCTTCTTCTTCCAGAATCGGAGAGAGACCTCTTTTGGGAGTCTCACAAGGAGACTTCCTAGGTGTTCTCTCGTCATGGTGATGAGCTTGGAGAATCCCGTGAGCACGGAGCTGCCGTTGCACTTCACTTTGGAGAGATGGATTGCCCATGGCTTGTTGAAGCCTGGAAACAAGATAGTTAACAAGCATCGAAGCATCATTAGTAGCTTTCTCATTAGCAAAATCAAAGTTATCAACATTAATTTCACTCTCTTTACTATTGTCGGCCATTCTAACAACTTTTAGGTGTACTTGGAACTTCAAGCCCTAGTTGCTACTCCTCTTTACCCCTTTAGAAAAATCACTCAAGCTACTGTACCCGTGGCTCAGATACTGTTAATTGCAAGGAATAGAAGAGAGGGTCTTTCAACACCAAAACAGCACCGGCTCCTGTCAAGCTTCTAATACCTCAATAGTGGTTAAGCCGTAGGCAAGCCCCGTAGGAATCCACTATTAGGACCATAGCTCTCGATGGTGATGCCCCGTTAACTGCACGAAGGCAGGCGCACTGCAAGGCTGAAAAATCCCTATTCTACTTACTCACAGGCAATTAATAATACCAACCATTTATAGCTAGCTTGAGGACCTCCCTTCTTGAGGAAGAAAAGAGAAACCTTGTGCTCTGATACCAATGTAACATTTAATGGTCTAAAAACTTTTGTGTAGCGGAAATTAGCATGAACATAGTGGGCATTTCATTAGAATAGATTCCTAATGAGAATTACAAGAGTGCTTGGGTGGAGAGAGCAACAAAAAGCATAACACCTAGTTAGATAGCATCAACAATACTTTCAAAAGAGAGAGAAATTAAGCTATTGACAACAGTTGAGGACCAAATTTGCATGGAGCTGGTCCCCCCTCCAAAAGGCTTTGTATTATGGTTTCTCCCATCAAGAAAGACATTGTACAATACAATTCTTTGTGTTCCTTCAAGACTAGCTAGTGCAATGAAGATGAAAGCTTCATCCACTAAGCAAAACACTTAGCAAACACAGCATCAATTATCCTCGGTCTCAAACCCAAGACCTCACACACCTTCGAAGATGGTGAGAGCTAGCAGGGTATGAGAGTAGATTGAGAGGAAGAAGGAGTATCTTACGAGAAAGATGTACATCTCCTCACATAATCACTCATATTAGCATAGCTTAGCTTAGTAATTAGCTTGGTAAAGGAGATGAGCATGCATTGAAGCTTGGCTCTTGGTTGAATTTGCATCCACATGCCAAGAGTGTGTCGATCTAGGCTTCTATCTCACAAGCTTGGAGTAGGTGATGAGCTCTCCATTAAAGCTTGGGAAGAGATAGTCTTCTCTTTCTTCACACATGAGATTGTGTGAGTGTGTGTGATAATGCCTTGCAAAAATCAGCCCCCTCTCTCTCTCTCTTGGGCGAGCCCTCTTGCTTCACACATGAGATTGTGTGAGTGTGTGTGTGATAGTCTTCTCTTTCTTCACACATGAGATTGTGTGAGTGTGTGTGTGTGATAATGCCTTGCAAAAATCAGCCCCCTCTCTCTCTTGGGCGAGCCCTCTTGCTATTTTCTCCTGCTATCTCCCCATTGGACCTCCCCAGGGCTAGCCAATGA
Source organism: Adiantum capillus-veneris (assembly GCF_014529385.1). NCBI lineage: Eukaryota > Viridiplantae > Streptophyta > Polypodiopsida > Polypodiales > Pteridaceae > Adiantum > Adiantum capillus-veneris. The sequence goes on along the minus strand of NC_140949.1, from coordinate 113,700,172 downwards.
CTATTAAGCAGCATAAGTGATAGGCTTCTGACATGTGTCCCTCTTTCCCCTTTTGTGAGATCTTTGGGTAATTTAATAATTCAACCAAACTCTCATTGGACCCCTTTGCCTCCTGGCCAATAGGAATCAGGCAAGCCATTGGGCTCCTGAATGCTGATTGGACCCCTTGGGAGACTGTCCAATAGTCTTCTAGAGGACTTAATTCTTATTGGTTCTTTTATTAAGTGTTTTTAAATTCATTAAACTAGATTTACTCTAGCCTAATTCTCATTGGTCCACCTCCAAGGCCATCCAATAGGAATTGGGTACACCTTGTCGGCATCTGGCCTAGGGAGCTGACATGTGTCCCTCATTCCCTTTGTCTAAAGGGAGCTTGTGTGTGTGTGTGTGGCTTTCTCTCTCATCCCCTACAAGAAAGGCTCGCCCCCTCCTATGTAGGGATGTGCAAAGACTTTTTTGGACACACACAAAGCATCCAATTCCCCTATGGTTGACCTTTGGACACAACCTTTGAATCTTGGAACCTTAGCATTTTGGAAGTCTTAATGGGCTGAACCTTAGGGTCTTTTTAGCCCATTGTTGCACATGGCTCTTTTGCAGATGGCCCCCCTTTTGGATCCCTATTTTCCCTCCTTTGGATCCCTACAGTGGCCAGTCTACTAGCTTAACCAATATTCTAGCTTTTTCTCCCCTGGCACTTCCCCACATGAAATGATCAGTTTAATATGAGAAAATCATTTAGGAGAATTAGATATTGATTATTATGACAATTTCTACCTCACTAGCATGCCATGCACACAGAACTGTAAACCCTTGGCAATAATGATGGGCCCTACAGATTGAGTTGATACTAGAAGTGACTTGCACAAGCGGACATGGATACATTACAACTCATCGTCGTCATACGTAAATGGTGAGCTTATATCCTTACTTTGCCAGATCCCCACAACTGTGTGCCAATGTCATTGATTCAAAGCCAATGAAGGGGTCTTGGCACAAATAGAAGCCTGCTTCTCATGAAAGATGTCAAAGCACTTTGCTTTGTACAATAGGCAATCCTTGCCAACATAAAGGTTAAAATGTAGAAAAAACAAGAAACTTTGAAATTGTCTAACATGGTTGCTCTGTTGTGGCAAATTGTCTTGAGTTTTTGAAATAAAAACTCGCTTGAATCTAGCTCATAGCTATATCTACTGCGTGAGAGAGAGTTGTCGTATGCACCATATACGTCATCTCGACACATAATGAAATAACATGCAGACACTTGCCAATACCCCCCCCCCCCCCCCCCAATTTCGTATGATCATAGCATATTCCAAACATGGGAAGTCTTGTCTTTGTACGACACCTGTCAGTAGACCCACTTTGGATGCTACCATTGCTCATAGCTAACAGATACTCCTGTTGACACGCATATGTCAACATAGAAGAGAATTGACCTTTTTGAAATTCCATAGAGAATCAGCCTTGTGGAATCTTACATGTTATTGAGAATCATGAGTTGCCCAATATTAAAAACGATAGCCTATGGAGCTAAGCTGTCAAATATCATCAAATTGTCAAAGTTTGTTTGATCAAAGCAACATTCGTTTGTCAAGTTGGCATTGTAGAAAAGGCTGTAAAAATAAGAAGTTCAAAATTTGAAACTTAAATTTAAGATACTTACCGATTGTCTGAACTTACCACCCTCAGCATCAAAAGTCAAAGCATCTTGTAGCGTTATTGTGCTATCAATGTACATCGTGTACTTAATTTGCATGCACTCTAGCAAGCTATAATTGCTTTGGAGTGATTATGCATCGAATACATATGCATAGATATGGAGCCGTGTCCCAAATTGAAGCCTTGCTTCTTCCCTCCTCTTGATAGTATGAAGAGGATATATCAAAGAGATACTTGTTAATCAAAATCTATGGCCAAGTAATCGTATGGAGCCTTGCTCCTCTTTATGGCTTGACCAAAACTAGCAACAAGACCAATCGCTACATCAAAAATGTAGCTTGCTAAAATCCATTCATAGAATCCTAGGAGCCAGGCCCTAGCTAATCGAGAACTCTGAATGAGAGAGACATAAGTCTTGCTTCATAGGATAATCCACATGCCATGCATGACCATCATGCGGTGCATCGACATCCGTTGCCACCACTACCTTGATTGGACAAGTTTAATTCCTGCATCAAGAATTAACTTGTGCAAATATCTTGAAGAGCTCATGTAGTGTAAAATTATACATATAGCAAGGAAAATAATAAAACATGTTGGAAACCTGTTGAATAGGCCTGGCCATTGGTGCATGGTATTCTCAATAGGCCTTGCCCTTTGCTTGTTACCCATTGCAACCCTTGTTGGGATAGCTTGCTCATAGTAAAGAACCTTGTTCGTCCAAGAGGCCTTAATTACCTTGAAAGACATGCCTTTGAAATCATTTACCTAACCGTCCATGCTACTTGCAAACTTCAAAGTGATACCCTGATTTCCGCAGATACCTTGCTGCCCACATGCCTTGCATGCAGCTTTGCTTGAAGCCTTGCATGTGTGATGATGCATGGAGGGCACCATTGGGTGCCCAAATTGTATTCAAAAGAAAAAAGTGTGAAATGTGAAACCTCTGAAGCGATGGCGACAGGGTAGCACTGGAGAGAGAAATCGCACGAGCCTCACGATGCTCTATAGAGGGCGTGAGAGCCAACCATGAAGAAACAAACCTTGCTCCTCTTCCTTGCGCGTGCCCAACTCGCCTGATAGGCCACAATTTGGTGCAGGTGGCTCCCCTCCTCCCTCCTCCTCTAAGCTACCATGCTTGTGTGCTTGTTGACAGACCATCCTCTGCCTTCTTGACTGTTCCCACGTCGGTCTTCAATCCACAACCATCTTGGCTTCAATCTTGCTTTGCATGAGCACCTTCATGGTGCCCTAGTAGCTGGTTTTTCTTCATCTCCCAAGAGCTCTCCATGGAGAGAGAGAGAGAGAGAGAGAGAGAGAGAGAGAGAGAGAGAGAGAGAGAGAGAGAGAGAGAGAGAGAGAGAGAGAGAGAGAGAGAGAGAGAGAGAGAGAGAGAGAGAGAGAGATCGGGCATAGCCAAGCAAGTGTATGCCACCTTTCTCCTCCTCCATAGCTCCCCCCTCCCCTAAGCTTTGATACCAGTATAAGACTCTGGGGTAATTGCACATGCCCAACCGTACTATATATAGGCCCTTGGCCCTCTTGCTCTTAGCTACACATAGACCCCTATACATCTTACCTTAAGCCTGTCACCTATCCTACCATAGATATGTAACTAGTTCTTGATCCGCTTTTCCCCACAATGGCCTATGTTTTCTCTCCTCAGCATCTTTGCCATGCTAGAATCCCATCGATGAAAGTTTTTAAATATATGTTTTTTGTTTGGCTCACTTGTACAAAGCATTGTTTTGTGGTCATTCTGTAGCATAGGGTTATAGGAAATGAGGCCATTGAGGTGTCAAATCAATCATCTATTCAATTAAGTATTAATTTAATAACCTCTCAAATTGTCATAATAATCAATATCTAATTCTCCTAAATGATTTTCTCATATTAAACTGATCATTTAATGTGGGGAAGTGCCAAGGGAGAAAAAGCTAGAATATTGGTTAAGCTAGCAGACCGGCCACAGTAGGGATCCAAAGGAGGGAAAATAGGGATCCAAAGGGGGGGCCATCTGCAAAAGAGCCATGTGAAACAATGGGCCAAAAAGACCCTAAGGTTCAGCCCATTAAGACTTCCAAAATGCTAAGGTTCCAAAATTCAAAGGTTGTGTCCAAAGGTCAACCCTAGGAAAAATTGGATGCTTTGTGTGTGCCCTAAAAGTCTTTGCACATCCCTACATGGGAGGGGGCGAGCCCCAAAGCTAGGGGATGAGAGAGAAAGCCACACACACACACACACAGGCTCCCTTTACACAAAGGGAATGAGGGACACATGTCAGCTCCCTAGGCCAGATGCCCACAAGGTGTGCCCAGTTCCTATTGGAAGACCCTTGAAGTGGACCAATGAGAATTAAGCTAGAGTAAATCTAGTTTAATTAATTTAAAAACATTTAATAAAAGAAACCAATGAGAATTAAGTCTCCTAGAAGACTATTGGGCAGTCTCCCAAGGGGTCCAATGAGCATTCAGGAGCCCCATGGCTTGCCTGATTCCTATTGGCCAGGAGGCAAAGGGGTCCAATGAGAGTTTAGTTTAATTATTTAATTACCTAAAGCTCTCACAAAAGGGGAAAGGGGGACACATGTCAGAAGGCTATCACTTATGCTCCTTAATTCCTATTGGCTTGACCTGGGGAGGTCCAATGAGGCAAAAGCCAGACCTAATTAGCAGCTAGGGCTCGCCCAAGAGAGAGGGGGGGCTGATTTTTGCTTGGCATTGACACACACACTCTCACACTTGACCATGTGTGAAGGGAAAATACTCTATCTCCTCCCAAGCTTTAATGGAGAGCTCATCACCTACTCCAAGCTTGTGAGATAGAAGCCTACATCAACACTCTCTTGGCATATGGATGCAAATCCAACCAAGAGCCAAGCTTCAATGCATGCTCATCTTCTCTACCAAGCTAATTACTAAGCTAAGCTATGCTAATATGAGTGATTATGTGAGGAGATGTACATCTTTCTCGTAAGATACTTCTTTTTCTTCTCAATCTACTCTCATACCCTGCTAGCTCTCACCATCTTCGAAGGTGTGTGAGGTCTTGGGTCTGAGAACGGGGATAATTCAAGTTGTGTTTGATTAAGTGTTTTGCTTGGTGTATGAAGCTTCCATCTTCATTGCACTAGCTAGTCTTGAAGGAACACAAAGAATTGTATTGTACAATGTCTCTCTTGATGGGAGAAACCATAATACAAAGCCTTTTGGAGGGGGGACCGGCTCCATGCAAATCCGGTCCTCAACTGTTGTCAATAGCTTAATTTCTGTCTCTTTTGAAAGTATTGTCGATGCTATCTAACTAGGTGTTATGCTTTTTGTTGCTCTCTCCACCCAAGCACTCTTGTAATTCTCATTAGGAATCTATTCTAATGAAATGCCCACTATGTTCATGCTAATTTCCGCTACACATAAGATTATAGGCCATTAAATGTTACATTGGTATCAGAGCCAAGGTTTCTCTTTTCTTGCTCAAGAAGGGAGGTCCTCAAGCTAGCTACAAATGGTTGGTATTATTAATTGCCTGTGAGTAAGTAGAATAGGGATTTTTCAGCCTTGCAGTGCGCCTGCCTTTGTGCAGTTAACGGGGCATCACCGTCGAGAGCTATGGTCTTAATAGTGGAGTCCTACGGGGCTTGCCTACGGCTTAACCACTATTGAGCTATTAGAAGCTTGACAGGAGCCGGTGCTGTTTTGGTGTCGAAAGACCCTCTCTTCTATTCCTTGCAATTAATGGTATTCGAGCCGCGGGTACAGTAGCTTGAGTGCTTTTTCTAAAGGGGTAAAGAGGAGTAGCAACTAGGGCTTGAAGTGCCAAAGTACACCTAAAAAGTTTATACCTAAAAGTTGTTAGAATGGCTGACAATAGTAAAGAGAGTGAAATTAATGTTGATAACTTTGATTTTGCTCATGAGCAAGCTACTAATGATGCTTCAATGCTTGTTAACTATCTAGTTTCTAGGCTTCAACAAGCCATGGGCAATCCATCTCTCCAAAGTGAAGTGCAACGGCAGCTCCGTGCTCACGGGATTCTCCAAGCTCATCACCATGACGAGAGAACACCTAGGAAGCCTCCTTGTGAGACTACCAAAAGAGGTCTCTCTCCGATTCGGGAAGAAGAAGAGAATCCATATGAAGGGCTCAAGAACTTACTTCTTGATGATGCATCTCCTTCCCAAAGGAGAACTCAAGAGCCTCCACCGAAGGAACGAGAAAGAAGCGAGTCTCCCGTCACCTCGGCGGAGATGGCTCCACGAAGACGGCGGGCTAAACGCTCTCCATCACCACCAAAGCGGAGAAGACCATTACACTCTTCTCCACGCCATAATTCAAAGAGGGATGATAAAAAGCAAGAGAAGAAAAAGGCGAGAAAGAGGACACCCTCTTCTCCATCTTCTTCATCCTCTTCCTCTTATGAAAGCTATGGTGAAGACGACAAAGATCAAGACAAGAAAAAGGCGAGAAAGAGGTCACCCTCTTCTCCACCTTCTTCAAATTCTTCATCTTCTGAAGAAGTGATGGTGCAACTTTTGAACCATCAAAAAGAAGAGGCCATAGGAAATCCTATGCCGCATGGAAGAGGTCGTCCAAGCTGAAGAAATTCAAAGAGGGAGGGAAGAGCATCTCTTTCCTTACCTATGATGGCACCTTTGGTGCTACAGACAAAGTTTTGGCCTTTATCCAGCAATTCGATGCGGCGTTTGGAGATGAGGGCTTCACGGAGTCCTCAAAGCTACGCCATGTAGCTATGCACTTTCAAAAGTCCGCCAGACAATGGTGGTCTAGCCTACGAGCCAACGGTGAAGCTCCACGAACATGGAAGGCTTTAAGAGCTTCCATTATGAAGCAGTTTTTGGCCACCGATGCCAAAGACAAAGTACTCACCGAATGGCGAAGCTTAAAGCTCTCTCCCAATGAATCCATCCACAAATATGTAGACAAGTTTTGGGACCTACAACTCAAAGCCACTGTCTTCAAAAAGTTGGATTTTGGAGAGCAAAAGCAACAATTTTGTGCGGGCTTAACCGAAGAAATGGCGGAGTATGTCAACTCCCAAAGGCCACGTACCATATCGGCGGTAATACACCATACTATGGTGGCCTCGCGAATCAATTTCCAAACGGGGGGTAAAAGAAATAATAAGCCCCCGGAAAACAAGGGTTCCAATGAGCCTAAGGGGAAGGACAATGTCCAAAAGTCTCCTAAGGGCAATTCCAACAAAGCTAAAGAGAAGGGAGTTTACAAAGGAAAGAATAAACTCTCTCCTGAAGAGCTTGAGCGTTATCGTAAAGATAACCGGTGTTTCAAGTGCGGCGAACAAGGGCATGCGTACCGCGCTTGTCCCCAAAAGAACAACCGCCAAGATCCTCCTAGAGCTTCTTTGGTTGAAATCCAAGAGGAGGAGATTCACCAAACTCACCACAAAGGATCTCCTCTATGCCATGCTTGGGGAAAGGTAAGAGAACATGATGCTTTTATTCTCTTTGACCCTGGTTCTACTCACAATTTCATATCTATGGAGTTAGCCACCAAGCTAGGCATACAATCCTACGAGATGGGAGATATCCTACCCGCAGACAGTGCCTTCAAGGGGCAAGAAGCTTCAGTCACTCCCTTAATCGGGAAATTGAGGCTTCATGTCCAAGGCTATGTGGACAAAGAGGACTTCTTTATCTCTCCTCTCAAGCATGAGGATGTAATCCTAGGGGCACCATGGTTTGACCGCCTGGCAGCCGATGTTAAATTTCCTGAAAGGAGAATCTCCTTTAAGTTCAGGGAAAAGGACATGTATATAGATGCTAAGGAGATGGGTAACACCATCCCCATTGTACATACACCAGCTTTCAACAAGTCAATAAAGAGCTCTATTTCCGTGTACATGATTTTTGTTAAAGATTCTCAAAATGAACCTAATGCTTTAACAAAAGAAAATAAAAGCAACCAAAAGGAATTAGAGTTATCTAATTTTCTCAAGGGGTTTCAAGATGTTTTCATTGACGACATCCCTTGTGAGCTACCTCCTAAACGAGGTAATGACGACCATGCAATTGAACTTCTTCCAGGAAGTTCACCGCCTAACAAACCTCCTTATAGAGTTTCTCAAGCTCAACAAGAGGAGATTATGCGGCAAGTGCATGAGTTAGTTGAGAAGGGCATGGTTAGGCCTAGCTCATCTCCATTTTGCTCACCTGTGCTATTAGTGCAAAAGAAAGACGGCACATATCGTATGTGTGTCGACTATAGAGCACTAAATAGGATCACTATCAAGAATAGGTTTCCCGTTCCAAGGGTAGAAGACCTATTTGATAAGCTACAAGGATCGACCTACTTCAGTAGGATTGACCTAAAAAGTGGCTATCATCAAATAAGGATAGTTGATCAAGACATTGTAAAGACCGCATTTCGTACTACATTTGGTCTTTACGAATACATTGTCATGCCTTTTGGCTTGACCAATGCACCAGCCACATTCAACCGCTTGATGGAGAAGCTGTTCAGGCCTCATCGAACCTTCACTGGAGTGTTCTTTGATGATATTATCATCTACTCTAATTCATTGGAGGAACACAAGCAACACCTCCAGGTAATATTTCAAGTTTTAAGAGAGAATAAACTTTATGTTAATCGAAAGAAAAGTGAATTTTTCTTGCAAGAGATTCAATATTTAGGTCACATTATCTCTCAAGATGGAATCCAAATGGATCCATCCAAGTTAGAGGTAATAAAAGGATGGCCTAAACCAAGGAATCTTCATGAACTAAGAAGCTTTATAGGTATGTGTGCATACTATAGACGCTTCATAGAAAAGTTCTCACAAATTGCGGGACCATTACATGACCTAACAAAGAAAAATGTTAGGTATACGTGGTCTGCTAAGGAGAACAATGCTTTCGAAAAGCTTAAAGAAAAGCTTATCTCTCAACCTGTGCTTACACTACCGGATCTCTCAAAACCATTTGAGGTCCAATGTGATGCTTGTGGTGATTGCCTTGGGGCTGTTTGCTCCAAGAAGGGCACGCCATAGGCTATGAGAGTCGAAGGCTCGACCCTGTTGAGCAAGCTCTAGGCATATACGAAAAAGAACTCCTTGCAGTTCTACATGCCTTAGACTCATGGAAGCACTATTTATTGGGGACTCCTTTCATTCTGCGAACGGATCACCAAAGTCTTAAGTACTTCATGACGCAGACCAAGCTCTTCGACAAACAAATGAGGTGGGCAAATTTTCTTTCGCAATTTCATTTTCATATTGCTCACATTGCTGGCAAGCATAATCAAGTAGCCGATGCACTCTCAAGACGACCGAGAGTGAATGCGGTTTCCATAGCAACTCACAATGATCTATCTTCAATGATAGATGAGTATGCTATTGATCCCGATTTTAGAGATGTGATTTCAGCCCTTGCATTAGGGAAGAAAGAAGAACCATTTACTTTACAAGATGGTTATCTTCTCTATGGCAATAGACTATGCGTTACTAACTCACTACGTGAGAAAGTAATGTATGAATCTCATGCTCCCCCATATGCGGGGCATAGAGGGATTCAGTCTACCCTAAAGGGAATTGAAACATATTTCTATTGGCCTACCATGAAAGTGAACATACACGAGTATGTTTCCAAATGTGTGGTATGTCAAAAGACAAAATTTGATAGAGGGAAGCAACTTGGATTGCTTCAACCCTTGCCAATCCCTAATTCACCTTGGGAGAGCATATCCATGGATTTTATCTTTGGATTGCCTAAGTCTATCCATGGGAATACGGGAATATGGACGATAGTAGACAGGTTCAGTAAACAAGCTCATTTTATACCTGTCAAAAAGACTATCAAAGCCCATCAAATGGCAACCCTCTTCATTTCACAAATTTTCAAGTACCATGGCTTGCCAATGTCCATAGTGTCGGATAGAGATCCTAGAATGACCAGTAATTTCTGGAAGGGTCTCTTTGAGAATTTAGGAACAAGGCTAAACTTCTCTTCGGCCTATCATCCACAAACTGATGGCCAAAGTGAAATAGCTAACCTAACCATTCTTGATCTACTAAAAGCCTATGTAACGGAAGTAGATCAAAGATCCCAATGGGAGAAGTACTTACCCTTAGTAGAGTATGCTTACAATAACACTGTACATACTTCCACAGGAAAAGCACCTTTCGAGGTAATTGAGGGAAGATCAAAAAGTCCCTTGCTACTTAAGGTACATGGGAAGATCTTCGCTGCAGATGAGTATAGCCGAGACCTACAAGAATCTTTCCAAAAGATTAAGGATGCTATCTCTATCTCACAGCAAAGGCAAAAGGCTGCTGCTGACAAGCACAGAAGAGCCCAAGCCTTTAAAGAAAACGATTGGGTCTTGTTAAAGTTTCCCAAGGCTCGATTAAGGCACACGACGGGCAAGAATCCTACGGGCCACCAAAAGTACTATGCTAAACTAGCAAAAAGGTATTATGGTCCCTTCCAGATTCTTAGGCCAATCAATGAGATGGCCTATCAACTTAAGTTGCCCAATCATTGGCTCATACACAATGCTTTTCATGTGAGCCTATTAAAGCCTTACAAAGGAGAGCCACCTCAAGAACCAACTATTGAAGACCCAACGGAGATCGAGGACCACGAGGAGGTGCTGCAGCCCGAGTCCATTCTCCGACATGAAGACAAGGTATTAAGAGGCGGTAAGACTATCCGACGATATCTTATTAAGTTTAAGAATTATCCTTTTGAAGATGCTAGATGGATGCAAGGCATACAATTAAAGGATAACCTAAACCTTGTCAATGCTTACAATGCTTCCCAAGAGTAAGCAGATGTACAAAATGTTAAAAATGAACAAAATTTTTGTCTTATAAGACTCTCTTTTTCTTTATTTGTGCACAAAAATGAAGTAGTATGCATGCTTAGATCAAGTTTGCGGAGACGACGTCTCCCAAACACCAAGTAGAGCTTGTCACTCTACTATGGAAGACTGATAGGACTAATGTGCAGACATGCTTGCGGCAGCCTCAGGCTCTCAAGCGCCAAATGGACTAGTCATCCATTATGGAATGATGTCGTAGGGTAACATAGGGATCCTCTACCCGCTAAGAAAAGGACTCATGCATATGCTTTATCTTCTCTACACCATAGTCGAGGACGACTATGATTTCAAGAGAGAGGTAATGTCATAATAATCAATATCTAATTCTCCTAAATGATTTTCTCATATTAAACTGATCATTTAATGTGGGGAAGTGCCAAGGGAGAAAAAGCTAGAATATTGGTTAAGCTAGCAGACCGGCCACAGTAGGGATCCAAAGGAGGGAAAATAGGGATCCAAAGGGGGGGCCATCTGCAAAAGAGCCATGTGAAACAATGGGCCAAAAAGACCCTAAGGTTCAGCCCATTAAGACTTCCAAAATGCTAAAGTTCCAAAATTCAAAGGTTGTGTCCAAAGGTCAACCCTAGGAAAAATTGGATGCTTTGTGTGTGCCCTAAAAGTCTTTGCACATCCCTACATGGGAGGGGGCGAGCCCCAAAGCTAGGGGATGAGAGAGAAAGCCACACACACACACACACAGGCTCCCTTTACACAAAGGGAATGAGGGACACATGTCAGCTCCCTAGGCCAGATGCCCACAAGGTGTGCCCAGTTCCTATTGGAAGACCCTTGAAGTGGACCAATGAGAATTAAGCTAGAGTAAATCTAGTTTAATTAATTTAAAAACATTTAATAAAAGAAACCAATGAGAATTAAGTCTCCTAGAAGACTATTGGGCAGTCTCCCAAGGGGTCCAATGAGCATTCAGGAGCCCCATGGCTTGCCTGATTCCTATTGGCCAGGAGGCAAAGGGGTCCAATGAGAGTTTAGTTTAATTATTTAATTACCTAAAGCTCTCACAAAAGGGGAAAGGGGGACACATGTCAGAAGGCTATCACTTATGCTGCTTAATTCCTATTGGCTTGACCTGGGGAGGTCCAATGAGGCAAAAGCCAGACCTAATTAGCAGCTAGGGCTCGCCCAAGAGAGAGGGGGGGCTGATTTTTGCTTGGCATTGACACACACACTCTCACACTTGACCATGTGTGAAGGGAAAATACTCTATCTCCTCCCAAGCTTTAATGGAGAGCTCATCACCTACTCCAAGCTTGTGAGATAGAAGCCTACATCAACACTCTCTTGGCATATGGATGCAAATCCAACCAAGAGCCAAGCTTCAATGCATGCTCATCTTCTCTACCAAGCTAATTACTAAGCTAAGCTATGCTAATATGAGTGATTATGTGAGGAGATGTACATCTTTCTCGTAAGATACTTCTTTTTCTTCTCAATCTACTCTCATACCCTGCTAGCTCTCACCATCTTCGAAGGTGTGTGAGGTCTTGGGTCTGAGAACGGGGATAATTCAAGTTGTGTTTGATTAAGTGTTTTGCTTGGTGTATGAAGCTTCCATCTTCATTGCACTAGCTAGTCTTGAAGGAACACAAAGAATTGTATTGTACAATGTCTCTCTTGATGGGAGAAACCATAATACAAAGCCTTTTGGAGGGGGGACCGGCTCCATGCAAATCCGGTCCTCAACTGTTGTCAATAGCTTAATTTCTCTCTCTTTTGAAAGTATTGTCAATGCTATCTAACTAGGTGTTATGCTTTTTGTTGCTCTCTCCACCCAAGCACTCTTGTAATTCTCATTAGGAATCTATTCTAATGAAATGCCCATTATGTTCATGCTAATTTCCGCTACACATAAGATTATAGGCCATTAAATGTTACACAAATGCTATAAAATATATTTGTGTTCACATCTTCTTTGGTTCACCACTCAAAAACTATGTCTAAAGATCTTGAGACGTCCATAAAATCTGCTGGAGATGCTTTGAGAGGCCATCCTCAATGGCAAAGCAACATATGGAAAACAATGGTTCAAGTGGTCTAACAATACAACGTGAAAATTTGAAGCCTTTAGTGAATGTGCACGGAGCTCAAAATGTGCTCATTGTAAAGCTTGAGTGAAAAGGATAAATTTTCTGCACTTGCTGGAAGACAATTGGGATCATCAATACAGATGTGGATGAAGAGATACTGAAAGTGCAACTAGGGCGTGTGGTGAATAATCTCATACTTATACAAGAGAGCACTACTACGGAACTAGGGGCATGCGATCTCAATTTTGTAGAATACACAAAATCCTAATGTGTTGGAACTTACTTGCAAAGTTTTGAGAAGTTTTTGGTGGTCAAAGGGCATTCTTCAGTGTAAAGATCCACAACCATATCTCCAAGACTTGTGTTTAGTAGCACTGCCATATGATCTACATTGTGAAGACAAGTATTAACATCTTTAGTTTGAAGGAAAGTTGAGAGTAAAAAGCAAACAAGATAATTTCATTCGAGACATGAAAAGAACTCCTACTCATTGGCTTTTGTAGCATTATCACAACACATACTCATGCAAGTCAATAAGACATCAACTCTCTCTCTCTCTCTCTCTCTCTCTCTCTCTCTCTCTCTCTCTCTCAAGTCTTTTTGAAATTCGCTCGTTGGATTCCAAAAAGTGCTCGCTAGAAAATTCTCATTAAAAAAAACATGTTCCTGCTTGGATGCATGTCAGCACGTTGTTGAAATAGTCTATCGGTGGTGGGCATTCCAAAACGTTGCAATAAATGCATTCTTGGAGCAGGTAGTCATGCCATCATAGAGACAAGAATATCAAAACACAATCGAAAGTTCTTCTAGCATGATGAGACATTTTTTTATCTCCTCTTCTTGTGCTACCTATGTTTCAACATGCTGCTTGTCCTAGTGCCACAATCGAGTAGAGCAACAGACAACCTATCAAAATGCACGATCTAGAGCATTAACCTTTGATGGCAAGGACATTAACCTACTAGAATTTTCCTTCTTTGTTTCCTCTCCTCCATGGCGATCTTCTCCCTCATGATCATTGCGCCAAGGGCTCTCATACCATGTCAACGGTGAAAAACGTAGAACAATGGGGAGAATACGAGAGAGAGAGAGAGAGAGAGAGAGAGAGAGAGAGAGAGAGAGAGAGAGACCATTGAATCAACCTACTAGGCAATAAAATCATGAGTATACAATGGGAGCAAGTTGGTGCCTATATACTAGCTAGATGTCAGGGTATTTTACTGCGATTAGTGAGCCGGGATCGACACTGGGTTGCTTGCTATAGGAAAAGATAAGAGAAAAGACACAACACAATAGTGCCAGATACAAACGACACTTTAGAACCAAACTGTTCTATTACTACAAACTCTTGAATTTGTTTATAAAGTCTAGCTGCTAGCAGAGTTAAGAATAATACTTCCTTTTGCTTAGTCGAGAGTAGAAGAGAGAGAAGCAGTGCCCTTCACCAAGAGAGCACGAGAGAGGGAAAACTGCTTTGTATCTTGCCTTGCTCTTCCGTTTTCTGTGAGCACTTCCCTGTACCTTGCTTTGTACCATATATCAAAAAGCTTTGTTTTTAATGATTTTTTCGCTTGCTAATCTGATAGACTGATGATGTTCTTGCTGTTTTAACCTTCTCGTTGCTTCCCTTTACCTACTACTTGTGCTCCACTCTGTCTACAAAACTACGCACCGTTTTTTCCAAAATCATTCAGCTGTCCTTTTTATGTTGTTGTTCGACATCTTATTTGATTATAATTCATTGAATCTCTATGATTGGGTTTTCTTGCTCGTCATTTTATCTATAGGTGGCCCTCATCCCTTGGGAGGCCCATGGGCAGGGTCCATTCTTAAGTACACCATATTTGGCTTACAAGTCTGCCAAAGCATTGTCTAGCACAACCTTCAAGGTGCAAGCATAGGTAAATGCATTGGAGAAAGGCCTTCCCTTCACATCCAATTAGAGTAGCTCAAAGATTTTCTTTACCACCACCATGTTGGACATATACCATAATCAATGCACTCTAAGAATCGACCATTCGATCTAAATAAGAAGCTCCTCTCAAACTTTTATGTGCTTTCATGAGAGCACCACATTTAGGTTACATAGCCACCCAAGCACAACATTTTGCACCCATATCAATCATAAATTCTTCCTCCAATAACCCATTAAAACAATTTAAAGCTTGCTTGCCATTGCCATGTTGGACACCTCCTGCATTAAATGTACTCCAAAAAATGTCGTCTAGCACAATAATCTCTTTAGCATATACTCCATTCGTCATAAATATCAAACAAAGCATTGTCGAGCATACCGAATGGTATACATGCTTACTAAAGCACTGCATCTTCATCGCATTTTGTATACATATCACCCAAGCATCACTAAATCTCTAGTTACTTTCAATAACTAAGCTTGTATGTCCCACTTTCACAAACATGCATCACAACATAAGGTCCAAACCATATCTTGATCATTTTATGCATGGCTGAATATTGATTTTCCAAGCTGCTATCATAAACAAGTAGCCAATTGCCATCTTTAATATCATGAGGCCTCATTCTATTATTAGTCATCAAATGCTGCTTTGTTCTTTAGACATGCCTCCATGAGCTTGTGTTTGTCCTAATTAATGTCTCCCTAACGTCTCTCGAGTTGACAAATATGTAAAGCAAGCAGATCTTTAGTTGACATACCTGCTTTTCATGGCAACATTGTCCAAAGAAACAATTGACTCCTTTGTAGGTATGATTGGCTTTTGTACATACATTGTTACCATATACATGTGGCAGTGATGTGTGTGAACACACTTAGGATCGCCATGGCATTTTTTCCCTCTTTAGGAGTTTTTTTTCTCGTGCATTGTATATATGCCCATCATTCTAGGTCTATCTATTTTTCCATTGCACACTAAGTAAAACACTCTCTGTTGTGTACCTTGAGCTTCCTTTGTCTTCTCCAAGCTGTGTGTGTTTTCCTGCAACCCTAATTCCAACAATTGGTATCAGAGCAGGTTGCGTCCTCCCGGGCTTAGTCGCCATCTGCTCCAACACACACTTGCTCACTTTCTCCGATTTCAGTGAGCTTTGGCGAGCATTTGCAAACAAAGGTCGGCGTGCAAACAAAGGTTGACAAAAATTTTGGGTGAGCTCAAAGAGCTTAGTCTGCTAAGATTTCTGATTCGGGCTCATTTTGGCCTTCGTTTCCACTACAGGCAATATTACGTAGGCTATTTCATCATTTTGTGCAAAAAAAAATTCAATGTCGTTTTTTGCATAACAGGTCCCTTACAATCTTCTACGGTTTGTGTTATATAGTTCCCGCTTCGTTTCTCCTTTTTTGGATAGTTTTCACATCAGGTGCAACATTTACCATGGCTGACAAAAACACAGATGTGTTGAAGATGTTTGTTGCTGAGGACAGATTGGATGAGGACAATTACCCTATGTGGGCTTATATGATGCAACGTGTTCTTGTGTCGAAGAGCGTCTAGAATATTTGCAGAGCATTGATGTACGTCCTAGTTCTGAGGATGTAGGCGATGTTGAATATGTTGCACGTCTTGCTGCAAGGATTGCTACTATTAGAGTTGTTTTGCCTACAACTGAGCAAGCTCGTTGGGATGTAAAAGATGCGCAGACTCATTCATTGATTGCGTTTTCTATGAAGCGCACCATACTCCTCACCTTCATTCATCAAAATTTACAAAACACGCTTGGGATATTCTGGCTAAAAACACTGAAAACACGTCCTAGAGCTACTCGATCAGGAGTGAGTCAGTTTGCCAGGCTTTTAGCATTGCATGTAGACCATTTGTGGATTTTGCTACTGAGATAGTGTCTAGTGTCATGCGTATTTGGTGAGATTTTTTTTAGTTTTTGCTCCGTTCCAGGGAAAACTCTACCGGATTTTTTCCAAGATTTCTTGCCATGGTTTATGTGTATTCGTAGTTTGCTCTCTGATGGTTTCGTGGTCGAGTTGACTCCCACTCTGGCAGTTATCTGTAGTTTTTTGGCTTGCGGTTTGCGTTGAGTTTTGACTCGTTTTGCAAAAAAATTATTTGTTTGTATTTTTTTGTCTTCTTGCCTTAGAAGTTTACAGTGTTTTGCCATCTTGTACAGTGGTCGATATATACCCACTTTGACAGTGATCGAGTGTTTACTGTCACTTTTGACAGGCTCTGTAAATTTGGACATGGTTTAATGTTCTTGTACCCACTCTCGCAAGAGTGAGGATTAGCATATGCTTGTGTGGCTACAGACAGGTAGTCACAGGTTTCACAGGTTTTTGTAGATAGTTGCAGGCAAATTCTCTTGTGGGACATGTTTTGAGCTAGTTTGCTCTCTACTTGCGTATATGGTTATGCGCTTTACGCTCGGTTGAGCAGTTTGTCCCAATTTATGCTTGCATAGTTTGCAGATTGTGGAGTTGTTTTATGCATATGTGAGCATTGGTTTTGATGCAATTGATCTTGATTTTGAGCATTGTGTAGTGGTCGAGTTACCTCCCACTTTGTTGCCAGTTTGGCATGGTTTATGGTTGAGATTGTACTTGAGGTTTTGCTCAGTTTACAGGGGAGATTCTGTCAAATTTTTCCCAGATTCCTCTCCATTCTTTGGTTCTTAGCCATACATTTATGGTATGCTTGTAGTGGTTACAGGTTTCCGTTGATTTTGCTTCATGTTCTCACATCAACGCATATTCCGAGCGTGAGACTACAGCATGCAGGTTATAGTTTTTCACTATTGAGCTACTGGTTGGTTTATGCTTGATTAGGGCAATGATTGAGTGATCTCCCACTTTTGACACGTATGCATTGACATGATGTGTGGAACAATTGAGTCTATAGTGACAACTCATGAGAAACAGAGGTCTCGATCTTGTCGATACTTGCGTTGTTGGCATTGTGGTCACACAGGGCACATTAGGCGTCATTATTTCAGACGTATGAGATAGCAACGGAGAATTATGCAAGGTGCAGATACGGCTTTGACACACGTTAGAGAGGAAGTTTTACTGGCAGTTTATGCCAGTGATGGTGATTTCATGCTTGCCTCCAATGTACCTCTTGCAGATTTGTCTATGGATAGCACACTTTCTCCACAATGGTTACTAGATAGTGATGTTGCTTTCCATGTCACACCGCATCGTGACTAGTTTAACGCTTTTTCTAGTGGGAGACTTGGATGTGTGCACTTGGCCGATGGTTCGGTTTTTGACATAGAGGGTGCGGCAAATGTTTGTTTGTCTTTGCCCAGTGGTGCATCATACATGCCATGGCATGTGTGCTATGTTCCTCAGCTCAGACAGAGCTTGATCTCAGTGAGACAATTAGCACATTTTGGTTGTCAGACACTTCTTCGAGAGGAGTCTTTCCAGATGCATTGCGGTTCACTAGTGATTGCCAGAGGAGTTCGCAATGGCCTGGTATATCCTATGCATGTGTCTGAGGTTCAAGACGGTATAGTCTTGATTTTGTTGCTGGCATGCTTTGAGTGAGGGACGAGACGTGTCTCTTTCACTGGTGAGCTCCACCATGCTCATGAGACAGAGCATTTAGCCGTGCAGGACCCAGTAGACTCTGTAGAGACAGATGTAGAGCGACAATGCTCTAGTGAGACACAGCAAGTGTTGTCAAACTTTGTGCATGCAAAGGTAGAGGAGGTATGCTCCCTAGATACAGAGATAGAGCTGATAGATATGGAGTTCTTTGATATGCTCATATTAGAGGCTGGTGAGTTGGTGTCAGGACGCACAGTTTCGCCTATGGGTGAGAGGGACGTAGGTTTCCTAGTGTCAAAGTTGACACATCCATACGCGATGGGTAGTCTTGATGATGTAGTGATTGCAGATAGCCAAGGGGAGGCAACTACAGCCACGTTTGTGCAAATTTCATTAGCGTTCAGATGTCTAATGTTTCACTTGTTAGTGTCGAGGCCCGATATAGCAGCTATAGTGGGAGCATTCGCAGCAAGGGTAGTCAATTGTACGGTGGCTGATACTAGCATGATGTTTCGTGCAGCTTTGCAGACCATACAGAGTAGCTTGTGGGATTTACATGCAGGCTGTAGCACTAGTACGCACACTCGCCTACCATTAGAGCCGATACGACTACGTGTAGATAACCAGAGTACGCCAGTGGGCATAGGTTGAGAGAGTCTCTCAACTAGTTTCTTGTACATACTAGTAGTTTAGCTAGCAGGTCTCACTTATCGGTGAATCGTCTTTAAGTGGGAGATTGTTGGGGTAAAGGCGCTCTGCCTTTTCCCTGCCTGGACATCCAGTGTCCAACCACCCACTATATATACACACTTTCTTATTCTTTCTATAGATAAGGATAAGGAGCACCTCACTCATACACTTGAGTTACTTCTTAAGACTGCTCCACCCACATCCTGTGTTCTCTCTCTCCCCCCTTCTCACTCTCTGCATGCACACTACATTCACGCACTCACAATGTGTGGTATTTTGATAGTGGTGCTACAAAGCACATTACCTTACATTGTGATTTATTCTCCTCTCTTGAGTCTGTCCCTCGTGGGAGTTCAGTCACTTGTGCCATCAATGCCTCTTATTGGGTTCAGGGAGTTGGAAAGATTGTGCTTACTGCTGCAAATGGTAGTTCTTTCACACTTGTTGATGCACTTTATGTACCTGGGATCAAGAAGAATATTTTGTCTGTATCTGCACTTGCTAGACTTGGTCTTGTAGTCAAATTTGTGGATGACAGATGTACAATACATGATCTCAGTTTTGGTGATGAAATTGTCGCATCTAGCATTTTATTTCATGGGCTATATAAGCTTACTTTGTATGACAAGTGTGGGTAAAATTTTGCAAATGCAATTGTGGATTCAAAAGCTATGTCAGATGCAAAACTTTGGCATGTATGTTTTGGTCATCTGAATTTTTCCAGTTTGCTGCGTTTGCAGAAATTTGATATGGTTGCTTCTTTGCCACCTCTTGAAGCACTTGTCAAACATGTTTATTAAGGCTATATTTTCGGTAAGATGCAATGTTCTAAGTTTCCAAAGGATGGTTCAATTAATGCCACATGCAGGTTGTAGCTTGTGCATAGTGATATTTGTGGGCCCATATAAACTCCATCCTTAGGAAATTACCTTTACTTCGTGACTTTTTCGATGATTACTCCAAACATTCATGGGTATGTCTGCTTAAAGCGAAGTCCAAATTATTTATGTGCTTCAAACAATTTTTGGCTATGGCTGGAAATGTCTAGAAATATACTACGAGAACCCTCCATTCCGATCAAGGGGGGGAGTATAAGTCTCATGGATTTAATGCATTTTTGGTTAGTCGTGGGATAAAAAATCAATTTACAATGTCTTACACACCTTAGCAAAATGGTGTTGATGAGAGGAAAAATAGGTCACTTACCAAAATGGCACGATGTATGGTCAAAAGTCAAGCTTTTCCGCATTCGTTTTGGCTTGAGGCCATCATGTGTGCCACTTACGTACTAAACAGGTTTCCTACAAAAGCTTTGCAGTCTATTAATCCATATGCAGCATGGCATGATAGAAATCCTTCTATTGAGCACATGCGTGTTTTTGGTTGTTTGGCATATGCTTTGGTGCCACAAACACAGCGCAAAAAATTGGATGATAAGGCTTTCAAAAGTATTTTTGTTGGTTATAGTGCTAAAAGAAAATGTTATAGGTTGTATCATCCACAAACAAAGTGTATTTTGGTTTCACAGGATGTTGTGTTTGTGGAAGATCCTGTTCAGTCCTTGCTATCATGTTCTAGAGACAGTAATGTAAGCTCACATGACATTTATGACACTTTGTTGCCCCTTTTCAGTGGTGGAAGTTCGAATGTCAATTCCAATGAGGCAAATGTACAGCCTATGGGAGTTTCTGAAAATATTACAGATCAGCCTATACTGATGGATATGTACATGATGTACTTGATGAGGAAAGGACTGAAAATGAGCAGGCTAGAGGTATGCCAAAATGGCTGGTGCATACTTTGTGTGATAGTAAATTGGATGCATTTTTTTCTAGTCATACTCGTTCAGGTTCTCAGCATGCATCTTATGCATCAGATTGCTATGCTTTGGCTATGTCTAGTTTACCTTATGTTGAGCAACCTCTATCGTTTGATGAAGCACAAAATTCAAAAAATTGAATGGCTGTCATGCAATCAGAATATAATGCACTTATAGAAAATGACACATGGACTTTATGTGATTTGCCTCCTGGAAAAAATTCCACTGGTACGAAGTGGGTTTACAAGTTGAAACGCAAGCCGGATGGTGAGATTGATTGCTATAAGACTCGACTTGTTGCAAAGGGTTATGCACAACAAAAAGGCATAGATTATGAAGAGACTTTCACTCCCACTTGCCGTATGTCTACTGTGCATTGGCAGATCATTTTGGTTGGTATGTACATCAATCAAACATTGTTACTACTTTCTTGAATGGTGACATATTTGATGAAGTTTATGTAATGCAACCTCACGGTTTTGTCAAGAAAGGACAAGACGATAAGGTGTGAAAATGTAACAAAGCTTTGTATGGGTTGAAGCAAACTCCTCGTGCTTGGTATGAGAAGGCTGACACTCATTTGGTCAAACAAGGATTTTGTAATAGTCCAATAGAAAGCACATTGTATGTAAAGCATGACGGTGATGTACTTCTCATTGTGGTTCTTTATGTAGATTATTTGTTGATCACTAGACCAAATGAGAGACATATTGCTGAATTTCAGGCTGATTTGAATGCTACTTTCAAGATGATAGATTTGGGGCTATTGCATCATTACTTGGGTATACAGTTTAAGTAGTGTGATGGTAGTATTTCCTTGTGTCAGAAAATTTACATAGAGACATTTCTACGTAAGTTTGGACTTGAGGATTGAAAATCTATTGCCACTCCCATGGAAACAGGTTTGAAAATGAATCTTCTTGATGCTGGTGATCTTGCAGATTTATGCATAGCCCAGGGTCTAAGCATTGGTAGGCTGTCAAGTGGATTTTCTGCCACTTGAGTGGCACTTTACATATTGGCTTGTTTTATCCCAAGGGGGGATAATTGCTGCTAGACTTACATGCTTTTTCGGACATAGATTGGGTTGGTTGTTCTGAAACACGATTGTCCACAAGTGGTTTTTGTTTCATGCTTGGCAGCTCATGCATATCATGGTTGAGCAAGAAGCAACCAATCGTGTCCACTTCTAGTTGTGAGACTGAGTATAGGGTAGTCTTCACAACTACGGTTGGGTGTGTATGGCTGAGATGCCTTATGGCTGATTTGGGTGTTGGACAAGAAACTGCCAACACTATATACACTTACAGTCAGAGCGCATTGGTAGTTTCCAAGAACCCAGTTTTTCATGCTCGCACAAAGCACATTGAGGTGCATTACCACTATGTCAGGGAGAGGCTCTCAGCAGGAGAGATTAGCTTGGCTTATGTGCCAACACAGGACAACCTTGCAGATCTTTTCATAAATGCATTGTCTCGTGAGAAGTTTGAAGCTTTCGGAAAATCTCTGGGCTTACCCCCCTTTGTGGATTGATCATGTCCTCCTCAGGGCATAGCACTTCCCTTTACTCTATGTGCTAGCTCTTGTTCACCACATCACTCCAGGGGGGATTTGTCACCATATATGTGGTAGTGATGTGTGTGAACACAATTAGGACCGCCACGGCATTTTTCCCCTCTTTAGGAGGTCTTTTCCCCCGTGCATTGTATATACACCCATCATTCTAGGGCTATCTATCTTTCCATTTCACACTAAATAAAACACTCTCTGTTGTGTGTCTTAAGCTTCCTTCGTCTTCTCCAAGCTATGTGTGTTTTCTTGCAACCCTAATCCCAACATACATAAGCTCAAATGGCATATATCATGTAACAAAACTATGATTAGTATGATCAGCCCACAAAGCAAAAAGTAAAAGTTTATGCCAATCACTGGTATGCCTTTTAACAACATGCGGATGTTCTCATTCACTTTTCCCATCTGTAGTAAGAGCCAATTTGATTCCCAAACAATCAAAAACTCATAAGCTTCATTTGAATCTATTTCTCCTCTATCAATAGAAATCTTCCCCACACAACCATATTTGCAAATCACATCTTCATGCAAAAACTTGTATACAAAACTTGTAACTGTAGAACGTAAAGCTCTTCGTTCAACCTGGTTAGTGAGATTTTCTTTATCAAAAACAATATATTTTCCATACACCCACTAGCATAGTAATCAAATCTACAACCCACTTATAATGCATTGTCGATGTATAAGTAAGATGTTACTCATGTTGATGTCCCACATTTGAATATCGTTGGCATCCCATGCAAGTCTCACAAACTGAGCAATATCTTTATACATACCTTTTCACTCTTTGATCTTGATAAAGGTCACTCAAACACCTCTTTTTCATGCCCATAAATGTTAAGTATGGAGCCTGATTTACCCTTGTAATTTTCTGTGGTAAAAGCGCACATTTGTAAGGCCCCCATTATAAGGAGACGCCATCATGCGTGAAGGAAAATCACTCACCGGAAACCAAAATTTTCACGGACAAGAATCAGGGGTAAATTTAAAGGCCGGAATATTATGGCCGGACGGCGGCCAGAAAGTGGTCGGAAAACAACCGGTCGGTTGGCCGGTGGCCAGTAGTCAATGGCCGATGGCCGGTGGCCGATGGTCGGAAGTCAATGGCTGGTGGCCGGTGGCCGAATTCAAAAGCGGACTTGTCTTCTCAAGGGCGGCCACACATGGGCGGATTGGAGGGTCCGATTTGGACTTATTCACACAAGGGCGGCTACACATGGCTGTCTCTCATAAGAGAGGGCAGCCCTTTTGGCCTATAAAAGGAGGCCATTTCTACACACATTTCATAGTGTGAAGTTGATGCAACAAGGTGAGTGTGAGGTGATGAGAGTGAAGCAAGGCGAGAGCTCTATCAAGGGTTTAATCCCTTTGTAAACTACTTCTTCTTTTGAAGTGCTCTAAAGCCATTGAGTGGCTGCTTTCCCGTGGATGTAGCCCACATTGGGTGAACCATGTATATCGTGTGTACTCTCTCTCTCTCTCTACTCTATAATCTCGTGTATATAAATCTGTCTCTCTCCATTAAGTAATCTACTCAATTATCTATTTAGCTACGTCTTATTTCCTAACAACTGGTATCAGAGCAAGGTTTGCTCGTAGCTAAATTATCTCAAGGAAAGGATTCCTTGAATTGAGTGGGAGTTATGGCAGAGGAAGGGAAGCTCAAGATTGAGAAGTTCAACGGCAAAAACTACCAACATTGGAAGATGCAGATTGAAGACTATCTCTACCAGAAGGACCTCTATTTGCCACTAGGCGGTCTTGCGAAGAAGCCCGCAACAATGGCAGATGAAGCATGGATTTTCCTTGATCGAAAGGCACTGGGAACAATCCGGTTAAGCTTGGCGTCAACGGTGGCCTTCAATGTTTCGGAGATGAAGACCACGGAGGACTTGATGAAGTCACTTGACGACTTCTACGAGAAACCATCGGCATCCAATAAGGTATTTCTTATGAAGCTCTTGTTCAATCTAAAGATGGCAGAGAATGGTTCAGTTGCAGAACACCTAAATGACTTTAACACAAACATAAGTCAACTTCGATCAGTGAAAATCAATTTCGATGACGAAGTGCGAGCTCTCCTTATACTATCATCTCTACCGGATAGTTGGGACAGCCTTGTGATGGCTGTAAGTAATTCTATCTCTGGCACAAATACTCTTAAGTTTGATGATGTTGTGGGTGTTCTCCTAAGCGAGGAAATGCGAAGGAGAAGCACAGGAGAATCATCAAGTGCTGCACTATCAGTGGAAACAAGAGGAAGGCTTAAGGAGAGGTTCAAAAACCAAAAGGGTCGTGATCGCTCAAGGCGGAGCAAGTCACGCACAAAGTCAGTTCTTGAATGTTGAAACTGCGGCAAGAAGGACCACGTCAAGAAGGATTGCTGGTCCAAAAAGAAGAAGGAGACAGAGTCTCAAGACAACAAGCCAACATTGGAGGCCAATGTGGCAGGTAAAGTAGAGCAAGATGCTCTAATTCTCTCATTAGACAATGTGTCTAATTCCTGGATAGTAGATTTGTAAAGAATGAGGATGCAAGAGAGCTACACAAGACAAGCACAAAGCACACAGAGATGGAAAGCTTCTTCTTCTTCTTCACAGAAAAGAGAGTACAAAATGACTAAGTGCTAAAGCTGAAAAGTAGCACATATGTACATGCGGTCACTAAGTGTGAACTCGCTAGAAGCGTACTAGGCTGGCACTATAAGTGTAGTCCAGCTGTAGAATCACTGGCAGAGATCCTCCGTGTCGGTCACCTAACGCGCCAGTGAGTAAATGCCGTAAGCGGCCAAGACCCGTAGTGGATGCCAGCTCAAGGTGTAGAGCTCGACATCTCAACACTCCCCCTCGAGCTCTGCATGTCGCAGAGTCCAAGCATAGTCCGAAAACGTCGAAGCTTCTCAGCTCCGAGGGCCTTGGTAAAGATATCCGCTATCTACTCCTCTGTGCTGACGTAGACCAAGTCGATGTCGCCCGCCAACACTCGCTCTCGAACGTAGTGGTAATGGACCTCTATGTGTTTGGTCCTGGCATGGAACACTGGGTTCCTAGCCAACTGCATGCTGCTGAGGTTGTCACAATGGATGAAAATCTGCTGGTCCACCTGCACTCCCAAGTCCTCAAGTAATGTGCGTAGCCAAGCTACCTCGCACGCCGCAACTGCTGCACCTCTGTACTCGGCCTCTGTGCTCGATAAAGCAACCGTAGGCTGCTTTTTGCTGCTCCAAGTAACAGCAGCACTCCCAAAAGAGAACATGAAGCCACTCGTAGATCTCCTATCAACAATGCTACCTGCCCAATCTGCATCTGTATACCCATACAATGCTAATGGTGCATCTGCTGCATAGAACAATGCATAGTCAAGAGTACCTTGCACATACCTAAGTGTGCGTCGTACTCCATCCAAATGTGGCTTCCTCGGAAGTTGCATGAACTGACTCTCCAAGCCTACTGTGTAGCTCAAGTCTGGCCTCGTGATAGTCAAGTAGATTAGACTACCCACAATCTTCCTGTACATGTTGACATCCTCAACAACATCACCCTTCTCTGCACTCAGCTTTGCATTCACATCCAAGGGAATAGAAATTGGCTTACAATCAGCCATACCATACTTTGACAACATGTCCAAAGCATACTGTCTCTGTGATAGCCATACACCCTCTGGAGTGCTGATCACTTCAATGCCAAGAAAGTAGCGCAACTCGCCTAAATCTTTCATTTCAAACTCCTGTTTGAGAAGACCCTTCACATGGTCAATCTCCATAGCATTGTCACCAACAATAATAAGGTCATCTACATATATGGTAATGACCACAATCCCCACATCACTCTCACGTACATAGAGTGAATGATCAGCATGAGCTCTCCTAAAACCAATACTGACAAGATACTTGGCAATCCTGTCATACCATGCTCTAGAGCCCTGCTTCAAACCATACAAAGCTTTGAGAAGTCTGCATACATAATCTGGGTAACCTGGATCGACATAACTAGGTGGCTCATCCATATACACTTCCTCTTGCAACTCACCATTCAAGAAGGCATTCTTTACATCCATTTGATGCATAATCCATCCTCTAGATGCAGCCACTGCTATGACAGCTCTCACTGTCGTCATCTTTGCCACTGGAGCAAAGGTCTCCTCATAGTCTATGCCATACGTCTGTGCATAACCCTTTGCGACCAGCCTTGCCTTGTGACGCTCAATGTTACCATCAGCCTTATGCTTGGTTTTATACACCCATTTACATCCAATAGCTTTCTTGCCACTTGGCAATGGCACCAACTCCCATGTGTCATTTGCTTCCAATGCAGCCATCTCTTCATTCATTGCATCATCCCAATGCACATTTCCAACTGCATCCTCAAAACATGTGGGCTCCACATCCTGTATCACCTTAGCCATGTAGGCTTGGTGATGCGCTAGATACCCATCATAAGTCAATTTTTGAACTGGATTTCTGACTCTATTAGATCTGCGCGGTCCTGGGTCACTCCTTTGCCCTCTAGCATCTTCTTGTACTTCCCTTACACCAGGTGTCCTGACAGCCGGAATTCCAAATTCCTCATCAAGACTTTGTTCAGAACCATCTGAATCCATGTCTACATGTGAAAAACCTGATGATGCATCAACCATAAAGGGAGGTTCATCAACCTTTTCCTTTCCTTTTCGTGATACATTCCCTATACCTGTTGGTGGAGTAACCTGCGTACGTAGTCTACCATTCCATGGTTTCTCAACAGAGCCACGAGAAGAGGACTCTTGTGGTCCACTCAAAACCTGTGACTGTGGTCTCACATTTTGTACAACCACATCATCTTTTACATCAGCCCCAATAGTGCCATGTGCATTACGGTACCAGCTGCTCATCTCATCAAAGACTACATCTCTGCTCACTCGTAATTCTCGTGTAGTAGGATTGTAGCACCTGTACCCCTTTTGTTCAAGGGAATATCCCACAAGAATACATTTCTCTGCTTTAGGATCCAATTTCCTACGCAACTCATCTGGTACATGCACGTAAGCTATGCAGCCAAACACTTTCAAGTGTGCCAAATCAGGCTTTGTACCTGTAAACTTTTCCTCAGGTGTTACATCATGCACCGCAGCTGTAGGTTTCCTGTTCATAATGTACACAGCTGTATTTACAGCTTCAGCCCAGAAATGATGAGGCATGTTCTTCTCATTCATCAATGCACGTGCAACCTCTGCAATGTGCCTGTTTTTCCTTTCTGCGACCCCATTCTGCTATGGAGTATATCTGCATGTAAACTGCCTGTGTATACCATGCATTCACAAAAAATCTGAAAAATCATTGGAGAAGTACTCTCCCCCTCCATCTGACCTCAATGTCTTGATTTGCATATCTGTCTCCTTCTCAATCATGACTTTGAAGTCTTGAAAGTGACCAAACACTTCACTTTTGTTACGCATGAAGTAGACCCATACTTTCCTTGTATGGTCATCAATGAAAGAGACATAATACCTGCAACCATGTATACTTGCAGTATCGGTTGGACCCCAAACATCTGTGTGCACCACCTCAAGTGGATTTTTACATACATTGCGCTCATGTGGAAATGAGCCCTTTGACTGTTTTCCAAACTGGTATGCTGCACACACTTTATGCATACCATCCACCTTGAATTTGGGCAAACCTTTTACAATCTGTTTTGATTGCATGCTGCGCAATCTCTGCTCATTGACATGGCCAATGCGTTTGTGCCAAATGTCAACATCAGCCACAACACCTGTGCCCTGTGCAAATAATGCAGCTTTTACCTCAGGCATGTCTACATTCAGCGTAAACATTCTGCCCACACATTTGCCCTCTGTGATCAGCTTACAGCCATTCTGGAAATCTTCTACATAATAGCCATTTGGATTGAAGCGAACCTGCAAACCCTGCTCAACCATTTGTCCAACAGAAACAAGATTCTTTGTAATGTTTGGGACATGAAGTACATCTGCTAAGTACTTTGATTTCCCACTCTTCGTATTTAGAGGTATGTCCCCTACATGAGCAATGGGGTGAGCTGTGTCATCTCCTGTCTGCACATAGCCTGACACATCTGGTTTGCGCATATCTCTAAACCACTCTCCACGAGACGTCATGTGATTAGAGGCACCTGAATCCACATACCAAACATCATCTTGGGTGGAATTCTCTGCAGTCATTGTATTCATTACATGTTGCATAACAAACATGCGCTCGTTTTTGCTGTCATCTGCATCTCTGCTAGTAGATGCATAGTTGCCCTGTTCTCTCTTTCTACTTGCTTTTCCCTTTGGACAGTCACGTGACATGTGACCTCTTTCACCACAAGTCCAGCATTCTCTACTATCTGGAGTATGTTGCTGCCTGCTTGATCCTGCACCACGACCTCTTTGACTCCCCCTGCCTTGAGACTGGTTTCCCCTGCCACTTGTATTGTTTTGATTTGATTGACCTTCCAGAAATTGGCCCCTGCAACCCCTTGGGCCTCGACCACGACCTCTACCTCTACCTCTGTTGGAGTTAGAATAGAAGGCCTTTTCAGAATTATTTCTGCCATGAGAAGAAGATGTGTCAAGGTTCTTCTCCTCAAGAATAAGCATAGAAATCAAATCTTGGAACACGGGGATGTCGTCTCTTGTATTCATGGAAGACCTAAAATGTACATACTCATCTCCTAGACCATCCAAGCATGCACGGACAATGTCATCGTCTTCCACTGAGACTTTAATAGATCCAAGAGCCTCAATGATACTCTTGATCTTCAAAGCATAATCATTGATGGAGAGGTTGTTCCTCTTAACCTGATTTAGCTCCGACTTTAGTTGAAGCTTCCTGGCCTTGGTGTTCACCTCGAACACTCTGCCTAAGTTTTTCCATGCAATGGCGAGGGTTTCAGCATCCTGTAGATAGCCCATCATGCCATCTGTGATGCTCATAGAAAGCCAATACATCACTTTGCTCTAGCCTTGTTGCCAGTCCCTCAAAGCTTTCCTTTGTTCTGCTGTAGCATTTGCCTCGGGAATCTCTGGTTCCTTTTCATTGTCTCCCTCTACATAGTCCCAATAACCTTTTCCTTTTAGGAAATTTGTTATTCTGAACTTCCATGCAGGGTAGTTATTTTTCTCAAGCTTCTCAGTAACAATATGACTGAAACCGTCAGACATCTTGAAGCACTAAGACAAAATAGCTGCAATCTGCAAAAACCTGCAAATCTGCTGAACCTGCTATCGTGGTTCTTGTAACGCTTTCTACACTCAACGAGTGTCCACAATCAAGCGTACATACAACCACTGTACTTGTATAGTAAATCTCTGTATACTGCACTTTGGAGACCTGTTCAGAAACTTGTGCGAACGAAGGGATTGTGATTGCGAACGAACGAAGGGATTGTGATGCTCTTGCTCTCTTAGCCTCTCTTGCCTGCACCAGGCTCTGATACCATGTAAAGAATGAGGATGCAAGAGAGCTACACAAGACAAGCACAAAGCACACAGAGATGGAAAGCTTCTTCTTCTTCTTCACAGAAAAGAGAGTACAAAATGACTAAGTGCTAAAGCTGAAAAGTAGCACATATGTACATGCGGTCACTAAGTGTGAACTCGCTAGAAGCGTACTAGGCTAGCACTATAAGTGTAGTCCAGCTGTAGAATCACTGGCAGAGATCCTCCGTGTCGGTCACCTAACGCGCCAGTGAGTAAATGCCGTAAGCGGCCAAGACCCGTAGTGGATGCCAGCTCAAGGTGTAGAGCTCGACATCTCAACAAGATTCTGGGGCTTCATTTCATGCGACACCACACAAGCAACATTTCCAAGACTACACCAAAGGTAATTTTGGGTATGTATACTTGGGTGATGATGAAGCTTGTGAGATTGTCAGCAAAGGTACAGTTTCTGTCAAAACTGCTAACGGAAATGAATGGAAGCTTAAAGATGTTAGGCATGTTCCTTCTCTTCGCAGAAATTTGATGTCTACAGGACAATTGGACGATGAAGGTCACAACATTGCATTCGGAAACAAACGGTGGAAGATCTCAAAGGGATCTTTGGTGGTTTCCAAGGGTGAAAAAGTCGGTACACTTTACTTGTGTACTGTTAGCACACAACCTTCAGCTTGTGCAGCAACTATAGAAGTTGACAGTGCGGTGTGGCACTACCGACTTGGGCATATGAGTGCCAAAGGAATGCAAATCCTTCAAACAAAGAAGCTTCTACCAGGTTTGAAAGAAGTGGACTTAGAGTTCTGTGAAGATTGTGTTTATGGTAAACAAAAGAGGGTAAAATTTCAAAAATCAGGAAATGAAAGAAAAAATAAAAAAACATGAGTTGGTTCATTCTGATGTTTGGGGTCCTGCAAGTACACCATCACTTGGTGGCTCATTGTACTATGTAACATTCATAGACGATGCGACTAGAAAAACATGGGTTTATGTCATGAAGAATAAATCCGATGTATTTTCCATATTTCAAAGGTGGAAAGCCTTTGTGGAGAATGAAACAGGTACCAAGGTTAAATGCCTCAGATCCGACAATGGAGGCGAATATTGCAGCCAAGCTTTTGAAAGCTTTTGTGCTAGCAATGGCATTCGGAGGCAAAGGACAACCCCAAGGACACCTCCAAAAAATGGGATTTCGGAAAGGATGAACAGGACAATCATGGAACGAGCACGAAGCATGCGGCTACATGCAGGCCTACCGCTTGAGCTTTGGGCGGAAGCTGTAAATACGTCTGTGTACTTAATCAATCGGTCACCCTCAACGGCATTGGATGGGGGAGTTCCAGAAGAGGCATGGACAGGTAAACCGGTGAATTATGCATTTCTCAAAGTGTTTGGGTGTGAGGCTTTCATGCACATAGATGGAAGCCTAAGATCAAAGTTAGATGCAAAGTCCAAAAAGTGTTTCTTCATTGGCTATGGAGAAGGAGACTTTGGGTATCGCCTATGGAATCCTGAAGATGGTAAAATCTTAAGGAGTAGAGATGTAATTTTTAACGAACAAAATATGTACAAAGATTACTTGGAAAGAAAACAACCAAAAGAAACAGGTGATGAGTACATGGAGCTTGAGGACAGTGAAGACTCAAGGACTGCAAACGGTGACAATGTGCAACAACGTCAACCAAATGAGGAGCCTCAACCTATTCCCCGAAGATCTACAAGAGCAAGTAGACCTCCAGAAAGGTTTGTTCCTTCCTTCAACCATCTCTTGATCTCAGATTCTGGAGAGCCAGAATCATATGAAGAAGCTATGCAACATGAATCCAAAGAAGAATGGACGAAGAGCATGCAAGTGGAGATGGACTCACTACATGCAACCAAACATGGGAGTTGGTTGAGTTGCCTAAAGGTAAGCGGGCACTTCAAAACAAATGGGTGTACAAGCTAAAGGAAGAAGAAGGTGGGAAGAAAAGGTACAAGTCTAGGCTTGTGGTAAAAGGTTTTTCTCAAAAGAAAGGTATTGACTTCAATGAAATATTTTCTCCTGTTGTAAAAATGAACTCAATTAGGCTTGTCTTAAGCCTTGTGGCTGCTCATGATCTAAATCTCGAGCAAATGGATGTAAATACGGCATTCCCTCACGGTGACTTAGAGGAGGAAATCTACATGCTTCAACCAAAGGGGTATGAAGTAAAAGGTAAGGAGAAAATGGTTTGCAGATTAAAGAAGAGCTTGTATTGTTTAAATCAAGCATCAAGACAATGGTACTTGAAGTTTGATCGATGGATGTTGGATCATGGATTCACAAGATGCAACTCGGATCACTGCGTCTACACGGAGAATTTGGGAGATGGGAAATTCATCATCCTAATGTTGTATGTTGATGACATGTTGATTGCAAGTGCTAACATGCAGGACATCAAAGACCTAAAAGAGGAGCTGTCCAAATCTTTTTCAATGAAAGATTTAGGTGCTGCAAAGAGGATACTTGGTATGAAAATATCAAGGGACAGGACGAAGAAGACAATAAAGCTATCTCAAGAAGATTACATCAAGAAGGTACTAGAAAGGTTTGCAATGCAAAATGCAAAACCAGTTTCTACACCTTTGGCTAGTCATTTTAAACTAACGAAGGATATGTGTCCAAAGACACAAGAGGAGATAGCCTATATGTCTAAAGTTCCATACGCTGTAGCGGTAGGTTCTCTAATGTATGCTATGGTCTGGACAAGGCCAGACATTGCACATGCAGTGGGAGTTGTGAGTAGGTTCATGGACAACCCAGGTAAAGAGCATTGGCAAGCTGTGAAGTGGATACTTAGGTATCTAAAAGGGACAACAACAAATGCTTTGTATTTTGGAGGAACTGATATTTTTCTAGAAGGGTATGCTGATGCAGATATGGCAGGTGACAAAGATACTCGAAGGAGCACTACTGGCTATGTGTTCACGGTTGGAGGCATAGCAGTAAGCTGGGCTTCAAAGCTGCAGAAAGTGGTTTTACTTTCTACCACGGAAGCAGAGTATGTAGCAATGACGGAGGCAAGCAAAGAAATTCTGTGGCTTCACAGATTCTTAGAAGAGCTTGGATTCAAACAAGACAATTGTGTCTTGTACAGTGATAGACAAAGCGCTATCCATCTTGCGAAGAAATCAGTCTTTCATTCAAGGACAAAGCACATTGAGGTGAGATATCACTTCATACCCACTCTTTTGGAAGAGGGACAACTAAAGCTAGGAAAGGTGCATACAAGTGAAAATCCTGCAATCATGTTTACAAAGGTGGTCAACAAGGAGAAGTTGAGCTTTTGCTCATCTTCAATCGGCATTCAAGGATAAGAAGCCAGAATGGAAAGCAGTCACAGGTTTGGTTTGGAGATCAGTCTCCAAGTGGGAGATTGTTAAGTATGGAGCTTGATTTACCCTTGTAATTTTCTGTGGTAAAAGCGCACATTTGTAAGGCCCCCATTATGAGGAGAAGCCATCGTGCGTGAAGGAAAATCACTCACCGGAAACCAAAATTTTCACGGACAAGAATTAGGAATATTCCTTTTCGTCGGAATATTATGGCCGGACGGCGGTCAAAAAGTGGTCGGAAAACAACCGGTCGGTTGGCCGGTGGCCAGTAGTCAATGGCCGATGGCCGATGGTCGGAAGTCAATGGCCGGTGGCCGGTGGTTGGAAGTCAATGGCCGGTGGCCGGTGGCCGAATTCAAAAGCGGACTTGTCTTCTCAAGGGCGGCCACACATGGGCGGATTGGAGGGTCCGATTTGGACTTATTCATACAAGGGCGGCTACACATGGCTGTCTCTCATAAGAGAGGGCAGCCCTTTTGGCCTATAAAAGGAGGCCATTTCTACACACATTTCATAGTGTGAAGTTAATGCAACAAGGTGAGTGTGAGGTGGTGAGAGTGAAGCAAGGCAGGAGCTCTATCAAGGGTTTAATCCCTTTGTAAACTACTTCTTCTTTTGAAGTGCTCTAAAGCCATTGAGTGGCTGCTTTCCCGTGGATGTAGCCCACATTGGGTGAACCACGTATATCGTGTGTACTCTCTCTCTCTCTCTCTCTACTCTATAATCTCGTGTATATAAATCTGTCTCTCTCCATTAAGTAATCTACTCAATTATCTATTTAGCTACGTCTTATTTCCTAACAATAAATTCTTGCAAATCTCTTTAATCACCTACTGATGTGTTGCTTTATCACATGCAAGCCATTGTGATACTCCTCCTAAATGCTTTGGTTGCTTTCACAAATGTCCATTGTTAAGAAAGTAGACATCATCCTTTTTCTTGATCTTGTTGTACTCTTGATCACTCCATCCCTCTTGTCTGGTAAGATAGCTAAGATAACAACCTTTCAAAATTTATTCTTTCTCATACATTTTCTCAAAAAAAAAATCAAAAGCATGAACAAGAGTACTACAACTTGCATGCAAATGAAAATAAGTGCCCACATCATTATTTGTGGTAAGCATCTCCTCTTCATCTTCATACTTGGCCCTCGACAACATATCTATCGCTAGGTTATCTCTACTTGTAATATGACAAAACTGAGGGTTAAGAGACTTAATGAAAGCTATCCACTACAACATAGCAATGTCTAGAGTAGAGAAATTTGCAATCATCCCTATCAATGGCAAACAATATGTTTCCACCACGACTAAAGTCCCAATAAAATACTCATCATCAAACTTTAAAGTAGTAGTAACATCTCAAAGCTCTCTCTTAAACTGTGATAACTTGTTTGACAAGTATTAAGCACTTTTTCTCCATCTTCATCATTTTGACCAATAGTGCAGTCAATGCTTGTTGGACTAGTGTCAACCATCAAAATCATTGGTCTTCCATGCTTCTAGTCAACTTTTCTCAAGGCAAGAGCCTCAAGGAGCATATTCTTCAATCTCTTGATGGAGTTTGTATGAACTTCTACCCATACAAACCTTTTGCATTTCCTTAATAGCTGAAAAATCACCTCTACAACATGAGCAAAGTGAGGCAACCAAATGTGGTAAAACATGCATGCACCCAAAATTCCACGAGATTCAGTAACTAATATGCATGAATCCTTCATCTTTTTTATAGCTTCTACCTTGCTTGGACTTGGAAGCTGTCCATTTGGTCCATACATATGCCCTACAATCAATATCTCCTTGGCACCAAAAATTGATTTTTGACCTAAAAGTGTCAAGTTTACCTCTTCAAACTTGGATAGAATAGCTTTGTAATCCGCAATGTGTTGGGTAACCAATCTTTGGCACCCCCTCTGATCTTTTACCTCATCTTTTAAACCTTCTTCAGAACGCTTGATCGGAAAATCATCAATAAAAGGCATAGTAACATGAGGAATAAACTCCCTTAATAGTTTATTCATGCTATTCATCATGTGAGCAGTAGAATTCATTACACCTTGCAATAAAGTATACATCCTTATTAATCCAAGAGGTGTAGGCATAGTAGTAAGATCCCTTCTCTCCAACAGAAGTTGAAACTGATCATAACCTCAGTAGAGATCACCCATGGAGTATATATCCCTACCTACAAAATATCCAACAAACTCATCCACAATTGGACCTTTGTCCACATTGTAAAGTGTAATCTTACTTACCATCTACATGTCTTGCATAAACCGCAAGGTCCCATTCTTCTTTGCAATGGTAAACCAAATCGGAATATGGTGCACAAGATGACTCCAAAATTCCCATGCACGTCTTCTCATTAAGCAAAATCAATAAGCTTCGTCAAATGAGCTTTAAAAACGGAAATAGGACATAAATTCCATGGCATATGAGGAATAGTAAAAATAACCATAGGTGCAACAACGTTTAGATTTATGCATTTAATCTCACATGGTTCAAAACAAAAGCCTTACCATGCTTCACAAGCATCTCTTGAAAACACTTGATCTCCTCTTCAGTAAGAAACCCTTCTTCACCAACAGTCAATTGCTTCAAGGTCTTTTCAATAAATTTGTGACCAATACTCTCTGGATTCCTTAGCTTAGGTTGTTCTGAAGCTTTCTCTATAACTTTGTCCCTTCCTCCTGGTAAACGTGTAGCTACTAGCTTAAGCTTCTTGACATTTTCTTGTACTTTGTCTCCACTTGCACTTCAATTGCATCATCTAGGTCTTCTCTTACATCTATCAAAATCTCATACATGTTGTGAGGTCCCCACCCAGTTACCATATCCATTTGGAAATAGGAGGGTACCTGACATGTTGTTAGGCCCTAATCGATTGAGAAAAACATAGTCAGATAGACAAGATTTCTAATGGACAGACTCTTGTCACCAAGTAACTTGAGTCCGAGCCATTGAAAAGGGATCCTATCCCTAACTTGCAGGGAAAGCATGAACGAACACAATAATTTTACGTCCGTAATTCTCATCTTCCAAAAGAGAGAATTCCTAAATTCCTTTTTCCCCATAATTTTCAGAGGCACGTACAATTGGAACTTCTCGACTCTTGGCATAATGAGTCTCTAGTTTTTCTTCTTCTATCAATGAGGAGCGGAGAGTTTCTCAACTAATCGAGACCATCCATCCTTGACTAGCAACCTGAGCCAGTCCCCACTTTCCACCCCCACACTCACACTTTGTTTTTGCTTGTTTTCTAATTTCTACAACATGATTGTTCATACACATAGTTATTTTTATTATTTCCATCACAAGTTTATTATTTCTTGTCCCCATGCTCATAGTCAATTATTCTATAAGGGATGGGTTCATGGATATGGGTCATTTATGGGCATACATGGACATACATACACATGTACATACATGCACATGCACATACATACCCATGCACATGCATACATATGCATACCTTAGACTTAGGAATTAATTTATTAACACTATAATAAAAATTAATTGTCTAGAGTGAGCTTGGCTTACCAAAATTTAATTCTAAAACTTTCTATTAAAAGACAATCTTGAGGATGAAAATATAAGGTGTTGGATGCACACACATGCTATATTTAGCAATTTTTGGGATAGACATCTATTTTTATGGAAATTCAGGATGGGGTAGATTTTGACGAGACGGTCGTGTCTAGGTGGGTGTAAGCACCTCAAAACTTTCTATTTTACGATGCAAGTGACAAAAACGTAAAAAAAAATTAATTTAGAAAATCTTGCAACAATATATTTATCATTAGCTCATCAGAGGTGGAAAAAATGCAAAAAATAGTAACTTTTTGTATATGGCTAGAATGGCGTGATATGTATTCCTTTACATGGGAATCCCCTCTCCAAGGGTGGAAGAGACCTTACATTCTCCCCGACTTGAAGACTTACCTTTGAGATGTCCTCGTCTCAAAGGTAAGTCCGGATAATCTTTAAGGAGAGATGTTTTATCTTCCTACGTTGTGTCTTCTTCAGGGAAATCTTTCCATTTGACGAGGTGTTCAATGATGCTTCTGTTCCTAAGTTTTCTCTCCCGTGTTTCTAGGATATAGTCAGGCTGAATTTCATGGACTTCTTGGGTTGGAAAAACTATTAGTTCGGAATCCAAAAGTTGATCAGGGTTAGGAACATAAGATTTTAATAGACTAACATGGAAGACATCATGAATTTTGAGGTTAAAAGTTAGCTTTAGCTTGTAAGCTTGATCACTTATCACTTTGAAAATCTCATAGGGTTCACAGTATCTCGGGCTGAGCTTCTTCTACTTTCCCAAGGATAGGTTGCATTTCTTGGGCCTGACCCTAAGGAATACATTGTCTCCTTCTTTAAAGATTGAAGCTGATCTCTTCTTATCTGCATAATATTTATGTATGTCTTGAGCGGCTTGAATATCCTTACAAATCGCCTTGGTTTGAGCTTCCATGTCTTTGAGCATTTTCTTTGAGGCTTCTGCCTTGATAGTAGGACCTGAGAAATTTAATGGATCCAAACATTATTGTCCATAAAGAGCCTTAAATGGTGACATGCCTATGCTTCTATGGTCAAAGGAATTATAGGCATATTCAACCAAAGGAAGATATTGGATCCATTTCTTTGGTTCCTATGAACAATATTCTCTAAGAATTTCCTCAATCACTTGGTTTACTCTTTCAGTCTGACAATCTGACTGAGGATGATATGTTGTGCTAAAACACAGTTGTGTTTCAATGGCTTGAAAGAGTGAAGTCCAAAACTGTGAGGTAAATTTTTCATCCCTGTCGCTAACAATTCTCTTAGGTAGACCATGAAGTCTAAAGATTTCCTTTGCAAAGATTCGGCTAATATCAAAGGCAATGAAGGTAGTTTTTACAGGCATCGAGTGAGCTACCTTAGTAAGCATATCAACAACAACAAATATTGAATTGTAGCCTCCAACAGAGGGTAATCCTGTGACAAAGTCCATATTGATACACTCCCATTTCATTTGAGGTATATCAAGATGTTGAATTTGTCCAGGTAGTTTGATTCTTGTAGCTTTAATATATTGGTAGGAGAGACATTGCTTCACATAGCGAAGAACATCCCCCTTCATTCCTGGCCAAAAGTAGCTTCTTCTAACAGCATTTAAGGTCTTTGCATAACCAAGGTGACCGGAAGTTGGGCCTCAAATAGGATTGCTTTCTTCAGTGTTGGGTCCTTAGGTACACAAAGCCTTTGTCAAAAATGAACACATCCCTCTTGAACAGAGTAATCCTTTATCAATATATTTTTTGTCTCAGGTGTTATGCCTTGTTGAATCTGCAAGGATAACTGTTGATAATCTGGGTCTTTTGAGGCTGCTTCCTTTATCCTTTCCCACATATAATTATTAGGTATAGAGATAGCACTAAGGAAATCTTTGCAACTAAGTCCATCCACAACTACATTGTCCTTCCCCGGTCTAAACTTTATGTTGAAGTCATATTCTTGAAGAAGTTCAATCCTTTCTTTGCCTCATGTTGAGATTGGGTTGTGTAAAGATTTACTTCAAGATTTTATGATCAGTGACTAGCTGAAATTTGCGACTGAGAAGATAATGTCTCCATAGCTTTAATGCATGGACAATTGATAAGAGTTCCAAGCCATGGGTCGGGTAATTTTTCTCATCATCTCTGAGCTTTCAAGAAGTATAGGCTATAGGCCTACCTTCTTGAGTAAGGACTCCCCCTAAAGCAAGTTTGCTAGCATCTGCTATAACTTCAAACTCCTTGTTGAAATCCGGAAGTTTAAGAATTGGGGTTGATACTAGGTATCCTTTTAGCTTTGCAAAACTAGCCTCGTGTTGTGCTCTCCATTCGATCTTCAGTCATTTCTTTAGTAATTCTGTTAAAGGTGCTGCGATGAGAGAATAATCTTTGACAAATATCCTATACCATCCTGTGATTCCAAGAAATCCCCTTATTTCACTGACAGAAGTAGGTTGAGACCATTCTACGATGTCCATAACTTTATCTGGCTCGACTGAGATACCTTTGGAAGATATAATAAAGCCAAGATAGTTGAATTGGGAAGAACAAAAAGTACATTTACTTTTCTTAGCATAAAGTTGATGCTGTCGTAAGAGTTGTAATACTTTACGAACGTGCTCTTCATGATCTACCTCATCTTTAGAATAGATCAAGATGTCGTCAAAGAAAACCAAGAAAAAATCATCTAGGTAATTTTGAAAAATATCCTACATTAGTCGATTGAAGCTTGTAGGATCATTAGTAAGACCAAAAGACATTACTGTGAACTCATAATGTCCATACCTAGTACTGAAAGCCATCTTTGGAATGTCTGATTCTTTGATCCTTATCTGATAATACCCAGAGAAAAGATCAATCTTTGTGAAGATATTAGCTCCATGTAGCCTATCCAATAGCTCATCAATCCTAGGAATGGGGTACTTGTTCTTAACAGTAACTTGATAAAGCCCACGGTAGTCTATGCAAAGTCGTAAAGACCCATCCTTCTTCTTTTGGAAAAGGACTCGAGCACCCCAAGGAGAAGTACTTGGTCTGATAAATCCTTGCTCAATAAGCTGTGTAAGTTGCTCTTTGAGTTCAATTACTTCAAAGAGTGACATTTTATATGGTCTCTTTGAAACGGGTTCACAACCAGGGATAGTCTCAGTTTCATGATCAACTTCTCTAGGTGGTGGAAGACTTGTAAGATCCTCAAGGTACACATCTGAATACCCTCTCAACCATTCAGGTTGAAAGTTTGAATCTGTGTCTTTTATATTCTTAAGTTTAACTGCATAGATCTGTTGACCCTTTTGTAAACCTTTAAGAAGTCTACTAGATTTGACTAAGTGAGCTTTTGGTTTCCCATTCTTCCCTTGAACTAGAACTTCATTCCCTAATTTGTCTGTAAAGGTAAAATTACCTTGTGCATAGTGAATATGAGCTTGGTTTTGCTTCAACCAGTCCATCCTAATATCCCATCGTATATTCCTAGAGGTAAAGTACGAAAGTGAGAAGAAGTAGAGTATCCCCCTAGTTCAAATTCTACCTGTCTTGCTGTATGTTGAGTTAGAACTTCCTTTCCGTTTGCTAGTTCTACAATAAGTCTTTAAGTAAGATACTTATCTAGTTTTAGTTTCCTCATGCATTTAGGAGAGAGAAATGAGTGTGTGCTTCCACAATCAATTAAGAATTCCATTTTTTCACCTTGGCGAGATCCTAGTGCTTCAATGACTGCATATTGTTGCGAGCATTAGGGTTGTCAATAGCGGCATGTAAAGTTTCTCTCTCCTCAGCTTGGTCTCCTACCGTTGGCTCTTCCATAATAATGGCATGAGTTTGAGCCATCGCTCCTCTTCCACGACCTCTTCCTATGTCCTTCCTCCACGACAAACATGTTGGCCTCTACCATTTGGTGCTACAGGAATGGAATTTGCAGTTGTTGCTACATTTCTTCTAGGACAGTGACTCCTATAATGACCCAACTCATCACACACAAAGCAATGAACATTTGGATGTTGTGGTTGAGTTATTGTAGTTGTTGCTACTACAAGGCAAGGATGATAAGCTTGACTAGCAGGTTTGGGGCTCTAATTTTTTGGCTTGGCCCTTTGGTTTCTAAAGTTTCCTCTTCCCTAATTCCTAATCGTCTCTTTAGCTAGAGATGTTTCCCTTAAGAGAGCATCCTGAAGTGATGTGGGTCTCATTGCTTCAAGACAAATATCCAAGGGATGATTCAATCCTTGACAGAATTGTGCTACCTGTTGCTCAATGGACATTTTTGGGGCATATCTTCACAAGGTTACAAATTTGGAGTAGTATTCTCCCACCGATAATGATAGCTGTTTTAGAGTAAAGAACTCATTCATTTTGGTGTCTCAATGAGCGGGTGGAAGATATCGTGTTGTATCCGCTTCTTTTATATCCTCCCAATACTGAGAAGATCTTGAATGTTTCCACCATATTTTTGCATCGCTAGTAAGACGAAACATTGCAAGCATAGTTTGGTTTATAGGTTGGGTCCCTGCAGCTTTGAAATAGTC
Organism: Adiantum capillus-veneris; assembly: GCF_014529385.1. Lineage (NCBI taxonomy): Eukaryota > Viridiplantae > Streptophyta > Polypodiopsida > Polypodiales > Pteridaceae > Adiantum > Adiantum capillus-veneris. Next base: position 113,659,195 of record NC_140949.1, on the reverse strand, counting down.
TTCCATTGCCTCAATCCAGGCTTTAGCATAGCGCTCGATATGGGTTCCCTCGCCTTTGAATGTGGGTGGTTGGGCTTGTTTCAAGAGAATTGTTTTCTCCTAAACGGCTGTGTACAAAGAATTTGACGATACCTACACAATAGTACGCTTGTCGATGGTTTCATTAAAACTTAACACAATACCAAGTGCATTAAACTTCCACAACTTAAGACAAAATTTGGAAAGCAGATAGCTTATTAAATTCAAGATGTCATAACTTTATTTATATCAGGATATGTACAAAGTTGAGATCTCATCAAGAAGCTAGATGGGCATCTTTTTATTCTATTACAATGTATACAAAAGTTAGCTCTACGAAAAAGCTATATGATTCTTAGAGCTAGATTCCTAGGGACATAGTGGTACAATCAATAGGTATTTGTGGATAAGTTTTTACAATCCACTATTTCGTCTGTATAGTACTTTTATACACATCTTTGCGGGGTTCATAGAATACAAGACTCTTATTTTGAGGAAAGATATTAGGGACAAAAATGGGTTTGATCCTATAAGTAGGGATCACTTTCACCACTTGATTGAAAACCCATTCATTTAAGGTCATGTCAAGGCCATATTTAGAGATAACAGTTTAGTCATCCCTAGTAGTACCAACAACCCCCCCCCCCCCCCAAAGCTTCTTTAGATCAGAGAAGAGGCATCCAAGCTTCCTCACATTGATGTAGAAGACGCCACCTTCCCAATCCCACGCAAGTTCCCACCCCCTTTGGATTCTTGTTGATGGAGGAGAGAAAGCCTTTATCAAAATCTTCATCACATTGCAACAAAAAGCAAAATGTGAAGAACGACAAGCCTCATAATAATGATAGCCATTTTTCGGCTCTCCGTAATTGCCATACTGAGTTAACCCACCCTACCAAAATCATCCAAACACTGTGGCTATCCCTACCATTTCACTGTATATAGGTGTGTGTGAGTTAGGGGACTTTTCCCATATCTTCTTAAAAACCCTCAGATAGCTAGTCACTGGGCTAGTTGAGCCAAAAAAATAAAGAAATATAAAAAATATAAGTATATTATGGCCCATTTGTGTGTAAATATTTCATTGTATATAGGGCCTAAATAAAAGGATTTTTCATAATTATTTTGGTATTTATTTAACTATTTCTACCTATGGTGTGTTATTTATGCTATGTACATTGACTCACCATTACCATATTTTTTCTTACCATTTTGCATACTCTTTATTCCATATAAAAATAATTTCATGCAAGATTCTCTTATTTTTTGTGTAACTCCATCCCAACAAAAATCCAAAAAAACTAGTTTTATTTATGTGTATATTTTTTCACTATTGTGATTTTTCCTTCCTACATCTATTCTCTTTTACTCTCATAAATTAGAACACCAAAAATATTCATCTTTTTATGGTAGACTTATAATGAGAGAGATTTATTTTGACCCCTTTATATTTTTTCCACCTATATCATTTATATTTGACATGTACATATTTTTTTAGACCCCTAAATATTTGATTTTCTTAGTTGTACTATTCACTTATATCATGATCTCAACAATATCTTCAATTATATACCTACCAAATAAGGTCAAGGGTATGTGGAATGCATGCATGCACCATGGGGAGCTCACTCTTGGAGGTATTCAAAAGAATCATCCAAAGAAGGACCTCACAAGGACCTTGTGCAGTGGAAAAAACAGTCGGTTTTGCTGAATTTTTAAAGATCACATGCTCCCTGAATTTGAAAAGGTGATACAAACAAAAGATGTAGCTTGTGAGCTGAACTTTTACCTCAACTTTTTTCATATTTTTTTGAGCTACGAGCTGTGAGCTATGATTTTATTGGTGGACCCCAGTTTGCCCATGCTATGCAGCCACACTCCCTCTTCCACTTTATCATTTTCCTCTTTCACACACACTCCTCCCTCTCCTTCCCACTCCCAAACCTGCAACTCCCATGTCCTAATTCATCCTCTTCACCATTGCCACATCTCTCACACCTCCATAGGCTTCATCCTCCATTTCTACACCCTATGTGTCCCCCTTTCTCTCTACATATATGTCCATATTACCATACTCTCTTCAGCTTTGTAAAGAACTTCAAAAAATCAGCAAAAATCCAAGGATAACCTCTGCAAATTAAGGCTTTTATCATGAATTTTCCAAGGTTTGAAGATAACATAGCTTCATCGACACGCGCTACTTCGCCATGCTGACCGCTTCTTCTACGGGTGCTGTAAAGAGGTGAATGTCAACTTCTCCAAGCTTCAACCTTGCCTTACAAGCTTATCCCTTCTCTAACTTTTCTCATCATATATCTCACCATTTGGTGAATGATTTTGTAAATATTTTTTAGTGATAATTACTAACTACTAACCACTAACCTTATTGTAAAATGCACCCTCTACTAGAGTAGGCACTCCCAAATTATTCACTCAATCCTCTCTCCTTTCATCCTCAATAATTCTCTTCCCTTCAGCCCACATCCATGTGACTCAAAGGACAAGAGAGACCCACCCTTATTAGAAAAAATAAAAATATGCATAATCTTTTCTTCCTTCAAATAAACTTGATTAGGCCTAATCCTAATCGGGGCTTCTAAAACCTATAAATAGAGCCCTTCTCTCCCTTGTAAATCATCACATGATCACACTACACCACACCATTCTCAACACATAACACACCACTCTTCAAGCCTAGTTGTGTAGAGTGTGTGCATTGTGAGTGGTCTATTCCATCACTACACATAGGTGCATGGAGAAGCTTGAAGCTAGTTATGCCATCTAGAGGAGTGGAGTGATACTATACTCTGCAATCACACTTGTATCCTACTCTTGTCCATAAATAAGATTCATAGTTTTGGGTGCAATTGTATGGTGCAACTACGACTCTTCTCTCCAAATTGACTTGATAAGTTGGCTCATCAGGTGGTTGAAGGCATATTGTCCTTAAAGTTTGTTGTGCCATTTCATGCTTGGTGGTTTGAGGGCTTGTTGAATTGTTTGCCTAAAAGGTAAATTGTAAGAGGATGCTCGGTGAGAGGGCTCCCATGACCCTAAGACAATTTGTGTATTGGCAACAAGGTCAAGTTTTGCGTTGTCTCTCTATTTCTCATCAAGCTTTGTGTGCATCTAGTCTTTAAGGCTAAGACTAAGTTGCTCAAGTTGATTTGTGCTCTTTACCTCTCTCTGGCATGGTGAATGTTTGTGTTTGGTGTGTGTGGCTATCTTGCATTCCCCTCTCTTTGTGCGTTTGAGTACAAGGAGATATCACGTGCATCCTAGTTCGCATCTACAACTAGGTGGTGCCCCTTTTCTTGTTTGGTTTCTAGCTGTGGGTTGTTGTTGTCTCTGATTGTGCTTGCCCCAGCCCCAATTGAGCAACACGGGAGCCTCAAAGGGTGTTTAGAGGCCGCTCTTCTTGTTGCCCGCCCCGGACCGCCTCAATACATCATCTCAAAGGTCTTGAACTTGCGATACTCGGCGTCGGTATCTTTTGGAAACATCGATGCTGGTAAGTTCTCAAACTTAAGTCTCCAATTCATTTTTTTCAAATTTACATCAATACAATTTTCCCAGTTTCCTAACCTAGGCTTTGATACCACGTGTGAGGTTCCCACCCCATTACCATATTTATTTGGCAAAAGAAGGGTACCTGACAGGTCGCTAGGCCCTAATCAATTGAGAAAAACATAGTTAGAAGGACAAGATTTCTAATGGACAGACTCTCATCACCAAGTAGGTTGAGTCCGAGCCATTGAAAAGAGGTCCTAGCCCTGTCTCGCAAGGAAAGCATGAACTAACACAATAATCTCACGTTCCTAATTCTCACCTTCCAAAAGAGAGAAATCCCAAATGCCTTTTTTCCCATAATTTTAAGAGGCACGTACAATTGGGACTTCTCGACTCTTGGCACAATGAGTCTCTAGTTTCACTTCTTCTATCAATGAGGAGCGGAGAGTTTCTCGACTAATTGAGACCACCCATCCTTGACTGGCAACCTGAGCCAGTTCCCACTTTCCACCCCCACACTCACACTTTGTTTTTTCTTGTTTTTTAATTACTACAACATGATTGTTCATACACAAAGTTCCTTTTTACGATTTCCATCACAAGTTTGTTAAGACAGCCCTTCAACCATTATCAAATCGGCACCAAGACAATCTTTCCTATAAGAAAAACAACATATGACTCTTCTTTATTTAAATACCAAACCCCAAGAGTTCACTTCTCTTGACGAGAGTTTATAGCACACAGTGTCTTTAGTTGCCCATACAACTAAATTGTCCTGCAACCTGGGCACCAACCCGCAAGTATTATCTTGTATTCTAGGCGATGTGTGCAACAATATGCACTGCTTTAGCGTTCACTCCGCTAAGATCCCCTCCTTGGATATCAAAGGGAGTTTTTACTATATCAGTATAGGATTTTTGAATGAACAAGATTCTTGAATGAACAAGATTCGAGAGTTCTTCTACTAGGCAAACATTTATTTCCTGTGAGCAAACAAACTAATTTTCAAACAATCTTTCCCTATAAATACAACTTAAGAAAATTAACAAGTTCAATTGATGTGGTTTTGAATTGGGAATGACCCCATGTTTAGGCAGTTTTCCCCTTCCTATTTACTCATGATGCAAGGAACAAAAAGAAATTTCCTACCTGTTCATGAGCAATAACGTTACTTCGTGGGATAAGTGGCACATCCTCATTCATCCGGGCCTTTCCTTTGCCTTTACCATCACTGGTTCCAGCCTTGTGATTGTGTGATCCACCATAGGAAGTTCTCTTAGGTGCCATTCCCACTACTAGATACTTAACTTAACTTGAGAAGCTGTAAGCTAAAGTATAAGAATACAATGGAAGTAGGGTAAATGATTATAAGTATTTTAATTCCAAAACATATATGGCTACTCTACACATCAACTCAAAACATATGCTTGCTTGATTCTGCCATAATCTTATGATACCATGAATCATAACGCATACACTAATCACATGATTAATCTTATGATACCATGAATCATAACCCATACACTAATCACATGATTAATCACTCATATATACTTCCAAGAACAATCCATCATTTTAGTTGGACCATTTCTGAATATGACTAGCTAATACATGCAAACATCTAGGTTACAATGGAGAAGAATTGGGCATGCAATCAACACAATTGATTACGTAATCGAACAACGAGACCTTCATTACTTTGTAGTGTAGAGAGATTACCATAAAGTAGGTATAATGATTTTTTATTTGCAATTGAGGATAGGTAAATAAGAATATAGCATTTGATAATAGAGTAGCAATAAGGATTCCAATTGAGTAATCATCTGGTAGTAATTGGAAAGGATTGCAATTGAATAATAATATAGCAGCAATTGGAAAGGATTCCAATTGAGAGAAGAGATTGGTAATAACCTTGATTAATTAAGAGATTTACATTACCCAAATGTGCTTTGGAGTTATTGATCTCTCAAAGCCTCTTGCTGAAGCTTCACCAACAAGTAGCCACAGAAGCACTCCCTACCTCCAATGTGTGTTCAAGTGTGTGTAAAATTGGGTGTGAATGTCCTTTATATAGGGTTTGGAGGTTCCTTGTTGCCCAATTCAGTCCCATACCTCCCTAGCTTGCCCCCTCTTGCTAGAATAAAGAGTAGAGGTGTCACAAGCTCCTACTTAGCCATTAGAGGTGTCCCTCTTTACCCTTTTGGGTGATACACCTCATGTAGTGCCCCCATGGTCATAGTCAAATATTCTATAAGAGATGGGTCCATGGATATGGGTCATTTATGGGCATACATGGACATACAAACACATGCACATGCACATACATACCCATGCACATGCATACATATGCATACCTTAGACTTAGGAATTAATTTATTAAAGCTATAATGAAAATTAATTGTCTAGAGTGAGCTTGGCTTACCAGAATTTAATTCTGAAACTTGCTATTAAAATACAATCTTGAGGATGAAAATCTAAGGTGTTGGATGCACACACCTGCTATATTTAGCATTTTTTGAGACAGATAACTATTTTTATGGAAATTCAAGACGGGGTAGATGTTGACGAAACGGTCACGTCTAGGTGGGTGTAAGCACCTCAAATTTTTCTATTTTAGGACAAAAATGACAAAAAAGTAAAACTTTTATTTTAGAAAATCTTACAACAATATATTTATCATTAGCTCATCAGAGGTGGAAAAACTACCAAAAATAGTAACTTTTTGTATATGGCTAGAATGGCCTGATAGTATTCCTTTACATGGGAATCCCTCTCCAAGGGTGGCAAAGACCTTACACATGTGCATCAAATGCACTTCCACAAATTCTATCCCACTTTGTAGCCTAAATTTAATAATAACCTCAATATCTAACATTTTGTCAACATAAGAAACTTCTTGAAAGACTCGTGAAATAACATCAGGTTCAAGCACATCACAACCATACAAATCACTTTGAACATTGCTTCTCCCACGTAGATAAATCATTGAAATTTTTGTATGAACTAAGCCTTCAGATGTTTATCTCAAAACCCCCGAAGAAAAAGTCTCCTTTTGCAAGAACTTCCTCTTCTCTACACCACCATAGTGTTGCCCTATAGGGGCACCGCACACCACGAGAATCCCAAGAAAACTTGTACTCTTTAAACTCTTTACGGATCTTTGGCAATGGTTGGTCTTGTAAACTCTTTATTTCTAGCATGATCAATACATACAGTCAAAAACTCAACAGCTCTTTTACCATCTCTTTTTTGCTTTTATGATGTCAATAATTTCTTCATGAAACTCATGCTTAACAATTCCTAAGATGCCACCCAATGTGAGCTCCACCTTGTTATTGAGGATGAAGTTGAGCCATCCTCTCTTGTTGCTAGACCTCGTAGCTCGCTTTGATGATCCCACATTATCTTCATCTCTCTTGCGCTTCAAACAAGGAAATCATACACAGAAAGAGAATTCACGGGTCTGATGACCCCGGAGTTTTCCAAATTCAATTCCCAACTTGAAATAAATTTTTATTAGTCACTTTACCTTCTCATCTATATTTAGAGCATAAGGCCCTAGATTAACCTTGGCTCTAACACTTTCATCATCCCTTGTACCGCAAACCTGCAATCCATAGGTTTCCGCTTCAACCATAGTAACATTATGATGCATCTCCTCAACTCACTGCTTCATACCACCTTTCTCATAGCTCAAGTAAATATTTCAGTAGTTTCCCTAAGATGGCTCTTGTTGTCTTTCCAAAATACTATATTTTTCTTGTAAGCTTCATTGAAATCATCATAGTCTTTACATACATGATTCGAACTATCACACCACATGCAAAAACCATTCCAATCTCTTCGTGGCGGGTGTTGCCTAGGCTCTTATATAGATCCACTTGCACTTAAACCTTCAAGTTTAACAGCTTTCAAATTCAAATTTAACTCTAGTATACCTTTTACCAGTTTGTCAAGAACCGGCTCTTCCAGCTTGGGCTTTGGCTTCTTTGTTGGTTCTTCTTCAAGCACATCCGTATGATCAACCACTATAAATTTATCCACCCTCTTTTGTTGGTTAACAATCATATTAACCTCCTTAGAAACAATTTTCAAGTCAGAAGTTAAGCCTAACTCACCCATTGGATCCTCAAACAATTGCACCAAACTCTTTTGAAGGTGTGGATTAGTTGCTTGAATAAAAAATTCCACCCTTTCTAGCTCCATCATTTTCTGCTCTACAATATATAGCTGTTCAAACTTCTTCTCAAATTCTCGTAACAACTCCCTTGTAGATAAACCCTTATTCTTTTTCTATATCCACTTCATAAAACTTTTCTTGGTCACTCATTGGCAATCTTCAAGAAAATACTCTTCTTGAAAAGCCGTCTTAAATTCTTGCCAGTTCACACCTTGCACTACCCTAAGCTCAAGAACCACAATCAACTGAAATCCTTCCATAGTATCATGGTCATTCTACACCATGATCCTCCATAGATTGCTCATAAATGTTGCAAAACTTTGAAATGTCAAGCCCTTCAAACCTCAAGAATTTTTCTAATACCATGTACCAAGCTTGCCCAATGCATTTGCTCAGCTAAAATTGCCCAATGTATTTGCTCAGCTGAAATTGTTGTTGGGAGGCTTGTTGTTGTTGCAAGTAAGCCACAAAATATTGCATCATTTGCTGCTACATCGTTGGCCCTTGTAGTGCCTAATTCATGTTTTGTCGCCAAAATTTCCGACACCAATTTGTTTTGTGTCGGAATCACCAAAGATGTCAAAGTATTTAGTTGTGATTGGTGAGTCAAGATCAACATGGGGTTTCTTATTATATGAAAAAATGAGAGAAAAGACACAACACAATGCTGTGAGATGCAAAGGATGCTTTGAAATGTCATGTTTTTAATTATTGACAACTTTTGAGTTTGATTATAAGTATAATCAAAATGTATTCTTAATTCAAAGATTCCCTCAACAACAACAAAAACGATGCGCTAGTCTGTAGCACGTAACCACGGGCAATGACGAAGCACGTAGATTTGCCGCACGGTATTAGCTGGGAAGGACCCCGGGGCGGTCACTTTTTAGAATGTGTATGCTATCATGTGAGTTAACCGGAGAGGATTATTAAAAGATCAAAATGTATCAAAATGTATACATACAGAGGGGGGTGGGGGTTTTTTAAATAGGCACATAGTGTAAATATAGTATGTATATTGAGGTATTAATAACCTCTTGAACGCACGTGATATAGGAAGCTTTTGACAAGTGACCGCCCCGGGGGAAGGACAGATATAACATTGCACGCGCGCGCGAGAGAGAGAGAGAGAGAGAGAGAGAGAGAGAGAGAGAGAGAGAGAGAGAGGATACTTTAAAGAGAAGAAAGTGCTAAAGGGAAATTAAAGGAGAAGAGAAACACCTCTTTATATGGACACAGAAGGTCTTTTGACTTTCCACCTTCATCTCTCTCTTCATTTCCTAAACTCACCCTTCACTTATGCACTTGATATGTTTTGAAAGAATTTGTATTTTTCTGAGATTGGGGAGATCTAATTGCTAGCAAAGTCAAGAATGTTGCTTCCTTTTTCTTAGTAAGAGAGAGAAGCGGTGCCCTTCACCAAGAGAAGATTTAAGGAGTTTTTCTTTTTTGTTAAAGGGAAAAAACAAACGAGCAATAGTGCGGGAATCAGATTGGCAGGCAAACAAATAATAAAAAACAAAGCTTTCTGATATACGATACAAAGCAAGGGAAGTTGAACATGAATAGGAAAGTGTTGATGTAAAGGGAAGAGCAAGCCTTGATATGAAGGAGTTTGCCCTCTCTCGTGCTCTCTACTGAAACCCTTAATAGCAATCGTTTGTGGATCCCTACAAACTCCAATGTTGCTTTTTTCCTTGCAGACAACGTTCTTCCTCTTTTAACATGCTTGCTCCTTCCCTTTACTACTCATCAACCTCTGTAAGAATAGCCAAGTCTCCTCGCTACTTGTTGTAGCTTGTTGGCTCCTCTGCAAAATAATGAATGCCAGATCTTGAAAAATTCTCCTACTGCTCACCACCTCGGCCAAACTGCCAACGCTATTCATTTTTTATGCAGCTAGTGGTGCTCTCTATCCATCAACAAGCACGCTGCTCTCTACTACGCGCTGACATTGCTGGACGTCTTTTTTTTCAAAATTCACAACGGTGAGTAGATTATATTAGCAAAATCATAGAATTACAAAATCTTGTCATGCTCGTCACATGAGCCATGACATCTTCCACTAATCAATGATACATCGGTTGACATCCTATTTTATCTTCAAAGAAATGCTTAAGAATAATCAAGCTTGAAGTTAGTGGGAATAACCCCCTTTAAGGGGTTTGGCCACTTAATACTCCCAAAACAGGCCCCCAAGTGTGAAGCAAAGAGTGTGGCTATGGCATGAGACTTGCGGCAATGCCAAGCACAAAAGAAGCGCTCGTTGCACACAATGAGCTTGAAGGTAGTGGGAATAACCCCCTTTAAGGGGTTTGGCCACTTAATACTCCCAAAAAGGGCCCCCAAGTGTGAAGCAAAGAGTGTGGCTATGGCATGAGACTTGCGGCAATGCCAAGCACAAAAGAAGCGCTCGTTGCACACAATGAGCTCTGATGAGCTCGACTATGCAGCATCAAAAATTACTCAAAGGCCAAACATTCAATTTTCGTGCCACTTCCGCCACATTCCATGTCATAAAAACTAATATCCAATTATCCCAAATGATTTTCTTGTGTTAAACTGGTCATTTAATATGGGGAGGTACCAGGGGAGTAAAAGCTAGAATATTGGTAAGACTGCCAGACTGGTTTGCCAACAGGGATCCAAAGGGGGACAGTATGAAAAAGAGAATTGTGCATCAATGGAGCTTAAAAGACCTAAGGTTCAGCTCCATTAAGACTTCCATAGGCTAAAGTTCCTAAATTTAGTAAATTGTCCAATGGCCAAAGCGGGGGGAAATTGGATGGTTATTCCCACATCCCTAGGAAGGAGGGGGCGAGCCCTAATGGTAGGGGATGAGAGAGAAACACACACACACACTCCCAATCTCTCCCCAAAGGGAAGAATGGACACAAGTGATAGCCTCCGATTTCGACACCAAAAAGGCTAAAAAGATGCAAAAATTCTCATTAAAAGTCATTGTTTCCATCCATGTTTGTGGGAAATTTATGCCTTGTGTACCCTTGTTGCTACATGATTTTCACTCATACAATTTGTAAATGCTTGTCTTATATAGCGGATCCGCACACTTGTGACTGCCAAAGCATAAAAATCTCTCTAGTTTTAAAAAAAATCAAGCCATAAGACATGTATACACATGAAAGCCTAAGTCTAAGGTTATAACTCTTTTAATTTTTTGAATCAATAAAGGAAAGGGGAAGTTTGAGTGGTCGTGTGATTTGGGAGGTTGAGGGAAGTTGCAACCAACTTTTCCTTTATCTTACCTCTCACGGTTCATTTCAAACTCTCTTGTTTTGGGCACTCCCTTGCTCTCTCTCTTGTCTGTGTGCTTTCTTGCCAGATCTATGGAGGAAGAGGGAGAGAGTGAGGATGATGATGGCTATCATATCCCCTGTGTGCTATAGATAAGGCAAGTTTATTTTTGTGTGCATGGCTATTGAGAGAAGAGAGAGAAGGTGAGTGACTGTGTGTATGTGCTTCGAGGGTTTGAGAGGGAGCATTCATGCAGTTTCATGGCTATGGATCACTCCAATGCGTATACTTTGCATGCTTGAGCCCAGGCTTGTGCTACTTTGTGCGCTTGGAAGGCAATTGTTCGACATGGTAGGCTCCTAGGCTAGTTGCCCCCAATTTCCCCTCAAACCCTGTTGGATGGCCATAGAGGTGGACCAATGAGAATTAGGCTAAAGTAAAATTAGTCTAATCAATTTAAAAATTCTTGATAAAAGAACCAATAGAATTAAGCTCCCTAGAAGACTAGTGGAAACTCTACCAAGGGGTCCAATGAGCATCCAGCAGCCGAATGGCTTGCTTGATTGCTATTGGCCAGAAGACTAAAAGGTCCAATGAGAGTTTAAATAGATTATTTAATTACCTTAAGCTCTCACAAAAGGGGAAAGGGGGACACATGTCACAAGGCTATCAATTATGCTTCTTAATTGTTATTGCCTAAGCTTTGCAAGAGCCAATGGGAAGCCAGCAAGAGAATTTTGGGAGAGGGGTCAACCAAGAGAGATAGAGAGAGGATGGCATTTTTACTCTAATTCACTTTGCTACACACACATACATTAACTCATGTGTTCATCAAGAACTCCATCTCCTTCTCCAAGCATTGAGAAGTAGAGGCCTATACCAACAACTCTTGCCTATGGAATGCAAATTTAACCAAGAGCCAAGCTTCAATGGAATTCTCATCTCCTCTACCATGCTAATTACTAAGCTAATCTATGCTATTAGAGTGATTATGTGAGGAGAATACTTATTTCTTGTAAGACACATCCTCTTCCTCTCAATCTTTTCTCATTCCCTGCTAGCTCTCACCACTTTTGAGGGTGTGTAAGGTCTTGGGACTGAGGCTAGGGGCACTAGGTGTGTTTTTCAACCATAATTTGGTGCATGAAGCTTCCATCTTCATTGCACCAAGGAGTTTTGTCAAGGAACACAAAGATTGTAATGTACAAAAGTCTCCTTTGATGGGAGAAGCTATAATACAAAGCCTTTTTGGAGGGGGGGACCGCCTCCATGTAACTCTGGTCCTCAATTGTTGTCAATTGTTCTTTTCTCTCTTTTTTCAATATTGTCTATCCCAAACTAGCTAGGTATAAATTTCTATGTTTCTTTCTCAAACTAAGTACTCTCTCTATACTCATTAGAAACTTGTTCTTAATGAAATTCTCACTATGTTATCATTTTCTGCTACACACAAGTTACTAGTGCATTAAACGTTACATTGGTATCAGAGCTATTGGTTTCTCTTTTCTTTCTCAAGAAGAGGGGTCCTCAAGCTTGCTACAAATGGTTTGTGTTATTAATTGAAAAAGAGTAAGTAGAATAGGGATTTTTCATCCTTTAAGCACGCCTGCTTTATGCAGTTAACGGGGATGCCATCGAGAGCTATGGTCTTAATAATGGAGTCCTATGGGGCTTGCCTATGGCTTAACCATTATTGAGCTACTAGAAGCTTGATAGGAACCGGTGTTGTCTTGGCTCTGTTGAACCCTCTCTTCTATTCCTTGCAATTAATAATATTTGAGCCACGGGTATATATTCTTGAGTGCTTTCTTTGAAGGTAAAGAGGATTAGCAACTAGGGCTAGAAGTGCCAAAGTACAAGTAAAAATTTACACCTAGAATTTGCTGGTATGGTAACAAGGAAAAAGAGATTGAAATGAATGTTGATAGCTTTGATTTTGATAATGAAAGAGCAACTAATGATGCCCCTATGCTTGTAAACTATCTTGTTTCTAGGCTTCAACAAGCCCTACGTAATCCATCCCTCCAAGGTGAAGTGCTACAGCAATTGCACACCCATGATATTCTCCAAACTCCCCACCAAGAAGAGAGAGTACCTAGGAAGTCTCCTGGTGAGAATTCTAAAAGAGGACTCTCTCTGATAAGGGAAGAAGAGGAGGATCCATACGAAGGGCTCAAAAAACTTACTACTCATTGAGGCATCTCCCTCCCAGAGAAGAACCCAAGTTTCAACAGTAGAGCCCCCACCAAAAGAACGAGAAATAAGGGAGTCTCCTGCCACCTCGATGGAGATGGCTCCACAAAGATGGTGGGAAAAACGCTCTCCAACACTCCCTAAACAGAGAAGACCATCACATACTCCTCTTCACCATAATTCAAAGAGGGAAGAAAGAAAACAAGATAAGAAAAAGGCGAGAAAGAGGTCACCCTCTTCTCCATCTTCCTCTTTTGAAGAAAGTGATGGTGTAGAAAAGGAGTAACAAGGGGAGAAAAAGGAAATAAATAGGTCACCCTCTTCTCCATCCTCCTCATCCTCTTCCTCTTCTGAAGAAAGTGATGGTGCAGCTCTCTAACCGCCCAAGAGAAGAGGCAATAGGAAATCCTGTGCTGCTTGGAAAAGGTTGTTCAAGCTCAAAAAGTTCAAAGAGGGAGAAAAGAACATCTCTTTCCTTGCCTACAATGGCACCTTTGGTGCTACGGACAAAGTCTTGGCCTTTATCAAACAATTCAATGTGGCGGTTGGAGATGAGGGCTTCATGGAGTCCTCTAAGCTACGTCATGTAGCTATGCATTTTCAAAAGTCCGTCAGGCAATGGTGGTCTAGCCTATGAGCAAACGGTGAAGCTCCACGAACATGGAAAGCTTTAAGCACTTCCATCATGAAGCAATTTTTGGCTAGCGAAACCAAAGACAAAGTACTCACTGAATGGTGAAGCTTGCAGCTCTCTCCCTATGAATCTATTCACAAATATGTAGACAAAGTTTTGGGATTTACATCTCAAAGCCATTGTCTACAAAAAGATGGATTTTGGAGAGCAAAAACAACAATTTTGTGTGGGGTTATCTGAGGATATGGCGGAGTATGTTAGCTCCCAAAGGCCTCGCACCATATCTACGGTCATACACCATATACCATGGTGGCTTCAAGAATCAACTTTCAACAAGGGACTAAGAGAAATCTTAAGCCCATAGAAAATAAGACCGTAATGAGCCTAAGGGGAAGAACAACGTCCAAAAGTCTCCCAAAGGCAACGCCAACAACAACAAGGCCAAGGAGAATAGAGTTTATAAAGGAAAAAATAAACTCTCTCCTGAAGAGCTAGAGCGTTATCGAAAAGATAACCGGTGTTTCCAGTGAGGTGAGCAAAGGCATGAGTATCGTGCTTGCTCCCACAAGAATACATGTGATGAGCCTCCTATAGCTACCTTGGTCAAAATTCAAGAAGAGGATGCTCATCACAAAGGATGTCCAATATGTCACGCTTGGGGAAAGAGTTGGCCAGCAAGCTAGGGACCAAGCCTATGAGATAGGAGATGTCCTACCTGCCCATGGTGCTTTCAAGGGGCAAGAAGCCTCAGTCACTCACCTCCTTGGTGAGCTCTATTTCCGTGTACATGATTTTTGTTAAAGATTCTCAAAATGAACCTAATGTTTAAGCAAAAGAATATATAAACAATCAAATGGAATTAGAGTCATCCAATTTCCTCAAGGGATTCCAAGATGTTTTTATTGACGACATCCCTTATGAGCTACCAAGGGGGTGACGACCATGCAATTGAACTTCTTCCAGGAAGCTCATCGCCTAATAAACCTCCTTATTGAGTTTCTCAAGCTCAACAAGAGGATATTATGCGATAAGTGCATGAGTTGGTTGAGAAAGGCATGGTTAGACCTAGCTCATCTCCATTCTTTCACCAATGTTATTAGTACAAAAGAAAGATGGCACATATCGTATGTGTGTCGACTATAGAGCACTAAATAGGATCACTATCAAGAATAGGTTTCCCGTTCCACGGGTAGAAGACATATTTGATAAGCTACAGGGGTCGCCCTACTTCAGTAGGATTCACCTATAAAGTGGCTACCATCAAATAAGGATAGTTGATCAAGACATTGTAAAGACCGCATTTTGTACTACGTTTGGTCTTTACGAGTACACTGTCATGTCTTTTGGCTTGACCAATGCACCATCCACATTTAACCGTCTGATGAAGAAGCTATTCGGGCCTCACCAAAGCTTTACTACAGTGTTATTTGATAATATAATCATATACTCTAATTCATTACACGAACACAAGCAATACCTCCAAGTAATATTTCAGGGTTTATGAGAGAATAAACTTTATATTAATCAAAAGAAAAGTGAATTCTTCTTACAAGAGATTCAGTATTTAGGTCACATTGTCTCTCAAGATGGCATCCAAATGGATCCATCAAAGTTAGAGATAATAAAAAGATGGCCTAATCCAAGGAATCTGCATGAACTAAGAAACTTTATAGGTATGTGTGCATACTATAGATGCTTCATAGAAAAGTTCTCACAATTTGCGGGACCATTACATGACCTAACAAACAAAAATGTTAGGTATATATGGTCCACCAAGGAAAACAATGCTTTCAAAAAGCTTAAAGAGAAGTTTATCTCTCAACCTGTGCTTACACTGTCGGATCTCTCAAAGCCATTTGAGGTCCAATGCGACACCTGTGGTGTTTGATTTGGAGCTATTTTTCTTCAAGAAGGGCACACCATAGCCTATGAAAGTCAAAGGCTCAACCCTGTTGAGCAAGCTCTAGGTATATATGAGAAGGAAATCTTAGCAGTTCTACATGCTCTAGACTTGTGGAAGCACTATTTATTGGGGACTCCTTTCATTATGTGAAGGAATCACCAAAGCCTTAAGTACTTCATGACGCAGACCAAGCTCTCTCCGACAAACAAATGAGGTGGGCAAATTTCCTTTTGTAATTCCATTTTCATATTGCTCACATTGCTGGCATGCATAATCAAGTAGCCGAGTGCACTCTCAAGATGACCGAGAGTGAATGCGGTATCCATAGCAACTCACAGTGATCTATCTTCTATGATAGATGAGCACGCTATTGATCCCGATTTTAGAGATGTGATTTCAGCCCTTGCACTAGAGAAGAAGGAAGAACCATTTACCCTACAAGATGGTTATCTTCTCTATGGCAACAGGCTATGAGTTACTAACTCACTACGTGAGAAAGTAATGTATGAATCTCATGCTTCTCCTTATGCGGGGCATAGAGGGATTCAATATACCCTAAAAGGGATAGAAACATACTTCTATTGGCCTACCATGAAAGCAAACATACAAGAGTATGTTTCAAAATATGTGGTATGCCAAAAGACAAAGTTTGATAGAGGAAAGCAACCCGGATTGCTTCAACCTTTGCCAATCCCTAATTCACCATGGGAGAGCATATCCATGCATTTTATCTTTAATTGCCCAAGTCTATCCATGGGAATATAGGAATATGGACGATAGTAGATAGGTTTAGCAAACAAGCACATTTCATACATATCAAAAAGACTATCAAGGCCCATCAAATGGCAACCCTCTTTATATCACAAATCTTCAAGTACCATGGCTTTCCAATGTCTATAGTGTCGGATAGAGATCCGAGAATGACCAGTAATGTCTACTAGGGTCTCTTTAAAATTTAGGTACAAGGCTAAACTTCTCTTTGGCCTATCATCCCCAAACAGATGGCCAAAGTGAAATAGCTAACCTAATAATTCTTGATTTGCTAAAAGCTTATGTCACAGAAGTAGATCAAAAGTCCCAATGGGAGAAGTACTTACCTTTACTGGAGTATGCTTACAATAACACTATACATACTTCCACGAGAAAAGAAACTTTTGAGGTGATGGAGGGAAGATCAAAAATTCCTCTTGTTAAGAGACCGATCGAACGGGTGTCCAACTGGTTGGACACGTAGCCGGACACCACATTTATACTCTGTTAGTTTTTTGAGCTAGTGTAGTAATACTTTGTGTAAATCCTAATTCTAGAGTAGCAGGTCAATTCCCTGAGTTGTAATGCTGTCATGATAGTTGTAAAAGTCCATGTGAACTGGCCACTGGCCATTTAGAATGCCCTAGGTATAAAGGTCAATAACCTTAATGTGAAAGAAGGCTTATTTTTAGAAGAAGAGAGAGCTCTGTTGTATATACCCCGAGCTACGAAGCTGCTCCAACTTGTAATTAATCAATTTTTCTAACGATTCCAAAACTTGCATTGTGTTCCTCTCTCTTTTCTCTTTCATTTAAGTGTAAGCATTGTCAGTTTTGTTGAGGTTCGCACGACTACGCGTTAGTGAGTCTAATCTTTGTATTTGAGTGCATAAATCACTGCTTATAGTCATTTTGACCATAGGAGAGTGTTCTTAGACCATGGTGCGACATTTCTGATATGTTCTGTTGCAGTTTTTAGGACCTTTTTCATTATGGATCGTGATTTTGGTACCCTGTTGGATTGTGACCAGATTTGGTATGATAGTGTCCCTAGGTGTCTTAGACCTCCTCCTCCTACAGTTTCCTTGCATTTTGAGTCCATCCGAGTGCCGAAATGGCGTGATGACCTAGAGCTGTGAGAAAGGATATAGACATATTTTGCTAATCTTTGAGTGTTGGTTTGCTTGTTGAGTTAGTGTGTTTGCTTGTTAAGGTTCACTTATTGAGATTGATGATCTCAAAGAGTCTCCGTGCCCCATCCGAGTCACTTCCTTGAGAATTGACATTATGTTAGTACCAAAAAGATATGTTGTAGACGTCTGTCGCGGCAACCCGCTAACATTGGCGCCGCTGTCGGGGATATGATCCTTAGATGGTGAGTGACCTAGTGCGTATTTAGAGCATTCTTTTTTTAATATTTGTCTTCTATTTCATTTACAATTTAGCAATGAAGGAGCTAGACACGGGATTTAGTGCTTGATAGAGTCTAGAAGTCGAGGACTTGCTAGATCTATTCTTGAGAAGTAGAGAAGGTTGTGAGTAAGATAGCCAAAAACATTTCATTCTTCGATTTTCTCTATGCTTTCAGAGTGTTGTACCGTTTTTCTGTTTCAACTTTTATTTTGTACCATTTTGTTTGTTTTTATTTCATGTTTCATTTTAGTACTTAGGAGTTGGCTAAATAGAAACTACCACCATCAAATTTTGGATAAAAGATTGAGGAAAAAAGGGGTGAAAACCATATTTTGGCTGAAATGAACATAACTCTCAAAATTCTGAAAATTTGATGGTAGAGACCTCAAAAGTGATCCAAATTTAAAAATTTGTGGATCGAAGGCATGAATATACTCTCTAGTAGCACTCTGCAAAGTTTGGCCAAATTCTGTGGAGGAACATGGATCGCGATCCATATACCCCAAAGACCATTTTTGGTGAAAAGTAATCAGTGACATTGTACATCAGTGGGAAATTGCTCTAATCAAGTTTTCTTCTTGAAAGAAAAACTCAAAAATTACATCAAAATTGACTATTAGGGCAAAAACAGCAAAAAGAGGCATTCAGACACAAATTTGAGCACATCTTGAGATTTTGGGATCCAAATTCAAAAAGGAGTGAGATTTGGCTTCTAGACGGCTTAGAGAACCAACATAACAAAATTCATGAAAAGATGTTGCCAAACACATGTACCTTTCGATATTTGGGGCTGATATTTGACAAGTACATCCTTGATAAGTAGTGGAAAAACTTTGCCAAAAGGGGCCATGTCAAAAAAGTGAAAAAAGCTGGTCAAAATAGCCAAATACATAAACTAGTCAAAAACCATAGGGCACACACAAAAACTCATTTTTGATTGAGAAAATTTTTTCCAAATTCAAAAAGAGGTGGTGGAGTACACTACTGACACTGCAGGTAATCATTAAACCAAATTTGGTGTTCAGATCTGATGGAACATGGATTGCGAAGCATGTACCTCATGAAAAAAAATTGGAAATTTTTTGATTGAGATTTGAGCAATAGGTAGTTGAGACATAGAAAAACACTTTCCCCAAAAGAACTGTATGCAAAAAAGTTGTAGAAAGTGGTCAAAAGAGCCAGAAACAGCTCATTGTCAAGACTACTACAACAGACTGTTGAAGTCAGTTTTGGTTAGACAAAACTTATCCAAATTCAAAAAGAATTGTAGAGCAAGCTACAAACATCATAAGCTATCAGCACACCAAAAATTTAGATCCAAAAGTGGTGGAACATGGATCGCAATCCATGTACCCCTGAGAAATTTTTGGACATAAACGTTTCCAGCCTGTAGTAACAGAGACCATTGTGAACAGAAGTCCCCAAAGAAATTTTTTCAAAAAAGTTCAAAAAGTTGGTCAAAAGGACAAAAAACAGCTTAAAGTGAAAACCCTGAAATAGACCTAGGGATTGACTTTTGCCTAACTTAACAAGTCCAAAACACACAAAAACCATATAGCAGGGATCATTGGACCAAGGGGAAGCTGTGTGCCAAGTTTCATTACCATCTGACACATAGGTACATGGATCATGATCCATGTTCCTTTGTCACAGACTGATGGTCAAAAGGGAGAAAAACAGGTGACAGACTAAAAACCACAGTGCAGACCTAGTGTTGGCTACTTGACCTATCAAACCAAGTCCAAATCCAAAAAGATTTGAGATTTAGCTTGTGGACATAGAGTGCAACAAGCTTCCAAGACATCAAGTCCAGATGTGGTTGAACATGGATTTCAATCCATGTACCTCAACCTCAGAATTTGATGAAAATTGGTATAAAGCCTACATATGACCTTCTACACACAGTCAAAATTTGGAAAATTTGGAGAAAAAAAATTGACAGAGGAACATGGATCTTGATCCACGTACCTCACTCATAGCATGGGTATCTGACTTGCTGATCTTGTAGACATACTTGAGAACATCCCAAATCTCAAGTTTGAGCTAAAAATACCTTTTGGAGACCAAGATACAAGCCAAAGTTCCTGTGTTTTGGTCCTAGAACTATTTTGAGTGCTGTTTCAAATGCAGTTCACTAAAACTGCTCTAACTTTTGACACACAACTTCAAATTGAGTCAGGTATAATCGGGAAGATAGCTTGTAGGCAATAGGACACAATATGCAATTTTAAAGTTGAATTTTCCTAGGCTTCTTAAATCCAAAGTCTTATGGTACCCCAAGAATATTTCCAGAGACCAAAAGTCATAAATTCTTGACTTTTGAGAGACCTTACTAGGGGCAAAAAGGGATAAGTTGCACTAATCCAAAGTGAACTTGTAAGAGACTATCTTGAGAATCTTGAGTGAGCCTTAACCATGACAAATCATCCACCACCATGGTTCTCTACTCCACTCAGAGACATGAAAAACGCTTCAACAGGGGGATTGAGAGTATACCTAGAGGAGAGGCATCCTCTGATTCACAAACCGAGCATGAGATTCATCAAAGCCAATGTATCCATGAGAGTGCTTACAGATTACACTTATGAGGGCTTATATAGATTCACAAACGAGGATCCATATATCTTCTACAAGTGTGTAGAACCCTAAGGCTAGAGAGTTGACCACCCATAAGAACCTCTATGCATATGCCCATGAAGTGCAAGTTTTGATGGTAGATAAGTATGGACATGAGTACAAACTTGTTGATCCATTTGAACTAGAGAGATATACATACAATGTTACTCCAATATCTACTCACTTTCAGCCAAAAACGATGCCAGAGTACATATCTGAGAGGATTCCACCAGTATTTTCTCCAAGACGAGAGGACAAGGCGAGAAACATATTTCCAAAAGACTACTAATTGGTTAGATTGGTGATTGAACCACAATGACTAAGACCATATCAAGTGGCCCAATGTGTCAAGACAAAGTACAGTTGGTCAGGGGATCCATATGCTCATGTCTCACTCTTCAAACAAGTGTTGAGAGCTAGACAAATTGCAGATTTCCATACTCAGTATGAGGGATTTGGGTTAACATTGGAAGGAGCAGCCTTGACTTGGTTCCAACCATTGAATAGAGATGATTTTCTCAACATAGCACAACTCTTGCAAGAATTTCTGGAGGAGTTTCCAAAAAGGGGAATCAAGCACAACACGGTGTCCCAGATCTACGCTTCCAAACAGAAAAAGGACGAAAAGGTGAAGGAAGCTTTGCTTCGCTTCAAACAATATATAGATAGATTTCTTGTGAGAGAGCTACCGCAAGATGAGAGATTATCAATTCTCTTCATAGAGGTATTGAGGAATGAAACTTCAAAAAGAACCTACATTTGAAGGGATGCATGACATTTGAGCAAGTCACTAGAGAAGCTCTATATCTAGTTGACAATTGCAAGGCCTAGAGAGAGGTGAGTGAAGATACAGACAGGCAAGAGCAACCATTGGTTGTATCACCAGCTATGAAACAAGAAGGTCCATGCTATGAGTGCGGAGGTGACCATTGGGCACGAAGTTGTCCAAACAAGGGTCCACAAATAGATTATTTTTATTCTGTAATAGTTGTGGGAGAGACCATCTACGCCAACACTGTGCTAAAAATCCAGACTACAAAGGGAAAGCAACAATGAATGTTATAGGCATTATTCCTTCTTCAAGGGGACCCGAGGTAGAACCCTCCATTCCTTTAAACATGATTCCTCAAGCTCAAGCTCAAGAAGCTGCTAAAAACACAATCATTGAGGAGGAAGCCACAGTGCCTGTTCAAACAGAAATCGAAAACTTATCACTGAGGACAGGAAGAAAATCATGGAAAGCCAAAAGAGACAAAATGAAAGCAAAAAGGCTACATGAGAAAGCTACTTTGGAAACTGAATTGAATCAAACAAGAGAACAACTTAGACCAGAGCAAGAAAGCAAGAAAAACGCAAAGGGACCTAAAGAGTCAAAGACTAACTCGGGAGGTTCGGTCTTGGTCGACAAAGTCTTTGAACCTTAGATGCAATTTTGAAGGCCTATGAAGCTAGGCTAAAACCCAATAAAACCCAAGAGGATAGATGGCTAATATATCCATCCAGGGTATGAAAAAGAGAGGTTGCAGATGTGCAAGGAGCTCATCCAAGTGGCCCAAGATCTTATAGGACCACATGTTCCAGATGCTCCAAAAAAAGAGGTGCTAATCAACCAAAAAATCCAAGAATTGGAAAGTCATGGTATTGTAAACGGAGACCAAGAAGAGCCGAAAGTTGAGACATCTTTAGATACAAGGAAAGTAGCCAATACCATAGATGGAGTGGGCTCACAATCAGTGATGCCTATTCCGGAGGTAGAAGAACCGTGGCCACAATCCTTATGGGAATCGATCAAAAACCAAAAATATGGTAGTGCCACCTTACACTCAGCACCTATCCTTGAAATAAACATGGATCATGATTTTTCCTAGGGAATATAAGATCTTTATATGGGGATGCCGGGTTTGTTGCATCTGAAGAGAGCAAACCATACTCTCTATAGACTTTGCCATCTTTCATAGGAGAACTCAAAACAAAATAGAGGTTAAAATGGTACCTTCTCAGTGGAAATCCACACCAAAAATGATGGATACCAAGAGCTTGCATAAATTGATGTCTTCTCCTATACAATGCACACTTTATCTCTCAGAGCTACTAAAAATTAGACTGCATCTATGGGGCCAAATGGGCAAAAACCTGGAAAACATGGGGTTTAAAATCCCTTCACATGAACAACTTGCGGACAAAAACATGGATGACACCTCGCCTAAGAAGCCACAAACAAAGCCAATACCAGTAAATAAGGTGGGTGACTATTGTGAAGGAGAAGAAGGAAACACCACCTTACCACTTGAGTACAAAGGAGTAAATACGGTTTCTATATTAGATAGTGGGGCAGGAATTGCCATTGCATCCAAAGAAATATTAAAAAACTTGGAAAAGCCTGCTCTTACAAAAACTCAAATGAAACTACAATTAGCAGATGGATATGTGGAGAAACCGATAGGAATATTATAACAAATCATTGTATCCTCGTGTGGCATTGAGTACAATGGTCATCCAGTTTTTAAGACCCTAATCTAGAAACCCTCATCATTGACTTCTTGTATATATTCCTTCTACATCAACAATAAAGAAATGGCTACCCAAATTAATGGCAACAACGACTTGCAGCAAAAATTTCAAGTCTCCATATGCTTATCAAGAGAATATTTTATCTCCAAGGTTGACAACAAAGGTCCATCAAACAATGGCAAGTCAAAGAATGGCCTACAACAACAAGCAATGACAAATTCTGCAAGAGAGTCATCAACAACAATCAAACGTAGCTCACACAATGCTTCAACATTGGCTACCTATTGCACACAACTCAAATTGCAGTGGACATGGAAAGCATACCCATCATAAAGTCCACACCACAAAGAGGATCGGTTCTATAAACTCAAACACATGAAAATCCCTCTTCATGGTGGCCAAGAAGAACAACAAAGAAAGAGTGCACAATGAGAATAAAAGTTGTCTCGATAAGCAAAGATCAAGTCACATATCAACAACATGGTAGATATGAATCACTCAAGGAAGGGAGGAGCGTCATCAACGACAAAGCACTTCCCAAGCTGAAGTCCAACCTTGAAGACAAAGCTAAAGAAAACCCTATGACAAGACTACACAAGGTCGTGTCAAGGGACAACACAAATTAGGAAGGGGGGAATGTTAAGAGACAGATTGATCGGATGCCCAACTGATCGAACACGTAGCCGAACACCCCATTTGTACTCTATTAGTTTTTCGAGCTAGTGTAGTAATACTCTGTGTAAATCTTAATTCCAGAGTAGCAGGTCAGACCATTCCCTGAGTTGTAATGCTATCATGATGATTGTAAAAGTCCGTGTGAGCTGGCCACTGGCCATTTAGAATGCCCTAGGTATAAAGGTCAATAACCTTAATGTGAAAAGAAGGCTTATTTTTAGAAGAAGAGCACATACGCTCAAGCTACGAAGCTGCTCCAACTTGTAATCAACTAATTGGGTAATCCGTTTTTTATTCCAAAACTTGCATTGTGTTCCTCTCTTTACTCTTTCATTTAAGTGTAAGCATTGTCAGTTTTGTTGAGGTTTGTGACTACATGTCAGTGAGCCTAATCTTCATATTTGAGCGTTTAAATCACTATTTATATTCGTTTTGACCATAGGAGAGTGTTCTTAGACCATAGGGCGACATTTTTGGTATGTTCAGTTGTAGTTTTCAGGACCTTTTTCATGATGGATCATGATTTTGGTACCTTGTCAGATTACGACTAGACTTGGTAGGATAGTGTCCCTAGGTGTCTTAGACCTCCTCCTAAATTTTTTGTTGCATTTCGAGTCCGTTCGAGTGACAAAATGGCGTGATGACCTAGAGCTGTGAGAAAGGACATAGGAAGATTTCCCTGATCTTTGAGCGTTGGTTTGCTTGTTGAGTTAGTGTGTTTGCTTGTTAAGGTTCACTTCTTGAGATTGACGATCTCAAAGAGTCTCCGTGTCCCATCCGAGTCACTTCCCTGAGTATTGACATTATGTTAGTACCAAAAAGCTATGTTGCAGACGTCCATCGCGACGACCCGCTAACACTCTTGCTACTCAAGGTACATGGGAAGATCTTCGATGTAGATGAATATAGCCGAGACCTGCAAGAATCTTTTCAAAAGGTTAAGGATGCTATATCCATCTCTCAACAAAGCCAAAAAGGATAATGTTGATAAGCACAGAAGAGCCCTAGCCTTCAAAAAAAACGATTGGGTCTTGCTTAAGTTTCCCAAGGCTCACTTAAGGCACATGACGGGCAAGAATCCTACGGGACACCAAAAGTACTATGCTAAGTTAGCAAAAAGGTACTATGGTCCCTTTCAGATTCTTAGGCCAATCAATGAGATGACATATCAACTCAAGTTGCCCAACCATTGGCTCATACACAATACTTTCCATGTGAGCCTGCTAAAGCCTTACAAAGAAGAGCCACCGCAAGAAGCAACCATTGAAGACCCACCGGAGACCCGAGGGATTCACTATTAGTAATGGGGGGGTGTCATGTGGGTGCATCAAAATTACAGAAACCCCCCTATGTACGATATCTTACATGCTAACCTACCCCCTATATACGGACAAGATACGGATGTTCTCGCAATGAGCCATCCCCCCTCATACGGATTTCGTACGGAATGTAATGACCCGCTATTTTACATATGCTAGTAACATAACAGATTTAGAAGCACATGTTTTTGCAAAAATACATGTTGAAGTGCAAATGAACAGAAGTGTAGATTGTATTGTGTTTTCATTTGCAATAGATGTTAAGAGAACAAACCATGAAAAGCAACAAATAGCCTCTCAATAGCCCAAGAACCAAAGCATCAAGAGCACTAGCAGCCATATGCTGACAAGGAAATTCATATGTTACAACCTCAAGATGCAAAGGCTTCGTGCTCTACTAGTGATTTCATCGAAGCCGCGCACACGCCCATTTCATGGAAAAAAGAAGATCTAGGCCCCTACCAAAGTTTCAAAAAAAACTTTATATGGATTACTACCAGCTAAAATTGCAAAACCTCTACTAGTTCCTGAGCTTGCCTTGAAAAGCATCGATGGAACTTACCACTTCATAGTGTACGTTCTAACAAATACTTAAAATTTGATCCTAAAACAGGAAGGGTTAAAAGTGAGCCCTTCTATTTTACGACTAGCCCGACTCAACAAGGGACTATCTTGATGTAGTGGAAACAAGTCACCAAATGAATTTCATACACCAATGAATCTCTGTCCTCATCTCCATGTTCTTGTGTCGATTGTTGTCAATTTTGACACCTCCCACCTCTCGTTCATTTGCTAGGTATCTTCAAGACAATGCTTGAATTTTTTCCAACATGTAAGTTGTGGCTCAAGGCCACTGGAACCTTAGAAGCTCCGATTATAACAATGGCAAAGTGAAGGGTCACATTAGAATTTTAAAACCCTAAGAAAAATGGAATGGACCCATGAAATTCTTAAATAGCATTCCGAGCTTTTAACAAAGAAAATTTCAACACATCACATACCAAGGCAAATGTATGACTCTCCCTTCCTCACTAAGACTTATTTTAAGAAGACAATAACCAAGTATAGCAACAAGGTGTAGCATACCATTGCATCAAATACATAAACACATTGCAAACATAAATGCCCTTTGGGCAGGCCTTAGCCTTTTGGGTAGGCCAAAAAAAGAGCATCCTTGGAAGAACTCATCTTCATACAGAAACAACTAACACGTAGCAACTTCAACTAAAAAATGAATTGAGTACAAAGTACATAACACAAGGCACTCATATTACACCAAGGTACTCCTTTGCAAGAAAAAATAAACCAAAATAATGCTTCGTCGATTCTTGTTAAATTACTAACTATATCTCATAGCACGTTTCAAACCTTAAATGTTACATTGCACCATGGTCAACAACGGTAGATAAAGCTTCTAAATGTAGAAAAGCTAAGTAAATGTTATCTCTCTCTACACTATAGACACAGGGGGAGGGATTTGAGCCCCACCCAACCCCCGGCACGCAAGTGGCATGGGTATAATTCTCCTATGAGAGCCAATGTGCTCTGCAACTTGACACACAATGAGACAAGGCGCACGAGAGAGAGAGAGAGAGAGAGAGAGAGAGAGAGAGAGAGAGAGAGAGAGAGAGAGAGAGAGATTGGGGGTCCATCGGAGATGATGCCTTCACTCATCACCTCCACAGTAGTACAAATTATGATCCCAAGATACATACATGAAGCTTATCCATTCTAGACATTCCTTCTTTATATCAGTTCGAGTATACAAAGCAGTGTTCCTAAGTGAAGTTGTAAGCTCGCACATCCTATTTTAAGACACATTCTTAATTTTTTTGATTTGTGATTGACACACACATTGCCCAATATTGCACTTTCTGACATGTCTGATCACTCGTGTGTGGAACGGGCCTAAGATAAAGCTCTATCATTTTGTAATGTAAGCCCATATCACACCAAGGCAATGTATGCAGCTGACCTAGCGGAGCTTGGGCAGCACCTGGAAAAGGTATGTTGAGCTTTTTCATCCTTTGTCACAAAATGCACAAACGAGTGTGTGTATCAAATAGGAGCTGATTACAATGATGGTTGTAAATCTGGTATCGTGGGTGTAGGAGAAGCTCTTGATCATGCCATTGGTGTTGCTATTTAGTTTGCATATGAAGAAGAAGAAGAAGAAGAAGAGAAGAATGACTTGGATGATGTGCAAGAAGACAACAATAAATAAAATGAGGGTGCAGATGTGGAGACAAAGGCTATGCAGATGGTGGTATTGATGATGATGATGTTGAAGAGGCTAATGAGGGTCTGAATGTCCAAGACATTGATGCCTAGTGTCTACATAGAAGAAGATTAGTCAAGTTTATGGTAGCATCAACCCCAAAAAGTCTAGAAGCTTGTTGAAAAAGTCTTAAAGATGCTAGCTAAGGGAGAGGACAGGGAGGTACCATATTTTCTCATTGGTATAGCTATCTTAGTTTGCTAGTGGAGTAAATTAACTCTTCGAAATACCAAGAACAACACCCTCATGTGAAAAAAAATTAATTGGCTTGTTAGGGCATGTGTCTTATGGCATAAGCATTTAATATCCCCCGCCCCCTTCGAGGTAGGTCCCCCCCCACCCTTATGCATACGGTACGAGCATGAAATAATGGGGGGCTACCCCTATTGTATACACTTATGTTTGACCTCTAAACACCGCCCTCTTGTACACTCACGTGATAACATGCAGAAATCCATAGTGAATCCCCTGGGACCAAAGATCCATAGTGAATCCCCTGGGACCAGAGATCGAGGACCAAGAAGAAGTGTTGCAGCTCGAGTCCATTCTCCGACATGAAGACAAGGTATTATGAGGCGGTAATGTTAGGAAATAGGGCATAGCCTAGTAGATAATTGAGTAGATTACTTAATGGAGAGAGATAATTTTCACACACAAGAGATTATAGAGTAGAGAGAGAGAGAGAGAGAGAGAGTACACACGATATACGTGGTTCACCCAATGTGGGCTACGTCCATGGGAAAGCAGCCACTCAATGGCTTTAATACTTCAAAACAAGAATTAGATTACAAAGGGATTATACCCTTTTGGAGCTCCCGCCTTGCTTCACTCTCACCACCTCACACCAACTTCACAATGCACGACAATGCTTCACAATCCATTTCTGTGTGTAGAAGAGGCCTCCTTTTATAGGCTAAAAGGATTATCCTCTCTCATGAGAGGCAGCCATGTGTAGCCGCCCTTGTACAGACAAGTCCAATCGGACCCTCATATCCGCCCATGTGTGGCCGCCCTAGAGAAGACAAGTCCACCTTTAAAATCGGACACCAGCCATTGAATTCAGCCATCGGCCATTGACTTTCGACCACCGACCAACCGGCCAAATGACCGACCGTTTTCCGACCACTTTTCGACCGCCGTCCGACCATAATATTCCGGCGAGAAGGAATATTCGGGTGAAATTTTTGGTTTTCAGTGAGTGCTTTTTCTTCACGCACGATGGCTTCTCCTCATAATGGGGGCCTTACAAATGTGCATTTTTAACATAGAAAATTACAAGGGGTAAATTAGGCTCCATACTTAACAATCTCCCACTTGGAGACTGATCTCCAAACCAAACCCGTGACTGCTTTCCATCCTAGCTTCTTATCCTTGAATGCCAATTGATGAGCAAAAGCTCAACTTCTCCTTGTTGACCACCTTTGTAAACATGTCTGCAAGATTTTCACTTGTATGCACCTTTCCTAGCTTTAGCTATCCCTCTTCCAAAAGAGTGCGTATGAAGTGATATATCACCTCAATGTTCTTTTCCTTGAATGAAAGGTTGAGATCTTTGCAAGATGGATAGCGCTTTGGCTGTCATTGTATAAGACACACTTGTCTTGTTTGAATCCAAGCTCTTCTAAGAATCTATGAAGCCACAAAATTTCTTTGCTTGCCTCCGTCATTGCTACATACTCTGCTTCCATGGTAGAAAGTGAGACCACTTTATGCAGCTTTGAAGCCCAGCTTACTGTTGTGCCTCCAACCTTGAAGACATAGCCAGTAGTGCTCCTTTGAGTATCTTTATCACCTGTCATATCTGCATCAGCATACCCTTGAAGAAAAATATCAATTCATCCAAAATACAAAGCATTTGTTGTTGTCCCTTTCAGACACCTAAGTATCCACTTCATAGCTTGCCAATGCTCTTTACCTAGGTTGTCCATGAACCTCTTACAACTCCCACTGCATGTGCAATGTTTGGCCTTGTCTAGACCATAGCATACATAAGAGAATCTACCGCTATAGCATATGGAACTTTAGACATATAGGCTATCTCCTCTTGTGTCTTTGGACACATATCCTTGGTTAGTTTAAAGTGACTAGCCAAAGGTGTAGAAATCATTTTTGCATTTTGCATTGCAATCCTTTCTAGTAACTTCTTGATGTAAACCTCTTGAGATAGCTTTATTGTCTTCTTTGTCTTGTCCCTTGATATCTTCATACCAAGTATCCTCTTTGCAGCACCTAAATCTTTCATTGAAAAATATTTAGACAACTCCTCTTTTAGGTTTTTCATGTCCTGCATGTTAGCACTTTCAATCAATTGTCTCCTAAGTCAATAGCATCTGACACACACTCTTCTAGGGTTGTATGCTTTTTACTATAGAGTATAGCATGAAGTTCTTTGTTTAGCAGTTCCTCTAGAAATAAGGATACAAGCCGTTCTTCTACAGGTATCTCTAGCCCTGGTCATCTGGCAATGTATTGTTTCAATCGAGTTGCACAATCCCTGACAGACTCACCATGTTTCTGTTTAAAGATGTTGATTTGAGCTACCGTATTATGTTTGATCCCCGTTTTGGAACAAATATCTACAAATCCTTGAGCTAATCTGTTCAAGTCCATGATTGACCTTGGTTGAATGTTTTGTAACCATGTCAATGCTTTTCCTTCTAATGTCATTCCAAGCCCCTTGAATTGAGTATGGAAATCGAATATACGTTTTGCTCTTAGCACTTGCTTAAAGCTTGCTAAGTGGTCGTATGGATCCCCTAATCCACTGTATTTTTTGACCCATTTCTTAAAATCAGCTGGTCTGACGCATCTGTTTGGTTCAACTCCAAGTCTCCTGGCAGTTGGTCCTGTTCTGAGTCCTTCAAACCAGTCTGTTGGAAATAGTGACTCATATAGCCCTGGTCTGACCTTAGTGTCACCGGGTTTTCTACATGATGAGGGGATTTTTGGTTTCTATACATTACTCTCAAATGATCTCTCACGGTGTCCATCTCTTGGAATTGTTTATGGTCCTTGTCCCAATATCCAATCCCGTATGGAATACTCTTGGTATTTGGTTTGTTCTACCTCCTCAGGAGTCATCATAACAAAGTTGTTGTTATAACAATCCCTAAACAGGTAGGTTGGTAGGTCTGCTGATCCCTTATCTTTGATCTTGAAGATGTAGATGATCTTCATGGCCGTTAGTTGTCCTGGTTTGGCATGCAAAGTCCACAAAAGATCTTTTATGTTTCTATCTTCCCAACAATAGACTCCGATCATGGGATTATCCGTACTAAGCCGTTTCAAAGGCTTCAAATCTACTTGATTGTATCCCTCGAGTTCTAAAGTTGTTGGTCCTTCTTTTGCGGACATATCTGGGATTATGGTGTTTACCTCTAACCCCCATTTGTCTACCACATCAGGGTCTTTGAGTTGTACATATTGCGTTCCATTTCTGTCCATGTACATTTTTCCCTGTTTGTTTGTCCTAATCTCTTCCTCGAATAGCATACTCCTCGTTAGGGTCCAAGTAAACCTGGGCTCCATGACGGTTAGTCTTGTAAAAAGAGAGTATATGCTTATAGTGCATTGTCGTTCCGGTTTTTGAGTGAGTCGAGTAAGAAGACATTTCAAATGATGAGTCTGAAAAAGTGTCTGAGACTTCTTCACTGAGACTTCTTCAAGAATTGTGTGCCAGGAATTGCCTTGATTCACTCTTTCTTTGGTGGATACTCTACTAGAGGTTTCTCCAAGTATGCCCTAATTTCCTAGTACATGACCAGATCTAAGGTTCATGTAGAGTTATGAAGCCCTGGATAGAGTACTCACCTTTGGATTGACTTGTCGTCAATTTCCACTTGATTCGATTGCAACTTTCTGTCAAGCCACTGATTCCTCCTCTGCAACATGATTCTTGTACAAATTTGACCAAGTTAGCTATCCTTCTATAAAGACATCAGAGTTTTTGCTAACTCTCATGATTGGTCTATGTGTATCACTTCAAATCGAGCTATGGGAGTAAAAATTTGACTTTCAGATTCGACTCTCGCAAAAAATCAAAGGTTTAATCTGCAACCTGGAAACTGAGTGAACATGTACGAGTTTTGATCCGATTAAACCCAAAATTGCCTGGTGGCTTTATATTATGTTGGTCTAATACTGTATAAGTTCAAAAGTCAAAAATGATGTCTCTGGGTAGCAGTAGTAAATAATCGCTATTATTTACTTTTGCTAATTTTTTGCACTTTTTGGATTGGTTTGGCAAGTATACAACTTGTTAAAGTCCCTGGACAAGTTTCAACAAGTTTGGACAAAATCTAATCAAGTTTATCTATTGTATTGTGTTCGTAGACTCTGATTTCAAAAATCTGGCTTAAGTCTCACTTTTGTGATCCAAATTTCACCAAATTTGATTTGTCAAGTCTAGTTGATGTGCTTGACCTTGTGGTATACTCAAATGTACAAAATTCTCAAGTTTTGAAGCAGATGTAAAAAATCGCGATTATTTACTCCAACTATATTTTTGCAACTTTTTGCCCCAACTTTGACACGGATCTATTAAGCACCTCAAGTTAAGGTCACTAGCCTTTGGACAATTTTTGGTCAAATGGTCATTAATTTTCTGTTTGCAGACTAACTTTGCAAATTTGGTCATAATTTTCAATCCAGTGATCCAAATCTTACCAAATTTGGTTTGTGGGCTTATTACAATGTCATGCCGCTCTGCTCCCATGAAAAATAAAATGAGCAAACGAATGCCAATCAGGTGTATTTGAATTCTGCATGATTATTCAGCAGTTATAAGGGCTTGCTAACAAGTCAATTTTTAAGCTAAAAGTGTGACAGATGGGGCTCTTAGGGCCAAAAGATGTCTTGGTAATGCTAAACGATGAGTATGATTGTAGTGGTCATAGCTGGGATTTTTATTAATCAAACTTTAAGTACTTGAAGGGCTCTACATGCCTTTCTTTACGGCTCGTCAATCGCAGCTACGGACAAGAAGTTATGACAGTTTTAAGTTGAGTCAGTAGCAGATCCGTACCGGATTGAGCACCTGCTGATAAAAGGTCAAAGATGAAACGAATGCATGGGTCCGAAGTGCTCACTTCCAGGAGCATGTCGGTCTTTCTTGTTCGTCAATCAGGGTTTCGGTTGGCAAGATATGGCCAGTTTAAGTATCGCCAGGGGCCGGTTCCAAACCACCTTGGTCACCTTGATCAGTCAAATTCATCTGGATTAATGCAGTGTGGTGCCCGATATGTATGCAAAATGTGGGCGGATGCGGAAGCATTTTTAATAATATATCTAATGCCTAGCCTTGAGGACACTGATACTTGCATCTTGGAAGCTATGATGCCATTCAAAGCACCAAAACGGGCAACAAAGTGATATTGCTAGTCGGAAATGATGGAATTGAAGTCATGAGCGGCTTTGTTTTGGACGGCATGTCATCCCTTACAGTGCCCAAAGGCCGCCAATGTAGAATCTTAGTAAGCTTGGCCGGCATGTCATCCCTTACAGTGCCCGAAAGCCGCCAATGGAGAAGCTTAGCAAGCTTGGCCGGCATGTATGCCAAGTGTGGTGGCCTTACAAGGAAACAAGGGCCTTTTAATAACTTAAAAGGCCGCCAGCCCAAGCCAACCCAAGGCCGCCCTTTTTTTTTTTTTTTTTAAGGGCTTTTAATGTGAAGCAAAGAAAAGAAAAGCCATGGCAGCAGCTGCAGTCGACGAGGAGGGAGCGCACGGGCTCGCACTGGCCAGCATGGCGCTTAGATGCCGTCGTCGCAGAAACGAAAGTCGCTTAAAATCTTCTCACGCAGGTTTTCGGCACCACTCGTGCCAGTTTTCGTGCAAGTCCAAATCTGCCCTGCCACGTCATAGGAAGGGTACCCATTAGCGACATCGCTAATCGGTAGGCCCTTATTTAGAAAGGTAAAAAACCATGCAAGAGATAAAAGGAGGAAGGGTCTCTCTCGAGCACACACTCGGATGTTTTTTTTTATCTCTCCTCTTCCTTTTGAGCGCTCTCTAAGAGCAAGCCATAAGTAGGATTCCATAAAAATCTCTTAAGCAAGCAATTAAGCCGGGATTTACTTCCTAAACTCATAATCTTAAGCGCTCTCATCGATTTCTTTAGCCCCATAGCCATGCTAAGCTTCATAAGTTTGATAAGCCAAGGTTTGAATCCTATCTCAAGCTCCTATTCCTAAGCCTAATATCATAAGCCGAGTCTAAGCTCTCCTTAACCAAGCATAAGCTTGATTTCATTAATCACCCATTAGCCGAGCCAAATCTTGAACTCATTAATCTCTTAACCAAAGCCTAATCCTAATCTCGCCTAAGCCATAATCCTAAGCTTGCCAAGCCATAATCTCTAAGCCGTTAACCCGGAATTAATCCTGTAACCATAAACTGGATTGGACCACCCAAGGCTTTGGAAGTTGAAGGCAAAAGACAGTCCAAGGTAGTTCCTACTGATCGTCTTGATTAGCACTTGGATTAAGACATGTTAAATTTTGTAAGGAGCATAAATGCTTCCATTAACATTTGATTAAGCAGGGATACTGCTCAGTATTTAATTTAAGGTAAACTGTCTGTTTTAATCTCTGTTCCCGTTAATTGTGTATGTCGCAACTCTTTTCCTTGCACCTCTCACAGCCAGGGGCCCGGTGCCTTCCCAACTCACCTTTCGAATACAAATCTCCTGACATTCTTGGTGAACCCGACGTGAAAAGTATGTCGGGGGATAAGTATTCGAAAGGTGAGCGGGGAAGGCACCGGGCCCTTAGCTGTGAGAGGTGCGGGGGAAAAGAGGTGCAACATACACAATTAACGGGAACAGAGCTCAAAACGGATAGTTTAGCTTAAGCCTAATAAGCCACAGTATCCCTGTTTTAATCAAATAATAATGGAAACGTTTATGCACTTTACAAATTTTAACCTCTCTTAATCTAGGTGCTAATCAAGATGATCAGTAGGAACTGCCTTGGACTGTCTTCTGCCTTCAACTTCCAAAGCCTTGGGTGGTCCAATCCAGTTTATGGTTATCAGATTAATCCCGGGTTAACAACTTGGAGATTATGGCTTGGCGAGCTTAGGATTATGGCTTAAGCGATATTAGGATTAGGCTTGGGTTAAGAGATTAATGAGTTCAAGATTTGGCTCGGCTAATGGGTGATTAATGAAATCAAGTTTATGCTTGGTTAATGAGAGGTTAAACTCGACTTATGAGATTAGTCTTAGGATTAGGAGTTTGAGATTAGATTGAAAGCTTGGCTTATGAGAGATTAGGCTCGTCTTATCAAGCTTATGAAATCAAACTTAGGATTGGTTTGGCTTAATGAGACTGGAGCATTGGCTTAGAGCTCTTAATCATTGAGAGCTTTGGGTTATCTTAAGGGGATTAAGTTAAGCTCTCGATGATTAAGAGCTCTAAGCCAATGCTCCAGTCTCATTAAGCCAAACCAATCCTAAGTTAGATTTCATAAGCTTGATAAGCCGAGCCTAATCTCTCATAAGCCAAGCTTTCAATCTAATCTCAAACTCCTAATCCTAAGACTAATCTCATAAGCCGAGTCTAAGCGTCTAAGCTCTCATTAACCAAGCATAAGCTTGATTTTATTAATCACCCATTAGTCGAGCCAAATCTTGAACTCATTAATCTCTTAACCCAAGCCTAATCCTAATCTCGCCTAAGCCATAATCCTAAGCTCGCTAAGCCATAATCTTCAAGCCGTTAAGCCGAAATTAATCTAGTAACCAAACTGGATTGGACCACCCAAGGCTTTGGAAGTTGAAGGCAGAAGACAGTCCAAGGCAGTTCCTACTGATCGTCTTGATTAGCACCTGGATTAAGATAGGTTAAACTTTGTAAAGTGCATAAACGTTTCCATTATTATCTGATTAAAACAGGGATACTGTGGCTTATTAGGCTTAAGCTAAACTGTCTGTTTTGAGCTCTGTTCCCGTTAATTTTGTTTGTTGCACCTCTTTTCCTGTGCACCTCTCACAACTAGGTTCCAGCAGAGTTGAAGCAGTTTATTGAAGATTACAACCTCAATAGATTTGATAAAAATCTAGTAGCGGCAGATCTGTAAAAAATGTTGGGCTTAGTTCGGAGATGTTTGCAAGAAGTAAAAGGTATGAAGATGAAAGAGCAGGCTGATGGTGCAGTGGAGATGGCACTTGATGTCGTACATGAACAATATGGAATTTTTCAAGGACATGATCCAGATGGACTCCTTGCATGTCATAAAGCAAAGATGAAGAGCTGAGGAATTCCAAAAGATCGGATGATTTCGACCTTTGAAGAAGTGGTAACCTCTGAGTTTAAAGATAAGGTCCGAGAACTGGCAGAGGCATACCCCACACAGTGGGACTATTTTGCAGAAGGGTTTGTTCATGAAAGCTCAAAAATTATCGAGTTAACAATGAAGGAGATTACTAAACAAAGCCAGATTGTTTTCTATAAAGAAGAAGGGGATCATATGCAGTTCCTTAATTATGATCAATTTTGGGACTATATTTCTTCAAGAAGTAAAGCCAAGGCAAATATAGCTTTGAGAGTATCCAATTTGACTTCAAAGAACCATATTTTGAGCAACTAGCAAAGGTACATAATGAAATTAATGGTGAAACACAAATATATGATTTTTTTTCAAAGATTACTCGCATGGAAGTTACCTCGAATAATGGTTATAGTGAAGAGCTAGACTGTACAAGAATGTTTTTTCAAGCTATTGACCTTGGCATGGGATGCTCTCAACCAGTTTATCAAGAAGATGAGCCACTACAGGCTTCTAATGGATCTATCGGCACTATAGCTGAGCAGGGCAGTAGATTTACAGAAGAAGATTCCATAATTGATGGGTTTTTGGCCCAATCTGAAGGAGAAGGTTATAGCAATATAGGAAATCTTTGTGATGCATGTACCCCTGTAGAGGGGGTGCCTGATGAACCTTTTCAAAGTTATAATGGCTTGCTAAGTAACATGGATGTAGATGGGGAAGCAGAGGATGGTATTGAAGATTGCCTAGAACATGCTGATTGTGAACAAAATATTGACATGGATTTTACATCTATGCTTATATACGGGCTGCAAGAGGAGCCAACTCCTATAGCTTTGATGAATGTTGAGACTTCCACGGGGTCATTTTCCCAAGGATGCTATGGATGAAGATCTTCAGGATAAAGCTATTCTCCATTATCAAACTCGAAATCGAGGTAAAAATCTCTCTGATACAGTCCAGAAAGTCCTAAGGTTTTTCGTGATGGCTATGAAGCTAGAGGGGGTGATGATGCCAAATCATCCTTGATACTGCATAAAGTGCACAGGGTTTCTCATTTCTTTGGACAATGTGCCAAATGTGGTTGGATTTGGATATTATTCCTAATAATTCTTATGTCGCTGATGTCCTGGCTACAAGTAAAAGGGAGTCAGAATTCTTTAATTCTTGCTGGTAACAACCTTAAGTTACCAAAAGTTTATGAGATGTGGGTGTTGCACTATGCTTCAGGTAAAGCTCTAGTATATTGCGGAGCCCATCAATGCTATGTGATCTTAATGGTATTTGATCCAGGTGATTCGACAGATTTTCAAAAGCAGGTTCATTATGGATGGGTGTTTTTGGGTCTACATTGTGGTGTCTTTTTGCTAGATCCAGGAATAGCATATTTGGAGCAGAAATGCTTGAAGTTGATCGATACATGATATGTATGTTCATGTGGATGCTGCACCACAATTGGGGAAATTTCTTATTATCCCTATCGAAGAGCAACTTGCAGATTCAAAGATATCATTTATTTTCCTGTAGCAAGTTACTTGGCAGTAGATTTGTTTTTGGATGTATGCTAAGACAGAAGTGTTTTTGGTCTTACATGGCTAGCTTCCAACTGACATCTTTGGACAATTGTTATAGTATCTTCACATCTTTTGAGATGGTTCTGCTACTAGAACTTGAAGTAAAGGACTTGACGACCATTCCGTGTGCAGACAGAGTAAGGCATACTTGAGCTTGACAGGGTTCCCTAAAGCGAGTTGATGGTCAAGCCATGCGCATAAGTAACTGGAGCACTTAAGTTTGACGGGGTTCACTAAATAGATTTTTTTTTTAATGCTTTGGAGATACGACCACTACGGTTCAAAGATTTGTGATGGGATATAGTACCAGATAATTGAGCTAGACTATTGATGCTATCAAGTAGCTTAAGGTGTTTATAGCAAATGCATCTTGAAGACCGGTTGGCACAGACCGGAGGCTGTGCAGGTTCAGAGGGGGTGGATGTCATGCCGCTCCGCTCCCATGACAAGAAAATGAGCAAAGGAATGCCAATCAGGTGTATTTGAATCCTGCATGATTATTCAGCAACTATAAGGGTTTGCTAACAAGTCAAATTTTAAGCTAAAAGTGTGCTAGATGGGGCTCTTAGGGCCAAAAGACGTCTTGGTAATGCTAAACAGTGAGTATGTTTGAAGTGGTCATAGCTGGGATTTTATTAATCAAAGTTGAAGTACTTGAAGGGCTCTACATGCCTGTCTTTACAGCTCGTCCATCGAAGCTATGGACAAGAAGTTATGATAGTTTTAAGTTGAGTCAATAGCAGATCTGTACCGGATTGAGCACCTGCTGATAAAAGGTCAAAGATGAAAGGAATGCATGATCCACAGTGCTCACTTCCAGGAGCATGTCAGTCTTTCCAGTTTGTCAATTGGGGTTTCGGTTGGCATGATATGGCCAGTTTAAGTATCGCCGGGGGCCGGTTCTGGACCGCCCTGGTCGCCTTGATCAATCAAATTCATTTGGCTTAATGGAGCGCGGTGCCCGATATGTATGCCAATGTGGGCCGATGTGGTAGCATTTTTTATAATATATCTAATGCCTAGCCTTGACGGACACTGATACTTGCATCTTGGAAGCTATGATGCCATTCAAAGCACCAAAACAGGCAACAAAATGATATTGCTAGTCGGAAATGATGGAATTGAAGTCATGAGGGGCTTTGTTTTGGCTGGCATGTCATCTCTTATAGTGCCCAAAGGCCGCCAATGGAGAAGCTTAGTAAGCTTGGCCGGCATGTCATCCCTTACAGTGCCCGAAAGCCGCCAATGGAGAAGCTTAGCAAGCTTGGCCGGCATGTATGCCAAGTGTGGTGGCCTTACAAGGAAACAAGGGCCTTTTAATAACTTAAATGGCCTCCCGCCAAAGCCAACCCAAGGCCGCCCATTTTTTTTTAAAAAGAAGGGCTTTTAATGTGAAGCAAAGAAAAGAAAAGCCATGGCGGCAGCTGCAGCCGACAAGGAGGGGGCTCGGGGGCTCGCACTGGCCAGCATGGCGCTCAGATGCCCTCATCGCAGAAACGGAAGTCGCTTAAAATCTCCTCGAGCAGATTTTTGGCACCACTCATGCCGGTTTTCATGCAAGTCCAAATCTGCCCTGCCACGTCATAGGAAGGGTACCCATTAGCGACATCGCTAATGGGTAGGCCCTTATTTAGAAAGGGGAAAAACCATGCAAGAGATAAAAGGAGGAAGGGGCTCTCTGGAGCACACACTCGGATGTTTTTTTTAATCTCTCCTCTTCTTTTTTAGCACTCTCTAAGAGCAAGCCATAAGTAGGATTCCATAAAAAGATTACGCAAGCAATTAAGCCGGGATTCACTTCCTAAACTCATAATCTTAAGCTCTCTCATCGATTTCTTTAGCCCCATAGCCATGCTAAGCTTCATAAGCTTGATAAGCCAAGCTTCAATCCTATCTCAAGCTCCTAGTCCTAAGCCTTAAGCCTAATCTCATAAGCCGAGTCTAAGCTCTCATTAACCAAGCATAAGCTTGATTTCATTAATCACCCATTAGCCGAGCCAAATCTTGAACTCATTAATCTCTTAACCCAAGCTTAATCCTAATCTTGCCTAAGCCATAATCCTAAGCTCGCCAAGCCATAATCTCCAAACCGTTAACCCAGAATTAATCAGGTAACCATAAACTGGATTGGACCACCCAAGGCTTCGGAAGTTGAAGGCAGAAGACAGTCCAAGGTAGTTCCTACTAATCATCTTGATTAGCACCTGGATTAAGGCAGGTTAAATTTTCTAAGGAGCATAAACGCTTCCATTAACATTTAATTAAGCATGGATACTGTTGAGTATTTAGTTTAAGGTAAACTGTCTGTTTTAAGTTCTGTTCCCGTTAATTGTGTCTGCCGCAACTCTTTTCCTTGCACCTCTCACAGCCAAGGGCGCGGTGCCTTCCCGTGCACCTTTCGAATACAAATCCGCCGACAACAACATGGTAAAACTAGTGGTATGTTGACTTGGTCAAAAAAGTTGAAAAATAGGGTAGATGTAAATAATCGTGATTATTTACAACTGGTAACTTTTTGCATCTTTTTGGTCAACTGAGCATGTACACATGTTTACCACATCAATATAAGCCTATAAATCAATTTTCAACATGTTTGGACAAATTTTTCCCCAATTTACACTCAAGATTCAAAAAGTCAGTACAAACTTTAGTTTTTACCCAGTTTTTTGCCAGTTTGGTGATCCAAATCTTTTGGGCCTTTACAAAAGTTGTTTGTACACATGCAGTGAGTCAATGATATGAACCTTGGTCAATTTAGAGCAAAAGTTAATAATCACGATTATTAACTTCAGGCTTGAAATGAACACTTTTTTGCAATTTTTTCAAAGATAGTTTTTATATGAGCTATTTTAAGCCTATGAATCATCTAAACCTTAATTTGGCCTAAAATGTCAAGAAAAAGTAAATAATCTGAGTTTTGACCAAGTTTTGAAATTTTTACCTCAAAGTGTCTTTGAGCTTACCAATTGGTTCAGACAACTTTTAAGGTTACTCTCCAGTCGGATTGAGTGGTTTCGAGTCTTTTCAAGCTTTTTCTAGCCGTAGACCTAAAATTCTGCAACTTCCAATAACAACTCGCACTTGATTCTTTCAGAGAGAGCAATGTTGTGAAATCCACCTTGGATCCTACTTACCCTACTCCTAGATTCTCATGCAATGGGGTTGTGGAAAGTGTCCACAAACACTCGTTTTCTTGTCTTTTATGTTTTTCTGAGCGCACTGATCTTAACACTTGTCTTGTCTATGATCATTGTCAAAATCCTAGTCTATTTCTACAATCCTACAATCGTAAAGACACTCAGCAAGTACAATTACTTCCAAGCTACCTCTACATAGCAAAAGACGACAATCTTAAGCTATACGGTTTCTGAAAGAAATTTTTGAACTCTAGGTGAACCTAGAGGAAGTTAAAGGATAACTTCACAAGACGCTCGTGTTTTTCCCTAGTTTAAGTCTCTTCGATCCCCGGCAGCGGCGCAAAATATGGGACGCATGTCTAACCTCACCATCCTATCTTATTGTTTGCAGTATTAGCCAGAACCACGATTAATTCTCAATCCATGGGATGAAGCTGACTCGACTAGTGCATAAAGGCTACAAGAGGTTGTCAATCTCTCGGAAAACAACTAACAACTCACATCTAACTCAAGCTACACTCAAGTGACTGAAATCACCAAAAGCCAATCGCTCATCGACAAACAAATCACATCCGTTACAGCATCAAATGACATCCAAACGTAACGAAACTTCTAGGACATGTTTATAAGACCTAAGGACACATGCTTATGGTCTCAAACCCCACTTTAGGTCAAGTTCCAAAATCGCGATTATTAACATCATTGGATTTTTGACCTAGTCGTTTTCGACCCAGAATGCATCTAAATGCTTAGCAATGGTGCTCCAATACCCCGCCTATGCTTAGTTTTTTATTTGAGAGTGTAAATTCCTTATTATCATGAAATTAGGCCGTGCGTTGGCGACACCAAAAGCTACGAAATACTGTGAACTGCTTACGTCAATGCGTAGAGCTCTTACCTGCGGTTGCAATGCAGCAAACACGACTGCAATGTGACAACCGGGGAGGGAGTAGGAAGCATGAGAAGGAGAGGAGTGAGCGCCATTAGCTCACGCTGTGTATTTCTTATCCAAAAACTGGCTTTTATACCTTAGCCAAGGTTTTTGGGTGGTCAAAACTAATAATCTGGAGTTCTACCAAAGCTGGGTAATGACAGGTTGATACAATCTGGAAGCTTGTAGCCCCGGCTCATTAATTACAGAGTTTATCCGAGAAAATAGGAGTTACAATATTCTCGATTTATCAAAATAATAAGTATTTTACAAAGAGAATCCGAAAAATGGTATCCATGTTAGCTTGCTGCTAACAACAGATTAAAGAAGAGCTTGTATGGATTAAAGCAAGCATCAAAATAGTGGTACTTGAATTTCGATCGATGGATGCTGGATCATGGATTCAGAAGATGCAACTCAGATCATTGTGTCTACACAAAGAATTTGGAAGATGGGAAGTTCATCATCCTAATGTTGTATGTTGATGACAGGTTGTGATATTTTCAACGAAGAAGATGTCCCTAAGGATAACCAAAGCGATAAAACAGCATCTACTAAACCAACACAAGTGGGAACGGCTGCTGCAGCACCACTCTCAGCTATAGAAGATATGCTTAAAAGGATGAACGACATGATGAAAAACATGCAAAAAGCACCTATGAGGGGACCAGGACAAGGGATACCTCAACAGGAACAACCAATTAGGCCACAAAAATGGTGTGCAATTGAGGGTAAGTGGACCAACCATGAGACCCATGAGTGCTACTTCAGACTAAAGTATGATGCGAATGTTCAGTACGTGCCCATGAGGCCACAAGGGCAACCCATGTACAGATATCAGCCTAATATGGCCCAAACTCAAAGACCACCAATAGGTATGGAAAGACCTCAACCTGTGTTGGGACAACAACCTCCGTACCCATGACATAATGCAGTGCCTGTAAAGTACACGCACTCTAAAGGAGTCATAGATGAACAAGCATTAGTGCCTGTTACACCCTATGCAGAGCCTGGTCCATCTACAGTAATGGTAGAAGGAGATTGGTATAATTCACACCCACCGCCAATGGAAGAAACCATGAATTATGCTCCACCAGAGCTCGCACCAATGTATTATGTAGCTAATTAAGGTGTCAGACCTCCCATGGTAAGGCCCATGATTAAGCCAAGGTAGGAAACTGTCATAACTGTGGTGCAGATGATCGTTGGAAAAATGAATGTCCAGAGCCTGACAAAAACCTCAAACCAGTTGAAGCCTATTGCATACAATGTTGCAAAAAAGGGGGACACTTTCCGGAAGATTGTCCTAAAAACCCTTTAAGCAAGGGTAAAACAGTAGTAAACGTAGTCCAAGTGATACCTAGTAGCTCATTAGAGAGTAAACCTATTGTTCCAATCAAGGTAATCACTAGAGCCCAGGCAATGAACCGATTGTTCCAATCAAGGTAATCACTAGAGCCCAGGCCAAGAAAAAGACACACAACTCCTCTGATGATTTAGAAAATACAAAATTTTCCTCTCAAAGAATCAGAAGCAAAAGGTATGAGATGAGAAAACAAAAACAACAGGTTGAAATCGAGGGGAAAGCAAAAAAGCTATTCCAGGAAAAGTTGAAAGAAACTGGAAGTGAAATCAAAGAAACAACCGTGAAATTTGGGGATCCATTCTGGTTGATAAAATTTTTGAGCCTATTAATGCCGCCTTGGAAGCCTACCAAGCACGACTTAAAGCAGGCCAAAACATGGAAACAAATGGAAAAACTATCCTTCTTCAGACATGGAAGCAGCTAAGCTGGAAGCTTATCAAAATTTGGTAAGATTCACGCAAGAAATGCTGGAAAAATAAAAACCCAAGCTTGACATTATTGCAAAACCTGAAGAGCTTGTGGTAAGAGACACTAAAGAAAAATCTGATGTGGTGGCAGAACCCCACCTTGAAACAAAAGAACCAGAACTTACAGTGTCGGACAGCGAAGATGCCTTAGACGGAATTCCATTCGTAGAGGAAGACTGGCCAGAACACTTATGGGAAAAAATGAGAGAGATCAATGATGGGAGCCTAACTCTAAAGTCCGCTCCTATAGAAGAAGTCTGGTTGGATAACCTACCTTCTAATGTGAACATGGATGTACAATACTTGTACGGGGATTGCGGATCTGAAGCTTCAGGAATGTCAAAACCATTGACCTTGAAAACATTACCTTCTTACTTGGAAGATAACGAAGATGAATCCATAGCGTGTAAAACCACTTAGAAAATTCTTAGAAGTATATATGGATGATCTACACGTACATTCATCAATCCGGGCTGATCATTTTGAACACCTCAAAAACGT
This sequence comes from Adiantum capillus-veneris, assembly GCF_014529385.1. Lineage (NCBI taxonomy): Eukaryota > Viridiplantae > Streptophyta > Polypodiopsida > Polypodiales > Pteridaceae > Adiantum > Adiantum capillus-veneris. The sequence goes on along the minus strand of NC_140949.1, from coordinate 113,615,699 downwards.
ATTCGAAAAATGCAGACTTTATAGGATTTGCTTAAATCTTGAAAAGTGCACATTCATGGGTAGTCAAGGAAAAATGCTTGGACATATAGTGTCTAAAAATGCCATAGCTACTGATATTGAAAACATTCATGTCATTGTTGATTTGCCTAGACCAACAACAATCAAGGGGGTTACAAGCCTTCATGGGGCATTGCGAATATTACCGACGGTTCATCTACATGTACGCTATAATTGCAAAACCCATGTATAGCTTGATTACACACTTTGAGTGGATTGAGGCATGTGAAGAATCCTTCATGAATCTTAAGCAAGCTCTCACCTCAGCTCCAATATTGAAAACACCATATTGGAATAAGGTATTCCACGTACATGTAGATGCTTCCAATTTTGCTATCGGTTGTATACTAGCTCAACCAGGAGACGGGAAAATTGACTTTCATATTTCTTATACTAGACGACAATTAAACATGACGGAAAAGAATTACACCACCACCGAAAGGGAAGGATTAGAAAGGATCTATGCCGTTGGTGAACCCAGTTTTGTCAACACATGGAAGTGCCAGTATAGCAGCGGTGTGGACATCAGTAGCATGATGGGGGAGTGCTTGAACAGGTGCTAGATGCAGTTTGTAGCAAATGTGATTATGATGTGTATGGCAACTGTTTCTTTTAGCAGATCAAAGGGGGTTTTCAAGCTCATCCACTCGGGTCTCTTAAAGTGGTCAGATATTCTTGCACGGGATGGGACCATGCTATGTATGTGGAGTGCTTGCACTGCTTGGACAAGGTCTAAGTTTTGATGATGCTTGGGCGCCATTTGGAGGTTATACAGGGGGAAGGCACCACTTGGGCCATGCATAAGGAGAAGGAGGTTGCAACCTCAAGACCAACTGGTTGACGGGCTGGAAGCCCGTTATAGAGGAGGGGGCACATGCAGTGGAAGCGGTAGAGGGGCCTGAGGGCAACCGGATCCAGTAGAAGGCACAGGAGGGCCGTGTGGCCAGCAATAGATAGGAGAGGGCCTGAGGGGGCCGCCAGTCAAGGTGTGAGGCTTGGGGGGCGTGTTTGGGAGCATAATAGGACAGGACGAGGGGCTGCAACTAATGGCCATATCACAGGTGAGAAGGTGGCAACCGGCATGAGGGCCACCTTGAGAAGAACGAGAGTTGCAGAGGGGGGCAACCGCCAGAGGGCCGCCAGGGCATGAGGTTGGGGCTCATGGTGGACAGAGGGCTACAAGCTGCAGGTGGAGAAGAGATGAAGGTGGTCGCTCAGAGAAAAGGAGGGATCGACATCGATCGCATGACGAGCAGGGCCGGGAAAGGGGAGTTTTACAAAAAACTTCCGATGGGTTGCAGGCAAGGGGGACCCCGACAATAGGTTTTGGGCTGCATAAGGCTAAGGTAAAGGGGAGGGAAACCTCTAAGCATATTGGAATATGGGGTCAAATTCAAAATTTCCTAAGAGGGGTTCGTCTGATCCAAAACTAAAGGAGGGCGATTTCTATATAATTCCATCATTGCATCATTGAATACTTTTGAGACTAGTCGATTTGGATTTCTATTTATGCAAATAATATCATGTTCATTTTTGCTCTCGTGATTGTGTGGCTATGTCAATTGATGTGCTTGATATATGATTGTGGTATTTACTTTGAGGATGAAGGCTAGTAGGAAAGCTTGAGGTGGGTCGATCAAATGATCTCATGGTATTGGAGGGCATTGAGATGCTTTCTTTGTGATGAGGATGCTTGCATTTTGGGTGATTAGGTGTGTAGTTGGGGATGTTTAGGTGAGCAAGTTCAATAGTAGATTACAGATTGTGCATTGAGACCTGTGTTTGCTATGGGATAGGGGTGCTGGATATCTAATGGGCTATAGAGAGGCAGTCATCTTATGTGCTGGGTGTTTTCCCATTTCCCCCTTTCCACCGTTAAAAATTATAGACATTACCTATTAGCCCCAACAAGTTTGTGTTCTTTGTGGACCACCAAGCTTTGTTGTATTTGGTCAACAAGCCATGCAGCACATGAAGAATAATGAGATGGTTCATCATTCTTCTAGAATTTGATTTCACTGTGGTTGTAAAAAAGGGCACTACACATCAACGAGCACATCATTTGTCAAGAATTGTTTCAGGAGAATCACCTAAAGGGGTAGACGATGATCTACCAGATGCCTATTTGTTCTCCGTCGAAATGATACCTAGATGGTCAAAAAATATTGTGTCATTGATGGCAATAGCTCAAGTGCATTCACAAATACCGCTTCCTATTACGATTAGATTAATGAGCAATTGGCTATGTATCAATTACTAGCTGGTAGGCTATACAAAAGAAATCAAGACGGGATATTGCTTTTATGCATCAGTCCTAAAGAAAAACAACATAACCTAAGTCAAGCATATGTTACGATAGTAGGACTTCACTTTGTGGAAGACCAAACTATGCAACGAATTCTGAAACTTGGAGTATTTTGGCCGACTATGAGAAGTGATGTTCGATCTTTTGTAAAGGATTGCCCTCAATGTCAAAAACAAACACCCATACCTCATGTAACATTGTTTCAAATGTCACTTGCTCCTAAATGGAGTAACTATCTAGTTACTTACGTATCAAGCCGAACATTTCCTGAGGATATGAGTAAACGCCGTCAAAGAGCAATTGAAACTGAAGAAGAGACTATGCTCTTATTGGGAACCAATTGTATCAGAGAGGTAAGGATCAACATTTGTGTCTTTGTGCAAATGAAAACGAGTATATTCCAATTATAGAACAAGCACATGCTGGATTAGCTGGAGGTGACTTTTCTAGTGACACCACCGCAAGAGCAATCTTGATGGCAGACATATAGTGGCCAACGCTTTTTGCAGATGCTAAAGAATATGTTGGAAGGTGTGATGCTTGTCAACGAGAAAAAATGCCAACACGTGTAGATATCATGCCCTTAAGACCAATGATGGGGGCTAGAGCTTTTGCAAAATGGGGTATAGATTTTGTTGGGCCAATACAGCCACCTGCTTATAGGACCCAAGCTCAATATGTCATTGTAGCTACGGACTATTTGACCAAGTGGGCCAACGCTAAAGCAATTCAAAAGAATGATGTCAGAACCACTGCTGCATTCTTATATGAGTATGTATTCACAAGATATGGACTGCCAATAGAAATTGTTAGTGATCGGAGAACTCATTTCCTCAATGAGGTAATCGAGTATTTGCTTAATGATTTTATGGTCATCCACAACAAATCAGCTCCCTATCACCCACAAGCAAAATGGACAAGCTGAGCATACGAATAAAATTCTTATCTCGATGCTGACTAAAGTTGTTAGAGTCAGGAAGGATAGATTGGGAAATGAATCTCCATGCTACTCTATGGGCTTATCGAGTTTCATTCAAAACAGCTTTGACTGCTACACCCTTTAACCTTGTTTATGGTCTTGATGCCATACTTCCAACAGAATTTCTATTGTTGTTACCATATACATGTGGTAGTGATGTGTGTGAACACACTAGGACTGCCGGGGCATTTTTTCCCTCTTTAGGAGGTTTTTTCCCCCGTGCATTGTATATACGCCCATCACTCTAGGGCTATCTATCTTTCCATTGCACACTAAGTAACACACTCTCAATTGTGTGCCTTGAGCTTCCTTCGTCTTCTCCAAGCTGTGTGTGTTTCTCTGCAACCCTAATTCCAACAATTGGTATCAGAGCAGGTCACGTCCTCCCGGGCTTAGTCGCCAGCTGCTCCAGCACACGCCTGCTCACTTTCTCTGATTTCAGTGAGCTTTGGCGAGCGTTCGCAGGTCGACAAAAATTTTGGGAAACCTCGAAGAGCTTGGTCTGCTCAGAATTTTGATTTGGGCTTATTTCGGCCTCTGTTTCCACTACAGACAGTACTGCACAGGCTATTTCGTCATTTTGTGCAAAATTTCTGTCAGTGCCGTTTTCTGCATACCATGTGCCTTATAGTCTTCTACGGTTTGTACTATATAGCATAGGTTGTTCCCGCTCGGTTACTCCTATTTTCGGGTAGTTTTCACATCAAGTGCAGCATTTACCATGGCTGACAACAACAACACAGATGTGTTCAAGATGTTTTCTGCTAAGGACAGGTTGGATGGGGACAACTACCCTATGTGGGCTTATATGATGCAACATGTTCTTGTTTCAAAGGGTGTCTGGAACATTGTGCAGGGCATTGATATACGTCTTGGTTATGAGGATGTAGGCGATGTTGAGGATGTTGCAGGTCTTGCTGCAAGGATTGCAACTGTTAGAAATGTTTTGCCTACAGCAGAACAAGCTCATTGGGATGTTAAGGATGCGCAGGCTCATGCATTGATTGTGTTGTCTGTGAAGTGCACCATTGTTCCTCACATCCGTTCAGCAAAATCTGCAAAACAGGCTTGGGATATTTTAGCAGGTCTTTATGCAAGCCGCAATGAGGCTAAAATTGCTTTGCTGCGTAAAGAGCTGGAGTCGAAGATTATGCATGAGGAAGATGATATGGACACTTTCCTTGCTAGTGTCAAGGATATCAATGAGCAGCTTATTTCTGCAGGTGAAGTCATTTCAGACAGTTCCCTTGTGCAGACTGTTCTTGATGCCTTACCAGACTTTTGCTAGTACTTGGAGACTGATGACCCAAGGAAATCCAAAAGTTGTCAAGTTTGATGCATTATGCACATTGTTGTTGCAAGAGTCACTGTCCAGAAAAAACAGGACTAGACAATGTGCAGTTGAACAGGCTTTTATTGCTTCTCAAAGAAAGGGTGGTAATAGCAATGCAGCCACTTCTTATGGTTCTGCTACGAGTGGCAAAAATTATGTTCCTAATGCTTCTGCTGGTAGTAGTTCGTCTGGAAATTCTGGTGATAAGGGCAAAAAGAAGATGTGTTTCCATTATTGTAAAGCCAATGATCACTTGATCAAGTCGTGTCCAAAGTTGAAGGCCAAAGAGGCTAAGAAGAAAGAGGGTGGTTCCACTGCAAATGTTGGTTCCACTACAAATGCAGCCATTGTTGAGTCTTCTGTGAAAGGAGACTGTGTTGCTGATGTTGATGCAGAATGGGCTTTTAGCGCAGAGTGCACTTACAATCCTGTTGTCCATGATGCATGTTTGTCAGTTGCTGCAGATTCACATGTGTGGTATTTCGACAGTGGTGCTACAAAGCACATTACCTCACATCGTGAATTGTTTACCTCTCTCGAGTCTGTCCCTCATGGGAATTCAGTCACTTGTGCCAACAACGCCTCTTATCCAGTTCAGGGAGTTGGAAAGATTGTGCTCACTGCTGCTAATGGTAGTTCCTTCACGATGCACTTTATGTACCTGGGATCAAGAAGAATCACTTGTCTGTATCCGCACTTGCTAGACTTGGACTTGTAGTCAAATTTGTGGATACAGATGTACAGTTCATGATCTCAGTTTTGGTGATGAAATTGTTGCATCTGGGCTTTTGTGCCGTGGGCTGTATAAGCTCACTTTGTATGACAAGTGTGGACAAAACTTTGCAAATGCTGTTGCAGATTCAACGGCTATTTCAGATGCAAAACTTTGGCATGCACGTTTTGGTCATCTGAATTTTGTCAGTTTGTTGCGTTTGCAGAAATCTAATATGGTTGCCTCTTTGCCACCTCTTGAAGAACCTGTCACACATGTTTGTGAAGGCTGTATTTTGGGTAAGATGCAGCGTTCTAAATTTCCAAAGGATGGTTCAGTTCGGGCCACATGCAGGTTGCAGCTTGTGCATAGTGATGTTTGTGGGCCCATGCAAACTCCGTCCTTGGGAAATTACCTGTACTTCGTGACTTTCATTGATGACTACTCCAGGCATGCATGGGTATTTCCGCTTAAAGTGAAGTCCGAAGTTTTTATGTGCTTCAAACAATTTCTGGCTATGGCTGAAAATGTCTAGAAATGTACTATGGGCACCCTCCGTTCTGATCGAGGGGGGGAGTATATGTCTCATGAATTTAATGCATTTCTGGCTAGTCGTGGGATAAAACACCAATGTACAGTGCCTTATACACCTCAGCAAAATGGTGTTGCTGAGAGGACAAACAGGTCACTAACGGAAATGGCACGATGTATGGTCAAAAGTCAAGCTTTGCCGCATTCTTTTTGGCTTGAGGCCATCATGTGTGCCACTTATGTAATTAACAGGTGTCCTACGAAAGCTTTGCAGTCTATAACTCCATATGAAGCATGGCATGATAGAAAGCCTTCTATTGAGCACATGCGTGTTTTTGGCTGTTTGGCATATGCTCTGGTGCCAGAAGTGCAGCGCAGAAAATTGGATGACAAGGCTGTCAAATGTATTTTTGTTGGTTACAGTGCTGAAAGCAAAGGTTACAGGTTGTATCATCCGCAAACAAAGCGTATTCTGGTTTCTTGGGATGTAGTCTTTGTGGAAGATTCTGTTCAGCCCTTGCTGTCATGTACTAGAGATAGTAATGTAAGCTCACATGACATTTATGACACTTTGTTGCCTCTTTTCAGTGGTGGAAATACGAATGTAAGTTCCAATGAGGCAAATGTACAGCCTATGGGGGTTTCTGAAAATGTCTTAGATCAGCCTATTACTGATGCAGATGTACATGATGTACTTGATGAGGAAAGGGCTGAAAATGAGCAGGCTAGAGGTATGCCAAAATGGCTGGTGCACACTTTGCGTGACAGTAAATTGGATGCACCTTTGTCTAGTCGTACTCGTTCAGGCTCTCGCCATGCATCTTATGCATCTGATTGTTATGCTTTGGCTGTGTCTAGCTTACATGATTTTGAGGAGCCTCTGTCTTTTGATGAAGCACAGAATTCAGAAAATTGGATGGCTGCCATGCAATCAGAATATGATGCACTTATAGAGAATGACACATGGACTTTATGTGATTTGCCTCCTGGTTAAAAGGCCATTGGTACGAAGTGGGTTTACAAGTTGAAACGCAAGCCGGATGGTGAGATCGATCGCCATAAGGCTCGACTTGTTGCAAAGGGTTATTCACATCAAAAAGGCATAGATTATGAAGAGACTTTTGCTCCCACTTGTCGTATGACTACTGTGCACTTTCTATGTGCATTGGCAGCTCATTTTGGTTGGGATGTACATCAATCAGACATTGTTACTGCTTTCTTGAATGGTGACATATTTGAGGAAGTTTATGTAACGCAGCCTCGCGGTTTTGTCATAAAAGGACAAGAGGACAAAGTGTGCAAATGTAACAAGGCTTTGTATGGGTTGAAGCAATCTCCTCCTGCTTGGTATGAGAAAGCTGACACTCATTTGGTCAAACAAGGCTTTCGTAACAGTCCAACAGAAAGCACATTGTATGTAAAGCGTGAGAGTGATGTACTTCTCATTGTGGTTCTTTATGTTGATGATTTGCTGATCACTGGACCAAATGACGGACATATTGCTGAATTTAAGGCTGATTTGAATGCTACTTTCAAGATGAAATATTTGGGGCTGTTGCATCATTACTTGGGTATACAGTTTAAGCAGTGTGATGGTGGTATTGCCTTGTGTCAGAAAAGTTACATAGAGACATTGCTATATAAATTTGGACTTAAGGATTGCAAACCTATTGCCACTCCCATGGAAACAGGTTTGAAGTTGAGTCTACATGATGCTGGCGATCCTGCTGATGTCACTCTTTACCAAACTGTTGTTGGCTGCCTCATTTATGTATGCAACACGAGGCCAGATATTCAGTTTGCAGTCTCACAGGTCAACAGATTTATGCATAGCCCAGGGTCTAAGCATTGGCAGGCTGTCAAGAGGATTTTCTGCTACCTTAGTGCCACTTTACATCTTGGCTTGTTTTATCCCAAGGGGGGATCATTGCCGCCAGACTTACATGCTTTTTCGGACTCAGATTGGGCTGGTTGTTTTGACATGCGAGTGTCCACAAGTGGTTTTTGTTTCATGCTTGGAAGTTCATGTATATCATGGTTGAGCAAGAAGCAAACTACTGTGGCCACTTCGAGTTGTGAGGCTGAGTACAGGGCAGTCTTCACAGCTATGGTTGAGTGTGTATGGCTCAGACGCCTTATGGCTGATTTGGGTGTTGGACAGGACACTACCAACACAATCTACACTGACAGTCAGAGCGCATTGGCAGTTGTGAGGAACCCAGTTTTTCATGCTCGCACAAAGCACATTGAGGTGCATTACCACTATGTCAGGGAGAGGCTCTCAGCAAGAGAGATCAGCTTGGCTTATGTGCCAACACAGGACAACCTTGCAGATCTTTTCACAAAGGCATTGTCTCGTGAGAAGCTTGAAGCTTTCCGCAAAGCTTTGGGCTTACTCCCCTTTGTGGACTGATCATGTCCTCAGGGTATGGCACTTCCCTTTACTCATGTGCCAGCTCTTGTTCACCGCATCACTCCAGGGGGGATTTGTTACCATATACATGTGGTAGTGATGTGTGTGAACAAACTAGGACCGCCGAGGCATTTTTTCCCTCTTTAGGAGGTTTTTTCCCCCGTGCATTGTATATACGCCCATCACTCTAGGGCTATCTATCTTTCCATTGCACACTAAGTAACACACTCTCAATTGTGTGCCTTGAGCTTCCTTCATCTTCTCCAAGTTGTGTGTGTTTCTCTGCAACCCTAATTCCAACAATTGCCGGCATTAAGGGTAGCACAGAATCTTGAGTGGATTGGACATGAACTGTCAAAAAGACTTGAAGATTTGGAAAATCTAGATGAGCAAAGGCTACTTGTTGTAGCTCACATCTATGCACAAAAGCGAAAACAAAAACAGTTTTTTGATTCCCACTTAATCACAAAACTCTTCAAGAAAGGGGACTTAGTTTCAGTCTATTCCCTTAAGCAACACATTTCCAAGTTTAAGAAAAAGGGAAACGGACCATTTATCATTGAAGATGTATCTCCAAGTGGAGCAGTAAATTGTCCACCCTAGATGGTGAACCAATTGCTAATTGGATTAGTGGATGTCGTTTAAAGAAATACAATTCGCCGCTAATCAATGAATTGCTAGAAAGAATGCATGCAGCCTAGCAAAGGAAGATTAAACAACAGCAGGTTATTGATGAAGCCCAAGAGGAAGCTCTGCTTTGGGTACTCAAAAGGAAAGATGCTCTCAATAATCAACAGATATCAATTCCCATCATCACTCTGGAAATAGATGACTGACAATGGGAATTACCTAAAGATGCAGTTTCAATAGATGATGACTGGTTATACGGAAAGGACCTACGAATCACAGGAGCTAGAGTAAATGCAGTAAGTTATTCCACGTACAAAAAGGCAACAAGTCAAGCATTGACAGCAAGAATAGTGACAATCGAAGGATGCAACAAGAACCCAACCCCATTATTGGGAGTAGTCAACTTGAACGTGATAGTACATGGATGTTCATGTCCTCATCAATTTGTATGCTTACTAGATAAACACATGAATGAGACGACGATTCTTGGAATTCCCTAGATGCGGACATACAAAGCACTCAGATTGGGATACAAATCAACTAAAGCTATCACCTAAAGGCAGGCAACTCATTGTTCCAATTGCACCAAGCAAGGAGGAATGGAAAAGAAGCAATTAGCAGACCAAACCACGAAGAAGTCAATCTTCTCCATCCCCTCGACAAGCAAAGGCTACAAGTAGCATGCAAGGAGTCATGCAAATTTGGGTACCAAAAGCACATCTTAAGGATAAACCGATTCAAAGCAGGGTGCCTAAAACATCAACGACAAAACAAAAGAAGGTTACAAGGGTTAAAACATAGAGACGAGCATCTCCGAGCAAGGTACCTAGAAGGAAATTGGTTTGGAAGAAAAAGGAGCACTTATCTTGTCCATAAACCGTAAAACCAATCAAGCAGTGGCGAGTTAAGTCTCAAAAAACTCCACCACACCATACAGCACCAAGCAAACCAAGCTACCAATGGCGAGAAAAAGCTTGACAACAAACAAAAGAGCTACCAATAGCTCAAGCAATTAGTGTGTTGAAGCATCCTGATGGTACAATCAAACAAAGAGCACACAAACAAAAGAGCTACCAATAGCTCAAGAAATTAGTGTGTTGAAGCATCCTGATAGTACAATCAAACAGAGAGCACACAAGCTACAAGATTTTCTCTTTGGAAGAAATCAGCAGCAAACCTCGACATCAGAAACCCTTGAGTTAATTACTCAAGACCCAGCTCTTGCACAACATAGTGGTTTGAATTGCATTGATCTTCAAAGCATGGTAGAGCCAACCACGGTTATGCATGGACACGATTGTTCAACCCATGCACACACTCGTCCCGGAGTACGCCATCTAGGAAGGGTACTAAGTACTAAGTAATTAAGGGCAGTGTTTGAAGAGGGAGGAAAAAGGTTCGATGTTAACGTGTGATTTTTTGCAAAATTTCTTGATAATGCCCTTATAATTCATCATCAAGGGAAAATTCATTGATAATATCTTCCGGATGAGTGTAAGTAGTGTATATACTATCAGAAAATCATCAAAAATAGTCCTTTGTGGGTATTTTTCATCATTTTTATTGATAATGAGACTTAAAAATAGATAAATCCAACAAAAAACAATAAATCTGTGTTTTTCAATGGATTTTCTTAATTATTGGATTTTTATTTTACTTTTTTAAAGCATTTTGCTATTTTCTTTGATTTTTTCAAATAAACATGTCAAAAATTAATAATAAATAGCAAAGAAGCTCAGATGGAAAAACGGAAGACACGATGGTGATCATAAAGATAAGGTGGACAAGCACAAAAATTTTCAATGAAATCACAAAATGGAAGCAGGAAGCCTAAATTAGGCGGCCAGGCCTACTTTTGTAAAATTCTTGCAGAATGAGCTACAGGAATCCGATCAAGGAAATTTTTGAGTCTAATATAGATTTCACGGCCTAGTAGGACTAACGAGGGAATTTGGGGAAAATTGGTTCGGGAAGTCCGGGTATAGATATCCAAGGTAGGCTAAAACCACCTCATTTCCACTTGTAGCCTTTGCAGAGAGAGCTTTCGACCTCTTTCGCGCGTCTTTTTCAGAGTCCACCGTTGACCGTTTTCAGTGCCGTCTCACATGAGACATGATGGGTAAGTTCTTTACTCGTCAATGATTGTTTGGCGGACGAAGCTGCGGCTTCCAGAGAAGGAGTCACATTTTAGTGGGAAACCCTTGTAAAATTCTTTTGTAAGAGAGCATCTCTAAGCCGAGAACTTGTAAAAGAATTTATGATTATTTTTTTGGGAGCAATTGTATAGTGGAGATCCAGTTAGAAGTTTAGGACTTTTTGGCCGGACAAGTCATTTGTAAAGACCTAAACTATAAAGGTCAGTTTTGTAAGTTTGAACATCATCTTTTTTTATCACAAACTGAGAAGACAGCGTACGTTTGAGAGCTTCCTCTTGCTCCAACTTGTAATCTTCGCTACTGTGGCTACGGTAATCCGATTTCAGATTCGTTTATTGCATTGTGTTCCTCTTACTTTGCTCTTCCATTCAAGTGTATTCATTCAAGATTCGGTGTAGGTTTTCAACTACGTGTTTGGAGCCTTAAATTGCTGTTTTGAGTGCTTATGTGCATATTTTATGTTATTTCGACCCTAGGAGAGGCTTTCAGGACCCTAAAACGACCCTTTAAGATCACATGTTCACTATTTTTGCTGACTTTGGGACGAACGATCGCGATCTTTGTACCTCTCCAGAATGCTGTGACAGTGATAGGATATGCTCCTGATAGTCCCCTGTAGCTTCTCTTCAAGTTTCGTGTGAATCCGATATGATTTGCATGGTAAACGGACGCGATGAGTGTAGAGATGTGTAGAAGGACATAGGCAGATTGGTTGGCTTTAGTGCGTATGATTTGCTTGCAGGAATAGTAGTTGCATCTCATCGAGTTCACTTCATTAGGATTGACACCCTAGTGAGTTTCCATGCCTCATGCGAGTCGCTTCCCTTGTATTGATATTTTATGTTGATGCGTGAGAGCTATGCTATGGACGTCCGTCGTGGCGACCCGCAAACATTGACGCCTGTAGAAGGACATAGGCAGATTGCTTGGCTTTAGTGCGTATGATTTGCTTGCAGGGTTAGTAGTTGCATCTCATCGAGTTCACTTCATTAGGATTGACACCCTAGTGAGTTTCCATGCCTCATGCGAGTCGCTTCCCTTGTATTGATATTTTATGTTGATGCGTGAGAGCTATGCTATGGACATCCGTCGCGTCAACCCGCAAACATTGACGCCGTTGCCGAGGAATGCACCTTAGGTGATGAGTGATCGAGTGCGCAGTTAGCTTCCTTAAAAGAAGATCAATCCACAAACCCAATTTACACCTCAGTTAAGCTGCTAGACAGGGGTTTAGAGCTTAGTGGAGTCTAGAGTCAGTGGACCGGCTAGATCCTCTCTTAGGAGATTTAGGGAGCTGTGAGAGTGTTCAAAGCATTTTTGCTCTTCAGTTTCTCTAATTCGATTGAGTACTGAAATCTCACCCGAAATCCGTCTTGTTTGTTTTGTTTGATTCATTTCTTTATGTTCTTTCATTTCTGTACTTAGGAGTAGGATAAGTAAATCACATTCCAGTCAGATTTGGGGCCAAAGTTAGTCGAGAAACCAAGAAACCATAACTTTGGCAAAAAGGCCATAAGACTCTGAAATTTAGAAAATCTGACCAAACAGGGTTGATATTGATTCAAATCACCAAGTGGTAGCACAAAACACTGTAAAACACTTGTCAGAGGGAGAAGACTAAATTTCATCAAATTTGGCCCAGGTACTACGATCGCGATCGGTGTAACTCAGTGTCAGAATTGTACAAGATTTGACATGTGCCTTCCTGATAAGATTCTAAACAAGTTTGTCTAAAGCAACCACACCCAAAAACATCAAAAATCAAGGAAATCAGGCCACTTGGGTAAACTATCCTGACAGACCTAGAAACTGTAAAATCTTGACTTTTGGTGATCCAAATGCAAAAAGACGTGGGGGATAGCCTTAAAACATCAGTGTCTATAATCATGCCAAATTTGGTTGAATTTGGGCTCAAAACTACGATCACGATCGGTGTACCTAAGTGCCATATTTTGACCAGATTTCATTTGTGAGATCCTCAGGTGTATATAAACATAAAAGTATACAGGACCAAGAGCCAGAAACCTCAAAATACCTGCCAAATCATCTGAATATAAATCCAAGTCAAAAACTGCTAAACTAGCATAGAAATTGACTTTCAGAAGACCAAAACACATCAAAACTGGGAAGAAACCATGTAGAGGGATAGCTTGTGCATAGGACAAGCCTAGGTATCTCTCAAATCCCAAAACAAACACCAAAATCAAGTCAAACTGATAGATTCGGGAAAACAGACACTTCTAACCAAGAACTGGTAAAAGCTTCACTTTTTGGGGTTTGAATACAAAAGTATTTGGTGGGTAGCTTTAAAATAGCCTAGTGAACAAGCTGGTGAAGTTTCATCAAATTTGGGCACTGTACTACGATCGCGATGAGTTTACCCAAGTGCCAGAATTGACTCATTTTTTACATGTTCATAAACCTAGACTATTTAAGATATCAGGAGTTGTCAAAACCCATATTGGACATACAGTCAATAATCTGCAAGCAAAATTGTGTTGAAGTCATTGTTGTGAAATTGTTGAATCTGCTAACAGTTGGAATGATACAATGATCTCATAGCCATCAAGTGTATTCATTTGCAGAGACCGATCAAGTAACAATCCATGCAGTCGTGAGAGTTGGAAGATCACTCCATCTCCAAGTAAGAGGTTTGGATGCAATCGGTAAATTCCACTTTCTTCATGTTTTTGAGATTGGGAAAACAAATCAACAACCAACACCGAAGTTTAGCGGATCAAGCAAGTGTTTTATCAATGGAGGAGAGTGTAAACCAAGGTGTAGTACGACCGTTAGAGCCAATCCTTGAAGAAAGTATTTCCGATACTTCTTCAGAGAGATCTCACGAGTATTTCACGAAAAACTTGGGACATTTAAACCTAAACGAAAGAGAAAACATGGCAGCAGGACCATCAAACCCTTCGGCCACAATGAAGCTATGTTCATCAAGTATCAGTATGATAGCAAGCAAGGTGCCAAGATCTACAAAGATGGTATGGACCGCTACTGTGTGAAAATAGAAGATAGACCAAGTGAGTTCAAGGACTTAATGCCTGTGAGCTATAGAGGAGATAGGTACCTAGATGACGAAGGTATCATGTACTTGGTAGTCCTGAATCCTAACATTGTGGACAAGTGGGGATTGATGGCCATGAAATCCCAAGTAGATGAGGAACCTGAGGAGAAAGCACCAACAATGAGCTTCCCTAATGCGAGGTTAAGGCGAGAAAACAAAACTTTGAGAGTCAACACAGACAACGTCTATGTGGGGTTATACAAGTATAATAATGGAGAGGAAGATCTCTATTATAGATGTGAGGAACCCTACGTCAGAGAGTTGACAGAGCGGAAAAGACTTTATGTCTTCACCTACACAGAAGGATCAGAAACAAAAAACGTCGCATACAACAAATATGGAAGAGGATACACAGCAGTCAATAAAAAGGATATACGTACTTTGGGGGACCACTCCACCATTATGTCACTCCAAGCCCACTAAGACCAGCACCTACAAATGTCATGCCAGACCCGATGGCAACAGGTGGAGAGAGGACTCATGTAGCTGATTCTTTCAGCCCACCTCATTATTCTATGCCAAGCCCCATGGGAACATTACGTTCCAGAGAATCAATGGCTACGAATTGGGGTAGTGCGGTTCCTATCTCTATACATACCACAGAAGGTCCAACGTTTGCAGCAACACCATCACATTTGCCTCCTAGTAGTAGATTTGTGGCAGGGGAGCCACTGAGAGAAACCCACGACATCCATGATGTACAAGAACAATTAAGTCAAGACACGGGAGCATTGAGATTGGTCGCACACCATAGATGGATGAGGCCATCCCAGGTAGCGAAGTGCATGCCAAAGAAGTATAGCGGATCAAGGGATCCATATGCCCATGTGTCGCTCTTCAAGCAAATCTTAAGAGCAGAGCAGATCAGATCACTGATTTCCATACTCAATATGAGGGATTTGGGCTAACCTTGGAAGGGACGGCCTTAACGTGGTTTCAACCTTTGAACCATGAAACTTGTCCGAATATTGAACATATATTGCGGGAGTTCGCGGAAGAATTCTCAAAGCGGGGTATAAAGCATAATACTGTATTACAGATATATCCTTTTAAACAAAAGGAGAACGAAAAAGTGAAGGAAGCATCCTTGACATTCAAGCAACACATTGAGAGGTGCCCAAGGAGAGAATTACCGCAGGACGAGAGATTGTATGTGCTCTTCATTGAAGGACTTAGAAACGAAACCTTGAAAAGGGACCTTCACTTGAAAGCCTGTAGCACATTTGAACAGGTTACAAGGGAAGCGTTATATCTTGTTGATAACTGCAAAGAATATGGTAAAGTGTCAGAGGATACTAATTCAGTAACCAGTGGATCTTCATTTATTAAGAGTGAACCCTCTACCAAGAAAGATGCTCAGGCTTCTTTGATGCCGACAGCTGACCAAATGATAGAGGAAGTAACCAAGAGAATGCAGCAACATATGAGATCAAATCCGGTGATGAGATAGTCTCAGAGGAGGAAATGTGACATATGTGGGGGGGATCGCCCGACGCCGTGGTGCACACAACAGCCGAGAGCACCAATTGCAAATGGACGAGTACTGAAATGGTGCACCATAGAGCAAAAATGGACAAACCACGGCACGGATGAGTGTTTTTACAACAAAAAATATGTGAGGGAAAGGCCGTATGGACCTCCAGCAGGACCACCCCAGCCACGTCCTCCAAGATATCAAGTTGGGCCAAATGTGAATATGGTAGCAGGAGCAGACAGACCTCAACCTGTGTTGGGTCAACAACCTCCATTACCACAGGAAATAGGGCCATGATTAGGTATGCTCAACCTTATGAAGCATCGCTAGGAACAAATAATACACCTCAAATTTCTTATTATGACGAACCGAATGAGCCTTACGTAATTGAACCTGAACCACAGATGTACGCAAACAAAGCCTATCAACCGTGGGGAAATAACGAGGGTATGGCACCACCAACGTATGTAGCACAACCTACGAGGGATCAATATTTGGTGGAAAAAAGAACGCTAATATTCATGCAGATTTGCTTTGTAGCAATCGCAACTCCTGCTCCACTGTCTAGGATAGCTATCATCTTTATATCCTGATATTCGACAAGTAAGGTTGTATTACCTTCCTCACCTTCATAGTAATCTCCGACCTTGTTTATGGGCACAGGTTGGGCTTTGGGTTGACCTTCCCGTTTGTTTTCTTCTACCGTAGGGTTTGTCTGAAGAGGAATCTTTATTTCTTTATTCTCCAAATGTTTCCCCATGTCTTCCCATAAGTGTGGTCTGACTCTCAAGAGTTCTGAAAGTGTGATTGTGCATGTGATAGGTGTCGACAACATCTCTTGAAGACTTTTTGAGTCGATCATTTGTGGAACAGCTCTCATCTGGGATGGAAATAATCTTATCTCCGATTGTGCCTCGTGTTCACCTATAAATGAAGGCAGGGTTTTTAGGGATTGAGCTTTGCTTTCCATCGAAACCTCCGTTCCTGCATCTCCATACAACAATTGTATATCTCCTGGATAAAATTCGTTGTCCATGTTAACCTCAGGAATTGGTGCAGACTGTAACGTCGCACTTCCGTTCTTTCTATTTCTAATGGTTTTCCATAAGTGTTGTGGCCATGGTTCTTCCACTTCTGGAATTGGCATTATAGTCATTGACTTAGCATCATCAGTGGTGTTCGGCACCACTCGGTGATCCAATGACAATATCGTTTCAGGCCTGGGTCCGTTTACATGTTCTGATTCATCGATCTTCAATTTTTCTCGCTCCTTGTGAATCAGCAGTTCTTGTTCTGGGGTTCTAATCGCATTAGGTTCCATCAATGCCTGGGCTGTTTCAATGAGGTGTTTACACATTTCCAAACGCTTCGTTTCCACTTCTGGTTGAGGATAAGTCAACCATCTCTGCTCTAAGTTTTGGTTTGTTTTTAGCCTTGCTTCATACGCTTGTAATAGAGCATCTAAAGGCTCTATCACTTTCTCGACCAAGACTGATCCCCCTGAGGATGCTTTCCTCGGCTTGTTGTTGTCCTCAACAGTTTTACTATCTCTCTCTTGTTTCAGTTGCTCTTTCGTTTCATGTAATTCATTCTACATGGCAATTTGGGTTTTTATCCTTCTTGTTTTCATTCTGTCTCGTTTCGCCTTCCAGGATTTCTGTTGTGTTCTCACAGATAAACTCTCATTTTTTGTGGGTATTGGCAACTCGACCTTTTCTTCCAATGGCTGGTTTTGCTCTAAGTCCTTGGCTTGGGCTCTAGTTACCGCATTGATTTGGATCATGGGTTTTGTTTCTGATCCACTGCTTGCACTCGGTAACACCCCCACAATAATCATAGTTCCTTTTCCCTTGTTGTCCGGATTCCTTGGGCAATCTGGTAGTATGTGATTCACACCACAATCGTCACAAAACCCAAAAATTTTCACTCTTTTGCCTTTGAAAGGACAACTACGCTCCCAACGATCTGTAATTCCACAGTTATAGCATGGTCCAACTGGTGGTTGATTTTGAGGAGGTGGTCCCATAGGTTGTCCCGCCCTATTAGGATATCCTCTTGGTTTGTAGTTCTGGCGGAGAAATGGGGCCGTCCAGCTCTCAGAAAGACGAGAATGAAACTGCAACTCACAGATGGGTACGTAGAGAGACCATTGGGAGTCCTGGACCAAATAGTTGTAACTTCGTGTGGAATTAACTATGAGCACACCTTTGCCGTGGTAGATTTTGGAAAAACGAACAACTTTGACATTATTTTGGGACGACCTTTTATGCGTCAACTCAAAATGATACAAGATTGGGGGTACGACCAAATTTACCTAAGGCATGAGGAGCTAATAACGAAAATCAACATGAAAGATCACAGCTATAGAGATGTTGCAAAAACACCAGTGCAAGAATTTGATTCAACCACCGTGAACGGAAAAGAAATACCTGCGTGGTTACAAATGAAAACACATGTCTGGATGTGTGGAGCATCTGATTGTGGAGACCTAATCAAAGAGGAATGTGTGTTGGAAAGGTTCGTAGAAGACGAGGCTTATTTCCCAGAACCTTTCCCTGAACATTTATTTGAACCATTTGGGTGGACTCAAATATTGTCAACCTTGAATGTAACGAATGAATGCCTACAAAATTTTGTGATGATGAGGGATACGACTTAGTAACGCTGCAAATGGCTAGCGTCATCCTTGAGTCGGGATCAGAGAGCGAGGAACAAGAAGAACCACTACGTGAGACTGAGTGTAAAAGAATAGTTGATGAGATATCTGTAGTGGACGATAGGAATTGAACAGATGAGGAATTCACAGATTCACTAAGCGATGACCTTCCATCACTGGGCGACGAAATCCAAATGATAGATGCTGATGACGAAAGCTCAAGTGGATCAAAGACGAATAAGAAGTATATGTCGAGACCGGACAGGTTTTACGAGTTTCCTAACCAAAAACCTAGTCGACAAGAGCGGTATAGATCAAAGAGAACAAGAAAATCGAGAGCAAATAAGCATAAACCCATGCCTCTTGACAGAACGGGATATCTAAGGCTTGTAAAAGCTGACGATTGTGTCAAAGACAAGGTCACTAACCGGTTTATCAAAACTAAACCATGGAAAAACAACAAGAAGAACAAGCACGAAAAGAAAACGATTGGGACACATAAGGAGGGGGAAACAGGGTCTAGAATGACCAAAACAAAGAGGAAAACAGAGTACAATAAGCTCAAACAGACCCTCAAGGACATATGGACAATTGAAATGGAAACCGATGAGGACACGAATTCTGACAAGATGGATGTGCCGTCCCATTATAAGAAGTATACCATACAAAATAGAAAAATCATAGTGCAACAACCGATGAGGGAATTGAAGGAACCTGGTACATCATACGACGGTCCTAAAAAAGCCAAACGAATAGATCTAGCGGAGCCAGGAGAAGATCCAAAACCTGCATATATTGCCACGGATCTTAATGAAGAAGAGGAAAACTAAACAGTATAGAGATGTGTTTGCATGGTCATACAAAGATCTTAAGGGGGTGAATCCAAATATCTGTCAACACACAATACCCCTTAAGAATGACGCTAAACCAAGCAGACAACGTTGTGAGCGGGATGAAAACACACACAGTGCCTCTATAACGACCCAACACACACTCTTGGGAAGATACACACACACACACTATGGGGCACCACTCAGCTTAGACAACACACATGGCCGAGACAGGGAACACACCTCTGGAGTGAGAGGAAAGAGACTATCCACTTGCCCACTCCACACAGACACACACACACACACACCCAAAAAACTCAGCTCAAAAGAGAAGAATTTCTGATGTTTAGATACAATTGAGCTTGGGCCAACACCAATGGGGCAAATATCTCACACAATATGGGTAAAATAAGCCAGATACAATCACAAACTAGAGCAGAAACTTCGCTCATAGGAGAAACTTACACAGAAAAAAAGTAGGAAAAGAGTGAGGAATTTGGCAAAATGGACAGCGCCATCGCGTCCGGAACAGCCCAAAACCCCAGTCTACAATGTCAAAGTGCTCAAATCCGACCTGGTATGAGCAGTTTACGGCCAAAACAGACTCCAAAATGAGCAAAAACACAGTTGTGGCTGTTCCTCCTCTCTTCTCCACGTTTTTTCTGGTCTTCTCTCAGTTTTTTCAGTTCCCACACTTAGCTTTTTTAGTTGGGCACCCTTGGCCTTTTAGATGACCTCAAACGGACCCCGAACAGGCCAAAAACTGACCTCGCAGTGCATACCTGTCACCTTTTTGCATCATCCGCACACCTGGCACTCATTTGTTTTCAATAATGCATCTCGCAACCACATGAAGTGGCCCCAAAAAGTGGTCCTAATGATGAACTTTCTGCATAACTCTCACAAGAAAACACCCACGTTGTGTCCGTCCTCATCCGCGTGCAAATATTGACCTCGTTCGCCCTCCTGACGCCACTAGATGCCATCTGACGCACCTGCTTACCTCATGTCGTCGGCCCGCGGATAGCTTCCTCGAGAAGTTTTAAGCGCTACCAAATCCTCCTTATTGTAGAAAAAACACAGTGGTACTGGTAATAGTGAAAATCGATGCACTATGTACACCCTGTCCTACCTGTACACATGTGGGCCCCACGTAACCACCTGGCTCTGAAAAATGGGCAATTCTTTATTTGATGCACCATGCATGTATATGTACATATGCGCAATCCCTTGCTCCAAAAAACTCCTGACATAATTTGCCCATCCCCTAGCCTGCTAGATCATTCATGATCAGCAGCAGCAAAGAGAGATATGAGACTCGCCGCATCACAGGTCTCCTCATCCCTCACCAACACTGCTTGATCCACAGACAGCTCATCTTGCTCCACCATCATCAA
The DNA here is from genome assembly GCF_014529385.1 of Adiantum capillus-veneris. Lineage (NCBI taxonomy): Eukaryota > Viridiplantae > Streptophyta > Polypodiopsida > Polypodiales > Pteridaceae > Adiantum > Adiantum capillus-veneris. The sequence continues at coordinate 113,595,150 of NC_140949.1, read as the reverse complement.
TCTAGCATGATACAATTTAAGACGTAATCCATTTACCCTTGACTTATGTAGAACACCATCCAGGTTAGCCAGCTGATATGTGCCATTTGGAAAACACTCCACTACCTTGAAAGGGCCTTCCCACTTAATTTGAAACTTCTTTTGGAAGGTGTTGTCCAGCTTACTATTGTAGCACAAAACCAAGTCATGTTTCTTGATACCCTTACTTTTGACCTGTTCATTTATCTTTGCCAAAGCCTTATCCTGCATCTGCCCATAATGCTCCAATGCGCTCATCCTATCCAACTGGACCTCTTGTAACTGCAAGAGCCTCTCTTCGAATGCATCACTAGGCGGCCCAAGCAACTTCTCTAACATCTTGACCGCAGGCAACTCTACTTCCACAGGCATTAGTGCTTCTTTTCCATACACCAAATGAAATGGAGTAAACCCTGTACCTGTCTTCACCGAAGTACGGTAAGCCCATAATGCACTAGGCAATTCCAAATCCCAATTCTTTCCTTGGTGCTCTGTCACTTTCGAAAGAATCTGTACCAACTCACCATTGAATCTTTCATTTAAGCCATTACACTGTGGGTAATAAGGAGTGGTATGCTGGTGCCTAATCTTCATCTTTGCACATAAAAAATCTGGCAGTTTAGCTCTAAAGCCAGGCCCCTTATCTGAAAGTAGCTCCAATGGCACCCCAAATTTGCAACATATTTCATCATACACAAATTTTGCCACATCCTTTGCAGTGATCTGTTTTACTGCTATAGCCTCTGCCCATCTAGAAAGATAGTCCACTGCCGTCAAATTATAGCTTTTGCCCCTGCTTGTGATAGGTAACGGGCCTATTGCATCAATCCCCCACTTTTCAAACACATCAAACGCCATAATGGTTTTTCGTAGCTCTGGCTTCAACACTCTCTTCCCAAATTCTTACACCTATTGCAAGACCTACACCAATGGTGAACATCCTTGTGCAAACTAGGCCATACATACCCCTCTTGCAAAATCTTATGCAAGGTGATCTTTAGAGCAAAATGGCCACCACATGCGCCTTCATGATTCTCTTCCAACACCCTGTAAAGCTCCTCCCGCCAAGGTACACGTCTCAACACGAGATCAGCCCCTTTCATGTATAAGACATCACCAATCAATTTGTACCTGTATGCTCTACGCACAAAGCCATACTTCTTAGACTTCTGAATCTCCTTTGGAATGATTCCTGTTAGCAAAAACTCCTCTTCTTGATCCAAACTTTCCCGGCTATGATAAAGAGGTAAAGTGGTCCTCAACACAAATAGCTCCCCAATCATGCCTTGAGCTGCTTCATGTGCCTCTCCATTTAGAGCACGTTCAATGTGTCTCATGATCCATGCTTCGAACTTTTTTAACAGGCCTTTAATTCTGAAGCACATTTCCTTCAATGAGGTGTTCTTGCTCTTCCACACACCCAGCACTTGCTTCACCACTAACAAGGCATCACCTTTTATGCTCAACCTTCGAACCCCATTCTTCAAACAAATGTGTAATCCGGCTTCCAGAGTAGCATATTCAGCCTCATTGTTACTATGAGCATCCAATTTGAACCCTCTCTTGTATACTAGCTTCCCCTCTGGAACATAAAGTGCTATACCCCCTGAAGCTGCATCATGGCTCTTTCTGTATGAACCATCAAAGAACAACACATGTGCATTTCTGATCTGTGGCACTTCTTCAACTACCTTTCTCACCACCTCTTCCTTAACAATAAGGGGATTCTCCTTGTAGGTCAACAAATCAGCTAGGGTAGCCCTTGTACTATCTTCCACTAGAAAAGAGAACTCAAACTCTTGCAGCTCAATTACCCATTTCTTCACCACATTTGACATGTTAGTACCATTAATTAACTCTGGCAAAAAGTCATAACTCGTCAAGAAAACAAAAGGCCGTGGTAGCAAGTAATGACAAAATCGTCGACAAGCAAATATTACACTGGCCATCACTAGCTCTACTTCCGAGAACTTTCTCTCCGCTACCAACTTCACTCGGCTTGCACAATACACTGGCCTCATATAATGGTTGTCCTTCCCCTTTTTCAATAGCATGGCTCCATTGACATCATCCCCTACTGAGGGATTTACATAAAAAACTTTCTCCCAATCAAGAGCCTGCATGGCTGACAAACCCCCTAACACCTCTTTCACCTCTTGAAACACTTCTTCACACTTGTCATCCCATTGCAATGGATCATGCTTTGCCACTTGTTGTAATGGATAAAGAATCTGAGAAGACAATGGAATAAACCTTGCCATGTACTTCACTTTGTGTATAAAGGTTGCCAATTGCTTCGTACTCGTAGGTGATGGAAGAAGAATAATAGACTTAACCTTATCTGGATCAGCCTCAATGCCATTATCTGACACCATATGGCCCAATAACTTCACCCTTGGCTGTGCTAGATGACATTTCTTTGGATTTAGTTGTCCTCCACATTCATCATATCGATCCAATACCATCTGCAGCTTCTCATGGTGTTCAGCCCTACTGCTATAGACACAAAAATCATCCATAAAAGCTTTAACACAACTACCAATGAATGGTTCCAACACCCAATTTGCTCTCTCTTGATAGAAGGAAGGTCCATTTGACAACCCAAATGGCAATACTGTGTAGCAATAGCATCCCCATGGCGTAATAAAAGTTGTCTTTGTGCGGTCTTTAAGAGCAATCTTCAATTGAAAATAGCCTGAAAAACCATCACACACACTGTACCTCTCATAACCTGCCACTGAATCCAAGATCTGATCAATGAATGGAAGAGGATATGGGTTCTTCTTAGTGGCTGCGTTTAAGGGTTTAAAATCTACAAAAATTCTCCACTTCCCATCCTTCTTTGGACTGACTACAACTGGACTCACCCATTCTGTGGTCTCCACAGGGACTATGAACCCTACCTTCAATAACTTGTCCACCTCTTCTCGCAAGGCTTCCATTTGCTCTTGACCCATCCTTCTTAGCCTTTGCCGCATTGGCTTAGCACCTTCTTTCAGCTCTATATGCATCTCTTCGCCCTTGAACCCTCTGATCTCTTCATATGAAGTAATGAACAAATCAGGAAAACTAGCCAGCATGTGCAAATATCAGCCCTTGGTTTGCATCAGCCCTTCAATCACTTCATAAGGCCCTTCACTTTCATCTTCAACCTCATTCGCAAATGCAACTAAACCAAACTCCTGGATTTCTTTGTCCATCAAAAGAAATGCAACATCAGCATCCTCATCACTGCTGGTAGTGCTATCACTATCCACATCTGTCACCGTGGAAGAGTCTTCATCACTAGACTCATCCTCATCTTCATAAAGCTCCTCTAATCGTTTCCTTGTGTCCATATTATAAAGTTTCTTGGTACCTGTCTTTCCATAGAGGCTAATCGTACCATGGTCTGCCCAGTATAATAGGATATGCTCCCAACCCTGCTGGCATCACATGAAAATCAACCACTGCCTTTGTATCATATGCCTCCACTTCTAAGCTCTTTACAACACCCAAGCATTTTACTTTTTGATGGTTTGCCAATTTGATCCGAAAACCTGACACCCCAGCCACTGTGAGACCCATCTTCTCAACGCATGAGTGTGTTATGATGCATATTTGGGCTCCGCCATCCACATAACCTTGTCCCAAATTTTTCCTTTTATGCCACACATCTACTATTGGACAAATGTCTGGTAGCTCATCCATTGCCAACACCTTTACTGAACCTCTCTCTGGCTCTTTCTCCATTGGGTTAACCATCCTCTTCCACTGTCGCTTTAGCTTAGGCACCATCTCTATAAGCTGCCCAAAAGTAACATCTGCCTTCCTGCTCGTCAGATCCTCCTTCAAGTCATGGTTTAATTGCCCATCCCCTAGTGGAAAATCTGAAACATGAAACTTTCGACGAGCTCTCCTTTTCCTCTTTGCCTTGACATCCTCGCCTTCATGGCTCTTTCCTTTCTTCTTACTAGGACCTAGGGCACTTCTTCCTTCCTTTTCCTCTGTGGTCCTCTTCCCAATAGGCATCACTAATGTATCCTCTAGCTTTGATGCCTTCTCCAAGGTGACTACACTTAGCACTTTTGTCTTTCCTTTTTCCTCCTGGGCCAGCCCACTGGTTCCTTCGTCTCCCTTAATTTCGATGCCATAATCATTTGACCTAGTTAACACCTGTCTTGGCAATGGATACATGTCTCCCCCCATCCTTGGTGGCTTATCACATTGCGGGCTGATGTGACCCAACTCTCCACAATTGTAACAGGTGGGCGTCTGCCTCCAAAACCTACCATTGCTTTGTCCAACACCATTCCTAGGTCTTTCTTCACCTCCTGGCTGATTTGCATACCTCCCTCGACCTCGATTATTTCCCACTTGACCTAGCATGTTTAGGCTGAGATTCTTCATCAAATCTACCATTTGCCTCATGTCTTGCCTTAGCCCATCATCTTGCACCGCTGTAGTGACCACTGCTGGCATAACCTGAGTAGTAACAGGAACCACTGGTTCGTGATGAACCCCTGACATGCGACCTTGTAAAGATTCTATAGGCTGAAATTCAAACCTCATTGGCAAAGACTCCACCCCTAACTGGCTCATTTTCCTCAACTTTCACTCTTTGTTCCTTGCTACCTCTAGTGCATCTTCATATGTCCTAGGCTTCTTTAGCTCCACTCTCCAACGTATATTCTCCCAAAGACCATCCAAGAACCTGTCCTTCTTCATCATGTCAGGCGGGGGTACCTGTGGTGCTAAGGCCTTGCACATTCGCTCCCATGCCAATGAAAACTTACGTATGTACGCATCTACTGGCTCACCTTCCTTCTGCACCAAACCTTGTACTTCTTGCCACACTTTGTCAGGATCTTATATCTTCACAAACTCCACTTTCAATCCATGCCTTAGATTGTCCCAACTCAATCTTACAGGTGGATCCGCTGCACGCAACTCCTCTTCAAATGCCTTGGACCAAACTCGTGCATCACTCTTCAAACAAATTTGGAGAAAGCGTAACATTTGCGTAGGGTCATGAATCTGGTTGCTAATGCAGGCAACCTCCATCTTTTCCAAAAATTCTTCCACATCTTCATCACTTCTTCCATGAAACTCCGGATAAGAGAAAGCCATGGCTACCCAAGTTTCAATGCTTTGACAAACCCCTTTGAACACACGTGCAAGAACCCAAAACTTTTGACTACCCAATCCCGAGAAACTTCAATGGAGCTCAACTTTAGATAAGGACAAACACATGCACATCAAATGAGTTTTCATAGTTGATCGTCGGAATTACAACAGGCAAAGGACATTCCAAGATCTCTCGTAATCTTCTTGGCCCAAACATAAAGACTATGGGCTGCTAGAAAAAAATCTTCCTGGACACATGAACATTTATCTGGATTCTTTGAGTTAAATGAAATGGAGTGAATTGAGGGCCATTTTGATCATCCATTAAAGCCAACCATGAAGCTCCCAAGAAGGCACACCTGACTTAACCCGTGATTTTGCCAAAATTTCAGCAGCATAACAGCATAAATGGCTCAAAAGACCAAAAAACCAGCCATCATAACTTGGAAAAATTTTGGCAGAGTTTCCCCAAAAATAGAGCAGTAGGAACCCAAAATATAGACTATATATGTATGCATAAACTGTCAACAATAGAACCCGAGCATCAAGTAGGACTCACTAGTACATAGCCTATGGCGAGGTCACAATCCCCCAGCTCAATAAAAACCTCACGCTATCGACCCTCACACGAAGGCTAATGCAAATCGCGTATAGTCAAGTCTCAGAAATGACTATCTTCCAGACCAAGTCTCAGAAATGGTTGGGACTGCCAAATAAAACCAAGTATGGCTCCACAAATGCGTACAATGGCAGTTTCCACAAGTAATGTACAATTCAACAGAAAATGCGCTCAAACAGGCGCCAAGTGATGTATACCCACAACAACTGCAAGTGACATCACTGCTAGTATATCACTATACTCCAGCTACCTGTACCTGTGTGAATCACCTGTACCTGTACCTATCCCTGTAACCTGTAACCTGTAACATGTAATCTGCAACCTGCAACCTGTAATCCCTAATCTCGAAGCTTGAAGCTCGAAGCAGAAGGTACTCGAAGAAGATCCTCCGTGGAGGCGCCAAAAGAATGTGAGCGGGATGAAAACACACACAGCGCCTCTATAACGACCCGACACACACTCTTGGGAAGATACACACACACACACACACTATGGGGCACCACTCGGCTTAGACAACACACCTGGCCGAGACAGGGAACACACCTCTGGAGTGAGAGGAGAGAGACTATCCACTTGCCCACTCCACACAGAACACACACACACACACACACCCAAAAAACTTAGCTCAAAAGAGAATAATTTTTTATGTTGAGATACAATTGATCTTGGGCCAACACCAATGGGGCAAATAGCTCACACAATATGGGTAAAATAAGCCAGATACAATCACAAACTAGAGCAGAAACTTCGCTCATAGGAGAAACTTACACAGAAAAACAGTAGGAAAAGAGTGAGAAATTTTGCAAAATGGACAGCGCCATCGCGTCCGGAACGGCCCAAAACCCTAGTCTACAATGTCAAAGTGCTCAAATCCGACCTCGGATGAGCAGTTTACGGCCAAAACAAACTCCAAAATGAGCAAAAACACACCTGCGGCTGTTCCTCCTCTCTTCTCCACGTTTTTTCTGGTCTTCTCTCAGTTTTTCCAGTTCCCACACTTAGCTTTTTTAGTTGGGCACCCTTGGCCTTTTAGATGACCTCAAATGGACCCTGAACAGGCCAAAAACTGACCTCGCAGTGCATAGTTGTCACCTTTTTGCATCATCCGCACACCTGGCACTCATTTCTTTTCAATAATGCGTCTCGCAACCATGTGAAGTGGCCCCAAAAAGTGGTCCTAATGATGAACTTTCTGCATAACTCTCATAAGAAAACACCCACGTTGTGTCCGTCCTCATCCGCGTACAAATATTGACCTCGTTCACCCTCCTAACGCCACTAGATGCCATCTGACGCACCTGCTTACCTCATGTCGTCGGCCCGCGGATAGCTTCCTCGAGAAGTTTTACGCGCTACCAACTTCTCCTTATTGTAGAAAAAACACAGTGGTACTGGTAATAGTGAAAATCGATGCACTATGTACACCCTGTCCTACCTGTACACATGTGGGCCCCACGTAACCACCTGGCTCTGAAAAATGGGCAATTCTTTATTTGATGCACCATGCATGTATATGTACATATGCGCAATCCCTTGCTCCAAAAAACTCCTGACAGTGTCCTTATACTTACAATGAGACGTTTGCAAGGAAGATCAAGGAGGAGATAGATAAGTTGAAAGAGACAGAGTTAATTTACGAAATTGAGCACACTAAGTGGGTTTCACTTATTGTGGTGGTCCCGAAGAAAAATGGAAAGTTGAGAGTATGCGTCAATCTCAAGAAGGTAAACGTTGCTACAATTCAGGACAACTATCCCCTACCCATTACTGATCATGTAATAGAAAGAGTGGCAGGAAAAGAAGCTTACAATTTCTTAGATGGCTTTTCAGGCTACAACCAACTCGCAATAAAGCCAGAGGATCAGCACAAGACGGCTTTTGCAACTAAATGGGGCATTTTTGCATTCAGGGTAATGGCTTTTGGCTTAACGAATGCACCAGCCACATTTCAGAGGCTGATGGATCATGCTTTTAAAGAATATCTAAGACAGTTCTTAGAAATTTACATGGATGACTTGTGCGTTCACTCTCTCGTAAGATTGGAGCACATAGAGCACTTAACCAAAGTGTTCAACAAATGCAGACTGTATAGGATTTGCCTGAATCCGGAGAAATGTGTCTTCATGGTAAGATAAGGCAAAATATTAGGACATATAGTTTCCAAAAATGATATTTCAACAGACATGGAGAAGATCAGTGTAATTGTTGATCTACCACGACCAGTAAAGGTAAAGGAGATACAGGCACTTATGGGCCATTGTGGATATTATCGCAGATTTATCTACTCATACGCTATAATTGCGAAACCACTTTACGCGTTGATAACTAAATTTGAGTGGACAGATGAGTGCGAGAAAGCTTTTCAAACTTTGAAGCAAAGATTGATATCTGCTCCAATTTTGAAGGCTCTGGATTGGGGAAAGATATTCCACGTCCACGTGGATGCATCAGCATATGCTATAGGATGCATACTTGCACAACCTGGAGAAAACAACATGGATTTTCCAATCAGTTACTCCAGTAGACAACAAAACAATGCAGAGAAGAATTACACAACAACTGAAAGGGAGGGTTTGGGTATGATCTATGCTGTGAAAAAGTTTAGACAGTACCTACTTTCCAATAAATTTGTATTCTTCGTTGATCACCAAGCATTGTTGTACTTGGTAAACAAACCTTGCAGTACGGGGCGGATTGTACGATGGTTCATCATACTGCTTGAGTTTGACTTCACGGTTGTAGTCAAAAAAGGAACTACACACCAAAGAGCGGATCACTTATCTAGAATGGTGCATGGAGAAAACCATGTAGGAGTTGATGATGATTTGCCATATGCCTATCTCTTTAACATAGAAATGGTTCCAAGATGGAGCAATGATGTAATTCCTTTTTTGACTATTGGGTCATTGAATTTGACAAGACAACCATCTACCATTGCAGCATCTAGATCATTGGTAATGCTGGCTGGAAGACTATACAAAGAGGGATCGGATCAAATCCTTAGGCTTTGTGTTGAATCAAGTGAACAGAACTTGTATCTAATCCAGTCTCATATGCAAACAATGGGGATTCACAATGAGCATGCACAGACGTATCAAAGATTGATGAGAATGGGTGTATATTGGTCGAAAATGCAACAAAGTGTTCATAAGCATATCAAATCATGTGTTATCTGCACTTTTCAAAAGCCGATAGAACACGCGACTCTATTCAAATTATTTGTAGCACCCAGATGGAGTAACTACATTGTAGAATACCTCACCACCGGAATACTTCCTGAAGGGATGAGTAGATCACGTATTAAAACGATCACGAAAGAGGCAGAAAACTATGTATTGATTGAGGGCAATCTTTACAAGAGGGGAAAAGACAATCAATTGAGAATGTGTGTGACGGAAGAGGAATACGTTCCTATCTTAGAGCAAGCACATGCCGGACAATCTGGAGAACATTTCTCAGGTGACAAAACGGCCAAAGCAATTCCTATTGCTGGTATATGGTGGCCTACACTATTCATGGATGCCGAAGAGTTTGTGAAACGATGTGACGATTGCCAGAGGACAAAGATTCCTAGATCACGAGATGACATGCCCTTGAGGCCAATGATGGGGGCAAGAGCGTTTGCAAAATGGGGAATAGATTTTGTAGGACCAATTGCGCCTCCTGGATATAAAACGCATGCTCAATACATTATTGTGGTTTATCTAACAAAGTGGGTTGAAGCGAAATCAACAACCAAAAATGATGCAAAAACGACAACACAGTTTTTGTATGAGAACATTTTCACTAGATAAGGCTTACCAATAGAGATAGTGAGCGATAGAGGGACTCATTTTGTCAATGATCGAATTCCTATTGGATGAATTCATGGTAATTCACAAGAAGTCATCTCCCTATCATCCACAAGCTAACGGCCAAGCAGAAAGTACGAACAAGATTTTGGTGACTATTCTCACGAAAATTGTTAGTGAATCGAGAGTCGACTAGGATCACAAGCTGCATTCAGCCTTATGGGCATACAGAGTAGAGTACAAAACCTCAATCGGAACGACTCCGTTCAACATGGTTTATGGAATTCAAGCAATTTTGCCACTTGAATTTCTTATCCCCACACTTCGGGTAGCTAAAGAATTAGAATGGACGGGCCATGAATTATCCAATCAAATAGATATCCTAGAAAAACTGGATAAAACTAGATTGAGAGCAGTTGCATCAATCTACGCGCAAAAACAAAACATGAAATCATTCTTTGATCAACATGTTCTCAGCAAGGAATTTGCTAGGGGGATTACGTCTTAATGTATACCCTAAAACAACATTCTCGGAAACTCAAAAAGCGAGGCAATGGACCCTATGTGATTCATGACATATCATCTAGCGGTGCCATTAAGCTTGCGACATTAGAGAGAGAGGGATGCCTAATTGGATTAGTGGCTGCAGATTAAAGAAGTACAACCTACCGCAGAGATTCTTGCCAAAATCCACGCTGTGAAGGAGCGCAAGAAAAAAGAAAATGAGACAAAAGCTCAAGCACAGGAGGAGGCCAGAATCAGGATTTTAAAGCGAAAACAGAAATTACAACAACAAAGACTTCCTCAACCAGCAAATACGGCTCAAATTCCTCTTTCTATAATTCACACTGACGAGCAATGGGAAATAGGAATCGATGTTCGCATCAATGTTAGACTTCCGAATGGCAGATATCAACGAGCATTGATTGACACAGGGGCAAGAGTCAATGTGGTCAACTTCTCCACTTACAAGATTCTTACCGATCAACCCGTGGTGCAATCCACACGAGATTTACAAGCCACAAACGGGGCAACAATGCAAACATTGGAATAGTAAACTTACCAATCAATATTGATGGAAATAGTTTTCCTCATCAATTTTTCGTAATGAAAGATGAAGGAATCAGAGAATCACTATGTTTGGGAGTTCCATGGATGAGAACGTACAATGCAGTTACCGAATGGTCAGAACATGCACTGATGTACACACACAACTCTAACACGTACATGACTCCATTCGCCAAAACAGATCACTCGTGGCCGATTATCCCCATTGACAAAAAGCAATCAACTCATCAGCCAGAAACACCGAATACGGCTATTCGGAAAGTATGGATAAAGAAAACCGTCATGCAGAACAAACAGAGACAGATATGGCTGCCCAAGTCACAACTCCCAACGACAGCAACACCATATCAAAGACCTTCAGGAGCTAATCCAGAGTGGAAATGGCAACCAAAGCTGAAGACAACCAAAAATTCAGCGATCGAAGGGAGACCAAAAAGTCAACACAGGAAGCCTGAACTAACAAAATGGCAATGGACACCTAAGAAAATTCAGGAACCTACATTAAAATCGGCAAATATGAAAAAAACTGAATACAAATGGGTTCCAAAAATAGTTTCCACCAAACAACCAACAATCAAGGAGAGAGCAATTAAACTGCAAGCTCTTCTGTTCCATAAACAGCTAGCTAGCCTCGCCATCCAAAGCCACTGAAAATTACATTCAGTCCCCATATCTTGCACAGCACTTTGTTTCCAAATGCATTGTCTCAAACATGAGGATAGGGCCACATTACATGGCCGTGCATAGACACAGATTTCAAAACCCATGCACATGCACACAACCTTCGTGGGACGACTCAGTTTAGGAAGGGGGGAGTAACTGCTGAATCTAGCAGCAGTCAGGACCATTAAGGGGTCCAACGTGTATATTGTTGGAATTAGGGTTGCAGAGAAACACACACAGCTTGGAGAAGACGAAGGAAGCTCAAGGCACACAATAGAGAGTGTGTTACTTAGTGTGCAATGGAAAGATAGATAGCCCTAGAGTGATGGGCGTATATACAATGCACGGGGGAAAAAACCTCCTAAAGAGGGAAAAAAACTTACATAGCAATGTCTCTATGTAACTTTTCTGACACAAGGCAATACCACCATCGCACTGCTTAAACTGTATACCCAAGTAAAGATGCAACAGCCCCAAATCCTTCATCTTGAAAGTAGCATTCAAATTAGCCTTAAATTCAGCAATATGTCTCTCATTTGGTCCAGTGATCAGCAAATCATCAACATAAAGAACCACAATGAGAAATACATCATCCTCACGCTTTACATACAATGTGCTTTCTGTTGGACTGTTACGAAAGCCTCATTTAACGAAATGAGTGTCAGCTTTCTCATACCAAGCACGAGGAGATTGCTTCAACCCATACAAAGCCTTCTTACATTTGCACACTTTGTCCTCTTGTCCTTTTATGACAAAACCGCGAGGCTGCGTTACATAAACTTCCTCAAATATGTCACCATTCAAGAAAGCAGTAACAATGTCTGATTGATGTACATCCCAACCAAAATGAGCTGCCAATGCACATAGAAAACGCACAGTAGTCATACGACAAGTGGGAGCAAAAGTCTCTTCATAATCTATGCCTTTTTGTTGTGCATAACCCTTTGCAACAAGTCGAGCCTTATGGCGATCGATCTCACCATCCGGCTTGCGTTTCAACTTGTAAACCCACTTCGTACCAATGGCCTTTTTGCCAGGAGGCAAATCACATAAAGTCCATGTGTCATTCTCTATAAGTGCATCATATTCTGATTTCATGGCAGCAATCCAATTTTCTGAATTCTGTGCTTCATCAAAAGACAGAGGCTCCTCAACATCATGTAAACTAGACACAGCCAAAGCATAACAATCTGATGCATAAGATGCATGGCGAGAGCCTGAACGAGTACGACTAGATAAAGGTGCATCCAATTTACTATCACGCAAAGTGTGCACCAGCCATTTTGGCATACCTCTAGCCTGCTCATTTTCAGCCCTTTCCTCGTCAAGTACATCATGTACATCTGCATCAGTAATAGGCTGTTCTAAAACATTTTCAGAAACCCCCATAGGCTGTACATTTTCCTCATTGGAACTTACATTCGTATTTCCACCACTGAAAAGAGGCAACAAAGTGTCATAAATGTCCTGTGAGCTTACATTACTGTCTCTAGTACATGACAGCAAGGGTTCAACAGAATCTTCCACAAACACTACATCCCGTGAAACCAGATACGTTTTGTTTGCGGATGATACAACCTGTAACCTTTGCTTTCAGCACTATAACCAACAAAAATACATTTGACAGCCTTATCATCCAATTTTTTGCGCTGCACTTGTGGCACCAAAGCATATGCCAAACAGCCAAAAACACGCATGTGCTCAATAGAAGGCTTTCTATCATGCCATGCTTCATATGGAGTAATAGACTGCAAAGCTTTCGTAGGACACCTGTTAAGTACATAAGTGGCACACATGATGGCCTCAAGCCAAAAAGAATGCGGCAAAGCTTGACTTTTGACCATACATCGTGCCATTTCCATTAGTGACCTGTTTTTCCTCTCAGCAACACCATTTTGCTGAGGTGTATAAGGCACTGTACATTGGTGTTTTATCCCACGACTAGCCAGAAATGCATTAAATTCATGAGACATATACTCCCCCCCTCGATCGGAACAGAGGGTGCCCATAGTACACATTGAGACATTTTCAGCCATAGCCAAAAATTGTTTGAAGCACATAAAAACTTCGGACTTCGCTTTAAGCGGAAATACCCATGCATGCCTGGAGTAATCATCAATGAAAGTCACGAAGTACAGGTAATTGCCCAAGGACGGAGTTTGCATGGGCCCACAAACATCACTATGCACAAGCTGCAAACTGCATGTGGCCCTAACTGAACCATCCTTTGGAAACTTAGAACGCTGCATTTTACCCAGAATACATCCTTCACAAACATGTTTCACAGGTGCTTCAAGAGGCGGCAAAGAAGCAACCATATCAGATTTCTGCAAACGCAACAAACTGGCAATATTCAGATGACCAAAACGTGCATGCCAAAGTTTTGCATCTGAAATAGCCCTTGAATCTGCAACAGCATTTGCAAAATTTTGTCCACACTTGTCATACAAAGTGAGCTTATACAGCCCACGGCACAAAAGCCCAGATGCAACAATTTCATCACCAAAACTGAGATCATGAACTGTACATCTGTCATCCACAAATTTGACTACAAGTCCAAGTCTAGCAAGTGCGGATACAGACAAGAGATTCTTCTTGATCCCAGGTACATAAAGTGCATCAACAAGTGTGAAGGAACTGCCATTAGCAGCAGTGAGCACAATCTTTCCAACTCCCTGAACTGGATAAGAGGCGTTGTTGGCACAAGTGACTGAATTCCCATGAGGGACAGACTCGAGAGAGGTAAACAATTCACAATGTGAGGTAATGTGCTTTGTAGCACCACTGTCGAAATACCACACATGTGAATCTGCAGCAACTGACAAGCATGCATCATGGACAGCAGGATTGTAAGTGCACTCTACGCTAAAATCCCATTCTGCATCAACATCAGCATCACAATCTCCTTTCACAGAAGACTCAACAATGGCTGCATTTGTAGTGGATCCAGCATTTGCAGTGGAACCACCCTCTTTCTTCTTAGCCTCTTTAGCCTTCAACTTAGGACACGACTTGATCAAGTGATCATTTGCTTTACAATAATGGCAACGCATCTTCTTTTTGCCCTTATCACCAGAATTGCCAGACGAAGTGCTGCCAGCAGAAGCATTAGGAACAGAATTTTTGCCACTCGCAGCAGAACCATAAGAAGTGGCTGCATTACTGTTACCACCCTTTCTTTGAGAAGCAATAAAAGCCTGTTCAACTGCACACTGCCTAGTCCTGTTTTTTCTAGAAAGTGACTCTTGCAACAACAATGTGCATAATGCATCAAACTTGACAACTTCAGGATTTCCTTGGGTCATCAGTCTCCAAGTACTAGCAAAAGTCTGGTAGGAATCTGGTAAGGCATCAAGAACAGTCTGCACAAGGGAACTGTCCGAAATGACTTCACCTGCAGAAATGAGTTGCTCATTGATATCCTTGACACTAGCAAGGAAAGTGTCCATATCATCTTCCTCATGCATAATCTTCGACTCTAGCTCTTTACGCAGCAAAGCAATTTTAGCCTCATTGCGGCTTGCATAAAGACCTGCTAGAATATCCCAAGCCTGTTTTGCAGATTTTGCTGAACGGATGTGAGGAATAATGGTGCGCTTCACAGACAACGCAATCAATGCATGAGCCTGCACATCCTTAACCGCCCAACGAGCTTGTTCTGCCGTAGGCAAAACAACTCTAACAACTGCAATCCTTGCAGCAAGACCTGCAACATCCTCAATATCGCCTACATCTTCAGAACCAGGACGTACATCAATGCCCTGCACAATGTTCCAGACACCTTTTGACACAAGAACATGTTGCACACATAGGGTAGTGTTCCCCATCCAACCTGTCCTCAGCAGCAAACATAGGGTAGATCATATAAGCCCACATAGGGTAGTTGTCCCCATCCAACCTGTCCTCAGTAGCAAACATCTTGAACACATCTGTGTTGTTGTTGTCAGCCATGGTAAATGCTGCACCTGATGTGAAAACTGCCCGAAAATAGGAGAAATGGAGCGGGAACAACTTGTGCTATATAGCACAAACCGTAGAAGACTATAAGGCACCTGTTATGCAGAAAATGGCACTGACAAAAAATCTGCACAAAATGACGAAATAGCCTGTGCAGTACTGCCCGTAGTGGAAACGGAGGCCGAAATGAGCCCAAATCAAAATTCTGAGCAGACCTAGCTCTTCGAGCTATCCCAAAATATTTGTCGACCTACGAACGCTCGCTAAAGCTCACTGAAATCGGAGAAAGTGAGCAGGCGTGTGCTGGAGCAGCTGGCGACTAAGCCCGAGAAGACGTGACCTGCTCTGATACCAATTGTTGGAATTAGGGTTGCAGAGAAACACACACAACTTGGAGAAGACAAAGGAAGCTCAAGGCACACAATAGAGAGTGTGTTACTTAGTGTGCAATGGAAAGATGGATAGCCCTAGAGTGATGGGCGTATATACAATGCACGGGGGAAAAAACCTCCTAAAGAGGGAAAAAATGCCCCGGCGGTCCTAGTGTGTTCACACACATCACTACCACATGTATATGGTAACATATATATGTACATAATGCATGTGTTGGTTGTTTTTTTCATTTTTTAGAGTTCAATTTCGAACAAATTTGATCAAAATCTGGCATTTTTTAGCGTTTTTATCATCCAACCAGCATAATAATGAGCTGTAATGACAAAATCTCGATCATTGGGATGCTTCTAGTGAAAATATATGTTTAGGGATGAGTATAATAATTTTTGGCTAATTTTCGCCAGTTAATAAGTATTTTCAATTTATTTTGTTTGATTTTCGTTAATAATCTTCCAAAAATTAAAAAAAATATCGCCCACAATGTCGAGATCAAGTTCTGGCAGCAAACGCCGAAGTATCATGATAGGGTTATCAAGCATGGAAGATATGAAGCTAATCTGAAGATGTCGAATTTCAGCCTTAATGATCATGACCACATTTCGCCACAATCGCATCAAATGGTCAAACGACGCCAGAATGACGAACGGTTTGACCCACAGGTGGTATGCAAATTATCTTGAGATCAAAGGTAAGGAAAATCAGCCCTATGTCACGAAAACCTCGGGAAGATATGGGTCAGGTATGCCAAATTCTAGCACATTGATCATTTTCACATTTTGAGAGAGAAGAAGAGAGGTTCTTGACCTAGAGAGAGCTGCCACATTTCTACCCCATACGAACATTCGGAGCCAGCATTTCATACCAGATTTCACAGGTATGTTCCTTATCAAGTAAAGATCAAGCGAATCATTGCACAAACGGGCAAATGGATCAAATCAAAGTCGGATTGAGTCAAATAGGTCAAGGGCCCTTAGAGGCATCATGACAAAACTTTTTTAGGGATAGAACACATCAATGTGCTCCCCACAATATCAGGAACAAAGCCATGTGATCAAATCTCAGTTTGGTGGTGGTACAACGGTCGCAATCGGTGTACCTCACTGACCAAAATTGACACAGAATTTGCAAAAAGCCTCCCCTTAACTTCGCCAACAACCTGCAGGTGTCAAAAATTAATTTGGGATTTATGGTATCGATCGCGATCGGTGCCCCCAGTTGCAGGATTTAGAAAGTTTGACATGGCACAGGCTTAGAACTCAGTGAGGGATACACTCTCTTGGATTTTCATGAAAAATGCACAAAGTTTGCTCATAGAATGGGCCAAATTTGTCAAACACACCCGAATCGGGAAAATTGACCTACAAATACCAAAATTCGACTGAAAGTTATGACGGATGGTTTGAAAGGCATACCTGCCCGACTAGGAGTCAGCACAGTAGTAGAAAACCCTGAATGGAGCTCAGAATCTCCTACAAGGATAGAGATGAACAATTTAGTCTCGAGTGATCACACAAGGGAAGAATGTGGCCGAACTAATGTCAAAGACTAAAAGGCGAGAGATGCCCAATTATCCCATTGGTATCCAAAGAATGCCTGAAAAATATCCAAGTCTGGAAAATCTCCAAAGACGGGGTAAAAAGTGCCTGATCAAGTCAGAATCAGACAGCGGAGTAGGTTGATGGTAGCAACACATCATGGAAGCAGTAAAAGCTCAAAAACTAACATCAACTAACTCCAGGCTCCAACCAGAATTCATCAGGAAAACCCAATATGGTTAGACCTAGTAAAATAAGGTCAAACAATGAAAAATTGCTCTAATTTGTTCATTTTAAGTCCAAAGTTGAAAATAAATCATCAGCGGGCTAGGCTAGGAGACTAAAGCCATCTTGTTTTCACCCAAAAAATCCCAGGTACTACGATCGCGATCGGTGTACCTCAGCATCAGATTTTGACCAAAACCTAACAGATCCCTTGTACACATCTTGTTCAAGTCACACATCAAGTTTCAAGCCAATTGGACATCAAAAACCCATGAAAAATCAAAGTCTAGTCCAAAACTCCCTTGTAACCTAAAATTGGGACTTATAAACTCAAAAGTGGTTCAAATAAAAGACAGAGTGGACCAAAATGACCCTCTAGCTATCAACAAACCACTCATGTGATCAAATGTTATTTTGGGCTCTGAACTACGATCGCCATCGGTGTACCTCAGGTCCACATTTGGCTCAGATTTCAATCAGTCATAGCTCTAGTCTTCCTAGTCCCACTAGTGAAATATGGACAAGAATGGATGAGATTTGTTCAAGTTATGATCAGTTTTAACTTTTGAACTGCTTTTTACTAAAAAGACTAAATGCTACTGGTTGCGAAAGGAAAATCCTGACAACTTGTGATTCTAATGACACAGAATGCCTCGCCAAAAGCAAGCAAGGCAGTGGACAGCAGCACCATTTGAAGTGGATGAGCTCTCTACAAACAAAAAAGCTCACATCTCATATGAAACACTAGCTCAGATCCCTGCTCACATTTTCATCGCAAAGTTTAGGGATGCTGATGGTGACATGGTAAAGACGAGTATCATGCCACGAGAAATATGGAATCTCTACCGAAGGTCGGAGGTCACCGAAACCGTGCAGGCTATTCATTTGGAGCAATTTTTCAGATTGCAGCCATGGGGAACAGACTTCATGAGGGCCCACGAGCTCATGAGCTCGATACAGTATGATGGGCAAGAAATGCTCACCGACAAGGATGGTTCAAAGGTAAAGGTAAAGATCACAAAAGAAATCGTCAACGAAGCTTTGCACTTCCTTCCAGGGCAACACGACTTGCTGGCAAAGACCAAGTCACTGGATAACGAGAAGGCATTTATCAAAGCAAAAGGAAACAAGTACAAGTATAGTGAAATGATATACGGTGAGCTGGAGTTACCAATGAGATTGATCTCTCAACATTTCAGGGTACAAAAGCCTCCTCGCTACACCGAGCCGATCCTGCACATTACAGTGGTCATGGCTCTAGCAACAGCTAAAAACAGAACCATCCGATGCGATTATGGCTCTTACATCTTGGAGAACTTGGTCGAAGCAAATTTGAAAAGCTTGGCAAAGAACAAAAGCTACATGAGTGCAGGGCCAATGCTAACAAGAATAGCATACCAAGCTTTGGGCATGATTGAAGACCTACCAGCGGCCAGTTCTCAAACGGCCTTGATTCAGAAAGCAAAGCTGGTTGCTCACTCGGTAAGGATGACCACTAGCGCAACATCATCGCGCTCGGCCAAGGCATCCAACAAAAGCTCAAGTGATGAAGAAGAGACGGAGACTGAAGACGAGGGAAACTCTCAAGGGTCAAAAGACAAAGGACCATCAGAATTTGAAGAAAGCTAGGAGTAAGACTCCACCACACCGCTTGAGAGAAGAAAAAGGGAAAGAAGTGCAGTGCCTCAGTCTGAATTTCAAAAAGCATATGCAGAGGCCCAACAAAGAATTGAGGAAAGAAGGACCAAGTTGCGGGCTGACAGAAAAGCAAGAGCTCCTGCAACACAACAAATAGAAAAACTAAGGTTCGAGAAAGAAAGACAAGCAAGAATAGAAAATGCAACTCGCATACGGGCTGAAAAACAAAGGTTAGAAGCGGAACAAAAGGCTGCAGAAGTGGACATTTCTTCTCATTCCACTGAAGGAACAAAGGAGAAAGATATGGCTGAAGACACGAACCAAGCAAAGCAACAGAAGAAAGCTCAAAGAGAGAAGAATGTGGAAGCACAACAAGCAGCGGAATGGACTCGCCAAAGAATAGTAAAGATTTTAAAGAAAAGAAAAGCGGACGCATCTGCTTCACAGCCAAGGGAAGATGCATCAAAAAAGAGGCATGTACAAGAAGTGGAGAAATCACCACCTCCTCCCTCGCCGAAATCTCCTCCTCCTCCTCCTTCTCTATCAACCAAAAAACCACCACCTCCTCCTCCATCATCTGCACACAAAGAGTCTGTGCCCCCTCCTGAAGCAATAGGGTACCAAGAAGCCTGTCGGGCTATGGCTGAATTTGACTACAGAAAAACCTTGCAAGGTCTGGAAAAACAGTTCCGATGCCAGTACGTGGTGCTAGAAGAAAAGGAAAGGCTGGTACAGGAGGCTCAAAACATGCAAAAATGTGGGCAAGAGGAGTTAGAGAACCTGCGGGCACAACTAGAGCTCACAATGTAGGAAAGAGACACTGAGCGACAGCAGGCTCAGTCTCTGATCAGAGACCTGGTGGATGTCAGAACGGAGTTGACAGCCAAGGAAAACAAATGCCAAGATTTGACAGCAAGGGTAAAGAAAGCGACGAAGCAGCTCGATTACGAAAATGCAAGGTTCCAGAGAGTTAACAGTTCATACCTCACTGTCAAAAGTACTTTGACAACCTTGATGGAAAACCAAGAACCTTTTGGGGCATTGGTCTCCACATCAGACAATGCTGCAGCAGTGAACACCCTAGCGACGCTAAAAGGGGAGCTAGAGCAAGAAAAACTTCAAAGACAGCTGCTCTTATCGAGAATGATGGCCCAGACGGCGGCCAATGAGCAAAAAGTAAAAGAGCTGGAGCAGCAACTCGCACAAGCAAGGGCCGAGTTAGAGACTCGGAAGCAGATCAGTGACATATTGCTGAAAGAAAAATAAGAACTGAGTTCTCAACCGCAAATCAGAACAGAGGAATCCCAAGTGCAACCGCAACTGCTACCAGGACAAGAAATGCCTGACTTGCCTGAAACATCACACCAAGGAGAACAAGAGCAAGGATCAGTAGAGGCAAATCTGGAGATAAGAGATGAGCTAACTCAGACCATCAAGGACATGCCAGAGGGACTAGCAAAAGATTACATGATATACAAAAAGAAGATAATGGAGTCAGTGGCCCTGGCGTTCTTACAGCCAGAAGAGCACGTGGAGGGGTTTTTGGCCATGAGTACCTACCGTTTCCCTTGATATGCCACGAAGAAATCCTATGGAAGGAGAAGATTCGGTTGATCCTGCCACAAAACAAAGACGGGGATTACGAAGGGGTAGCACTGACAGCTGAAGAAGCACAGGTACTTATAGACGACCACCGAAAGTGGAGGCAGAAGTGGTTGGACAAGCGGCCACAGGATCTCACCAACTACCACAACGCTCCTCAACACATTCAAATAGATCCTACTTTCTGCCCAGTCCCTAGAAGACGCACATGGAAGGAGTTTGCCACATGGAAAGGCTCAAGGTGGCAAAAGCTCAACTACCCAGTCCTAACTTTGCAAAATCCTCCTACAGTAGCCTATGTAGTGAACACTCTCAATTCAACCATCACTTTGTTGCGGGATATCCCCGACGTAGCCTGTCAGATGCCGGTAAAGATATCCCGGATGATCGTCACCTGCATCCAGGTGTTCAAAGACACTCAAGGCGACGATCATCCGTGGAACCTGTTCCTGGAAGGAATAGAGGGATCTGCTGGAATCTCCAAGATTCGCCACCACGACATATTCTGATGGCAATGTACTCAAGACTAATGTACCTGCCTTCACATTACTCGCAGACGTTTGAAGAGGCCTTCGTCATAGGTTTCTTCGAAATCGACTCAAGGATCTTTCATCCTATGGCGAAGGACCTCAAGGCACGGTATATAGCATACCAACACACATTAAGTGAAAACCCTTTCAGAGAGCATCAAGAAGCCCTGGAGGCTGTACTCCGCACGCGAAGCTTTTCAGCAACTCTTGCCTCCTTGGAGCCCCATCAACGACCAAAGCTTTGAACATGCACGAGGACGTGCAAGGATAAGGAAGGGGGGAGTGTTTGGCGGACAAAGCTGCGGTTTCCAGAGAAGGAGTTACATTTTAGTGGGAAACCCTTGTAAAATTCTTTTGTAAGAGAGCATCTCTAAGCAGAGAACTTGTAAAAGAATTTATGATTATTTTTTTGGGAGCAATTGTATAGTGGAGATCCAGTTAGAAGTTTAGGACTTTTTGGCCGGACAAGCCATTTGTAAAGACCTAAACTATAAAGATCAGTTTTGTAAGTTTGAACATCATCTGTTTTTATCACAAACTGAGAAGACAGCATACGTTTGAGAGCTTCCTCTTGCTCCAACTTGTAATCTTCGCTATTGTGGCTACGGTAATCCGATTTCAAATTCGTTTATTGCATTGTGTTCCTCTTACTTTGCTCTTCCATTCAAGTCTAGTCATTCAATATTCGGTGTAGGTTTTCAACTACGTGTTTGGAGCCTTAAATCGCTGTTTTGAGTGCTTATATGCATATTTTATGTTGTTTTGACCCTAGGAGAGTCTTTAGGGACCCTAAAACGACCCTTTAGGATCACATGTTCACTGTTTTTGCAGACTTTGGGACGAACGATCATGATCTTTGTACCTCTTCAGAATGTTGTGACAGTGATAGGATATACTCCTGATAGTCCCCTGTAGCTTCCCTTCAAGTTTCATGCGAATCCAATATGATTTGCATGGTAAACGGGCGCAATGACTGTAGAGATGTGTAGAAGGACATAGGCAGATTGCTTGGCCTTAGTGCGTATGCTTTGCTTGCAGGGTTAGTAGTTGCATCTCATCGAGTTCACTTCATTAGGATTGACACCCTAGTGAGTTTCCATGCCTCATCCGAGTTGCTTCCCTTGTATTGATATTTTATGTTGATGCGTGAGAGCTATGCTATGGACGTCCGTCATGGCAATTTTGTATGGCCGGTAGCTAGTCTAAACCCCTAGAAAAAACCCTAGAAACCGAGTAGTACACGAAAGCTACAACCAAAAACTGACCATAGCGGCCTGTCAGCTCGACCAAATCAGATGGGATTTGAACTGTAGCATACCCTAACATAATAGAACCTTTCTATATCATCAGTTGACCATTTGGCAGGGGTCGAGGGGGTCCCCAGTAGAAAAAGCTAGGTTTTTGGCAAATACCAGAATTTCGATCTGCCTCCACAGATAGCTTGCTTACGAGGTTCATATACAATGTATATGATTGGTTTAGTGAAATCAATCAAGTAAAGCCCTCGAAAAGAAAAAAATGGCTGGAAGGTTTCAAAGTGTCAAATTCGACATACGGGGTCAAAACTGACTCCAAATGAGCCAGAATTGGACGAGTTGCTTCACGACTATGTTGCGGACAAGTCCAAAGCCTCAAAGTTGACTGACCAACCCAACAGGGAATGTAGTCACAAAAAACAGTGATTTCAGAGTCGACAAAGCACAAAGTGATACCGGCATGACCAAACTTGACCAAATTCAATTTAGGACTTGTTTTAGGTGTATAGAATATGTCTAGGTCAAAAGTTGTAAGTTTTGCAAAGAATTTTGTCACTGTTGTAAATAATCGCGATTATTTACTTTTGCATCATTTTTGCTTAGAAATTGTCCCATCACCTCACCTATCATGTGTATACACCTATTACATGCCAAAAATCAAGTATGGGCCAAAATGAGCACCTATAACTTGGGAAATTGCCTGAAAACGCAAAGAAGTCTTTGCAAGCCAATTTTTGGGTTATGGACAACATTTCTTGATCCAAATCACCTCATATCTCATACACAGGGTCTATACAATGCCTAGAACCAGTTTGTACCAAAAAATGTTGATTTTGGTAGAAAAGTTAATAATCGCAATTATTTACTTTCTAGCCAAAATGGGGGAGTTTTGATATTTTGCCATCATATATCCAAAGTACATGATGTGTTCAGCCCACTAGCCAATTTTGAACCATTTTGAAACTCAAAATCTCAAATTTCCTTTATATCTACTGTTTCAGAGACCTAAAGCCAAAATCTAGTACCATTTTCACCTTATGCATCCAAATGAGCCCATATTTCACTCAGAGTATGTATTTGGTATATACTTCAAGCCTATGAAGCCAAGTTTGCAAAAAGTTGAAAAATTTGCTCAACTCTAAATAATCACGATTATTTACTTTGGTTGCAAAAATTTGTTTTGACTTTACAGTTTTGTTCCTTGCATGTTTTTATGCATCTATGCTTGTTCAAAAATTGATTTGAAGCAAATTGGACCAAAATTGTCAGCATTTCAGACTAAAGGACCTTTCAAAGAAAATTTTGACAAATCTGCTAACTTTGACACTCTATTCACTGAACAAGAGCCATGCAAGCAGCAAAGAGGGCCAAGAAAAATCTCAACCAGAAGGAAAAAGTTGCAGGAATTGCCCGCATATCAACTAGACCCCGATTCAGTCAAAGCAGCCAAGGCAGCTTATCTCTCCAAAGAATAGCTAGAAGAGCATCATACCACAGTCTTCACCGGTAGATTCAAGAGTGAAGAGGGATATCAGGTGGAGTTGCAACTCCTACCTAAAGAAGTATATGATGTCGCCGCGAAGCCCAAGACCAAAGAAGCCAGCGAGAATTTTATGAATAGGAGCCTTGCGGAGTGGATTTTCAGAAAGCTTACGAGCTTTTATCCACAACTAAAGAAGATGGAAACAAGGTCGAGGTGGTCATAACTAAAGATATAGTGGCAGAAGCACTCAAACTGCCCGCAGAAGGAATGACCATGAGAGCAAGCGACAGGAAAACAGCAGGAACTTTTACCAAAGAGACCGCCACAGCTACTTTGCAGAATTAATTCACAAGCAAGTAGAAGAGCCAGCCCGGTTATACCATCAGCATGGGCGCCCAAGTGTGAATGGGGCGAGCTCATATAAAATTCAACTAAACCTAAAATTCACTCATTCTCTCATTTGTGCAATTGAAAAGTTCTCTTGCTCCATCTCCATCTTCTTCTTCTTCATCTCCTTGTGTGTGTGTGTGTGTGTGTGTGTGTGTGTGTGTGTGTGTGTGTGTGTGTGTGTGTGTGTGTGTGTGTGTGTGTGTGTGTGTGTATGCGTGAGAGAGAGAGAGAGAGAGAGTGCGATCGAGCATTGGGACGGCGGTGAGGCGGTTGAGCGCGGCGTCTCCTTCTTCTTCGTGGCAAGGAATCCTCCACGATAGCAAGCGTAGAGCGGTGAGTGACACACCACCACCATCTTTGAGCTTACTCGTTTAGGCTAGTTGCATGCTTGGAGCCATTTGTGGCTCGCACACGGAGTATCTGCAAGTTCCTTGCATTGACACGTGCGACAGACACGCACATTTTTGGCGCCGCTGCCGGAGAAATGCCGTACACTAAGCTTGAGTGGCAGTCTGTGCTTTTTTGTGGTGCAATTTCAATTGTAGGAAAGGTAGGGAAGGAAGGTGTGTGTGTTGAGAAGAAGGGTTTTGTTTTGCTACTGTGTATTTCTTTGTTAATGAAGTTTTGAAAGGTAAGTTGTGTTTTCTCTGTGATAAGGTGTTAGTATTAAGGTTGTTAGTTCTGTTAATGTAAAGTACAGTAAGTAGGAAGTAGATCAATTAGAGCTAATGAAGTGTGTTAGTGTGTAACAGTAGGTGTATTAGTTGTAAGTAGGTAGGTAGAGTGTGTGTGTGTGCTCGCGTGCAAGCTGAGGCGACCTAATCCAAAACAAAACAAAACAAAAATTTAAAGGTAGGACCGGGATCGAAAATATCTCCCAGACCCAAGCCCAAGCTCACGCTCAGGCTCAGGTCTCAGTCGCCCTTTAAAATTACGTATTTTAGCTTCACACGTAGCTAAAAATTGACTTTTTTGAGGGCCAATGGAGCTTTAAGTGACCGAACGTTGTGCTCTAAAGCACACCGCGACCCTCTGAGTAATACGCTCGTTTTGAGCTATCACACACTTTAATCAAAAAACCGATCATTAAAAAACATAAAAAAACATTAAATAACGAGTAAAAACGGACGCTTAAAAAAGTTAGCGATTAACCTTCGAGGTTATTTGCCAATGCTTGTAGGGTGCCAAAGGCACATGCATCTACGCTCTGTTCATGTGCTAGAGATGGAGCAACTAGAGAGAATTTTGACTTACGCGAGTTCTCAATATCCACCTACCTTAGGTTCCGGGCCTCGGCGGGGACCCAAGGTAGTACAAACCAAGACCCAAACATAGCGGCTAGTGACTCTTCCTCTGACTACGACGTCATGGAGGGTTTCCCAATGCCTAATCCTGATAGCTCAAGCCAAGACATGTATGACATGGGCCCGCGGTCCGGGCCGAGCGTGCTTAGCCGCTTGAAGGAAACCTTTAGTAGAGCCACTCGCTCTGAACATGGAGTTAATGATGTAAATGAGGGGGGTGGGGAAGTAAATTCTCCATTCATGACCAATGTAGAACCTATGTCCTTAGAGAATATGCACGTGAATACTTCATTCACTGCACCTCCTGACTCTTCAGAGCTATTCCCCACCGAGGTCATATTACCCGATGGTAGAAGCCTTGCCGAAGTGCAAGAGGTTGAGCGGCATATCCTTGCAGCAAGGGAAAAGGAAATCGAGAGCTTACGCAAGGCGGAGCAACGAAGAGAGTTAAAAGAAAAATCCCCTATGTCAATATCTTTGCTAGGAGAGCAATGGAGGGCTCCTAACTTAGTTACCGCTAAGGGCCAACCCCTAGAAAGCAACATTGCATCTAGCTCAAAAGACACCCCTAGCATCTCAATCCTAGATGGAGCGTTCTTAAATGAGAATTGGGAGTACGAACTACAAACGAAAACTCTAACCGACCTATACATAGATCACACCTATCACGTGGGTTGGTTAGACGTCCTACAATCCACAACGGGTGCTACTAGTGTGGAGGATCAACAACAAAGAGTTTGTGAGGTCATCCATAGAGTCATTGAGTTAGAGAGACAGAATAAGGGGATCAACATGCCTTCGACGGGTCTCATGAGATTCTTGGATACAGGAAAGGCTAAACAACCGACCTTATCGCAAATGGAGACTCCCTTAGTAAGTCCGATGGATCCCCCATATGTTGTTTCGCTAGGGGTCTTGGTGCAATCTGAGCCCACAAGTGATAGCTTTACCTTTCTAAGTCTAGCTCATCTTTCCCTTGATGACACCACGGCTACCATGCCTACCCCAATGATGGGCATGCCGAGAAACATCTCATTTGTTATTAAAGCACCGCTACATGGTAGTTCAATGCCTACAACAGTACCTACAAGTGTGTACCAATCTTATACACCCATGGATCCTCGTACTCATGTAGTCCCTACCCCTCCCATTGTTTCAACTACCTATACTCCACAACCACAACACCCAAGCTCTTATTTCCATGGGACTATATTGGCTAGCATTATCATGTCACATCCGACGTCTGCTATGTCTAGGGCCACCCATATAAACCTTGGGCCACCACATGGCACAACATCATACCCAACGTGGAACCCAAGGGCTTCCTATGTGCCAAGCCCAATGCCAATACCTACTCCACATGTAGTGTCTGGAGCGCCTTCACCCACGGTGCCTGCTCACTTAGGTGACTTGGCAACATTTGCTCAAGCTATTGGTCAATCTTTTGCTGAGAATATGCGTAACACGCCTGATAGAGAGCCTAGAAGTAAGGCAGTACAAATAGCCAAGCTCGCACAAAAATTTAGTGGAGACGGGGATGTGAGAAATCATATCGAAGTGTTTGAACAAATATGCGATTCTCTAGGAGAACACAATGACCTGCATAAGAGTAATGCTTTAAGCCTAACCTTAAGTGGGAAGGAGGGGATTGGTATAGAACCCTATGGGTGGAAGAAAAAACGATTTACCCCACTCTTAGGAGACTGTTCTTAAAAGAATACATACGAGAGGGAGTTCTTTGGGGTGTAGCCTCTCAGCTCCAGAAAGCCCAACGAGAGGAAGGAGAGTCAGTGAGAGACTTTATTAGTCGCTTGAAGCATTTGAATATTTGTTGTAATCCAAATGAGCGCTTCAATAATAATCAATTTGATAGATTCATTAGGGGATTACGACATGAGGATATCTACAATGGCCTAGTCATTAGAGGTATCACCACTTGGGAAGTAGTCACCACCAATGCGATCCAATTGGAGGATAATTTAATGACTCAAGGAGAAAGAGTGTCCGTTGAGCCTAAATCTATTAGCTCACAAGCATCAGGGCATCAGGAAATGACCCTAAAGCTTATTTCTAAGGAGCCAAATATATCTAAGATGACTTTAGTAGATCTCACCAAGGCTATTCAAGAGAGTCTTAGAGACAATCGTGCTCCGCAAAACAATCATATATATCCAAGAAGGGAGCAACAATGGTGCTCAGTATGCTATGGACCGCATAGTACCAGTGAATGCCCTACTTTTAGAGTAAAATGCAATGGGAATTGCAATGCTTGTGGAAGGTATGGTCATCAAGCTAAGGATTGCATAGTATTTAAGCGCGCGATGGCCAATGGACCAACCTTAGCATGGACAGACACACCTCGAGTGCCTGCATTGATGCCGGCCCCACCTCTTGAACAAACACCACAACACATGGTCCCTAGGGCCCAAAATGTTTTTCAAACAACACCCTTACCACCTCTAGTGCTAGGACCACAACCACCACATCCGAGAATCACTTCTGTGAATCAAGTGGGTTGTGAGTCATCTATTGCTTGTTTGGAAGGCAGTGAGGAAGATATAGATCCTAATATTGCCTATGGGATGGATGTTCTTGAAGAAAGTTCACAATACACATGGAGGACTATTGGGGACAAGTCAAACCTATCTATCAAGTAGCTGCTCTTGCTGTAAGAGGACAAAATATCAATTACACTACTGAGAGACCACCTCTTCAATGCTATGAGTGTGGAGGTCCACATCGTGTAGCCGAGTGTCCTATTAGGCTACAAAAGAATGCCACACTAATGCAAACCAATCAAGCGAGCACGTCTACAATGTCGATACTCATGTGTAATCGATGTGGCATCATGATCATTTGATTGCCCAATGTCCAAATAATCCAAATGCACAGAAGATCACGCCATTAAACTTGATTGAGGTTACCGAGGAGCCATCACAAAGTACACCTATGGTACCAGTAAACACATGATCATTGCTCCAAAAACAAAATTATATTCTTGAGGAAAGAGACACGGCATCAATTGCCCAATCTCACAAAAAGAAGAAAACACGAAGGAAGAGATCGCAAAAAGCAGTGAAGTCAGACCCCAGTTCAAAGACCAACATAGGGACTGGTGCCAACCCCGTATATATGAATGACGCTGAAGAGGATTCTGATTCAGGTGAAACCATGGAGACCAAAACGACCAATAAGATAGAAACCAACAAGGAAGATCTTCATGAGCCACAATGGCAGGGATCCAAGAAGAAGATAGGAACTTATCCAAACCCTACAGAGGAGATTGAGCGAGTCAAGCAATTAAGGAGTTTGGTAGAAGATACCCAAAGGAATCTAGAACCAGCACCTAGGCAGATCCAGATTACAGACACCGTGTTCCCTATGCAACAAAAACCTCACCAAGTCCATAGACCCTTGGCCATACCTAGTGTCATCCAAGAAGAAAGTGACTTAAACTCATGGGAAAGTGGGCATACTCACTTCTTAATGGAAAGAATGTTTACAAAGGGACTACTTGATCCTATCGAAGAAATGGAGATCCCACCTTCCCCATGTCAAGGGACCAAAGCCCAAAAGGTGCAGTTAAACATTGCCAAATTGATGGATTTCATGTCTTCAGAAGTTAGAACCACCATCATGTCCAGACTAAATAAAGACCCTGAGCTAGTCTCAGCTCTTCGAGCCTTCCTCAATGGAGAACTAAAGTTTGGGCTACCACAATTTTCATAGATGGATGGAGCTGGGGAGATGCCAATAGAGGAGGAACACTTAGATCCACAACCCAACCTAAATGAGAACCTTGTTATAGAAATGCATGTTAACAAGTTGGGACAATACTTTGAGGGTGATGAATCCAATGCAACCATACCAATCACTACTAAGGGATTAACTCTGAAGGGAATCCTTGATGGTGGTGCTGGGGTTAGCATTGTGACTAAAAATTATTGGGAAACTATGGGAAGACCTCACCTTGCAACCACAACCATAGTAGTGAAGATGGCCAATGGGTCTATTGTTAAACCTATTGGGATGCTAGAAGATCTCAAGATCAAGGTCTTTGGACATAAAATAAGGATTACCTTCATTGTTATGGATTTCTCCAAACACACTATGGCATCGGAGATGATCTTAGGACATCCTTTCATGAGGGAAGCAAAAATGGTGCATGACTGGTCTAAAAACCATGTCCACTTGCAGTTCCAAGATTCTGTCATTCAAGTATATCTTGTGAATGGTCGAGCACATCCTCTAGGAAACAGGTTAATAATTGATCATAGATCTCATACCACAGTTCACTCGACCCCATTGCAGTATTGTTACACGTGTAAAGCGGACACTGATGTTGGGGAAGATTCTCCTTATATGGATGTACTACCTGGGATGACTAAGTCAGACAATGTGGATTGGGTCTACCTAGCAGCAATCATAGACACTTGGGGAAATAGGGGCACGACATGGGTAACACCTGAGGGGGATGAAATGCTCGTACCCTAAAATATGCTAGAAGCAATGCATATAGCTTTTGACAAGACTCATTCTCATATAACAAAGAAAACATACAAGTGGGTCCCTAAATCTCTTTTAGTGACCATGGCTGATGCTAAAAGATAGAAGCCTTGTAAGAAACGTCCCACTCGCCCCAAAAATTGTAAGGAAACGTGGCGTTGGATTCCTAAACGACTATTGGAAGCCCAAGGCTACTATCAAGGAAATGATCAAATCTGGGTGCCAAAACGTAGATTGTGTTCTTACCTGTCACCTGACCCATGTGATCCCAATCCTGTAGCTCCAAAACGAATCAACAATCGTGGAAAGAAAAAAATCACAAAATGCTACACACCCACTCCAGAGCGAGTTTGGCTACCAAAGAAAGAACAATTTGTTCCACCTAGCTCAGGAAGGGGGGAGTCTCATGAAGCTTCTAGCTCCTCATATAATGCATCCATAGAGGTAAAAGCTTCTCCACACCCTCCACCTACAATAGTGGACCTCCGTGAAGCTAAAAAGGTATCCACACCTCCCAATGTTCAAGAATCACCTGATGAACCACTTCAAGTTTGATCCTGGGAGAGTACCTTACCACCCTTGCAACTAGACGAGGCACCTAAGGTAATAGCAAACTACTGGCAAAAATCCTCACCTATTACCAACTGGAAAATTGGTTTCAAAGGGTGACGATCACATTTCAAACAGTATGATCTACCCAAGGAAGGGGGGAAGTCTTCATTCACATCAGCCTATTGAATTATTTCCCTCTTCCCCTTCTTTCCCTGACCTCTCAATCACCAATCTTAGGGAATGTATATATAAAGCCTTATACTCACAAAAAAACAAAAATAATAAAGAGCAAGAGCAATTACCAAATGAGTATGCACAATAAAAGTCAAAACATTGACCCAGACCTACACATTCACATCCGGTACACTGAAACAGAAACCTATCTCATAAAACACCTTTGATCCTCATCACTCAAGTGATGGAGGGTAGGTAGGATTAGTAAACATGAGTGTTTCTGTTTTAGAGTTTAGTGATTAGCAAAGTTCTTTCTTCCCAGCGATGTGCCTCCTAGAGGTATTCTTTGCGTTTCCTCGTGTGTACTGGAACGTGTTGCTGTGGTTAAGATTTGGACCTTCATGGAATCTTTCTCTCACCCACTTTTCAAATCAAGTGCGATTATCAACACAAACAAGTGTTTCTTGTCCATTAGCAGTGCCCCTTATCTTTTTGTATCCATGTTTGTTTGCTTTAATTGTGATTGGTAGCATAATACTCAATGCATTTGCTTAGTATCAAACATTAAATTCAATGTAGTTTTTTGTCATAATCACGTTTCTAGGTTTAAAAATCAAGCAGTCCGACTAAGCCTGTTTGACCAAGCTAGGCGTTAGAGATTTTCTCTTAATACCATGGGAAATGCCTTTGAAGGAGTACGAGCGGAAGTGTGACGCGAGAGAGAGTGCGAGAAGAAGAGCACGACGATATGGTGAACTCGCTCTACTGTAATGTGTAGAGCACGGTGAGTTCTTATTAGGTTTTTACAAAAGAACATGTGTACATACCTGGCGGCCCACCCACTTACCTGGGCGACCACATTGGGCTTTATACCCCAACAACCTCCCCCTTAAAGTCCAATGTGGTACTTTAAGTGTGAGAGAAGCTACTATACAAGCTAATATACAAGAGATGTAGAGAAGTGATGTACTACCCTACACCTAACTGCTTGCGAAAATGCGCAAAGCTCTCTGAGGGAAGTCCTTTTGTAAGTAGATCAGCAGGATTTTCTATGGTGTGAACTTTGACAAGTTGAAGTTGCTTATCCTGGAGCATTTCCCTGATGAAATGATACTTCACATCCACATGCTTTGTCTTTGAGTGATAAACTGGATTGCGAGCCAATTGTATAGCACTTTGACTATCACAATATAACACGGGCATCTCTTCTTTGATTCCCAAGTCTGTTACTAGTCGATTAAGCCAAATTGATTCTTTGCATGCCTCTGATGCTGCAACATATTCAGCCTCTGTAGTAGACTGAGTAACACAATCTTGTAATCTAGAACGCCATGATACTGCTCCACCAACCAATCTAAAGACATACCCTGACGTAGACCTTAGGTTGTCTAAGTCACTTGCATAATCTGAGTCTGTAAAACCCTTTACACTTAGCTCCTGACTCCCATAGCATATACGCATACTCTTTGTAGCTTTCAGGTATCTCAATATTCCTTTCACTGCCTCCCAATGTTTCTTGCCTGGGTTTGACATGTATCGACTTACTACTCCCACTGCAAATGCAATGTCTGGGCGAGTAGCAATCATTGCATACATCAAACAACCCACTGCAGACGCATATGGAATCTTATCCATTTCAGTCTATTCTTCCTCAGACACAGGACAATCTTGTTTGCTAAGTTTCACATATGGTGGCAATGGAACACTCAATGCCTTTCCCTTCTCCATATTGAAACGTTGCAAAACCTTGTCAATATACTCTGTTTGAGATAACCAAATCAACTTCTTTGATCTGTCTCTCTCAATGCACATACCAAGTATATGACTTGTCTCACCCATGTCTTTCATGTCAAACGATTTTGCCATCTTTGACTTCAAAGCTGAAATTTCTTCCAAGTGCTTGCCAGCAATCAACATGTCATCCACATACAAAATAAGGATCAGCCAACTGCCATCCTTAGCCTTCTTTGTATATAGACAGTGATGGAACTCACTACGTTTGTAGCCTTGAGAAAGCATAAACTTGTGGAATTTATGGTACCATGCCCTCGGTGATTGTTTTAAGCCATAAAGACTCTTTAACAACTGGCATACCCAATCTTCCTTGCCTTTCTCAACAAACCCTTCTCGCTGCTGCATGTAAATTTCCACATCTAAATCACCATGCAAGAACGCTGTCTTGACATCCATTTGGTGCAACACCAAATCTAATATGGCAACCAATGCAAGAAAGCATCTCAATGTAGTCATCTTGACCACCGGAGAGAAGACTTCATCAAAGTCAATGCCTTGTTCTTGCTTAAAGCCCTTGGCAACAAGCCTTGCTTTGTACTTTGGCTGACTATCATGAGCGGTGATCTTATACCTGTAAACCCATTTACAAGGTAGAGCCTTTTTGCCCCGTGGTAATTTAACTAGCTTCCATGTCTGGTTTTTATGTAGAGCTATCATCTCTGACTGCATGGCCAATTGCCAATTCCCGAAGTCCTTCATTTGCACTGCTTCCTTGTAACATGAAGGCTCATTGCAATCAATCAACATGACATAGTTCATAGATGGAACAAACCTATCAGGAGGTCGTGTGACACGTCCAGATCTACGCACAATAGGTGGCTCAGGCTCAGCCACAACCTGTGGTTCCACTCTATCCTGTCCTTGCTCCTCTTGAGCCCTGACATTTTGTCTTGCACATGCAGGTCCATCTTCTTGGAAGACAACTCTTCTAATCTCCTCAACCCTCTCTGGTTTAGAATGATATTTGGATTCATTAAAGTGAACATCATTGTTGCGGACAACCTTTCTAGATTCGGGATCCCAAAGTCTGTACCCCATCTCACCAGAATTACCATAGCCTAGAAAGATGCACTTTCTACTCTTTGGCTCAAGTTTGTTCCTAAATTCCTTTGGAACGTGAGTATATGCCTCACAGCCAAAGACTCTGAGATGCTTGTATGAGGGCATTTTGCCTGACCATACCATCCCTGGCAGTGAATCCTTCTGCAAAACCTTGCTAGGAGATCTATTTACAAGATGAACAGCTGTTGATACAGCTTCAGCCCAAAACCCATTTGGCAGCTGTGCATTAGACAACATACTTCTAACCTTCTCTTGTATGGTCCTATTCATCCTCTCGGCAACACCATTTTGAGGAGGATTGTAAGGAGCAGTAAGTTCACGTTTTATACCTTTTGACTCACAAATGTCCTGAAAAGCCTTTGAAGCATACTCTCCACCATTGTCAGTGCGTAAGCATTTAAGCTTCTTGCCATTCTGATTCTCCACAAGTGTCACAAACGTTTTGAAAACACTCAACGCTTCATCCTTGTGCTTGAGAAAGTAAACCCATACTTTCCTCGAGTAATCATCTATAAATGTCATCAAGTAAGAAGCTCCCCCTAGAGATAGGTTAGGCATAGGTACACACAAATCACTATGAACAAGTGCCAACTGTGTATCTCTTCTATTGCTTCTATGCTTATGTGGCTGCTGTGTTTGCTTACCATACATACAATGTTCACAGAATTCAAAATCATTAAATGAAAAGCCAGGCAAATAACCAGAACGAGACAAGATTTCCATTCCCTTCTTGGACATATGTCCTAACCGGCTATGCCACAAAGAAACGTTCGGCTGCTCGGTTACATTGATTACATTTTTAGAGACATTTGATACATAAATCATGTAAAGTCCTCCAGACTTTACTCCATGTGCTATTGTCATAGAACCCTTGGATATCTTCCACATGTTCTGTCCAAAAGTGGTGACGTAGCCAGCATCATCAAGTAAACCTGTGCTGATCAAGCTCTTTGTAATTGCGGGAACATGTCTCACATTCTTCAGCGTGAAAGAAGAGCCATTCTGAAACTTCAATTGAACATCTCCAACACCTAAGATCTCACATGTCTGCCCATTGCCTAGCCGAACGTGATCTTTAGTGGTCACATAAGAGGTAAACCACTCCTTGTTTTGAGACACATGAAGTGATGCCCCTGAGTCTATAATCCAGTCACTCAGTGCATTTCCATCAGATGCTGTAAGAAGAGCTGAGTCCATTGTATTCTTCAAGAAGTAGATGTCTCCTGACACTAGATTGTCATCCTCTGCAAGAGTGTTTGTCACATTTATTTCTTGAATCTTCACTGAGGACTTGTTCTTCTCACTATGGTCTTCAGCTTTCTCTTTGCCTTTTTCTGCTTTCCATTCTCTGCAGTCTCTTTTCATGCGACCCTTCTTGCCACAATGGCAGAATTCTATGTCACTCTTGCCTTTAGCACTGCGGGACTTGCTACGAGACTGATTCCTCTTTCCACCTTTGTACTTTTCTTTGGTCCTTCCCCTGACAAATAAGGTTGTTCCTTTGCCTTTGTCCATTGTCTTTCTATTGGTTTCTTCAGTAAGCAGACTTCCTTCTACACCTGCTTTGTTCAAACCATCTGGAGGTGCAGAATTACTCAAAGTTGTGCGAAAAGTGTCCCAACTTTCCGGCAATGTGATCAACAGGAACATAGCTCTAACAGGTTCATCAAACTTGACACCTTGAGCTGACAACTGACTATAGATTGTGTTGAATTCATTCAAATGATTGGACATAGGTGTCCCTTCTTTCATCTTCAAGTCAACAAGCTTCTTAAGCCAGTATACCTGTGAAGCTGCACTCTGCTTCTCATAAAGATCACTCAGCTTTAACCATGCTTGATAAGCCGACATCTCTTCTGGTACATTGAAGTAAACGCTTTCTGCCAAAGTCAGCATAATGGTAGAAAGTGCCACTTCATCCATTTCGCTCCATTCATCTTCGTCTATATCTTCTGGTTTTATCCCCTTGAGCTTTATAGGTTTTATCTGCTTCTTTTGTACCAACACGTGCCAAATCTGCTTCTTCCACAATGGGAAATTGGTTCCATCCAGCTTCTTGATATTGTAAAGAGCAGTGTCCTGTGATCCAGCCATAGCTACGCTTCACAGTAGTTTACTTTTCTGGGAAAAATTCGGCAGAGTTTCCCCTGTAAACTGACCTCTGAACCAATATCAACCTGTCAAATGAACCAAGAAAGCTTCAGATTCTACAGAAATTTTGGCAGAGTCTCCTTTGTAAAATGGCTCTGGTGTACTAAAAACAGACCAAAAAACAGCTCAAAAAACATTGTCTCTCTGACACTGTAAGCTGCGGGTAAACCTGTCTTGCACCCGTACTGTCTCTGATTGTCCTGTCACTATCCTGTAAGCATAGACTACGACAATTCCTCAACGGCAGTAAAGCAAAGATGCAATCCCAACTGTCTAACTCACAGTCAATACATCCTAGCTGCCTATCTAAGGGTGCTCGAGGTATCGCTCCAAGACCTGTATCACCGAAAGGATCTCAACATTCGAGAATCCCCCAGCTCAATAAAACCTCACTCGACCCTCAACAAAGGCTGCAGTAAATCTGACAGTACATAGACTTCCCACAAAGTCATACATCCACAAATTTCCCACTGTATGTTGTAACAGTTGCGGCGGTTGTTTGCTGCGTGACTCACAGCCATCAAACCCTCAACAGACATACATCATCTCTGACAATACATCCCATGTGGAAGTACCTGCAATGTCAGGATGAAATCTGGAATATCAAGCAGCAAACACGAGCTACCTGATGAACTAGTGGATGTCGCCTACAGTCTGTGTGTAGATGCGCCCGTGTTGTATGTGACAGGTCTCCAAGAACTGTGAGCCGTCCTTCGATGTGTAGACAGCCACAAATCAACACTCTGGGAGTGTCGATATCCTCAGCACCTGCAGTTGTAGGCCGAAAACCCCAAATTTGCAGAGTCGGATCTGCACCCGTCGAGACCACGTAGTCGAAAATGGCATGCGCATACCTTTGTCGAAGCCGAACGGTGGCCGAGATGACCTCAGAATGAAATTCTGAGAACACCGAGCCTTTCAATCTCTCCAATAGGATTTTGGGCCGTGTCTTCGCCTGTAGAATTTCACTCCAATCTGAGCTGGTGACTCTAGCCTCCTGCAGTGCTGCCCTGAGCCTCGATCTGAGCTCTGATACCAGTTGAAGGAGTACGAGCGGAAGTGCGACGCGAGAGAGAGTGCGAGAAGAAGAGCACGACGATATGGTGAACTCGCTCTACTGTAATGTGTAGAGCATAGTGAGTTCTTATTAGGTTTTTACAAAAGAAC
Organism: Adiantum capillus-veneris; assembly: GCF_014529385.1. Classification (NCBI taxonomy): domain Eukaryota; kingdom Viridiplantae; phylum Streptophyta; class Polypodiopsida; order Polypodiales; family Pteridaceae; genus Adiantum; species Adiantum capillus-veneris. The sequence goes on along the minus strand of NC_140949.1, from coordinate 113,558,166 downwards.
ATGTGTACATACCTGGCGGCCCGCCCACTTACCTGGGCGACCACATTGGGCTTTATATCCCAACAGCCTTCCAGATAATCAATGGTTACTTAGGTTCTTAATCCGATATAGGCAGCATTGTGTGAAATGTACTAGGGCTTTCTACTGGGCTTAGTCCCTATTGACCTTTAACTTAAGTATTATAAAGGGAGTTTACTAATGTGATGAGCCTGGGGAGGGTAATAGTGTTATATGACCCCCCAAAGTTACAAAATTAAAATGTTGAAAATGTACAAACAAAAAAAATCAAAGTGCCAAAATGTAAGGTCTTAAGCGGGAAAAAATCTCAGCTTGATTTGGTACTTCACTCACATGTATTGCCTATGGTACTAGAGCCCTAGAGGTTCCCAGTGTGGGAGCTTTTCCTTGAAAAGCAAAAAACCCAAGGCATACAAAATAAGCACACACATCAAAATTGAAACAATGTGAAAAGACTTTGGGGGGTCAAAAAAAAGGAAATAAGTCAGGCGATGATTTCATGAGCAATTCCTTTTATTGTAGCTAAACTACAAGGTCTTCTAGGTATAGCCTCTAGTCAGCCCTCGAACATGAAATACTTGGCTCTCGCAATTAAACAACTTATTTGACCAGAGAAAATTGAGAAGCTTGCCCATGGTATTAATAGTCGATCTTTAGTACCTTTCGACCATTAAATTAGCAACCCCAGACTTGTTTAGTTTTTTACCTTCACAACTATTTATGCGTTTAATTATATTACAATTTAATGTTTATTGCTGACAAATGGTTTAAAATTTTGTTACCTATCAAATTGTTTGCGTACAATTGTATATGTTTTTTAATTGTATACGAGAATGCAATTACTGTGCCAGTGTTGTTTGATTTTGCAGTGACTGAAGAAGGTTAAGGACATTCATCTCAAATGCTCTTCCATCTCAACGAACGAGCTTCAACTCAATAGCTTTCGAGAACGGAATCTACATCAGAAAGGGGGGCATGTTAACCCTACGCACATTCATATCACCTAAGACGGACACCGTATTATTTATTTGGTAGAGTCAGGTACCGGGCTTGTCGGTCCAATAGGAAAAGGGTAAGAGTGATCGCCGATGAGAGGCACACTCTAACTGGAACAATCAAGGGATTAGTTGGCTAAGCATGGGTACCCAAGTGTGTGGGCGAGCTCATATAAAAGTCAACTAAACCTAAAATTCACTCATTCTCTCATTTGTGAAATTGAAGGGTGCTCTTGCTCCATCTCCATGTTTTTCTTCTTCATCTCCTTGTATGTGTGTATGTATGCGTGAGAGAGAGAGAGAGAGTGTGCGATCGAGCATTGTGACGGCGCCACGATAGTGGTGAGGCGGTTGAGTGCGGTGTAGCGGAGTCTCCTTCTTCTTCGCGGGGAGGAATCCTCCACGACAGCAAGCGTGGAGGGGTGAGTGACACATCATCGCCATCTTTGAGCTTACTAGTTTAGGCTAGTTGCGTGCTTGGAGCCATTTGTGGCTCGCACACAGTGTATCAGCAAGTTCCTTGCATTGACATGTGCGGCAGACGTGCACAGCATCACACGAGAAAAGAGGCTGAAGATCCGACAGAGACTTTGGAGAAACTGTACCAAGAAGCCGAAGCCCTCAAGCTGAAGGAAGCCGAAGAAGCGGAGGAACAAAGACAAGCCGAGGAAACGGCTACGAAAGAAGCATACAACCTGTTAGGAATTGGATCGTGCTAGCTATGGTGGATGAAAGAGAAACATAGCTTCAATGTGTGAGTGTGTGTGTAAGCAAGGTTATCACTCAAGTGAATTAGGTTCCAAGATAGAATTAGCTTGGACTCATAAACACAATCTTGAGTATTGACTTAGCTTAGCACAAGCTCACCATGGACAAGCATGTAGTGCAAAATGAAGTTGTTGTTTATTCATTCATGAAATGAGCTTTACGTAGCTCTACAGCCTTGCTCCACAGCGTGTGGGATAAATCCACTCTCCTCTCCTTGACTCACACTTTAGGACAAAGCTCACACTTTACAATCCTCCCCTTGAGGTTTGGACTAAGACAAGATATTGAAGATGCATGATCCACATAGGCTAACAAAATCCACATAGGATGGTGATGTCCACACAGGATGATAAGATGGTATCCACACAGGAAAAATTCCTCCCCTACAAGTAGAGAGTCTGCATCTTCAAAATGGGTCTTCATAAAAGACAACGTTACTCTCGTCTTCATCCTTTTTGTCTTCTACTATGTGAGTTGATCCTCTGTCAGGTCTCTTGCCTTCGTTGCTTTTGCCGTTGCTTCTACTGCTGCTGCTTTCTCCACTGCTAGTGCCTCCATTTGAGTAGCACCGAGAAGGAGGGTGTCCCTTCCTACCACATTTGTTGCAAGGTTTGTTTGTGTAGCAGTCTTTCGCTACGTGTCCCATTCTTCCACATTCATAACACTTTCTTCCATTTGTCGATGTTGATGGCGAATGCCTTCCCCTTGAAGATGTTGCAATAAAAACTCCTCCTGATGAGGTGAGTGAACCTCTTTGCTTTCTTTCTTCTGCTTGGACTGAGTTGATGACATCTTGGAATGGTGGTGCTGGTTCTTTTTCTTCAAGAATTGTGACTAAGTGGTCATAAGAAGGTGGAAGTGCACTTAATAGTATGGCCACTTTGTCATCTTCTGGTACTTCAACTTGGATGTAAGTGAGCTGTGTGACAATGCTCTTAAGCATATTCACTAGGCTAGCAATTTCCTCCCCTTCAATCATGGTAACTTTGTAAAGCTGTCTTTTAAGACTAACTTTGCTTCTTTTGGCCCTAGCTCCAAAATTACCTTCTAGGACATGCCAAGCTTCATGTGCATGCTTACATTCATCTACAAAATGCACGTAGTTGTCATGCAAGGAGGTGATGATGATTCCTAATGCTTGTTTGTATTTGGCCAAATTCTGTGCACTTGCTATGAGTGTAGATGCCCTAGTGTGCACTCCATCAGGTTCGGCTTGTTGCTCTAAGGCAGTGCTGATGACAAACCACAAACATTTTTTCATAAGGTAGCCTCTTAACTTCGTTTTCCAAGTGTGAAATCCCTCCCCATTGAATTTCTCTATTCCCTTGTCCCCCATTTGTGCCAATAGAGGGGTCTTAGCTTAGGAGACTCTCCTAGCCGGTGTCTGCCTCTTTACACGGTGCACAAATAAAGAAAGATGATTATTTATATGTAAGTTATTGTGCTTGGCTGCAAGATTTGAAAATATTTTAATGAGAAAGAGAGTAAGAGAAAATTCCTTTGAATTTTGTGAAACTCCTCTTCACCGTCGGTGAAGCCCCTCTTCACAAAAGTCACCTTCGGTTGATTTATTGGATGTCAGTGCATGGATGCTAGTGCAATGGGTGCAATTGGGGGTCTTTCCAACTGAAGAGACTCTCTTCAAGGCAGTGTCTACCCAATCTTTGATGCAAGAAGTGCAAAATGACAATTACAATGGGCTAATTGCTTGTAGTCTTTGAGATGCTTGGCAGCCTTTGGTCGTGTTCTTTGATGCCTTTGAGGCTTTGAAAACTTTAGGGTGCCTTGCTGCAGTTTGGTGGAAGCAAGGCCTTAAGATTGGGAGCTTTTGGGCCTCTTGGGCTCTCGGAGGTTTGAGGCAGTGCGGGAAGGGGGGGCTTATGTAGGCTTGGCCATGGGCGGGCCTCAACAGGCGTGAAGGGGGGCCCAACAAGGCCGGACTCAAAAGTCTCTTAGAAAACGTTTAAGCGCACGGGTAAGGTCCGTCACTGGACGGCAAGGGCAGACGGTCGCGACTGATCGGACAGGCGCGAGCGCGGGCAGGAATGATCGGAGTAGGCTGTGCGCGGCCGGCAGGGGTCCGTTCGGACCCGAAACTTCAATAAATGCAGTTGAGCTCCGTTTTCAGTTCCGCCAGTGGGCGCCCAAGTGTGGTGGGGACCCTTTAAAATGGTCAACACCCTATAATAGGGTTGCTTCTCGTGGGTCCAGCAGAAGGTGTTTGAGCATTTAATGCATGAACTTTACACACACACACACACACACACACACACACACACACACCTACGCACACTTCCCTGTTGCAGAACACAGAGAAATAGTAGCATAAACTTTCAAAATTGATTAAGCAATTATTTTCTCATGAGATGTCCAATTGGAGCATGGGAGGATGCATTGCGAAGCTCGTGACATTGGCTATGGATGCTCATAAGTGACAAAGCAAGGTAGTGTCGTACTTGGGAGTAATGGAACACAAAAGATGGTAAGAAAAATATTGAGAGAAACACCTAATAATTAAACATAATACTAATTAACCTCGAGATTAGCCAGGAGAGTAGTGGCCCAAGGGAATCAAACCCAAGAACGTGCTCACACTAACTAATTGATGCTAATTAGTCACAAGGTATGCAATGGGAAGAGAAGAAGAGAAATACCAAGGATCCTAATGATGATTAGGAGATGCCAATCAAACTAACACACAAAAGTACAACAACAATCCTAGCTAGCACACCGTAGCTCTGATACCAAATGTTAGGAATTGGATCGTGCTAGCTATGGTGGATGAAAGAGAAACATAGCTTCAATGTGTGAGTGTGTGTGTAAGCAAGGTTATCACTCAAGTGAATTAGGTTCCAAGATAGAATTAGCTTGGACTCATAAACACAATCTTGAGTATTGACTTAGCTTAGCACAAGCTCACCATGGACAAGCATGTAGTGCAAAATGAAGTTGTTGTTCATTCATTCATGAAATGAGCTTTAAGTAGCTCTACAGCCTTGCTCCACAGCATGTGGGATAAATCCACTCTCCTCTCCTTGACTCACACTTTAGGACAAAGCTCACACTTTACAAGACCAAGGTCAAGGGTCTCCCCGACCCACTTCACCGTCTACTGAACAGCAAGAAAAACCTATGCCAAGCCCACCACCATCACCTGCACATAAAGACACCGCAAAAGAGCCAACTAAAGAAGTTGAACCTGAGAAAGAGAAAGCCACATAATCTAAGTCCATCAAAGAAACAGAATCTGTATAAGAGGCTGACCAGCAAGAGAAGAAAAAAGAGAAAGAAGTAGAGCTGGAACAAGAGAAAGCCGTTGAAGCTACACGAGAGCTTGAACAGCGAAAGGCAGATGAATCTGCACAAGAGGCTACCACTGCACAAGAGGCTATTGCTACGCAAGAAATAGCCGAGGCATCCACAAAGCCTCAGACTGACAAAGAAGAAGAAGACCGACCCTCTACCTCCACGCAAGAAGAACCAGCAGCAGCTACAACACAGCAGAAGGACACACAAGATGCTGCAGGCACATCAACTCAGCTAGCAAGACAGGAGGATTGGCAGTTTAATGATGAGGTAATCCTGCAAGTAAATGAATATGCAAGGCAGATGCAGGATATGACGGAGAGACTCCAATCAGCAGCACTTAGCCGCAGCTCAAAGGCTAAAGAACTCGAGATGGTGATTGATGCTCTCCAAGGAGAGTTAGAAGACCAAATGAACGTCATCACCGATCTTCAAAGGCAAGTGTAGGAGATAAAAGTTGAAGCTGAACAACATCAGCTAGCAAGAGATCAACAGCAGAAAGAAATAGAAGAGTTAGATGATCTTCTCACAAAATTATCAGATGCTTGCAAGGTAAAAGACAAACAGCAGACAGAAGTTACAAATGAACTTCTTACGACAACCCTGTCAGCTCAGAAAATTCAAGTGCAGTTGGATGTTGCCAATGCCTCTTTACAATACTCCGAACAGAGAATAAATGATCAGGCAATCTTCTTACGGCAAATAAGAGAGAATCCAATCGTGGCTTCGATCAAAGGAACAGATGAGGTCTACAAAGCATTAGAGAAGAAGAGCAAGGACCTCGAGCTGGAGTTCAAGCTGGAGCAATCTCAGCGCAGGGACTTGGCTTTGTGCGGGTCCAGAGAGAAGAAGAGCTCCTAAAAGAAATAGTTGAGCTCAAAAGAGTTAACCAGCTCGTGAGATGGAAAGTCGGAAACGCAGGAAGAGGCAAGCACTTCAGAGCCACCGCAGATACATATACCCTCGATCTCATTTGTTGAGTTGGAGACACAGTCCACAGCAGAGCCAAGTGGTGAAGATGATTTTCAAATAAATATTACAGATGCGGACACAGTGCCCATGGTCCAGCTGTCAAAAGCTGAAGAAGACGCACTAAAAGAAAAGATCACACAAGAGGTGGATGAGCAGTAGAAGGCCGCGATGGATTGAGAGTTGAGAGTTCTTCACTCTGTCAACGTCACTCAACCTCCCAATTAGATCAATGCGCAATGGCATCAGCAATCCCTGCCATACCCCTTGATAAAGGTGGAGTTACTCCAAGTAAAAGAAAGGCTGTACGCAACTATGCAAACAGATGGCGCAGATAAAGACCACCCAAAGTGGAGGTTGACCTGGTTGAACAAGAATCCAAGGTATTTGATTCTGTTCACAAGAGCATCTGCAACCCTACAAAGAGATCCCACTTTTTGTGTTGTACCCAGAGTAAGGACTTGGCAAGAGCATGAGGCACTGACAAAGAAGTGGCCAACCTAGTTGAACTACCCAAGACTGCCAGCTCCAAAGAAAGGACAAGCAACAGAGGAATACATGGTGAAAACCCTAACGATTGATATGTCTTTCTTCAAGAGTCTATCAGATCTCTCGTGCGCAATATTATATAAGATATGCCGAATGTTTCTCACTTGTATTGAATTTTTTCATGAGCCAAAGCAAGCAGGCACCCCGTGGATGTCATTCCTCAAGGGAAATAAAGGATTATGCTATGATCTCAGTGGTCAGCTTTCCGAAGAAGTCCTCTATGGCTTCTACAGCCGGTGTATATTCTTACCATCACATAATATGTTGGCGTTTGAGGAAGCTTTCTAAACAGGATTCTTCACTTGGCGAACAAAGATATTTGCGTCATCAGCAACCTCACCTCAAGATTTGTAGGCTACTCAGCGGTGGAACTGAAAAACAGAGTGACCATGCAGTTTTTGCAAGTGCCAGATAAAGAAAGAAAAATCAGTTACCAAAAGGCACTGAATGCGCTTAAAGACCACCTCGCCAGCCCCACCAGCCCGAAGACTATTTCAGCCCATAAAGCAAGGGAGGACACATGTGAGGAGGGGGGAAATGTTAGCAGCAAGCTAACACGGATACCATTTTTCAGAGTTCTCTTTGTAAAACACTTATTATTTTGATAAATCGAGAATATTGTAACTCATATTTTCTCGGATAAACTCTGTAATTAAAGAGCCGAGGCTACATGCTTCCAGATTGTATCAACCTGTCATTACCCAGCTTTGGAGAGAACTCCAGATTATTAGTTTTGACCACCCAAAAACCTTGGCTAAGGTATAAAAGCCAATTTCTGTAAGTTTTTTTTATAAGTTTTTGGATAAGAAATACACAGCGTGAGCTAATGACGCTGATAGCCGTTTTTCGGCTCTCTGTAATTGCCATAGTGAGTTATCTCACCCTATCAAATCACTCAAACACTGTGGTTACCCTCACCCTTTCACTGTATATAGGTGCGTGTGAGTTAGGGGACTTTTCCCATATCTCCTTACTGAAATAAAAAACCCTCAATTAGCTAGTCATTGGGCTAGTTGAGCCAAAAAAATAAAAAAAAAATAAAAAAAATATAAGTATATTATGGCCCATGCGTATGTAAATATTTCTTTATATATAGGGCCTAAATAAAATATTTTTTCATAATTATTTTGGTATTTATTTAAATATTTCTACCTAGGTGTGTGTTATTTATGCTCTGTACATTGCCTCACCATTACCACAATTTTTTCTTACCATTTTTCATACTCTTTATTCCATATAGAAATATTTTCATGTAAGCTTCTCTTATATTTGGTGTAACTCCACCCCAACAAAAATCCAAAAAAACTAGTTTTATTTATGTGTATATTTTTTCACTATTTTGATTTTTCCCTTCCTACATCTATTTTGTTTTTTTCTAAAAAATTAGAACACCAAAAATATTTATCTTTTTATAGTAGCCTCATAATGAGAGAGATTTCTTTTGACCCCTTTATATTTTTTCCACTTATATTATTTATATTTGACATGTACATATTTTTTAGACCCCTCAATATTTGATTTTCTTAGTTGTACTATTCACTTATATCCTAATCTCAACAATATCTTCAATTATAGACCTATCAAATAAGGTCAAGGGTAGGTGGCATGCATACATGCACTATGGGGGGCTCACTCTTGGAGGTATTCAAAAGAATCATCCAAAGAAGGACCCCACAAGGACCTTGTGCAGTGGAAAAAAACGATCGGTTTTGCTGAATTTTTAAAGTTCACTTGCTCTCCGAATTTGAAAAGGTGATACAAACAAAATTTGTAGCTCGTGAGCTGAACTTTTGCCTCAAATTTTTTCATATTTTTGTGAGCTACGAGCTGTGAGCTATGATTTTATTAGTGGACCCCAGTTTTCCCATGCTATGCAGCCACACTCTCTCTTCCACTTTATCATTTTCCTCTTTCACACACACTTCTCCACTCATCATCCCCACCTCTCTCACCACTCCTCTCTGCACCCTACTCACCTTCTCCTCAACCTTAAAGAATAAGAGAAACCATGGTGAACTCATACCTCCCACACACAATTCCATTCCAAAATTGACCACCTAGTCTCATTTTTCCTCCTCCAATTTACCCATATCTATCAAAAAAACCACAAAATTCAGCCTCTTCTCTTAAAAGACAGCATCATGGTGGTTGATTACTCAGCTTCAATTACCTTGTCTCTCAAGGAAGGTCAAGAGTGGAGAAAAAATGTACCGTCAAAGCTAGTGGACCGTCAACAAGCGTCAAAAATTGGCCCTACTCAAGACACTTGGAGCATCAACCTTGTAAGAAATCCACCTTTTCTTACCTCTTAAGAGTTTTTCTTCCTCCTACATGGATACTCCCATTGTAAATATCCAATTCCATTTGTAAATTAATACTAACTCTACTAACACTAACCCACTATGAAAAGTCCTATCACCTCCATTTCTCTCCTCTCTCTTTCCCCACCAACTTCTTGATAATTCCAAGCAAAAGAAATTAGATAAATTGCTAAAAATCTAACCTAACCATGGTTAGAGGAGTAACCCTAGCCTTCAAAATTGCTATAAAAGGAGGGTGTAGCTAGCACAAAAGGGAGAGCCATAAGCAAGAGCACTATGCTATAGCTTGAGAAGCCAAGCTCAACCTCTCTAAGAGGAGCTCTTGAGTGGAAGCTCATTTTCTTATGCATGTGCATGTGTTGTAATAGGGGATTAGCAAGGGAACTCTATGCCATTGTAAGAGAGAGAGTGATCATTCAATTGAGAGTAGGAAATCTATCATTTCTCCTACTAGTGTAAGCCCAACATTTGCTGAATCAAGGAGGGTGGATTTGGACTAAGCTTGGATACTTTGTCTCCCTTCCAACGTGAAGTAATGGACAACAATGATGCGTAAGTGTCTTGGTGTTTTTTGTTAAGTTCTTGATAGCTTGTCTCTGGTGTTGTCATCAATCTAGCCATAAATCCCACATACTGTAAGAGGGCGACAGGGTGGAGAGGACTCCCCTGGCTTTAAGACAGTGATTGGGGTGGCTTTTCTTGTGATGTGTTGTGGTGAAATTTACGCAAGCTATGTTGAACAAATACTAATCTCACTTTGATTTGTCATGACAGATTTGTAAGAAGGTATTAATGCAACAAGCATCCCCTCCCCCTTTCTCTCTCTTTCTTAAAGATATAGTTGTGTTTGCTTGATCATTGCCGATACGTCTCAAAGCAGCCCGAGCACTATCTCTCTCTCTCTCTCTCTCTCTCTCTCTCTCTCTCTCTCTCTCTCATGTTTTAGTGTGTGAGAGTGTTCCATTGGTGTTAGGGTTAGTGTAAATTCCTTGCTTGTTTGTGGGTTGCTCTAACGATTCTCCTCTTTTGCATCCTAGTTCGCTCTTAAACTAGGTGGTGCCCCTTGTGTAGTTGGGATTTGGCTGTGGGTTTGTTGTTTTGGTTTGTGTTGTGTGGTGCCCCAGCCCCATTGAGCAGCACGGGAGCCTTGAAGGGTGTCTAGAGGCCACTCTTCTTATTGCCCGCCCCGGACCGCCTCAAATTGGTGCCCCCACTGAGGACAGGCTTGTGTATGTTTTGTGAAGGCTCAACCTTTAGCATAATCAAGTAGCTTGCATGAATCACGAGAATTTGTATGATTCCTTCATTCCCATTGCAAGGCAAAAGGTACACATAATTGTTAGTACTAAGTTGCAATTTCAGCGAGTAATTCGTAGAATTTTAGGTCCTCTTAGGTTGGTAGCGATAAACGCATCAGTAAATCCTTTTATTTTGCCTCTCATTAGGTATGACCTTAGTTTGGACGTCTATATTTTTGTTTTGTTTTAAGAATTAGGTTATGCATAGGCCATGGATAATGGCCCAGGAATACAGGTTTTTCCCTTTCATTTCACTCCACACATTAGAGTAAACATTGCAATTAGTAGAAAAATCCATTTTCAACAACGTATGGTATTCATGTTTGGTGCCCAAAGAGTAGGAGAAATTCTTGCGTCACCAAACCCTGTCATTCTACCTCTTATTGATTATCATAGGTCATTTGATGTGAATATTTTTATTTTGTTGTAGAATAGATTGCAATTTAGAAAATATTATTGTGTAAATCTTTTAAAGAAAGAAAAAACAAAAACGCGTCACTTTGAAATCAATTCAATGGAGAACCAACGCCAAATGTCTGGATATCCTCTTTTCTTTGGAGAGCCTGGAGAGGATGCAAAATTATTTTTAGCAAATTTCAAGATGTCTTGCCGTATCAAGAGGATAGTAACCGATCAAGAACGTGTAGAAATGTTTGAGGTGGTCCTTAGGAAAGATGCTAGTACTTGGTTTGACTCTTTGCCTGAGGAAGTTAAGGGGAATTACACAGAAGTTTTGAATCGTTTTAAGAGATACTTCTTTGATCCCCAAAACACTCAAAAACTATGGCAAGACATTGTTTCTCATAAGCAAAAAGACTTAGATGACTACTACTTGTACAAGCAAGAGTTTCTACGTCTTTGGGCTCTATGGATACGAAATGTTGCTAACCCTGGTGATGGTGCAGAATTTCTAAAGAAGGAGAGGTTCATAGCCGGACTCTTTCCTAACCTTAAGGTAAAAGTTGAGGCGGGTGCACCTGCTACCTTTGATGCAGCTGAAACTAGGGCTGCTGAGAAATATAGGAAACTCAAGTGCTTAAGGGGAGAGGTTCCAATAGAAGGTCTTAGACCCAAAGGTAAGTCACAAGCATCAACATCGAGGGAGCTTCCTGAGGTAACGGCGGAAGTAATTGAGAAGTTAAACGAATCTTTAAGCAGCCTGTCAATTCACCTTGCACAAGCTGTAGGTCCAAAGGGACAAGCAAAGAAGTCAGAAGAGAGAGAGCCCCGAACTAGGAGAGTCTTGCAATGTTGGAATTGCGGAGAGTCTGGACATGGGATGTATAATTGTCCTTGGCCCCGTGGGGAGCCAGGGAGACCTAACTTGAATTACCCAGTGATGAATGCAGGTGAAGGAACTGGTCAACAACCAAGGCTTCTACAAAGGCCAAATGAACCAAGACCACCTCCACAAGGGGTAGAAGGAGTTCCACCTTTGCCAGATCCAAATGTGCATGTGGTAGAGGTGACAAACTCAAATGAACCAAGACCACCTCCACAAGGGGTAGAAGGAGTTCCACCTTTGCCAGATCCAAATGTGCATGTGGTAGAGGTGACAAACTCAAATGAGGTTGACATGGAAGCAAATGGCATTAAGCGTGGCCGAGGAAAAGGTAAAGAGAAAGAGGGTGTCCCATCACATAGTGACCATGGACAAGGCAAAAAGGCAAAGGAGACCAAGGAAGCTAAGAGGACTCGACGTCGTATCAATCTCCAAGACTTCCCTCTTGGACATGGTATGGCTCCATACAACCTGTTGGAAGACATGCGAGGTAAGGGTCCTGATATCTCATGGCCTCAGTTTCTTGCATTATGCCCACAAGTTAGGAGGGATTTAACAAAGGCAGTTAGCACTAGGAGAAAGGTAAAAGAGAGTTTTCCTGTTGTAAAAATTGCACATGCTGAAATGAACGAGGATATTACACCTGTGCTAGATTGTTACATAAAAGGAAGATTGGTTAGGAAAGGTCTAGTGGATGGGGGTGCACAAATTTGCATCATGACAGAAGGGCTCATGCAAAGACTAGGCATACACATCCATGAGACACCTGAAATCAAAGTGAAAATGGCAAACAATAGCAAGGCTAGGTGCATAGGCATTTGTAAAAATGTTTTTGTGGAGGCCTTTGGCATTAAGAAGGCAGTGGATTTCTATGTCATGTCTACCAAGGGAAATGGTTACCCATTTATCCTAGGAAGACCATGGCTAATGAAAATGCGAGCTTTGCAGGATTGGGAGAGTGGAAAGCTAATTTGCAGGAATGACAATCACAAGAAGGTTGTCTTTGACATGAAGGAGCAACGCCAAGAGGAGCTCCATGAAGAATCATCTCGAAGTGAGACGGAAGAAGATTGGACTGAAAACACTTCAGAAGAAGAAAGTAGCGGCAACATTACTAAAGAGGAGTCCTCCATTGAAGTCATGGGGGTAAGGTTTAAGCCAAACAACCAGGAGACCTCTTCTCGAGGTTTGGAAGAGGTAGGTTCCCAAGAGAACCAAAAGGTGGAAAATGAAGGAATGTTAGAAGGTATGTTGTCTACAACACTTACAAAGGATGAAAGAGAGGAGTTCAAATGTGTGCTAAGGAAATTTCCGAGGCTTTTTGCTAAAGACTACACCGATGTGCATGGAGTAGATGTTGTTCAACACAAGATTGAGTTGAAGCCAGAGGCCACACCTAAGGCTCAAAAGCTACAAAGGCTAGGAGTCATTAAGGAGCAGGCTCTACTCAAGGAGGTAAGAAAGCTTCTAGCAGCAGGTTTCACTTATCCAGTGGAGAATTCAGAGTGGGTCTCTCCCGTTGTTGTCACTCCTAAGAAAAACGGCAAGTGGAGGGTGTGTGTAGATTATCGTCCACTTAATGAGGCAACAAAAAGAGATCACTTTCCCCTCCCATTTCAGGATGAGATACTAAATGAAGTAGCTGGTCATGAGAAGTACACTGTGTGTGATGGCTACTCGGGTTACTTTCAAATAGGTATCGCATTGGAGGATCAATTGAAAACAACCTTTATCACTCCTTGGGGTTGTTATGCTTTTAGAGTCATGCCATTTGGCCTGACAAATGCTCCTGCAACTTTCCAACGCTTCATGAACATGGTGTTTCAAGCATTCTTTGGAAAGTCCATTAGGGTTTTTATTGATGATTTTTGCATTTATAGCTCAAAATCATTGCATCTACAAAGGGTAGAAGAAGGTTTAAAGAAGCTCTATGACATGGGAGGTCAACTCAACCCCGACAAGTGTCACATAGCTGAGGATGAAGTGATCTTGCTTGGTCACAAGGTTTCCTGTAAAGGCATTGAGGTGGATCCTTCAAAGGCAAAGGCTCTTATTGAGCTCCCCTCACCCAAGAATCTCAAAGAGGTCATATCATTCATTCAAAAAGTGAAGTATATGTCACGCTTTATTCACTTAGCTTCGGAGTTGCTTCATCCTTTGCAAAAGTTGACACAACAAGTAGAATTTGCATGGTCTGATGAGCTTGAAGAGTATTTTTGTAACATTAAAGTCATTTTGTCAGAGCTACCAACACTCATGCCTCCTTGTTGGGAGTACACATTCTTTGTTAGCTCTAGTGTTGGAAGAGAAACAATTGGTGCTGTGTTGCTACAACAAGATCCCCACAGTACAAGGATGCGACCCATCTACTTTGCTAGTAGGGTCATGAATGTTTGGAGAGAGACTACACAGAAGCAGAACTCATGATGCTTTCTCTCATGTTTGCGGTGAGAAAGTTTAGATCCTACCTGCTACCAAAACCTTTTGTAATTCTCACTGCAGAGAATTTTTTCCCTTGGGTGTCATCTCAAATGAATCTTAGTACTAGGATCTCAAAGTGGATTATGGAGTTGCAAGAGTTTCAATACTCTTTCAAGGTAGAAGATAGTGTGCGTCACAATTGGCAGGGATTCTCACTTATAGGGTACATGAGAAGGAGATTAAGGTGCCTCAAGTAAAGACCCTACCATTGCCACCACCAAAAAGTATTCCCAATGCTTTTACCTTGTTCTTTGATGGAGCTTTTCGACGAGCCACAGGGAAAGCAGGGGGAGGGCTAGTGTTGCTCAACCCAAGTGGAGAGGTGGTCATGAAAGAGAAGGTCAATCTACCAGGTTCAACTAGCAACAATGAAGCAAAATATGACACACTACTTCATGGTTTGAAGATGTGCATTGGCCAAGGGATAAAACGTCTCATGGTACAGGGAGATGCACTTCTCATTGTTAAACAGATTTTAGGCATTTGGGCATGCAAGAATGAAAGCTTAAGGACAAAAGTTCATGCCATTCGTAAGATGTTTAATCAGTTTGAAGAAGTGCAACTATATCATATTCCTAGGAAACAAAATGAAGATGCCGATTTACTTGCACAGCAAGTAGTTACATGTGTTGAGAAAGAAGTGCAGGTCATCATGGTGGCAGCAACTGTCAAGCAACCGAGATACCAGGGATTGGAGTCATTGGCTCCCATTATTAGCTACATTTTGGAGGGCGAGTTTCCACAAGACTTCACGAAGGCTCAGAAGAGGAGACTCATGAAGAAGGCAAGCACATATCTCTTCCTAGAAGGCTCCCTCTATCAAAGAGGGAGGGATCAAGTATGCAGAAGAGTACCAACTATTGAGGAAATTCCAGCCATTCTAAAAGGTTTGCATGAAGAAGCATGTAGTGGTCATTTTGCCCAAGAATTAACTGTGAAGAAGATTTTGCTTGCGGGGTATATTTGGCCTAGTCTGCATGTGGATGTCCAACATTGGTGTAAAAGTTGTCACAATTGTCAAGTAAATAGGAATAGAAGATTGGTTTATGGTTCAAGGCAAATCGTGCTTGCAAATGGACCCTTTGAAAAGTGGGGCATTGATGCTATGGGTCCTCTGCCTAGGACAAAAAATGGTAAACTCTACATTCTAGTGGCTGTAGACTATATGACTAGGTGGGTGTAAGCACAAAGTGTGGCAAAGGTAAATGAGAGGACAGTGAGCAAATTCGTCTACACTCACATTTGTTGTAGATTTGGCACACCTTTGGAGATTGTTTCTGATAATGGTCCAGGGTTTAGAAAGGGATTGCTCACAGAAGTCTGTGAAGAACTTCACATTCTACATCGTCACAGTACACCCTACTATCCCCAATCAAATGGTTTGGTAGAAAAAGCTAATGGTGTCATTGCAGGCATCATTAGAAAGATGGTGAAAAACAAGACAAAGTTGTGGGATAACTTCTTGGATGGTGCCTTGTGGGCGTATCGAACCACATATAGGGAAGCCACGGAACGGAGTTCACACCATTTCACTTGGTCTATGGTCAAGAGGCTTTATAGCCAATTGAACTAAACATTCCAACAATGCGACTTCATGGCAAATCAGCACAAGATGATCAAGAAGCATGGATGGATCGACTTCTTACCTTAGCTGAGCTTGAGTGGAAAAGAGAAGCAGCATACGAGTGCTATAAGAGGAAAGCCACACAGACAAAGGAGAAGCTTGACAAGAAACTGAAGGACAAAGGCATCAATGAAGGAGATCTTGTGCTAAGGTATGACAATCGACTCGATAATCGTTTTGATGCCAAATTTGAAACAAGATGGCAAGGGCCATACATAGTCAAGAAGGCTTTCAATTCAAGTTACTATCAGCTTATGGACTTGAATGGTAAAGAGCACTTCAGGAAAATAAATGGGTATCGCTTGAAGCCCTATTTGAGTCGCCTTCTACCAAAGGATCTACCAAAGATCTGTCAAAAGGCCACTGTTTCATGTAAGTATTGTTACATGAAGCATGAGTGTAACTCTAGCCAAAATTCTGAGGGGACAAACAATGAAGATCTCGTCAAGGACTCTAAAGCACTCTCTTTGGAAAAGATGCTCTATGATGGTACATGAATATACCATCATCCTGGGGGAGGGCTAATGATAGCCGTTTTTCGGCTCTCTGTAATTGCCATAGTGAGTTATCTCACCCTATCAAATCACTCAAACACTGTGGTTACCCTCACCCTTTCACTGTATATAGGTGCGTGTGAGTTAGGGGACTTTTCCCATATCTCCTTACTGAAATAAAAAACCCTCAATTAGCTAGTCATTGGGCTAGTTGAGCCAAAAAAATAAAATAAAAATAAAAAAAATATAAGTATATTATGGCCCATGCGTATGTAAATATTTCTTTATATATAGGGCCTAAATAAAATATTTTTTCATAATTATTTTGGTATTTATTTAAATATTTCTACCTAGGTGTGTGTTATTTATGCTCTGTACATTGCCTCACCATTACCACAATTTTTTCTTACCATTTTTCATACTCTTTATTCCATATAGAAATATTTTCATGTAAGCTTCTCTTATATTTGGTGTAACTCCACCCCAACAAAAATCCAAAAAAACTAGTTTTATTTATGTGTATATTTTTTCACTATTTTGATTTTTCCCTTCCTACATCTATTTTGTTTTTTTCTAAAAAATTAGAACACCAAAAATATTTATCTTTTTATAGTAGCCTCATAATGAGAGAGATTTCTTTTGACCCCTTTATATTTTTTCCACTTATATTATTTATATTTGACATGTACATATTTTTTAGACCCCTCAATATTTGATTTTCTTAGTTGTACTATTCACTTATATCCTAATCTCAACAATATCTTCAATTATAGACCTATCAAATAAGGTCAAGGGTAGGTGGCATGCATACATGCACTATGGGGGGCTCACTCTTGGAGGTATTCAAAAGAATCATCCAAAGAAGGACCCCACAAGGACCTTGTGCAGTGGAAAAAAACGATCGGTTTTGCTGAATTTTTAAAGTTCACTTGCTCTCCGAATTTGAAAAGGTGATACAAACAAAATTTGTAGCTCGTGAGCTGAACTTTTGCCTCAAATTTTTTCATATTTTTGTGAGCTACGAGCTGTGAGCTATGATTTTATTAGTGGACCCCAGTTTTCCCATGCTATGCAGCCACACTCTCTCTTCCACTTTATCATTTTCCTCTTTCACACACACTTCTCCACTCATCATCCCCACCTCTCTCACCACTCCTCTCTGCACCCTACTCACCTTCTCCTCAACCTTAAAGAATAAGAGAAACCATGGTGAACTCATACCTCCCACACACAATTCCATTCCAAAATTGACCACTTAGTCTCATTTTTCCTCCTCCAATTTACCCATATCTATCAAAAAAACCACAAAATTCAGCCTCTTCTCTTAAAAGACAGCATCATGGTGGTTGATTACTCAGCTTCAATTACCTTGTCTCTCAAGGAAGGTCAAGAGTGGAGAAAAAATGTACCGTCAAAGCTAGTGGACCGTCAACAAGCGTCAAAAATTGGCCCTACTCAAGACACTTGGAGCATCAACCTTGTAAGAAATCCACCTTTTCTTACCTCTTAAGAGTTTTTCTTCCTCCTACATGGATACTCCCATTGTAAATATCCAATTCCATTTGTAAATTAATACTAACTCTACTAACACTAACCCACTATGAAAAGTCCTATCACCTCCATTTCTCTCCTCTCTCTTTCCCCACCAACTTCTTGATAATTCCAAGCAAAAGAAATTAGATAAATTGCTAAAAATCTAACCTAACCATGGTTAGAGGAGTAACCCTAGCCTTCAAAATTGCTATAAAAGGAGGGTGTAGCTAGCACAAAAGGGAGAGCCATAAGCAAGAGCACTATGCTATAGCTTGAGAAGCCAAGCTCAACCTCTCTAAGAGGAGCTCTTGAGTGGAAGCTCATTTTCTTATGCATGTGCATGTGTTGTAATAGGGGATTAGCAAGGGAACTCTATGCCATTGTAAGAGAGAGAGTGATCATTCAATTGAGAGTAGGAAATCTATCATTTCTCCTACTAGTGTAAGCCCAACATTTGCTGAATCAAGGAGGGTGGATTTGGACTAAGCTTGGATACTTTGTCTCCCTTCCAACGTGAAGTAATGGACAACAATGATGCGTAAGTGTCTTGGTGTTTTTTGTTAAGTTCTTGATAGCTTGTCTCTGGTGTTGTCATCAATCTAGCCATAAATCCCACATACTGTAAGAGGGCGACAGGGTGGAGAGGACTCCCCTGGCTTTAAGACAGTGATTGGGGTGGCTTTTCTTGTGATGTGTTGTGGTGAAATTTACGCAAGCTATGTTGAACAAATACTAATCTCACTTTGATTTGTCATGACAGATTTGTAAGAAGGTATTAATGCAACAAGCATCCCCTCCCCCTTTCTCTCTCTTTCTTAAAGATATAGTTGTGTTTGCTTGATCATTGCCGATACGTCTCAAAGCAGCCCGAGCACTATCTCTCTCTCTCTCTCTCTCTCTCTCTCTCTCTCTCTCTCTCTCTCTCTCTCTCTCTCTCTCTCTCATGTTTTAGTGTGTGAGAGTGTTCCATTGGTGTTAGGGTTAGTGTAAATTCCTTGCTTGTTTGTGGGTTACTCTAACGATTCTCCTCTTTTGCATCCTAGTTCGCTCTTAAACTAGGTGGTGCCCCTTGTGTAGTTGGGATTTGGCTGTGGGTTTGTTGTTTTGGTTTGTGTTGTGTTGTGCCCCAACCCCATTGAGCAGCACGGGAGCCTTGAAGGGTGTCTAGAGGCCACTCTTCTTGTTGCCCGCCCCGGGCCGCATCAACGCTCACTCCTCTCCTTCTCGCGCTTCCTACTCCCTCCTCGGTTGTCACATTGCAGTCGTGTTTGCTGCATTGCAACCGCAAGTAAGAGCTCTACGCATTGACGTAAGCAGTTCACAGTATTTCGTAGATTTTGGCGTCGCCGACCCACGGCCTAATTTCATCAAAACTAGGAATTTACACTCGCAAATCAAAAACTAAGCCTAGGCGGGGTATTGGGGCACCATTGCTAAGCATTTAGATGCATTCTGGGTCGAAAATGACTAAGTCAAAAATCCACTGTTGTTAATAATCGCGATTTTGGAACTTGACCTAAAGTGGGGTTTGAGACCATAAGCATGTGTGCATAGGTCTTATAAACATCTCCTAGAAGTTTCGTTACATTTGGATGTCATTTGATACTGTAACAGATGTGATTTGTTTGCCGATGAGCGATTGGCTTTTCGTGATTTCAATCACTTGAGTATAGCTTGAGTTAGATGCGAGTTGTTAGTTGTTTTTTGAGAGATTGACAACCTCTTGTAGCCTCTATGCACTAGTAGAGTCAGCTTCATCCCATGGATTGATAAATTAATCGTGGTTCTCGCTAATACTGCAATAAGATAGGATGGTGAGGTTAGACATGCGTCCCACATCTGCAAACCATTTTCTCCTTACCTTTTACTTCATACCCCTTTGGCTGAAGCATGTAAATTTCCTCCTCTAAATCATCGTGAGGAAATGCCGTATTTACATCCATTTGCTCAAGATTCAAATCATGAGCACCCACAAGGCTTCAGATAAGCCTAATTGAGTTCATTTTTACAACAGGAGAAAATATTTCATTGAAATCAATACCTTTCTTTTGAGAAAACCCTTTTACCGCAAGCCTAGACTTGTACCTTTTCTTCCCACCTTCTTCTTCCTTCAGCTTATACACCCATTTGTTCTGAAGTGCCCGCTTACCTTTAGGCAACTCAACCAACTTCCATGTTTGGTTGCGATGTAATGAGTCCATCTCCACTTGCATGCTCTTTATTCATTCTTCTTTGGATTCGTGTTGCATAGCTTCCTCGTATGATTCCGACTCTCCAGAATTTGAGATCAAGAGATGGTTGAAGGAAGGAAATAAACCTTTCTGGAGGTCTACTTGCTCTTTGTAGATCTTTGGGGAATAGGTTGAGGTTCCTAATTTGGTTGACGTTGTTGTATGTTGTCACCGTTTGCACTCCTTGAGTCTTCACCGTCCTCAAGCTCCATGTACTCATCACCTGTTTCTTTTGTTTGTTTTCTTTCCAAGTAATATTTGTACATATTTTGTTCATTGAAAATTATATCCCTACTTCTAAAGATTTTACCATCTTCAGGATTCCATAGGCGATACCCAAAGTCACCTTCTCCATAGCCAATGAAGAAACACTTTTTGGACTTTGCATCTAGCTTTGATGTTAGGCTTCTATCTATGTGCATGAAACCCAAACACTTTGAGAAATGAATAATTCACTGGTTTACTGTCCACGCCTCCTCTGGAACTCCCCAATCCAATGTCGTTGAGGACGACCGATTGATTAAGTACACAGACATACTTACTGCTTCCGCCCAAAGCCCAAGCGATAGGCCTGCATGTAGCCGCAAGCTTCGTGCTTGCTCCATGATTGTCATGTTCATCCTTTCTGAAATCCCATTTTTGTTGAGGTGTCCTTGAGGTTGTCCTTTGCCTCCGAATGCCATTGCTAGCACAAAAGCTTGGCTGCAATATTCGCCTCCATTGTCAGATTTGAGGCATTTAACCTTGGTACCTGCTTCATTCTCCACAAAGGTTGTCCACCTTTGAAATATGGAAAACACATCAGATGTATTCTTCATTACATAAACCCATGTTTTCTTAGTCGCATCGTCTATGAATGTTACATGGTACAATGAGCCACCAAGTGATGGTGTACTTGTAGGACCCCAAACATCAGAATGAACTAGCTTAAGTTTTTTATTTTCTCTATCATTTCTTGATTTTTGAAATTTTACTCTTTTTTGTTTACCATAAACACAATCTTCACAGAAATCTAATTTCACTTCTTTCAAACCTGGTAGAAGCTTCTTTGTTTGAAGGATTTGCATTCCTTTGGCACTCATATGCCCAAGCCGGTAGTGCCACACTGCATTGTCAACTTCTGTAGTTGTTGTGCAAGCTGAAGATTGTGACTTGATAGTACACAAGTAAAGTGTACCAACCTTTTCTCCTTTGGCAACCACCAAAGATCCCTTTGATATCTTCCACCGATTGTTTCGGAATGCAATGTTGTGACCTTCATCGTCCAATTGTCGTGTAGATATCAAATTTTTGTGAAGAGAAGGAATGTGCCTAACATCTTTAGGCTTCCATTCATTTTCGTTAGCAGTTTTGACACAAATTTTACCTTTGCCAACAATTTCACAAGCTTCATCATCTCCAAGTATATATACCCAAAATTACCTTTGGTGTAATCTTGGAAATGTTGCTTGTGTGGTGTCATATGGAATGAAGCCCCGGAATCTACTATCCAAGAATTAAACACATTGTCTAATGAGAGAATTAGAGTATCTTGCTCTACTTTACCTACCACATTGGCCTCCGATGCTGGATTGTTATCTTGAGACTCTCACTCCTTCTTCTTCTTGGACCAGCAATCCTTCTTGACGTGGCCCTTCTTGCCGCAGTTCCAACATTCAAGAACTGACTTTGTGTGTGACTTGCGCCACCTTGAGCGATCACGACCCTTTTGGTTTTTGAACCTCTCCTTAGGCCTTCCTCTCGTTTCCACTAATAGTGCATCACTTGATGATTCACATGCTTGTCCTTCGCATTTCCTCGCTTAGGAGAACACCCATAACATCATCAAACTTAAGAGTATTTGTGCCAGAGATAGAATTATTTACAGCCATCACAAGGTTGTCCCAACTATCCAATAGAGACGATAGTATAAGGAGAGCTCGCACTTCGTCATGAAATTGATTTTCACCGATCGAAGTTGACTTATGTTGGCGTTAAAGTCATTTAGGTGTTCTGCAACTGAACCATTCTTTGCCATCTTTAGATTGAACAAGCGCTTTATGAGAAATACCTTATTGGATGATGATGGTTTCTTGTAGAGGCCGTCAAGTGACTTCATCAAGTCCTCTGTGGTCTTCATCTCCAAAACATTGA
Source organism: Adiantum capillus-veneris (assembly GCF_014529385.1). Classification (NCBI taxonomy): domain Eukaryota; kingdom Viridiplantae; phylum Streptophyta; class Polypodiopsida; order Polypodiales; family Pteridaceae; genus Adiantum; species Adiantum capillus-veneris. The sequence continues at coordinate 113,536,164 of NC_140949.1, read as the reverse complement.
AGACCATCGTTGACGCCAAGCTTAACCGGATTGTTCCTAGTGCCTTTTGGTTAAGGGAAATCAATGCTTCATCTGCCATCATTGCGGGCTTCTTTGCAAGACCGCCTACTAGAAAATAGAGATCCTTCTGGTAGAGATAGTCTTCAATTTGCATCTTCCGATGTTGGTAGTTTTTGCCATTGAACTTCTCGATCTTGAGCTTCTCTTCCTCCGCCATTACTCCCATTCAATTCAAGGAATCCTTTCCTTGAGATACTTTAGCTACGAGCAAACCTGGCTTTGATACCAATTGTTAGAAAATAGGGCGTAGCTTAGTAGATAATTGAGTAGATTACTTAATGGAGAGAGATAATTTTCACACACAAGAGATTATAGAGTAGAGAGAGAGAGAGAACACACGATATACGTGGTTCACCAATGTGGGCTACTTCCACGGGAAAGCAGCCACTCAATCGCTTTAGTATTGCAAAACAAGAAGTAGATTACAAAGGGATTATACCCTTTGGGAGCTCCCGCTTTGCTTCACACTCACCACCTCACATCAACTTCACAATGCTTCACAATCCATTTTTGTGTGTAGAAGAGGTCTCCTTTTATAGGCCAAAAGGGAGGCCCTCTCTCATGAGAGGCAGCCATGTATAGCCGCCCTTGTGTAGACAAGTCCAAATCGGACTCTCCAATCTGTCCATGTGTGGCTGCCCTTGAGAAGACAAGTCCGCCTTTGAAAACGACCACCGGCCATTTTTTACCATCGACCATCGGTCATTGACTACCGGCCATCGGCCAACCGGCCAAACGATCGACCGATTTCCGACCACTTTTCGGCCGTTGTTCAGTCATAATATTCCCTCAAGTGATTTTGGTTCACGCACGATGGCTTTCTCCTCATAATGGGGGCCTTCCAAATGTGCATTTTTAACACAAAAAATTACAAGGGGTAAATCGGGCTCCATACTTAACAGGTAAGACTATACGACGATATTTTATCAAGTTTAAAAATTATCCTTTTGAAGATGCTAGATGGATGAAAGGCATACAATTAAAGGATAACCTAAACTTTTCAATGCTTACAATGATTCCCTAGAGTAAGCAAATGTAAATATGTATAAATGAACAAAGTTTTGTCTTATAAAACTTTCTTTTTCTTTATTGTGTACAAATGTTAATAAGTATGCATGCTTAGGATCATGTTCATGGAGACAACTTCTCCTGAATACCAAGTAGAGTTTGTCTACTATGGAAGATTGATACAGATTAATGTGCAGACATGCGCCAGCTAAGGCTCTCAAGCACCAAATGGACTAGTCATCCATTCTGGAACGGTATCGTAGGGTAAAATAGGGATCCTCTACCCGCTAACAAACGGACTAATGACTAGACTTTATCTTCTCTACCTCCAAGGACGACTATGAATTCAAGGGAGAGGTAATGTCATAAAAACTAACATCTAATTCTCCCAAATGATTTCTCATGTTAAATTGATCATTTAATATGGGGAGGTACCATGTGAGTAAAAGCTAGAATATTGGTAAGGTTGCTAGACTGGTCTCAGCAAGGATCCAAAGGAGGGAAAATAGGGATCCAAAGGGGAACAGTCTGCAAAAGAGCAATGTGCATCAATGGAGCTTAAAAGACCTAAGGTTCAGCTCCATGAAGACTTCCATAGGTTAAAGTTTCTAAATTTAATTAAATTGTCCAATGGCCAAAGTGGGGGAAAATTGGAGGTTATGGGAAGACTAAAAAGTCTTCCCACATCCCTAGGAAGGAGGAGCAATCCCTAATGGTAGGGGATGAGAGATAAACACACACACACACACACACACCCAAGCTCTCCCCAAAGGGAAGAATGGACACATGGCAGGCTCCTAGGCCAGTTGCCCCCAATTTCCCCTCAAATCCTATTGGATGGCCATAGGTGGACCAATGAGAATTAGGCTAGAGTAAAATTAGTCTAATCAATTTAAAAATTCTTAATAAAAGAACCAATAGAAATTAAGCTCCCTAGAAGACTATTGGACAGTCTACCAAGGGGTCCAATGAGCATCCAGCAGCCCAATGGCTTGCTTGATTCCTATTGGGCAGAAGACTAAAAGGTCCAATCAGAGTTTAAATAAATTATTTAATTACCTTAAGCTCTCACAAAAGGGGAAAGGGGGACACATGTCACAAGGCTATCAATTATGCTTCCTAATTGTTAATGGCTAATCTTTGCAGGAGCCAATGGGAAGCCAGCAAGAGCATTTTGGTAGAGAGAGAGAGAGAGAGAGAGAGAGAGAGAGGATGGCATTTTTACTCGAATTCACTTTGCTACACACACACACACACACACACACACACACACAACTCATGTGTTGAGCAAGAACTCCATCTCCTTCTCCAAGCATTGAAAAGTAGAGGCCTACATCAACAACTCTTGGCTATGGAATGCAAATTTAACCAAGAGCCAAGCTTCAATGACATGCTCATCTCCTCTACCATGCTAATTACTAAGCTAAGCTATGCTATTAGAGTGATTATGTGAGGAGAATACTTCTTTCTCGTAAGACACATCTTCTTCCTCTCAATCTTCCCTCATTCCCTGCTAGCCTCTCACCATTTTTGAAGGTGTGTGAGGTCTTGGGACTGAGGCTAGGGACACTAGGTGTGTTTTTCAAGCATAATTTAGTGCATGAAGCTTCCATCTTCACTATACCAACGAGTTTTGTCAAGGAACACAAAGATTAGATTGTACAAAAGTCTCCTTTGATAGGAGAAGCTATAATACAAAGCCTTTTGGGAGGGGGGAGCAGCTCCATGTAAATCCAGTCCTCAACTGTTGTCAATTGTTCTATTTCTCTCTCTTTTCAAGTATTGTCTATGCCAAACTAGCTAGGTGTAAATTGCTATGTTGCTTTCTCAAACTAAGTACTCTCTCTATGCTCATTAGGAACTTGTTCTTAATGAAATGCTCACTATGTTATCATTTTCCGCTACACACAAGTTACTAGTGCATTAAATGTTACAGTCCATGCATGCCAAATTGCATCTCCCCTTTTGGTAAGGAGCCACTCACGCCCACCATGGCTTCCTATATTCGTGTTCAAAAGGACCCAGTGCTCTGATATCACTAAAAGACCAAAGGCCTCTATGGGTGACAACTTACACTCCTCCCAACCGTCCCCTCTCTACTTATAGTCTCTTAGCCATAAAGAGGGTCCCCCTCCATGTCATCCATGTGGCGTAGCCAATCGGCTTTGCCTAGTACCTTAGCCTTGCCAATGGTAGGATCTTTCTCTTGACAATAGAAGCCATGGCCTTCACTAGGCTATCATCTCAACACTATCTCACACGCGCATCTTCAAATGGGAGCAAAATTAGAGGTGAAAATAGTGCGGGTACATCGTGGGTTGTCCGATCGAGCGGCTTGAGTACAAAATTGCCCCCAAATTTACTAATTGGCCAACATTTACAAGATAATACACCCACATATCACATATCTGAAAAAAAGCATGCAGGCATTGTGGATAGTACGTGGTTTGCTAGGGAGAGGTCATGGGTTCAAAACCATGGGGTGTGAGGATGAGTTGAGTTTACTCGCTTATCTGAATTTGCTTCTAATGCTGAATTTACAAATGAGCATGGGACGTCCCACATGCTCCCTCCCATAAATCCATTTGAAACATGCTAGTGCAAGATCGTGTGGAGGCTAGGCTATTACGATTTGAAGGAAGTTGCATCCCGAGCCCACGTGACCATGTGGGTTTGATTGTCCAACCCTGCAGTACATAGTGTGATAAAGTAAATGATGCAGACTAAAGTAGACTTGGACCTAAGAGCAGTTTCACACGGGCATAGTTTTGCCCTTGCCTACGGACGTCAGCAAATGCAAGAGCCGACTGTTTCGATTTCGACAGAGTGGGCAAACCCCATCTTCTACCCCCGCCTCTTAGAACGTTGAAGAGTTCACACGCAAACACAACACATCAAAATTGCTTACGAGAACAGCGGGTGCAGATGCGCCCTAAAAAGTAAACTAGGGGTGCGTTCAGATTGCCGCAAAACGCGCACATGCACACTGCCTTTTCTAGTAGACTGCAATTCACACAAGACAGCCCGTCACAAAAGCGAAAACTACAGCTTTTAAGCAACACGGAGGCGCCGAAGCCTGCATCATTAATCCCATTGGCTGCACAATGGTGGGGACAAAGCTTCGATGCCTCGCAATCCGCACCCTCTTGTCCGAGGGGGGAATTCAGCACGTAGCTGTGGTGAAACTGAAGAAGGTTTTTCCACTAATTGCTTTATGCCAACACACGTGTCACGGACGTTACTCGAGTTCCGGGCACACCCAATGCCAGCTGTCGTGCGTATCCGGCTCCGTCTTCGTTCGCCCCGCCTTCTGACAAACGAGGCCCGTGTAGGGATTGGGCAGGTCCAAGTAGCCGAGGAGGGCCGTGAAAGTTGTCGCAGACAAGGCTGTGTGAATGCGATGGCGGGCTGAGTGGCTGGCTGGGAGGGGCAGCTGGGGGGCCAAACATGCGATTTCGACCAGAGGGTTCTGTAACGAGACTTTGACACTGCGCCGCTGTAGGCATGGCTTCTTGGGTAGGCCCAAGATACAGCTTGCAGACGGCATTATGTTCACCAGACACGTATAACAGAAAAAACAGACACATAAGATGGATGTGGAGACGGAAAAGAAAGCGGCACCGCCAGAAATCATACTGCTCTCCTTAAAGTCATGTGCTCAACAAGCAGATTTACGCAGAGGCAGAAGGTTACATTGCATCATCCTTAAATGGGGTTTGCTTGCAAGACATGTAGCCCTGGGTAACAGCTTAATCAACTTGTACGCAAAATTAGGAAGGCTAGCCATGGCACAACGCGTTTTTGATGAGCTGCTCGTGCTGGATGTTGTTTCTTGGACAACACTAATTTCAGGATATACCAAACATGGCTTCAATAAACAGGCTTTTAGGTGCTTTGACAAAATGCAGCTTGATGGTCCACCTCCTAATGCAGTAACCTTAAGCTGCCTTTTGAAGGCATGTGGCAACACAGGAGAGCTTGAAAGAGGCCAAGACGTACATGCTGATATTGTCACAAAGGGTTTACTGACAGAATCTTTTATGCTTGGGGGTGCCTTGTTGAACATGTATGTAAAGTGCGGTGCACTTACACAAGCACAACAAGTGTTCGAGGATCTTCCAAGCCACAACGTGATCACGTGGACAACATTAATTACTGGATACTGTGAGCATGAGCAGGGGAATCAAGCGCTGGATTGCTTGCGGAGGATGAAAGGTGAAGGCCTTTCTCCCAATGCAGTGACGTTTGCTTGCATCTTGAAAGCATGTGCTGGCATGGGAGCAGTTGACAAAGGCACAGAAATACATGCTGACATTGTCAGAACAGGATTTCTGGAAACTGACAGTGTGCTTGGAAATGCTGTATTAGATATGTATTGCCGATGTCGTGCTCTTGAAAAGGCCCGACAAGTCTTCAATGAGCTCATCGTTTGGGACGTAGTTTCTTGGAATGTGCTCATTACCGGTTATACTCAATCAGGGTACGGTGAGAAGGCACTGTTCTGTTTTGAGCGCATGAAAAATGAGGGCTTCTTTCCCACTACAGTGACGTTTTCTATAGTTCTGCAGGCTTGTGGCAGCATTGGTGCAGGTGAAAAAGGCAGAGAAGTTCATTCTGAGATTGACAGACAAGGGCTGCTGAATAACGGCAATGGCCTTGAAAATGCATTGATTGATATGTACGCCAAATGCGGTGAACTTACAAAGGCACGACAAGTGTTTGATGAGCTTTTGAATCGGGATGTCATCTCCTGGAATATTTTAGTTGCGGGGTACTGTCAACATGATCAAGGTGAAGAAGCTTTAGAGTGTTATGGTGGCATGCAACACGAGGGCCTCTTTCCTGACATTGTCACCTTCATATGTGTTGTAAAGGCCTGTAGTAGCATCGGAGCTCTCGAGAAGGGGATAGAAATACATGTTGAGGTTGTCAGAAAGGGCTTGTTGGGTAGCGATAGCCCTCTTCGAAATGCACTAGTGGATATGTATGCCAAGAGTGGCTCACTTGTGAAGGCTCAAGAGGTATTTGATGAGCTTGGAACCAGGAATCTCGTTGCTTGGACTTCTCTTATTGCAGGGTTTTGCGAGCACGGGCACTGTGAGGAAGCTCTGGGGCGTTTTGAACAAATGGAACGTGAGGGCATCCGTCCAGATGTAGTGACCCTTGCTTGCGTTCTAAAGGCTTGTGGTAGCATAGAGGCTGCTGAGAAAGGCCAGATGTATTATGAAACTTTAAGTGCAAACTATGGCATCGTCCCAACTGTAGAGCATCTGACTTGCATGGTGGAGCTTTTTGGCCGCGCAGGGAAATTTGACAAAGCAATTGCACTCATGAAACAGGTGCAGGTTTCTTGTAGTCTCCCTTCATGGTTCTCGCTATGGAGTGCATGTCGGAAACGCGGCAACATGAGCCTAGCTAGGTTTACCTTTGAATACGCAAGCTGGTGAAGATTATAGATGCATGTTGAAGACTGCATGTCCCTAATCTTAGGAGCAGCTCAATTGAGATGTCTATTTGTCCCATCCCATTTCTTGACTTGAGAGTGCAGTCTTGGCTCTCGACCCCCAGCATCCCATGTTACTACGAGGGAGGTGTTTGTATCTGTAGTCTAGGAGGACTACTTTATTAACTGTCTTTCTCTTTCAGGCCCCACTGGTGATTAACGTGGCATAGAGATCAGACATCATACCAATGTATTTGTGATCTTTGGTATGTAGGGGGAATACTCTTTCTTAACCATGTATTCTCTGTCAGGCTTATGTTGACTGACATTTAAAATGATCTCCACCGAATTGCCTCCTTTAGCTGATGTACACTAGATAGTACTTGATGCTCATGTTGACTGACATTTCAAAATTATCTCCACCGAATAGCGTCCTTTAGCTGATATCCCTGCAAACCGTCAAGTTACTGAGGCTCCTCTTGAGGATTTGATTCGATCTCCGTGTGATGGAAGTAGTGGATGAATTTGCTTTTCTACAACAGAAGTGTTTGTGAATGTAGGCTCATGGTGTTTGTGGCTCCCATGGTAGTGTCCCAAGTTGGACCCTTCAGCTCCACATTGGTGGCTTGCAATTGGTAAGTAGTTCTTGATCATGGTGAGGATTTATACGTGTTCAATCTGTTGTTTGGAAATTGGATGGGATTGTTATCCCATAGAAGAGCAATCAACTAACCACTCTGATACCACTAAAAATCAACTAGCAATTCAAACATCAGGCTTAGATAATTGAATAGTTATGAACCACCACTTTAGATCGCAAACATTGCATACTAGAGAACACCTAAAAAGAAAACAGATTGGTAGAGTTTGTCTAAAGATACATTAGCACACTAAAAGTGAAAAAATGGCCCTGTGAGTGTTAAGAGAATTCCCTTTGTTCAATTCAAACATCACTGTTAGATAATTTAATAGTTATGAAACACAACTTTAGATTGCAGACACTGTATACTGGAGAACACTTGCAAGAAAAAAATATTTGGCAGAGTTTGTCTAACATGCACTAGCACACTAAAAGCCCATGAAGCATCCACCCTTTGTTGTATGGGGTCTTTTACCTTTCTCACACACCTTTCCCACCTACATAGGTCATGGATACCAGCCCACTATCAACTTGTTGATTCCCTCTTTTGGTTGGCGAAGAATCCCTAAATTAGTGGATACTCCTCCCCTTTTATGAATTGGTATCCTCTCTACACTTTATGAAAGATTTCCTAATTATCCCTTGATTAACTAGCCAACAATTGGTATCAGAGTAGGCTTCAACGTCTTGGGTTGTTGCTAGCATCGTTTTGGTTCACATTCTCTAATTGAGGTGATTTTTCATGAACGTTTGTAGGCAACACAACTTTTGAGATTGAATGTTGATCTTGGGGTCCTCATACTTTTCATTTGGGCTCATTTTGGCCTCTGTTTTTGCTATTGATATTAATGCAGTTGCAAGTACTTCCTTTTGTGCAGGTTTTCCTATTAGTGCAAGTTTTTGTAACTAGGCACTTTGTAGTCTTATGTGAGTTTTGCTATACAGCATATGTTACTTTTTTGTAGTTTTTCCTCTACACAAGAAACTTTTGCATCACATACGTTGAAATGTTAAGGATATGTATGCTCAATTGTTGATTGCGCTTTTTGTTAAGTGCTCCATTACTTGACATGAGATAGACTAACTTCTTGGTATGCAGTTTCAAATTTGGCAAAAATTGCTTACCTATCTAAAGAGCTAGAGTCCAAGGTTATGCACTTGAAGGATGGATGTATTTCTTGTAGAGATTAAAGATCTAAATGAGCATTTAATTTTCATTGGTGAGGTCATTCATGATAGTCCTCTTGGTCAGATAGTTCTTAATGCTTTGTCAAATTCCTATTAGACTTTTGCCTCCAACTAAAGGCTTGTGACAAAGATTAAACATGATCGTGCAAAGTTTGATGGTCTTGTCTCTGTATTGTTACAAAAGGCCAAATCCAAAGAAAATAAAACTAAGCAGCATGTTGTTGAACATGCATTTGTGGTTGCACAACAAAAGAGAAATACCATTGTTTCCACCTCTGATGCTTCTACAAGTAGCAAACTTGCCCTTGTAGCTACTGCTTCTACAAGCGATAATAAGTCTGAGAAGTCTGGTGATAAAGGCAAGAAAAAGTTGAAATTTAAATACTAAAGGGTAAATGATAATCTTATCGAGCAATGTCCAAAATAGAGGTTAAAGAGACTCCAAAGAAAAAGGCCAATGCAACCACCGCTATAAATGCTTCTTCTAATGTGAATTTGACAAACTTTGCGTAGGATGTAGAATAGACTTTTAGCATGCAACGTCAATAAGACCCATTTGTTCATGATGCAATGGATTGAAGATCTATGGATCATATGTGGTACTTTGACAATGATGCAACTAAGCACATTACGTTTCATTGTGACTTGCTCACTTCTCTTGACACTGTTTCTAATGAAAATACTATCACATGTACCAATTATGTCTCTTATCCAATTAAGAGAGTTGGATAAGATCGTGCTATTGTTACATGTGGCCACTCTTTGACACTTTTGGATGCTTTGTACATACTTGGGATCGAGAAGGACCTTTTGTCTGTATTTTACACTTGCAAACTTAGTCTTGTAGTCAAGTTTGTGAATGACAGATGTACAATGCATGATCTCAGTTTTGGTGATAATATTATGGCATTTGACACGTTGTTTCATGAGATGTATAAGCTCATTGATTATAAAAAAAAATGTGTGAAAGATTCAGCATGCACAGTGTCTGAATTGAAGGTTGTTTTCGATGCAAAGGCCTTTGCATGCACCTGTTGGTCATCTAATTTTGCCACTTGGCCACAATCTTAGAAACCTGATATGATTGCTTTGTTTCCCCTTCTTGAGGCACCATCTGAACATGTATGCAAAGTCTTTCTTTTGGACAGAATGCAACATTCTAAGTTTCCTACGGATAGTTCTATATCAGCTACTTACAAATCGAGGCTCATCCATAATGACGTTTGTGATCACAGGCATACATCCATCTTTTGAGAATCATTTGTACTTCATAATTTTTGTTGATGATTACTTTAGGCATGCATGGGTGTATCCACTTAAGCCAAAGCCGAAGTGATTATGAACCTTAAGAAATTTTCTTAGCTGAAAATATATTTGGGTGTACAGTGGGAACCACATGTTTTATTGAGAAGAGCGGGGGGGAGGGTAATGACGGTATACATGAGCCATCTTCTGATATAGATTTACAATATGTAATTGATGAAGATATGTCAAAAAAAGAGCAACATAGAGGTATGCTCAGATGGATGGTGAAGAACTTGGGTGACAATAAATTGGGTGCACTTTTGTTTATGCGTTCTGTTCAGGCTCTCAACATTCTCTTATGCATCAAATTTTTACGTTTTTTTTATGTCTAGTATGTATGATGATGAAGAATCTTCATCATTTGATGAAGCATAAAACTCACAAAATTGGTTGGTTGCAATGCAATCCGAGTATAATGCTATTGTGAAGAATGGTGCATGGTCTTTGTGTAAATTGCCTTCTGGGAAAAGGGCCAATACACTAAGTGGATTTTCAAGTTAAACATAAGCGTGATGGTAGTAGTGATCACCATAAGGCTAGATAGCATTTTCAGCTCCAAAGATCAAACAAAGGATCTGCATGGTGTTTTATGCTTGATAGAGGTGTCAAACCACTGTCTAAACGCTCTACCACACCAAGAAATTGAACACACTAAAATTGCAACAATTTTTAAGAATCGCAAACTCTTAAAAGTTGAGCATAGTAGTAGGGTTTAACATTGCAATCTGGTTCTGCATGTTGTTTGCAGTGTGTGTATAAAGGTTGAGTGCATTTGGACCACAAAACTAGGCACAAAGCCACAAACTAGGTAGAAAAATGCACAACTTCTTGAAACACTTGAGAATTAACCAAAACTGAAACCAAATTGACAATTGAGGTTACCATTGGGATCACAAAGTAGCAGGAAATAAGTGGCATAATTTTGGACCAAAACCGAACAAAAGTTAAGAATCACGATTCTTAATGTCAGGTTAAAATTTGACTTTTTCACTTAGACTTAGACATACCCTTAGAGTGTATCTGTGAAGTTTGGTCCAATTTGACCAAAACCGAACAAAAGTTAAGAATCACGATTCTTAATGTCAGGTTAAAATTTGACTTTTTCACGTAGACTTAGACATACCCTTAGAGTGTATCTATGAAGTTTGGTCCAATTTGAACTATCAAATCAAGTATAACTCTAAAAATTTAGAATTAAAAAAAGTCAGTGCCACCAATTGTGTATTGCAAGGATTGCTACACAAAGGGTGGACACTTTCTCGAGGGTTGTTCTAAAGATCCAAACAACAAGGGTAAAACCACTATCAACATGGTGGGAGTGATTCCATCAAGCTCATTTGATAACAAACCACCAACATTCCTAGTAGTGTAAGTCATGACGAGCTCAACCAAGCTCGAGAAACTAAATGATGCCAAGGGTTTAGATGGAATAAGAAGTCATCTCAATGCATAAGAAGAGCCCGAAGGCATAGAAACTCATTGAGAATGAGGCAACAAAGAGCGGGTTCTCAAGGTATTTTCTTTAGGCTTCCATAATTTTTCAAATCCCCAATCTCCATATAAGATCCACCTCCATGAACGGATGGTCTAAACACATATCTATGAATGGAGTAGTTCTAGGGTCATACTTCCATCATTTTCATTTCATATAGTATCCCATAGATGATTAGGCCAATCTTTCACCACCATTGGTCAAAACCACCTTCTCTATCTGGCACAACATTTATCCATTTTATCACTAGTGTTTCATTCCTTATCTTCAATTTTTGTTAGTATTGTTGGTCCTCATTTCCAAAAGTTCTTATTTAATCTTGACCATCTTTTAGTATGCTTCCAATTTTGTAGGTTCTAGCCTAGGCTCTTTATGTTTCCAATTTTTTTCTATGTTCAACCCAACTTGTAACCCCGCTTGATATACTTCCAAAGTAGCATTTATAAGCACAAACACTCTATCTACCAAGTCAAATCCTATGGACTTAAGTATTGATTCCTCTATCATGAGAAAAGGAGCCTTTATAGGCTTCCAAAGTAGCATTTATAGGCTTACATACTCTATCTACCAAAGCAGACCCTATGGACTTAATTGTTGATTCCTCTATCTTGAGAAAAGTAGATTTGGCTCTCTTTTCTAAGAATTCTTTAGCTTTTTCCTCAACTTCTTCATATTTATGTGAGCATGAAGGCAATTTTTTGTTTGAAAGAACACAAAGATACTTAAAGCCAAAGAATGTTTGGATGGTGGAAGTTTGCATTTTATAATGTCCACACTGATTAAGTGTGTGTTAACCTTAAAAGAGTTAGTAAAGCTTAGATCTAACATATGGAAGTGATCTTCACGAAAATTTGATTATATGAAAGTAACCTATGGAGTGATCTTCACAAAAATTTGATGATATGAAAGTTAAGGGCCTAATGCAGGAGTACATCAAGGAGATGAAACAAGAACATTCTCTAAAGAAAACTATCAAACCTATTCCAATTAACAAGGTAGGAGACTATTCTGAGGGTAAAGAAAGCAACTCTACTTTACTTGTAGACTATGTTGAGATTAAATCTCTTCCTATATAGACAATGGAGTGGGAATTTCCATTGCCACTTAAAAGCTATAGGAATCATGTGGCAAATCAGTGATATAAAAGATGAGAATGAAACTTCAACTTGCTGATAGGTATGTTGAAAGACCAATGGGACTATTAAAAGGAGTATTTCCTGTGGTATTAACTACCCATATAATTTTGGAATATAAAATTTTGGAAAGAATTTCAAGTATGAATCATATTGTGGAGACCATTTATGCAAAAATTCAAATGATTCAAAATTGGGAATATAACTATGTATATCTTAGGCAAGTTGGGTCAATAATGCACATAATGTGGAAGACTATTCTTACAAGGGTGTGTCAAAGATCCAATAGAAGAATATGACTTGATATCTATATTTGATACAAAACTTCCATCATGGTTGAATGTAAAACTGTGTTTTTGGATGTGCAAAGCTTTTAGAAAACGGTAGTTTGCAACAAGAAGATTGCATCCTAGATAGAGATGTAGAGAATGAAGCATACGTTCTTTGGCCATTTATAAAACACTTATCAAACAATTTGAATGGACTTAATATTGAAAATGATGGATGTATGTGTAAATAAGTCAATACCTACAAAGTTTTGCAACGAGGAAGGTTGTGATATAACTCCTCTCCAAATGGTTAGAGTAGAGGAAAATGGCAAGGAGTCAGATGAGGATTTCAACGAGTTTGATAGTAGAATATTCGAGGATATATATGTAATTAAGATACAAGAAGAAGAGAATCCAATCATTTCTAGTGGATTGAATTTAGAAAGGAGCTATCAAAAGCACGATTGTTGGTGGGGAATGAAGATGAAATTTTTTTGGACTTTTCAAACCAATGACACAGTCGATGTTGAGTTTGTGGGGCATTTGCCTATGTCTTGGTATGCACCATCCCTAGTCTGTCGGATGCCTAGGTGGCAGGAATCATGTCCTAGCATGTGAAAAATCTACCTTAGGTGTATAGGTGTCCATGTGGAGCATTTCTAGTAGATGGTGTGGAGTCACTTAGAGTGGGTAAAAGGGTCTAAAAGAGTACCCACAAGTTATTTAGTGGATTTGGGAATTATTTTGAGCCTTTGGTGATGTCATCCATGATGCCAGAGGAGACACCTAGTCTAGCTCTATATAATGAACCTTTTTGTACTCATTTTCAATCAATCTATTATCATTTTGTGTCTATATTCTACTCTAATTTCCATTAATATTATTAATCTTGTGATTAGCATGTCATTCCATGACTCTGCAACACTCTCTAGACCTCTTTAATCCCTACAAATGGTATTAGAGCCTGAGGGGATTTGTCCTCTCAATTAACTAGCCTTAATCTAGTAGCAATCCCTATGCTAGATCACTTGGCATCCCTCTCATCTTGCTATTGTGACATTTTTATATAGGTTTCACTTTTCCTTTGACTCTCAGTAATCACTCCTTTTAAATTGATATGTACATATTGTGTGCCACTACCCACATTATGGTGTAGACTAGTGAAGGGGATTTGAATAAAAGTTTCATTTATTTGGAATGGGATCATTACATACGTTCAAAGCCCTCTGCACATGCTTACCATTGGGCCCTTAACCTATGCAATCAACCTTGATTATCCCTCTCTAATCTCCCTCCAAGTTTGAGTGTGTGTGTGTGTGTGTGTGTGTGTGTGTGTGTGTGTGTGTGTGTGTGTGTGTGTGTGTGTGTGTGTGTGTGTGTGTGTGTGTGTGTGTGTAGCTGCTTTAAATCTTAGTTAATAAGACATAATTGAACTTTTACATTCAAAAGACAACTGGCCAAGGAACAATGCACTGATTTGTACAAAAATAACTCAGTATCAGAATTATCTAAGTACAATGATTGTAAAAAGAGATCCTCTTTCAGTGGGGTTGGTAGTAAAACAACTTCCCCGTTCTTCAATGGATATTTCATAACAGTAATGTTGCTTGCCAAAGAAAAGAAACCCTCCAAGATAAGATACAGTCCTTACCTGCATCCATCCAAACAAGACAACAATTTAGTTAGCCTTGGATGTGTTTTACAGGTATTAATGGACTATATCAATTGATATCCATCTCCATCTTATCGGTTTTAGTTACTTTAGACAAGCTAGGTTATTGGTATTTTTAGCAATCTTTTCTTATTCTTTTTTAATGTACTTTCTTACATGGTGAAGTCCATTAAGAGTCAAAACTATTTCGAGATCCATATCTCAGTAACCATATACTTACCTTCAGATTTAAAACAAATAGTATCAAAGGTACTCCTTTAGCTAAGGAGATGTAAAATCCGACTTTTTGTCTATCAAAGGTACCAAATGAGGGTGATACCTAACTCACTGCCATATACTTACCTTCATCAACCGTATGAACAGAGAACCACTTCATAAACCATAAGCAAACCCAAAACGTTGGGTTATATCCAATCTTTATTTTCAAATATAGATGATGATCCTTTCCTCAGAATGTGAGCAAGCACCAAGATAAAGAGTACTTAGTGCCTCGGTTTTTATACAATCTAGGAATCACATCAATTTTTTTTTAAAAACCAGTTATGCCAATACTAAGGAATGTGAGAACCCACAGTAAAGCAGTTTTGAACAGCGCCTTAAAACCCCATTTTTCTGCAAAAAAAAAAACAGTTATGCCGAAATAAGGTATAGCATGCAGATGGTGATGCCCTACAGTGTTTTAATAGGAGACCCATATCATATCGCAGCTTTTCAGCCCTGCTGCTTATAGTTCCTTTCCAAAAGAATAGCAAAAAAAACCTATCTATCAATGTATGCCAAATCCTTCCAACCAATTCCTCTTTTACTGGCCTATTATGTGCCACTTATACATATTATGAAGAGCCAATAGGCCCCGACAGTTTACCAAATTAATCAGCATCACTGTTTTACCCAAAAAAAATACATAGCAGAGAGATGTATGTGTTGCATGCAGTCTCTTTTCAGAAAACCAGTAGGCAGAAACACCTCGACTGTAATCCAACAGTGGATATCAATTACTTTTAGCAACCAACTCCTATGCAAATAACATGTTGTAGTTGATGTTTAAGAATAGCCAATAAGCCAAACCACCCATCATGCTTCCATCCACATACTTATTCATTTAAGCATTCGGCTGCTTTTTATAGAGCCATTTACAAAAGCCTGTGGCGAGACCCGGCTATTTATGCAGACAAAAACACTGCGAAAAGAACCTGTATATGGTATTCTCCTGCACATGAATTAAAAAACATCCTTTCCTATGTTTATATGTAGTTAATGAGTTCGACAGTTCCTAGTTACTTTCTTCCACAAAGCAGCAGAACACCCATTAATCATCAGTATATGCCATGGTATTACCACTATTCCTTTTCATTGCCCGGGTCAAGAGGAGCCAGTCAATCCCAAAAAAACCAGTCCGTCTCTGACAGTAAGTCATAAAGGAGGCAAAAGACAGTTTAGGTAAACCATAGTACCTGAGGAGTTTGAGTTGCAAGCTCCATAGCTTTAGGAAGTTCAAGTAGTAATGACACAGAGCGGGATAACCACAACCAAAAACTGAATCTCAAGCTAAGTGAGGGCTAAGGAGTGCCCTCACCTTAGTATTTATAGGTTGGTTTGCACGCATCCTGAGCGCCCGAAGTGAAAGAGCAGAGCCGCCCCTTGCTGTGAGAGCCCCTCAGGCGTCAGAAGATATTATTGCCTGGGGAGAGAGCGCCAGTACATGGTCCGAGGGTGGAAGGAGCCGCCTTCCCATTGTAATGATAGCTGAGGATTTCCTCTTGCTCTTTTATAAAAGATTCCTTATTGTTTTGTCCCATACCAAAGTCGGTGGCACAGTGTAGTAATGAGGGCCCTATTTTGTCAATAGGTGGGGGGGGGGGGGGGGGGGGGGGGGGTGGGTGGGGGTTCTTTTAATGGAAAAAACCCATATGAGGAGTACTATTGGGGTATAGGCGTCTGTGCCTTGCCCGGCCGCCCAGAGTCTGGGCACCCACTGACTTGTATACCTTATACATAGCATAAGTGTATAGGGGGCTGCTCACTCTTTGAGTCTCACCACCCATATTTGTGTGTCGTGTGTCTCCTTCTCTCTCGCTCACTCTCCGTCTGTGGTGCTCCCCGATCCCCTTCAATTGGTATCAGAGCTATGGTGACCGCGGAGAGCACGACGGCTTTGAGAGCTTCGAGGCGATAGCTCGCTCGCTCTCGACGGTGGAGTTCGATCGCGGAGTTTCACGGAGAGCGATTTTAGATTGAGGAGCATTGTCTTTGGAGCTTAGGATCTTGGTGTGGTCAAGCTTGGTCGAGGAGGCGGTTGCGGCTTCCTTGGTGAGAGGAGCTTTCGAGCTCAGTGGAGCTCGTTAGAGAAGTGCTCGGCGGAGGAGAGCTTGACATTCCAGTGCTTGGATGCTGTTGTGGCAGAGCTCTTGTATTGGAGCTTGCATTGAGAGGACATTGCATCACGCAGAGTGGAGCAGGAGCAGGTTCAAGACTGTGTGCAGCTCGTTTTTGCCATTTTCGGGCTCTAAAACGCAGTTTTTTGCGTAGCTCCGTTATACAGAGTCAGATCTACATGATCCAGGAGTTTAGGTCAGGGTTTTGGCATGCTCCGGACGCGATGGTGATGTCTATTTTCTGAAATTATGCTTTGAATTACAGCAGATACAGCAGCAAGTTTATTTGTGCACTTTCGGGTCCCAAAAACACTGTTTTTGGCATAGCTTTCACACCCGGACTCGGAAACATATGATCCAGGAGTCTACCTTGGGGTTTTGGCACGCTCCGGACGCGCTCGTCATATCAGAATTTTAAAATTTTGAACGCTGAATTTTCTGCAATAGCATCAGTTGTTTATTGTGTGTCGAGGATTCCACACATGGTTTGCTCTCAGATGTGAGAGTGACATTTGCTGCAAGTTTCCTCACAGGTGGGAGGATACGATGTATGCCTTATGTGGTTTGATGCTCAGGGAGACTAATGTGATTGCATTTTGAGCTCGGCAATGTATGTCTCGAGCATGTTTTTTGGCAGTCACAGGTAGAGCAGATATTTGTGTGCTAGATTTGCAGGTGTTTGCAATGATGTATGCAAAGTGTGGAGATTGGTGCATGCATTTGGAGTGCGGTTTGATGCGCTTTGGTTGCTCATGGTTTTGAGCGTGCAGTCAGTTTGGTTACTGGTTTTGTGGCCATTTTACTGACGAAACTCTGGCAAAATTTTCCCAGGAGTTTTATGCGTATCATTTATGCAATCTAGGTAGAGATTGCGGGTTGCACTCAGCATTTGTGTGCGGTGTTCTCTGCAGGTGGGAGATTTGTGCGTGTGTATGCATCGATACCGCACAGTGTGGGCTTGGTGATTCGCTCACGGTTTGACAGGCGTACAGTTATCTTGGCACACTCACAAGAGTGAATATTGTGATGTATGCTTGTGTGGCTACGAGCTAGGTAGCCGGATTCGAGACTAATGGCTTGAGGTTTTTCAGCAGGTTTCAGCTACAGGTTTACAAGTTACAGACAGGTTTGAGGACTTATTTGGGCGCTGAATTTTCAGCCATTGTTTCCTCTTTGCAGGTGTCCATGTATGACTCAGTTGTAGGCTGATCTGGGACACGTTTGTGACTTGTTTATGCAGCTATTTAAGAGCTGAATTTTGGGGCTGTTTTGGGGCTGATTTGCAGCCATATTTGCAGACTTTTGTTGATGTGATTCGAGCCAGTTTAGGGCTGATTTGGTTGACATCTGCTACTCATTGTTGGTTGCTCTTTTGCGAGCATTATGGCTGATTTTTCATTTGACTTCCAGCGTTATGGTCTGACACAGTTTGATGGTGCAGATTTTGTTGCTTGGAAGGAGCATATGCTTGTTGCATTGGCGGATTTGGGGCAGGATAAACCCTTGCGTGGTTTATCAGCGAAGCCCAAGTCTATGCGCGATGATGATTGGCAGGATCTTGATGAGTTAGCAATGTCTACGATTCGTTTGCATCTCGTTGAGTCTGTTGACTGGCAGATCTCAAGGGAGACTACAACTCATGCTTTATGGCAGAGTTTACATGCTATGTACGCGACATCCATGTCTACTGGGGAGTCTAGTCCCACTTCTATGTCCATGGGAGAGATTGGTCCCACATGCAAGTCTCGACGGCATAGAGACTTGACATGTTGGCATTGTGGACATAGAGGGCACATTAGGCGTCGATGTTTCAGGCGTTTGAGACAACGGAGGCGACAGATGCGTGATGCAGATTTGGGCATGACAGATGCTAGTGAGATCACTACGGTGGTTACTGAGTATGCTTGTGACGGCGATGTCACATTTACATCTAGCTTGTCTTCAGACGATCTTATGTCTACGGATTGCATATCGGATTGCACATTGTCTTCACATTGGTTACTAGATTCAGATGCTACTTTCCATGTCACGATGCATCGTGAGTGGTTTAGCACGTTTTCTAATGGGAGACTTGGTTGTGTGCACATGGCTGATGGTGTTGTGTATGACATTGAGGGTGCAGGAGACGTATGTTTGTCCTTGCCCAGTGGTATGAGATTTACCCTGCGTCATGTGCGTTATGTGCCAGATCTGAGACGGGATTTGATCTCAGTTAGACAGTTACGGGATAGTGGATGTTGGGTATCGCTGCTTGAGCGATCTTTTGCGTTGCATTTGGGTTCGCTAGTGATTGTGAGAGGTGCCAAGAGTGGTACAAGTTACCCATTGCATGTGGATCACGGGAGAGACGGTGTTGTCTCCGTGATCATGCAGCCAGGTAGAGAGCGAGAGAGCAGGCGAGTCTCTTTTGCTCATGGGTTGCAGGGTACTTTGCATGGAGTGCAGAGTAGTGAGCTCGTTGTGCACACAGTTGGGGCACGACTTGAGCAGTCACACAGAGAGGTGACAGAGTCAGACATGCATGCTTTGCTAGTGACTGAGCAAAGCAGAGAGTCAGTTGTGCGAGATACTTCTATGCAGGATAGACAGGTAGAGAGGTCTTTCTCTAGTGAGTCACGACAGGAGGACGTTGTGCAAGAGTCTATGCATACGGAGTTAGAGCAAGAGAGCTCTAGTGAGTCACAGCAGATTGAGTGGTCATGTTTGCAGTGGATGATTGCAGAGGAGGCTGAGATGTCAGCGATTATGCAGTCATTCCTTTCTATGCTCGACAGTGAGCATCGGGATATAGTTGTGCAGGATATGTCTTCCAGCAGACACCTAGAGCAGCTGGTTTGCTCTGAGGTTGCACGACAGGTTGATGCGTCTTTTGCGGATAGTCAGGAGATGCATGTGGCTGACACGCCTTGTCAGTCAGAGATGCCTATTGCCAGGGACATATATGTTGATGCATGCTCCGTAGAGCTAGCAGGGCCCGCTAGCATTGCATCGGCATTCGGTGGTCTCATGTATGAGATGCTGATCTTGAGACCGGATATCGCAGCTGCAGTGGGAGCATTTGCAATTGGGGTTGTCAGTCGTTTATTGACTGATGATGGCATAGTGCACGAGGGAGATATGCAGGTATTGCGTACATACTTGCAGTACGTGTGCGGTACGTCTGGTGGTGTATGGACTTACACGGGAGCAGGACAGCCGGATGCACACGATCACAGCCAGCCAGTGGGCATCGGTTGAGAGCGGTTTTCTCTCACCTTTTGTAGTCTTTAGACTAGGTTCCCTTGCTTAAAGGCACAGTCGCCTTTAAGTGGGAGGTTGTTGGGGTATAGGCGTCTGTGCCTTGCCCGGCCGCCCAGAGTCTGGGCACCCACTGACTTGTATACCTTATACATAGCATAAGTGTATAGGGGGCTGCTCACTCTTTGAGTCTCACCACCCATATTTGTGTGTCGTGTGTCTCCTTCTCTCTCGCTCACTCTCCGTCTGTGGTGCTCCCCGATCCCCTTCAAGTACAAAATTAACTCCATAGTATTTACCACAGTGTGTGTGTGTGTGTGTGAGTGTGTGTGTGTGTGTGTGTGTGTGTGTGTGTGTGTGTGTGTGTGTGTGTGTGTGTGTGTGTGTGTGTGTGTGTGTGTGTACCCGCCCTAACCCAGGCACCACACACAATGGGTCGGTAGTAGGCCCATTGTGTATGGGCCTACTACCTTATGAGAGGGATAAGACTCTCTTTTTGGAATAGCATTCCAGGCCAATTGTGCCTAATGAGAGCTTGAGTGATGGTATTACGGATCTCATTGCGATTAAACCCATTAAGGCAGTATTTTTTAATAAGTACTGAAATTTCCTCCCAAGCCAGGGATGGTGAAGAAGAAGAGTAGCAGATTAAGTACAGAAGGCCAATACAGGAGCAGATAGAGGATTTGTAGGGCCGATTGCTATTTCTTTTGATGAATTCTATGTGTGGCAATTTAAGAAGATCCTTTTTCCAGATAAATCTTAGTTCATATCCACCTGTAGATGGGGAGTGAAGGGATATTGAAAGGTTAAGAAAGTGGGCTGATTTGCAGAAGCTCCCAATAGTTGAATCCTCCAGGATAGAGGTAGGCTCAATTTTTAGGCAATGGGGGTATATTTGATCAATCACTGATGAGAACAATCTGTTGTTGATACTAAGAATGCCATCCATACACCTGAAGGTGTGATTGACTAGTGGGAGATTTTTATGGTTAGTTTCCATGTTTTTAAGACACCATTTGTACTCAAAGAAGGCTAAGTAGATGTTACACATAAGTGGTGAGCAAGAGAAGACCATCGGGATTCCAAGACACTGATTATAGCAGCCACCACCTGCTATAATAGTACAGTTGTAACAACCAGAAAATGTAGGAGCAAAGTTTTGCTTCATCAAAGTGTAAAGGGTTTATGGAGTGAGATGCTAGAATCCATCTCGGTTTTTTGGCAAGAGAGATAAAGAGATGCTTTCTTTTTTTAGCATTGGTAAATGCTAATTTAATGACCTTGGCTAGTACTGTCTTAAGGCCAAGATCTCCATTAAGTGGGATGTTTTCGTAGCATTGTGTGATATCAGCTGTAAAGATGTGAAAAATATGTTGAGGAAGGTTGAGTGTGACTTTTGTGGCATTTTCTGTAAGCCACAAGGGATTGCATTGGATATCAAGGAAATCCTTGCAAATTTTTTGTTTGTCTGCACAGATGATTTCAAATTCTGTGAGAATAAGATCAAGGCAAAGAGTAATATCTTTGGTGATATCTGTGAAGATACAATTAGAGGCATCAGATATCCATCTGAATTTATGTTTGTGGATTTTATAAGTAGGAAATAGTACTAGTAACTTGGTGTTACTGATAGTGTAGCCTAACTGTCCTAAATGTTTGGCGATCTTATTAGAGATATCTTGCGGTGGTTTGTTGGTATGATAGAATTCTTTTCCTGCTACTCGTTCCCGTGCAGCTTTCCTAGCGAGTTGTTTACACATAATAGTAGGGTAGTTTGAGCTTTTGTCAAGCCCTACTACTAACCAATTATCTAAGATTAGTTGAAAGTTGACGGCTAACTCAGGTGTAAGCCAAGAACTATCAGAAGAAAGCAATTTTCTAGGAAGTAGAGAAATTTTGTTCACGAAGCATTCCTTAACTAACTTCTTTAAGTCTGGTAGGACTGTCATCTCCAGTCGGAGAGCACTGACAAGGTCAGTGAGGCACCTAAGTAAATCTGCTAAGGCAAGGTAAGGGTTTTTTGGATAGTTTGGTATGTGATTGAGTCTTTGGCTAGGAGCTTACGTATTGTAGCATTGTTGATAATGTTGAGGTTCTGAGTACAGACATGGTTCCCACATTCTTTAAAATTCCTACAGAATGAGGAAAATTGAATGCATGTACAATAAGGGATTGTTTCTTGTCTAAGAAAGTCATTGTTAAGAACTAATACTTTTCTAGGATGATGATATCTCCATCCAATGAGAATGTTGTCAAGTAGTTTATGGTTTCCAAAAAATATGTCAAAACACTCACAAAAGAGACTTTTAGGTGGGATCCAATCGAGAAGAATGTTGTGATAAAGACAGTATATGTAGGTAGCACCAAAATTCGAATCATCTTTGCTGAGAACTTTTCTTCCACATGGGTTTGTAGATACCTGCAATATATTTAAGGGTTAGATTTCAGGGAAGTTTCTGATAGCAGGGAATCCGCCTCTCCCTCTAGTAAAGCTACGAGACTTTCCTCGATTAGATGAGGAGCTAGGTGTAAAAAAGGAAGTAAAAGAGTTGGGAGTAGCTAAAGAGTTAGCTAAAAGCAGGAGATTCATCCTCTTCAATACACGGTTTTAGCAGATTAGTGATGTATTTGACACCTTTGTAGTTCGCATATGTGGTGAGGTAAAGACCGGGTTCCTCAGCTTTTAGTTCTTTCAGAATATCATGCATTAGTCCTCGGAAGATGTTAAAATCAATTTGTGCAATCACAATCTGCTTGGCCTGTCCACCTAGCCATGAGCAGATGAGGGATAGATGAAAGTCTACTGGTTTCTCTGGGAATAATAGTTCCAAATGGTTGAGGATAAACCATATAGCATGGTCAAACCACATAATGCTTGATTCACAGGTAGCTTTGGGGTCCAAAAATCTGCAAGCACATTTTACATAGGGGCGGAAGATATTCCAGATAGACTCTGTGTAGAAATCTAGGTTACTTTTAGCAAACTCCATGCTACCCTTAGTACGTACGTACAATCCAGTATTTGAGGGGCATTTGGAGTGATCGATCAGGTGTAGGTTAAATGGGGCTTTAATCAGTTCTCCTTTGTCCAAGAATTGTCCACGCTTTAGAATTTTAAGTTTGCAGTCTTCCACTGTTGATGCAGGGAGGTTGGCCAAGTACACCCATGTTTCACTAAGAATCGGAGCCAAGAAGGCTTTGTTTGGTAGAACCCAAAGTTGATGGCCTACTCCGAGAGATTCAATTTCTATCCGTCTTAATGGTAAGACAGGAAATACTTTTGAGATTTTAGGGACCATCTCAAGGAGATTAACATCATTGAGAGAGCAGAGGTTAGATTGAAACTCTTTTACTGCCTCTAGAGCAGCACTATCCCGAAAAAAGATGCCACCCGTTGAAGGGATGGCGGGGTATTTGGGGTGCAAATAAAAGAGGGATTAAGTCCACAGAGTTTTCTAAGGAAATTTGACAGCTCAGCTCCAGATGAGGAGAACAGGGCAAGCTCTTGCTAATATTGTGAAGCAAGGACGGGAAGTTGGGCAATGTATTGGGAAAGCAGATTAACACCTTCTAGTGGGTCTTTGTCCAAAGATGCTAGAATTTTTACCCAATCATTAAATGATAACATATGCAAGACAGAAAGTTTTTTGTCCGAAACTAGAGCAGAATCATAAATAAGTTGTGAAGCATCCAGACTGCTAATACATCTGAGGACCAGAGAGGAGGCCACAGAGAGGGGCTCCGAGGTAAGTTCCAAACCTTGAGATAGGGCAAGAGTCTGCAAAAAAAGTGAGGTCAGGTTTATTATTTCTTGCCATAGTATGTGATACATAATTTGGCTTTCCTAGCAAGGAAAGGTCTAGTTCTAGCAGCTAGGGTATCCTTTGGTGCATGGTCTTTCATGAAGAGCTTGATCTGGTCAAGGATCTTTGCGTGATTCTTAGGGTTGTGATTTGTACTCATGCGAGTTGTCAATCTATAATGTGAGCAGTCCTGAAACAAAGTTGATATAAAGATTAGCAAAGTGCCAATGAAGTAAAGTCTTTTTTGGTCCTGCAACCCTTCCATCGGCTGAGTCAAAGACTATGGTAGCCGTGAGCAGGGAACCAGAAGAGAGCCTAAAAAGAACCACCTAACACCAGCCTAAAAATGAAGGATTTAGCAACTGTGGTTCCAATTTAGAGCTCTATTCTTATGAAAATTTCCTAGGCCAGCATCCCGGTTTCCCCGGAGAGGGGAGACCCTATGTATAGGATGTGTGTGTAGCTATTTTAAATCTTAGTTAATAAGACATAATTGAACTTTTACATTCAAAAGACAACTGGCCAAGGAACAATGCACTGATTTGTACAAAAATAACTCAGTATCATAATTATCTAAGTACAATGATTGTAAGAAAGAGATCCTCTTTCAGGGGGGTTGGTAGTAAAAAACTTCCCTGTTCTTCAGTGGATATTTCATAACAGTAATGTTGCTTGCCAAAGAAAAGAAACCCTCCAAGATAAGATAGATTCCTTACCTGCATCCATCCAAACAAGACAACAATTCAGTTAGCCTTGGATGTGTTTTACAGGTATTAATGGACCATATCAGTTGTTATCCATGTCCATCTTATCGGTTTTAGTTACTTTAGACAAGCTAGGTTATTGGTATTTTTAGCAATCTTTTCTTATTCTTTTTTAATGTACTTTCTTACATGGTGAAGTCCATTAAGAGTCAAAACTATTTCGAGATCCATATCTCAGTAACCATATACTTACCTTCAGATTTAAAACAAATAGTATCAAAGGTACTCCTTTAGCTAAGGAGATGTGAAATCCGACTTTTTTTCTATCAATGGTACCAAATGAGGGTGATACCTAACTCACTTTTTTTAAACAAGCTATAAATAAGGTGCTAGCATAACCTGTTAGCATGACTACTAGGTATACTCTTTTTCGAGTTTCTATTGAAGCAAAAAAACTGCTACATACTTACCTTCATCAACCGTATGAACAGAGAACCACTTCATAAACCATAAGCAAACCCAAAACGTTGGGTTATATCCAATCTTTATTTTCAAATATAGATGCTGATCCTTTCCTCAAAATGTGAGCAAGCACCGAGATAAAGAGTACTTAGTGCCTCGGTTTTTATACAATCTAGGAACCACATCATTTATTTTTTTTTTAAAAATTATGCCGATACTAGGGAATGTGAGAACCCACAGTAAAGCAGTTTTGAACAGCGCCTTAAAACCCCATTTTTCTGCGAAAAAAACCAGTTATGCCTAAATAAGATACAGCATGCAAATGGTGATGCCCTACAGTGTTTTAATAGGAGACCCATATCATATTGCTGCTTTTCAGCCCTGCTGCTCATAGTTCCTTTCCAAAAGAATAGCAAAAAAAACCTATCTATCAATGTATGCCAAATCCTTCCAACCAGTTCCTCTTTTACTAGCCTATTATGTGCCAACTATACATATTATGAAGAGCCGATAGGCCCCGACAGTTTACCAAATTAATCAGCATCACTGTTTTACCCAAAAAAATACATAGCAGAGAGATGTATGTGTTGCATGCAGTCTCTTTTCAGAAAACCAGTAGGCAGAAACACCTCGACTGTAATCCAACAGTGGATATCAATTCCTTTTAGCAACCACCTCCTATGCAAATAACATGCTGTAGTTGATGTTTAAGAATAGCCAATAAGCCAAACCACCCATCATGATTCCTGTTAGGAAATAAGACGTAGCTAAATAGATATTTGAGTAGATTACTTAATGGAGAGAGATAGATTTCACACACAAGAGATTATAGAGTAGAGAGAGAGAGAGAGAGTACACACGATATACGTGGTTCACCCAATGTGGGCTACGTCCACGGGAAACCAGCCACTCCATGGCTTTAGCACTTCAAAAGAAGAAGTAGTTTACAAAGGGATTAAACCCTTAATAGAGCTCCCGCCTTGCTTCACTCTCACCACCTCACACTCACCTTGCTGCATCAACTTCACACTATGAAATGTGTGTAGGAATGGCCTCCTTTTATAGGCCAAAAGGGCTGCCCTCTCTTATGAGAGGCAGCCATGTGTAGCCGCCCTTGTGTGAATAAGTCCAAATCGGGACCCTCCAATCTGCCCATGTGTGGCCGCCCTTGTGTAGACAAATCCGCTTTTGAATTCGGCCACTGGCCATTGACTTCCCCACTTTCTGGCCACCATCCGGCCATAATATTCCGGCGAAAAGGAATATTTCGGCGAGGAAAAAAAAGTCTCGGGGGCCCCTAAAGTTGCCCCTAGTTTTTGACTGTGTGAAAATTTTGGTTTCTAGTGAGTGATTTGCTCCTTTACGCACGATGGCTTCTCCTCATAATGGGGGCCTTACAAATGTGCGATTTTACCACAGAAAATTACAAGGGTAAATCAGGCTCTATACTTAACACTTCCATCCACATACTTATTCATTTAAGCATTCGGCTGCTTTTTATAGAGCCATTTACAAAAGCCTGTGGCGAGACCCGGCTATTTATGCAGACAAAAACACTGCGAAAAGAATCTGTATATGGTATTCTCCTGCACATGAATTAAAAAACATCCTTTCCTATGTTTATATGTAGTTAATGAGTTCGACAGTTCCTAGTTACTTTCTTCCACAAAGCAGCAGAACACCCATTAATCATCAGTATATGCCATGGTATTACCACTATTCCTTTTCATTGCCCGGGTCAAGAGGAGCCAGTCAATCCCAAAAAAACCAGTCCGTCTCTGACAGTAAGTCATAAAGGAGGCAAAAGAGAGTTTAGGTAAACCATAGTACCTGAGGAGTTTGAGCTGCAAGCTCCATAGCTTTAGGAAGTTCAAGTAGTAATGACACAGAGCGGGATAACCACAACCAAAAACTAAATCTCAAGCTAAGTGAGGGCTAAGGAGTGCCCTCACCTTAGTATTTATAGGTTGGTTTTCACGCATCCTGAGCGCCCTCACCTTAGTATTTATAGGTTGGTTTGCACGCATCCTAAGCGCCCGAAGTGAAAGAGCAGAGCCGCCCCTTGCTGTGAGAGCCCCTCAGGCGTCAAAAGATATCTTTTCCTGGGGAGAGAGCGCCAGTACATGGTCCGAGGGTGGAAGGAGCCGCCTTCCCATTGTAATGATAGCTGAGGATTTCCTCTTGCTCTTTTATAAAAGAGTCCTTATTGTTTTGTCCCATACCAAAGTCGGTGGCACAGTGTAGTAATGAGGGCCCTATTTTGTCAATAGGTGGGGGGGGGGGGGGGGGGGTTCTTTTAATGGAAAAAACCCATATGAGGAGGACAAAATTAACTCCATAGTATTTACCATAGTGTGTGTGTGTGTGTGTGTGTGTGTGTGTGTGTGTGTGTGTGTGTGTGTGTGTGTGTGTGTGTGTGTGTGTGTGTGTGTGTGTGTGTGTGTTTTGTGTGGGAGCTCACTGACTCTCTTCATCTCTATATGTATTTATCATAGTAGCATAGTCTTTATCTATTTATCTTCCTCTCTCACCCTAATTTTTCTAGTAGGTAGCCTCTCTCTCTCTCTCTCTCTCTCTCTCCCCTTTCTCACCCCCTTTGTCTATCCATCCCTATTTCTCTCCCCCCTCCCCAAAAATACACACGCACTCTCTATCCCTCTTCCAAAAATCTCTCTCTCTCTCTCCTCTCTCTCTCTCTCTCTCTCTCTCTCTCTCTCTCTCTCTCTCTCTCTCTCTCTACACAATCAAAGTCCAAATGGCCTAGATATGAGCAGATGAAGTTTCATTAGGGGCCAAATCTACACCATTTTGATTTCCGCAGAAAGCATGCCATCAAGGTTTTTTTCAAGCTTGCTAGGGTTTTGAAAGCTCGTATGCTACATATAAAGCAAGTAAAAAGAGACAGCTTGATAATTGGAGCCACGGGCATCAAGATACATCCAGTCAAGGTTGGTAGCCAAAAAAGGAAGAAGGGGAAAATAAGTTTTTCTCCAGCCTAAGGACCCTTGGTTTGAGTCCTCGGGAGTGTTGAAATGTATAGCAGAGTGCAGAAGTCAAAGCTAGGGTTACACACTTTGAAGGGATTTTTACTACTTACCAAAATGGTTGGAGAGCATGTAGATGTAGGGTGTCACATAATTTGGTTGGCAAGTGGTGGAAAAAATCTTTAATGGGAATTTTCAAAGGGGGTAACTTCTGTTGGACTACACATGGCATAGAACAACACTCCCTTATGGTATCAAGCAAGAGGGAGGAAGCTTGGGAGCTTGTCATCTATCTCACTTCACTCTCCCTCCTTCTGCAGGCGCTTCTTGGTAGTCATTGGCATGCGTGGCAGTGATGGGTGGCATGAGTGGTGCCAGCTGACAGTTGGTGATTCTATCCAAAGCGGTGCTGATATGGATGTGTTGGCCAATTTCTCACACAAGTGTCCAAAGGGATGCCTTCTTTTTATGAGGAGAGCCACCCCACCCACTAGCGATGTCGCATGGTGCTTGGTGGTGGTGGGGGGGGGCGGGGTCAAATGTGTTGCAAGGGGGGAGCTCCAAGAGGGCATCCCACTTCATAAGGAGAGCCATCCCACCCACTAGCAATGTCACATGTGCCTTGGGCGGGGGAGGGGGGGGGGGGGGGGGGTGTCACATGTGTTGCAAGGGGGGAGCTCCAAGAGGGTAGCCCACTCCATAAGCAGTAGTTCCCATGGATAGCTACACGAAAGTTACTAAAGAGAGTCGGACAATTGGATGATGGAGAAGTGATTACTAAAAATGGGAAAAAAACCCCTTTTTGAATGTTTTACAAAGAGGGAGGGGCTTTTAAGAAGAGTGGAGTTTTAACGCATTTTTTGGAAAAATCAATATATCATAGCCACTCTCACATATATCATTCTCTTTGTCTTCTTCTCCATCCCTCTTCTTTTCTGCTGCTTATCTCTTGTGTGGTGGTGTTGCTTAGAAAGGCTTGGAAACACTAATAAAAAGTAGCCTACAGAAGGCTTAATGTTCAACACTAGTACAAAAAGGGTTGGTAAATTGGCGGGTATGGAGAATCGTTTGGCGAAAACTTATGGGCTACAAGCTTTTCTCTCCTGATGGAAGGCAAGCAAGATAGCAAGTATGAGCAACATTTAGCAATACATGGGGAGTCAATAGGTTGGTGCATAGCAAGGCTTTGGTGGTGCTTGGAGCTTTGCACTATTGTGATAGTGGGAATTTGGCAAGCCAATGATACCACCAAGGGTGCTTGAGAGTAGGTGTGGCTTGAGGTGAAGAAGCAAGCAAGACCATGAGAGAGAAAGGAGAAGTGGGATGTGAGTTGGAGTTTGCAAAAACAAGAGGTAATAATGCCAGAAAATGAGGTTCCATAACTCAAAATTCCTCAAATTTAAAGCTTTCAAATCTCTTTCATTCAATAAAGAGCATCATAAAACTTTGACACTTGGCTTAGACATCTAATCTTCTCCATATGCCACTTATCATGGGCTCAATATTGGGGGTTCTGTGGGTTTGGGGGGGGGGGGGGGAGATATTTACAATAATATATATGTCTTTATTAAGTCAAAATTAACCTAATAAGAGTTAAATAAGCCCTACATTATGCTCTGACATTACTTGCAAGGCTCATAAATTAGGGTAGATAATCATTACTAACATTCATTACAATGACACTAATGATTTTTGTAAAAGGACACAATAGATTAGGATTCATAGAAATGATTGATTTATACAAATGATCTCCATTTATAGATGGCATGGTGCATGCAAATAGTAGAGGTGGCATGTGTAGCATCAAGACACACAGATTATTTAGGTGGTGTACATAGTTAGAGATTGTAAGTGGCATGTAAATAGTGTGCAAGGTGTAGAGGGGTTCTCCATAGGTGAAGGTAGGGTAACACCTAACAAGGAAACTTAGAATGTTGCATTTTGCCAAAAAGAAAGCCTTCACATTTATGTTTCAATGGTACCTCAAGAGGTGGCATCCAAGCAAACATATCAAATTTTTATGCATGTATCAAAGTGCCAAAATTTAGAGGACCAAATGTTAACCCTCACAAACACCCTATCATCTTTAATAGACACATATTATTTATTTGATTGAGTCATGGACCGGGCTTGTCGGTCCAATAGCTGTGTAGGTGATCGCCGATGAAAGGCGCACCACTTATCTTATTTTTGCAGCAGTTTTGCAACGACCAGCCATTGTGGGCGCCCATGTGTAAATGGGCCAAACTTTTATAAAAGGTCCATTTGAGCTAAAAATCCTCATTCTATGAGGTGTAAGCTAAGAAGTGCTTTTGCTCCATCTCTATCTCCTTCTCCTTCGTGTATGTGTGTGTGTGTATGCTAAAGAGAGAGAGAGAGAGAGAGAGAGAGAGAGAGAGAGAGAGTGATCGAGCATTGCGGCAACTTCAGCGACGGCAAGGCGGTAGAGCACGGCATCAACAGCAGGTCCTTCCTCTTTGCAGCACCGGATCCTTCACGACGACGGAAGCATTGAGATGTGAGTGACACAAAATTGTTCTTTGAGCTTACTAGGACTCTCTAGCTGTGTGTTTGCAGCCTTTTGAGGCTTGCACACAGTGCACAGGCAAGTTCCTAGCTTTCAACACGTACGGCAAAGCGTACATTTTTTGCGCTGCTGCCGGGGACAGCCTTACATTAAGCTTGAGGAGCACTCAATGCTACCTGTGGACGCCTTTCTTCCATCTATTTTTTTGCTTTTTGTTTATTTCTGTGAGAACTGTTAAGTGGTTGCAATGGACAGCTGACCAAGTTTTCTATTAACTATTGTTAAGTGATTGTAATGTGCAGTTTAAGCAGGGTTTTGTCAGATTCTGTTAGTGGCTGTAAGCTCTGTTAGTGCTACATTGTACTTGTTTTTGTTAGTTTTGCAAGATCTGTATTGTGTAGGTGTTAGTAGAGATGTTAGTGAGTGTAGACAGTGAGAAGTAGAGTAGACAGTGAGCAGCAGAGTTGATTGTGTGTGAGTGTGCAATTCTGTGTTAGACAGTTATTTAGTTGCAAGGAGGTTAGGCAGAGCTCCTAGGAGCTGTTGTGTGCGCGTGGGAGGTCGACGTTCACGTGGCCACATTATCTTCAAAAAAAAATTTAAAAAAATTAAAGAATTTTGAAAATTAAATTTTAAAAAACCTTATTCTAAAAGGAAGGGATCGGGATCAGGATCATTCCCTCGAGCCCCAAGCCCAGGCCCAGGCCTCAATCCTCAATCTTATACTCACACTATCTTATATATAAAGACTAGGATCTCAAGTGAAGGGAGGGCATGTGGGACAAGTTCCTCAAGTCCTCCACCATCCCCTTCGCACTCACCCTTTGGACTTACTAATTCTAGCCCCCTCCCCACCTAGGAAAAGACTAGTTGTAGGATTCTGAGGGTTGTACGTAACCGAATCGGGGGCTATAAAGCATGGCTTGTCCCTCTAGCCAAGACACTCGTTTTGAGCCATCGTACACCATATTCCATGGCTCAGTTAAAAAAAGAGACCAAAAATACCCAAAAAATGGATTGTAAACACATAAAAAACTAGGTGAGTGGCTTTCACGGGCACTCACCAACACTTGTAGAGTGTTGAGGTCACATGCACCTACGCTTTGGTCCTGTGCTAGAGGAGGATCACATCGAGAGTGTCTCCGTTTATGCGCGCACTCATTATTCCTCTACCTTAGGATCTGAGCCCTCAACGGGAACCCAAGGTAGTACCACTCAGGACCCACATATTGTGTCTAGTGACTCTTCCTCTGACTACGACGTCATGGACGGTTACCTGGTGCCTAATCCTAATAACTCAAGCCAAGGCATGCATGCCATGGGCCCACGGTCTGGGCCGAGCGTACTTAGCCGCTTGAAGGAAACCTTTAGTAGAGCCACTCACTCCGAACATGGAGCTAACGATGTAAATGAGGGGGGTGGGGAAGTAAGTTTGCCATTCGTGACCAACGTAGATCCCATGCTCCTAGAGAGTGTGCACGTGAATACTTCATTCACTGCACCCCCTGACTCTTCAAAGCTATTCTCATCCAAGGTTATACTTCCTGATGGGCGAAGCCTTGCCAAAGTGCAAGAGGTTGAGCGATATATCATTGCGGCTAGGAAAAAGGAAATCGAGAGCTTACGTAGAGGAGGGAAAATGAGAGAGTTAAAAGTGCAAGGCCCTATGTCAACATCCATGCTAGGCGAGAAATCAAGTTCTCTTGAATTAGCGACCACTAAGGGTCAACCCATATATTGCTTCTAGTTCAAAGGACACCCCTAGCACCTCAATCCTAGATGGAGCGTTCCTAAATGAGAATTGGGAGTACGAACTACAAAAAAAAAACTCTGACCGACCTATACACAGGTCACACCTATCACGTGGGTTGGTTAGATGTCCTACATGTTGGGGTATAAAGCCCAATGTGGTCGCCCAGGTAAGTGGGTGGGCCGCCAGGTATATACACATATTCTTTTGTAAAAACCTAATAAGAACTCACTATGCTCTACACATTAAAGTAGAGCGAGTTCACCATATCGTCGTGCTCTACTTCTCGCACTCTCTCTCACGTTGCACTTCCGCTCGTACTCCTTCAATTGGTATCAGAGCTCAGATCGAGGCTCGGGGCATCATTTGCAGGTAGCCAGAGTCACTTGCTCAGATTGGAGTGAGATTCGACAGGCGAAGACACGGCCCAAATTCCTATGGGTAAGCCCGAAGGGCTTGGTGTTCTCAGAATTTCATTATGAGATCATCTCGGCCACCGTTCGGCTTCGACAAAGTTCTGCGCAGGCCATTTTCGACTACGTGGTCTTGGCGGGTGCAGATCCGACTCTGCAAATTTGGGGTTTTCGGCCTATGACTGCAGGTGCTGAGAATATCGGCACTCTCAGAGTGTTGATTTGTGGCTGTCTACACATCGAAGGACGGCTCACAGTTCTTGGAGGCGTGTCACATACGACACGGGCGCATCTACACACAGACTGTAGGCGACATCCACTAGTTCATCGGGTAGCTTGTGTTTGCTGCTTGATATTCCATATTTCATCCTGACATTGCAGGTACTTCCACATGGGATGTATTTTCAGTGATGACTCTGTATGTCTGTTGAGGATTTGCTGGCTCTGAGTCACGCAGCAAACAACCGCCGCAACGGTTACAGCATACAATGAGAAATTTGTGGATGTATGACTTTGTGGGAAGTCTATGTATTGTCAGATTTACTGCAGCCTTTGTTGAGGGTCGAGTGAGGTTTTATTGAGCTGGGGGATTCTCGAATGTTGAGATCCTTTCAGTGATACAGGTCTTGGAGCGATCCCTCGAACACCCTTAGATAGGCAGCTAGGATGTATTGACTGTGAGTTAGACAGTTGGGATAGCATCTTTGCTTTACTGTCGTTGAGGCATTGTCGCAGTCTATGCTTACAAGACAGTGACAGGACAGTGAGAGACAGTACAGGTGCAGGACAGGTTTACCCACAGCTTACAGTGTTAGAGAGATAGTAGTTTTTTGAGCTGTTTTTGGTCTGTTTTCTGAAATTTTTGCAGAATCTGAAGCTTTTTTGGTTCATTTAACAGGTTGATATTGGTTCAGAGGTCAGTTTACAGGGCAAACTCTGCCAAATTTTTCCCAGAAAAGTAAACTACTGTGAAGCGTAGCTATGGCTGGATCACATGACAGTGCTCTTTACAATATCAAGAAACTAGATGGAACCAATTTCCCATTGTGGAAGAAGCAGACAAAAGAAGCAGATAAAACCTATAAAGCTCAAGGGGATAAAAACAGAAGATATGGATGAAGATGAATGGAGCGAAATGGATGAATTGGAACTTTCTACCATTATGCTGACTTTGGCAGAAAGCGTTTACTTCAATGTAGCAGACGAGATGTCGACTTATCAAGCGAGGTTAAAGCTGAGTGATCTTTATGAGAAGCAGAGTGCAGCTTCACAGGTATACTGGCTTAAGAAGCTTGTTGACTTGAAGATGAAAGAAGGGACACCTATGTCCAATCATCTGAATGAATTCAACACAATCTATAGTCAGTTGTCAGCTCAAGGTGTCAAGTTTTATGAACCTGTTAGAGCTATGTTCCTGTTGATCACATTGCCGGAAAGTTGGGACACTTTTCGCATAGCTTTGAGTAATTCTGCACCTCCAGATGGTTTGAATTAAGTAGGTGTAGAAGGAAGTCTGCTTACTCAGTCTACTACAGAGGCTGAATATGTTGCAGCATCAGAGGCATGCAAAGAATCAATTTGGCTTAATCGACTAGTAACAGATTTGGGAATCAAAGAAGAGATGTCTGTGTCATATTGTGATAGTCAGAGTGCTATACAATTGGCTAGCAATCCAATTTATCACTCAAAGTCAAAGCATGTGGATGTGAACTATCATTTCATCAGGGAAATGCTCGAGGATAAGCAAATTCAGCTTGTCAAAGTTCACACCACAGAAAATCCTGGATATCTACTTACAAAAGGACTTCCCTCAGAGAGCTTTGCGCATTTTCGCAAGCAGTTAGGTGTAGGGTAGTACATCACTTCTCTACATCTCTCGTATATTAGCTTGTATAGTAGCTTCTCTCACACTTAAAGTACCACATTGGACTTTAAGTGGGAGGTTGTTGGGGTATAAAGCCCAATGTGGTCGCCCAGGTAAGTGGGCAGGCCGCCAGGTATGTACACATATTCTTTTGTAAAAACCTAATAAGAACTCACTATGCTCTACACATTACAGTAGAGCGAGTTCACCATATCGTCGTGCTCTTCTTCTCGCACTCTCTCTCGCGTCGCACTTCCGCTCATACTCCTTCACTACAATCCACAACAGGTGCTACTAGTGTAGCGGATCAACAACAAAGAGTTTGTGAGATCATCCATAGGGTTATTCAGCTAGAGAGACAGAACAAGGGGATCCACATGCCTTCAACAGGTCTCATGAGATTCTTGGACACAAGGAAGGCTAAACAACCAACCTTCTCGCAGATGGAGACTCCCTCAGTAAGTCCAATGGATCCTCCATATGTTGTTTTGCCAAGGGTCTCATTGCAATCTGAGCCCACAAGTGATAGCTTTACCTTTCCAAGTCTAGCTCATCTTTCCCTTGATGAGATCACGGCTACCATGCCTACCCCAATGATGGGCATGCCAAGAAACACGCCATGGACCTCATTTGTTAGGAAAGCACCGCTACATGGTAGCTCCATGCCGGAAATAGTACCTACAAGTGTGTACCAATCGTATACACATATGGGTCCTCATACTCATGTAGCTCCTACCCCTCCCATTGTTTCAACAACCTATGCTCCACAACCACAACACCCAAAATCTTATCTCGATGGGATCATACCTGCTAGCATTAGCATGTCACATCCGACGTCTGCTATGCCTAGGGCTACACATATGAACTTTGGGCCACCACATGGCACAACATCGTACCCAACGTGGAACCCAAGGGCTTCCTGTGCACCAAGCCCAATGCCAATACCTACTCCACCATGTAGTCTCTGGAGCGCCTTCACCCATGGTTCTTGCTCACTTAGGTGACTTGGCAACATTTGCTCAAGCTATTGGTCGATCTATTGCTAAGAATATGCGTAACACGCGTGATAGAGAGCCTAGAAGTAAAGCTGTACAAATTGCCAAGCTCACACAAAAATTTAGTGGAGATGGGGATGTGAGAAAGCATATCGAAGTGTTTGAACAAATATGCGATTCCCTGGGAGAACACAATGACCTACATAAGAGTAATGCTTTAAGCCTGACCTTAAGTGGGAAGGCTGTGGATTGGTATAGAACCCTAGGGGTGGAAGAAAAAACGATTTACCCTACTCTCAGGAGACTGTTCTTAAAATAATACATACGAGAGGGAGTGCTTTGGAGTGTAGCCTCTCAGCTCCAGAAAGCCCAACAAGAGGAAGGAGACTCGCTGAGAGACTTTATTAGTCACTTGAAGCATTTGAATTCTCGTTGTAATCCAAATGAGCGCTTCAATAATAACCAATTTCTTGATAGATTCATTAGGGGATTACAACATGAGAATGTCTACAATGGCCTAATCATTAGAGGTATCACCACTTGAGAAGCAGTCACCACCAATGCGATCCAATTGGAGGATAATTTAATGATTCAATGAGAAAGAGTGTCTATTGAGCCTAATCTACTCGCTCCCGCAAGCATCGGGGCATCAGCCAATGACCCTAAAGCCTATTGCTAAGAGCCAAAGATATCTGAGATGACTTTAGCAGATCTCACCAACGCCATTCAAGAGAGTCTTAGAGACAATCGTGCTCCACAAAAAAATCATATGTAACCAAAAGGGAGCAACAATGGTGCTCAGTATGCTATGGTCCGCATAGTGCCAGTGAATGCCCTACTTTTAGAGTAAAATTCAATAGGAATTGCAATGCCTGTGGGAGGTATGGTCATCAAGCTAAGGACTGCATAGTATTTAAGCTTGCAATGGCCAATAGACCAACCTTAGTATGGACAGACACACCTTTTGTGTCTGCATTGATGCTAGCCCCACCTCTTGAACAAACGTCACAACACATGGTCCCTAGGGACCAAAATGTTGTTCAAACAACACCCTTACCACCTCCAGTGCTAGGACCGCAACCACCACATCCGAAAATCTTTTGTGAATCAAGTGGGTTGTGAGTCATCTTTTGTTGGTTTGGAAGGTTGTGAGGAAGGTATAGACCCTAATATTGTCTATGGGATTGATACACTTGAAGAAAGTCCACAATACTACATGGAGGACTATTGGGGACAAGTCAAACCTGTCTATCAAGTAGCTGCTCTTGCTGCAAGAGGCCAAAATATCAATTACACTGCCAAGAGACCACCTCTTCAATGCTATGAGTGTGGAGGTCCACATGGTGTAGCCGAGTGTCCTATTAGGCTACAAAAGAATGCTACACTAATGCAAACCAATAAAGCGAGCATGTCTACAATGCCGATATTCATGTGTAACCGATGTGGCATAGATCATTTGATTTCCCAATGTCCTAATAATCCAAATGCGCCAAAGATAACGCCATTGAATTTAATTGAGGTTACAGAGGAGCTAACACAAAGTACGCCTGTGGTACCAGTAAATGTACTCACACGATGAATGCTCCAAAAACAAAATTATATTCTTGAAGAAAGAGACACGGCATCAATTGCCCAATCTCAACAAAAAAAAACACACAAAGGAAGAGATTACAAAAAGCAGTGAAGTCAGACCCTAGTTCAAAGACTAATATAGGGACTGGTTATGACCCCGTATATATGAACGACATGAAGAGGATTCTGATTCAAGTGAATCCAAGGAGACTAAAACGACCATTAGAAAAGAAACAAACAACAAAGATTGTCATGAGCCACAATGGCCAGGATCAAAGAAGAAGATGGGAACTTACCCAAGCCCTACAGAGTGTTAGGAAATAAGACGTAGCTAAATAGATTTTTGAGTAGATTACTTAATGGAGAGAGATAGATTTCACACACAAGAGATTATAGAGTAGAGAGAGAGAGTGTTACCATATACATGTGGTAGTGATGTGTGTGAACACACTAGGACCGCCGGGGCATTTTTTCCCTCTTTAGGAGGTTTTTTCCCCCGTGCATTGTTTATACGCCCATCACTCTAGGGCTATCTATCTTTCCATTGCACACTAAGTAACACACTCTCTATTGTGTGCCTTGAGCTTCCTTCGTCTTCTCCAAGCTGTGTGTGTTTCTCTGCAACCCTAATTCCAACAATTGGTATCAGAGCAGGTCACGTCCTCCCGGGCTTAGTCGCCAGCTGCTCCAGCACACGCCTGCTCACTTTCTCCGATTTCAGTGAGCTTTGGCAAGCGTTCGCAGGTCGACAAATATTTTGGGTGAGCTCGAAGAGCTCGGTCTGCTCAGAATTTTGATTTGGGCTCATTTCAGCCTCCGTTTCCACTACGGGCAGTACTGCACAGGCTATTTCGTCATTTTGTGCAGATTTTCTGTCAGTGCCGTTTTCTGCATAACAGGTGCCTTATAGTCTTCTACGGTTTGTGCTATATAGCACAAGTTGTTCCCGCTCCATTTCTCCTATTTTCGGGCAGTTTTCACATCAGGTGCAGCATTTACCATGGCTGACAACAACAACACAGATGTGTTCAAGATGTTTGCTGCTGAGGACAGGTTGGATGGGGACAACTACCCTATGTGGGCTTATATGATGCAACATGTTCTTGTGTCAAAAGGTGTCTGGAACATTGTGCAGGGCATTGATGCACGTCCTGGTTCTGAAGATGTAGGCGATATTGAGGATGTTGCAGGTCTTGCTGCAAGGATTGCAGCTGTTAGAGTTGTTTTGCCTACAGCAGAACAAGCTCGTTGGGATGTTAAGGATGCGCAGGCTCATGCATTGATTGCGTTGTCTGTGAAGCGCACCATTATTCCTCACATCCGTTCAGCAAAATCTGCAAAACAGGCTTGGGATATTCTAGCAGGTCTTTATGCAAGCCGCAATGAGGCTAAAATTGCTTTGCTGCGTAAAGAGCTAGAGTCGAAGATTATGCATGAGGAAGATGATATGGACACTTTCCTTGCTAGTGTCAAGGATATCAATGAGCAACTCATTTCTGCAGGTGAAGTCATTTCTGACAGTTCCCTTGTGCAGACTGTTCTTGATGCCTTACCAGATTCCTACCAGACTTTTGCTAGTACTTGGAGACTGATGACCCAAGGAAATCCTGAAGTTGTCAAGTTTGATGCATTATGCACATTGCTGTTGCAAGAGTCACTTTCTAGAAAAAACAGGACTAGGCAGCGTGCAGTTGAACAGGCTTTTATTGCTTCTCAAAGAAAGGGTGGTAACAGTAATGCAGCCACTTCTTATGGTTCTGCTGCGAGTGGCAAAAATTCTGTTCCTAATGCTTCTGCTGGCAGCACTTCGTCTGGCAATTCTGGTGACAAGGGCA
Organism: Adiantum capillus-veneris; assembly: GCF_014529385.1. Taxonomy (NCBI): domain Eukaryota; kingdom Viridiplantae; phylum Streptophyta; class Polypodiopsida; order Polypodiales; family Pteridaceae; genus Adiantum; species Adiantum capillus-veneris. The sequence goes on along the minus strand of NC_140949.1, from coordinate 113,497,430 downwards.
AAAAGAAAATGCGTTGCCATTATTGTAAAGCCAATGATCACTTGATCAAGTCGTGTCCTAAGTTGAAGGCCAAAGAGGCTAAGAAGAAAGAGGGTGGTTCCACTGCAAATGCTGGTTCCACTACAAATGCAGCCATTGTTGAGTCTTCTGTGAAAGGAGATTGTGATGCTGATGTTGATGCAGAATGGGCTTTTAGCGCAGAGTGCACTTACAATCCTGCTGTCCATGATGCATGCTTGTCAGTTGCTGCAGATTCACATGTGTGGTATTTCGACAGTGGTGCTACAAAGCACATTACCTCACATCGTGAATTGTTTACCTCTCTCGAGTCTGTCCCTCATGGGAATTCAGTCACTTGTGCCAACAACGCCTCTTATCCAGTTCAGGGAGTTGGAAAGATTGTGCTCACTGCTGCTAATGGCAGTTCCTTCACACTTGTTGATGCACTTTATGTACCTGGGATCAAGAAGAATCTATTGTCTGTATCCGCACTTGCTAGACTTGGACTTGTAGTCAAATTTGTGGATGACAGATGTACAGTTCATGATCTCAGTTTTGGTGATGAAATTGTTGCATCTGGGCTTTTGTGCCGTGGGCTGTATAAGCTCACTTTGTATGACAAGTGTGGACAAAATTTTGCAAATGCTGTTGCAGATTCAAGGGCTATTTCAGATGCAAAACTTTGGCATGCACGTTTTGGTCATCTGAATTTTGCCAGTTTGCTGCGTTTGCAGAAATCTGATATGGTTGCTTCTTTGCCGCCTCTTGAAGCACCTATCAAACATGTTTGTGAAGGCTGTATTCTGGGTAAAATGCAGCGTTCTAAGTTTCCAAAGGATGGTTCAGTTAGGGCCACATGCAGGTTGCAGCTTGTGCATAGTGACGTTTGTGGGCCCATGCAAACTCCGTCCTTGGGCAATTACCTGTACTTCGTGACTTTCATTGACGATTACTCCAGGCATGCGTGGGTATTTCCGCTTAAAGCGAAGTCCGAAGTTTTTATGTGCTTCAAACAATTTTTGGCTATGGCTGAAAATGTCTCAAAATGTACTATGGGCACCCTCCGTTCCGATCGAGGGGGGGAGTATATGTCTCATGAATTTAATGCATTTCTGGCTAGTCGTGGGATAAAACACCAATGTACAGTGCCTTATACACCTCAGCAAAATGGTGTTGCTGAGAGGAAAAAGAGGTCACTAACGGAAATGGCACGATGTATGGTCAAAAGTCAAGCTTTGCCGCATTCTTTTTGGCTTGAGGCCATCATGTGTGCCACTTATGTACTTAACAGGTGTCCTACGAAAGCTTTGCAGTCTATTACTCCATATGAAGCATGGCATGATAGAAAACCTTCTATTGAGCACATGCGTGTTTTTGGCTGTTTGGCATATGCTTTGGTGCCACAAGTGCAGCGCAGAAAATTGGATGATAAGGCTGTCAAATGTATTTTTGTTGGTTATAGTGCTGAAAGCAAAGGTTACAGGTTGTATCATCCGCAAACAAAACGTATTTTGGTTTCACGGGATGTAGTGTTTGTGGAAGATTCTGTTCAACCCTTGCTGTCATGTACTAGAGACAGTAATGTAAGCTCACAGGACATTTATGACACTTTGTTGCCTCTTTTCAGTGGTGGAAATACGAATGTAAGTTCCAATGAGGCAAATGTACAGCCTATGAAGGTTTCTGAAAATGTTTTAGAACAGCCTATTACTGATGCAGATGTACATGATGTACTTGATGAGGAAAGGGCTGAAAATGAGCAGGCTAGAGGTATGCCAAAATGGCTGGTGCACACTTTGCGTGACAGTAAATTGGATGCACCTTTATCTAGTCGTACTCGTTCAGGCTCTCGCCATGCATCTTATGCATCAGATTGTTATGCTTTGGCTGTGTCTAGTTTACATGATGTTGAGGAGCCTCTGTCTTTTGATGAAGCACAGAATTCAGAAAATTGGATTGCTGCCATGAAATCAGAATATGATGCACTTATAGAGAATGACACATGGACTTTATGTGATTTGCCTCCTGGCAAAAAGGCCATTGGTACGAAGTGGGTTTACAAGTTGAAACGCAAGCCGGATGGTGAGATCGATCGCCATAAGGCTCGACTTGTTGCAAAGGGTTATGCACAACAAAAAGGCATAGATTATGAAGAGACTTTTGCTCCCACTTGTCGTATGACTACTGTGCGTTTTCTATGTGCATTGGCAGCTCATTTTGGTTGGGATGTACATCAATCAGACATTGTTACTGCTTTCTTGAATGGTGACATATTTGAGGAAGTTTATGTAACGCAGCCTCGCGGTTTTGTCATAAAAGGACAAGAGGACAAAGTGTGCAAATGTAAGAAGGCTTTGTATGGGTTGAAGCAATCTCCTCGTGCTTGGTATGAGAAAGCTGACACTCATTTGGTTAAACGAGGCTTTCGTAACAGTCCAACAGAAAGCACATTGTATGTAAAGCGTGAGGATGATGTATTTCTCATTGTGGTTCTTTATGTTGATGATTTGCTGATCACTGGACCAAATGAGAGACATATTGCTGAATTTAAGGCTGATTTGAATGCTACTTTCAAGATGAAAGATTTGGGGCTGTTGCATCATTACTTGGGTATACAGTTTAAGCAGTGTGATGGTGGTATTGCCTTGTGTCAGAAAAGTTACATAGAGACATTGCTATGTAAGTTTGGACTTGAGGATTGCAAACCTATTGCCACTCCCATGGAAACAGGTTTGAAGTTGAGTCTACATGATGCTGGCGATCCTGCTGATGTCACTCTTTACCAAACTGCTGTTGGCTGCCTCATTTATGTATGCAACACGAGGCCAGATATTCAGTTTGCAGTCTCGCAGGTCAGCAGATTTATGCATAGCCCAGGGTCTAAGCATTGGCAGGCTGTCAAGAGGATTTTCCGCTACCTTAGTGGCACTTTACATCTTGGCTTGTTTTATCCCAAGGGGGGATCATTGCCGCCAGACTTACATGCTTTTTCGGACTCAGATTGGGCTGGTTGTTTTGACACGCGAGTGTCCACAAGTGGTTTTTGTTTCATGCTTGGCAGTTCATGTATATCATGGTTGAGCAAGAAGCAACCTACTGTGGCCACTTCGAGTTGTGAGGCTGAGTACAGGGCAGTCTTCACAGCTACGGTTGAGTGTGTATGGCTCAGACGCCTTATGGCTGACTTGGGTGTTGGACAGGACACTGCCAACACTATCTACACTGACAGTCAGAGCGCATTGGCAGTTGCGAGGAACCCAGTTTTTCATGCTCGCACAAAGCACATTGAGGTGCATTACCACTATGTCAGGGAGAGGCTCTCAGCAGGAGAGATCAGCTTGGCTTATGTGCCAACACAGGACAACCTTGCAGATCTTTTCACAAAGGCATTGTCTCGTGAGAAGCTTGAAGCTTTCCGCAAAGCTTTGGGCTTACTCCCCTTTGTGGACTGATCCTGTCCTCAGGGCATGGCACTTCCCTTTACTCATGTGCCAGCTCTCGTTCACCGCATCACTCCAGGGGGGATTTGTTACCATATACATGTGGTAGTGATGTGTGTGAACACACTAGGACCGCCGGGGCATTTTTTCCCTCTTTAGGAGGTTTTTTCCCCCGTGCATTGTATATACGCCCATCACTCTAGGGCTATCTATCTTTCCATTGCACACTAAGTAACACACTCTCTATTGTGTGCCTTGAGCTTCCTTCGTCTTCTCCAAGCTGTGTGTGTTTCTCTGCAACCCTAATTCCAACAGAGAGAGAGAGAGTACACACGATATACGTGGTTCACCCAATGTGGGCTACATCCACGGGAAAGCAGCCACTCAATGGCTTTAGCACAACAAAAGAAGAAGTAGTTTACAAAGGGATTAAACCCTTAATAGAGATCCCGCCTTGCTTCACTCTCACCACCTCACACTCACCTTGTTGCATCAACTTCACACTATGAAATGTGTGTAGAAATGGCCTCCTTTTATAGGCCAAAAGGGCTGCCCTCTCTTATGAGAGGCAGCCATGTGTAGCTGCCCTTGTGCGAATAAGTCCAAATCGGACCCTCCAATCCGCCCATTTGTGGCCGCCCTTGAGAAGACAAGTCCGCTTTTGAATTCGGCCACCGGCCACCAGCCAACTGACCGGTTGTTTTCCGACCACTTTTCGGCCGCCGTCCGGCCATAATATTCCGGTGAAAAGGAATATTCCGGTGAAAAAAAGTCTCGAGGGGGCCCGAGGCCCCTAAAGTTGCCCCTGATTCTTGTTCGTTAAAATTTTGGTTTCCGGTGAGTGATTTTCCTTCACGCACGATGGCTTCTCCTCATAATGGGGGCCTTACAAATGTGCGCTTTTACCACAAAAGATTACAAGGTAAATCAGGATCCATACTTAACAATCTCCCACTTGGAGACTGATCTCAAAACCAAACCTGTGAGAGTGCTTTCCATCCTGGCTTCTTATCTTTGAATGCCGATTGAAGATGAGCAAAAGCTCAACTTCTCCTTGTTGACCACCTTTGTAAACATGTCTGCAGGATTTTCACTTGTATGTACCTTTCCTAGCTGTAGCTGTTCCTCTTCCAAAAGAGTGTGTATGAAGTGCTATCTCACCTCAATGTGCTTTGTCCTTGAATAAAAGGCCGAGTTCTTCACAAGATGGATAGCGCTTTGGCTATCACTGTACAAGACATAATTGTCTTGTTTGAATCCAAGCTCTTCTAAGAATCTGTGAAGCCACATAATTTCTTTGCTTGCCTCCGTCATTGCTACATACTCTGCTTCCGTGGTAGAAAGTGAAACCACTTTCTGTAGCTTTGAAGCCCAGCTTACTGCTGTGCCTCCAACCATGAAAACATAGCCAGTAATGCTCCTTCGAGTATCTTTGTCACCTGCCATATCTGCATCACCATACCCTTCTAGAAAAATATCAGCTCCTCCAAAATACAAAGCATTTGTTGTTGTCTCTTTTAGATACCTAAGTATCCACTTCACAGCTTGCCAATGCTCTTTACCTGGGTTGTCCATGAACCTACTCACAACTCCCACTGCATGTGCAATGTCTGGCCTTGTCCAGACCATAGCATACATTAGAGAACCTACCGCTGCAGCATATGGAACTTTAGACATATGGGCTATCTCCTCTTGTGTCTTTGGACACATATCCTTCGTTAGTTTAAAATGACCAGCCAAAGGTGTAGAAACTGGTTTTGCATTTTGCATTGCAAACCTTTCTAGTACCTTCTTGATGTAATCTTCTTGAGATAGCTTTATTGTCTTCTTCGTCCTGTCCCTTGATATTTTCATACCAAGTATCCTCTTTGCAGCACCTAAATCTTTCATTGAAAAAGATTTGGACAGCTCCTCTTTTAGGTCTTTGATGTCCTGCATGTTAGCACTTGCAATCAACATGTCATCAACATACAACACTAGGATGATGAATTTCCCATCTCCCAAATTCTTCGTGCAGACGCAGTGATCCGAGTTGCATCTTGTGAATCCATGATCCAACATCCATCGATCAAACTTCAAGTACCATTGTCTTGATGCTTGCTTTAAACCATACAAGCTCTTCTTTAATCTGCAAACCATTTTCTCCTTACCTTTTACTTCATACCCCTTTGGTTGAAGCATGTAGATTTCCTCCTCTAAGTCACCATGAGGGAATGCCGTATTTACATCCATTTGCTCGAGACTTAGATCATGAGTAGCCACAAGGCTTAAGACAAGCTTAATTGAGTTCATTTTTACAACAGGAGAAAATATTTCATTGAAGTCAATACCTTTCTTTTGAGAAAAACCTTTTACCACAAGCCTAGACTTGTACCTTTTCTTCCCACCTTCTTCTTCCTTCAGCTTGTACACCCATTTGTTTTGAAGTGCCCGCTTACCTTTAGGCAACTCAACCAACTCCCATGTTTGGTTGCGATGTAGTGATTCCATCTCCACTTGCATGCTCTTCGTCCATTCTTCTTTGGATTCATGTTGCATACCTTCTCCATATGATTCCGGCTCTCCAGAATCTAAGATCAAGAGATGGTTGAACGAAGGAACAAACCTTTCTGGAGGTCTACTTGCTCTTGTAGATCTTTGGGGAATAGGTTGAGGCTCCTCATTTGGTTGATGTTGTTGCACATTGTCACCATTTGCAGTCCTTGAGTCTTCACCGTCCTCAAGCTCCATGTACTCATCACCTGTTTCTTTTGTTTGTTTTCTTTCCAAGTAATCTTTGTACATATTTTGTTCGTTAAAAATTACATCCCTACTCCTTAAGATTTTACCATCTTCAGGATTCCATAGGCGATACCCAAAGTCTCCTTCTCCATAGCCAATGAAGAAACACTTTTTGGACTTTGCATCTAGCTTTGATCTTAGGCTTCTATCTATGTGCATGAAAGCCTCACACCCAAACACTTTGAGAAATGCATAATTCACCGGTTTACCTATCCATGCCTCTTCTGGAACTCCCCCATCCAATGTCGTTGAGGGTGACTGGTTGATTAAGTACACAGACGTACTTACAGCTTCCGCCCAAAGCTCAAGCGGTAGGCCTGCATGTAGCCGCATGCTTCGTGCTTGTTCCATGATTGTCTTGTTCATCCTTTCCGAAATCCCATTTTGTTGAGGTGTCCTTGGGGTTGTCCTTTGCCTCCGAATGCCATTGCTAGCACAAAATCTTTCAAAAGCTTGGCTGCAATATTCGCCTCCATTGTCGGATCTGAGTCATTTAACCTTGGTACCTGTTTCATTCTCCACAAAGGCTTTCCAGCTTTGAAATATGGAAAATACATCAGATTTATTCTTCATGACATAAACCCATGTTTTTCTAATCGCATCGTCTATGAATGTTACATAGTATAATGATCCACCAAGTGATGGTGTACTTGCAGGACCCCAAACATCAGAATGAACCAACTCAAGTTTTTTATTTTTTCTTTCATTTCCTGATTTTTGAAATTTTACCCTCTTTTGTTTACCATAAACACAATATTCACAGAACTCTAAGTCCACTTCTTTCAAACCTGGTAGAAGCTTCTTTGTTTGAAGGATTTGCATTCCTTTGGCACTCACATGCCCAAGTCGGTAGTGCCACACCGCACTGTCAACTTCTGTAGTTGTTGCACAAGCTGAAGGTTGCGTGCTAACAGTACACAAGTAAAGTTTACCGACTTTTTCTCCCTTGGCAACCACCAAAGATCCCTTTGAGATCCTCCACCGTTTGTTTCCGAATGCAATGTTGTGACCTTCATCGTCCAATTGTCCTGTAGAGATCAATTTTTTGCGAAGAGAAGGAACATTCCTAACATCTTTAAGCTTCCATTCATTTCCGTTAGCAGTTTTGATAGAAATTGTACCTTTGCCGACAATCTCACAAGCTTCATCATCTCCCAAGTATACATACCCAAAATTACCTTTGGTGTAGTCTTGGAAATGTTGCTTGTGTGGTGTCGCATGGAATAAAGCCCCGGAATCTACTATCCAGGAATTAGACACATTGTCTAATGAGAGAATTAGAGAATCTTGCTCTACTTTACCTACCACATTGGCCTCCGATGTTGGCTTGTTGTCTTGAGACTTTGTCTCCTTCTTCTTCTTGGACCAGCAATCCTTCTTGACGTGGCCCTTCTTGCCGAAGTTCCAACATTCAAGAACTGACTTTGTGCGTGACTTGCTCTGCCTTGAGCAATCACGACCCTTTTGGTTTCTGAACCTCTCCTTAGGCCTTCCTCTTGTTTCCACTGATAGTGCAGCACTTGATGATTCTCCTGTGCTTCTCCTTCGTATTTCCTCGCTTAGGAGAACACCCACAACATCATCAAACTTAAGAGTATTTGTGCCAGAGATAGAATTACTTACAGCCATCACAAGGCTGTCCCAACTATCCGGTAGAGATGATAGTATAAGGAGAGCTCGCACTTCGTCATCGAAATTGATTTTCACTGATCGAAGTTGACTTATGTTTGTGTTAAAGTCATTTAGGTGTTCTGCAACTGAACCATTCTCTGCCATCTTTAGATTGAACAAGCGCTTCATAAGAAATACCTTATTGGATGCCGATGGTTTCTCGTAGAAGTCGTCAAGTGACTTCATCAAGTCCTCCGTGGTCTTCATCTCCAAAACATTGAAGGCCACCGTTGACGCCAAGCTTAACCGGATTGTTCCCAGTGCCTTTCGATCAAGGATAATCCATGCTTCATCTGCCATTGTTGTGGGATTCTTCGCAAGACCGCCTAGTGGCAAATAGAGGTCCTTTTGGTAGACATAGTCTTCAATCTGCATCTTCCAATGTTGGTAGTTTTTGCCGTTGAACTTCTCAATCTTGAGCTTCCCTTCCTCCGCCATAACTCCCACTCAATTCAAGGAATCCTTTCCTTGAGATAATTTAGCTACGAGCAAACCTTGCTCTGATACCAGTTGTTAGGAAATAAGATGTAGCTAAATAGATTTTTGAGTAGATTACTTAATGTAGAGAGATAGATTTCACACACAAGAGATTATAGAGTAGAGAGAGAGAGAGAGAGTACACATGATATACGTGGTTCACCCAATGTGAGCTACGTCCATGGGAAAGCAGCCACTCAATGGCTTTAGCACTTCAAAAGAAGAAGTAGTTTACAAAGGGATTAAACCCTTAATAGAGCTCCCGCCTTGCTTCACTCTCACCACCTCACACTCACCTTGTTGCATCAACTTCACACTATGAAATGTGTGTAGAAATGGCCTCCTTTTATAGGCCAAAAGGGTTGCCCTCTCTTATGAGAGGCAGCCATGTGTAGCCGCCCTTGTGCGAATAAGTCCAAATCGGACCCTCCAATCCGCCCATATGTGGCCGCCCTTGAGAAGACAAGTCCGCTTTTGAATTCGGCCACCGGCCATTGACTACCGGCCAACCGACCGGTTGTTTTCCGACCACTTTCCGGCCGCCGTCCGGCCATAATATTCCCCCGAGGCCCCTAAAGTTGCCCCTAATTCTTGTTCGTGAAAATTTTGGTTTCCGGTGAGTGATTTTCCTTCACGCACGATGGCTTCTCCTCATAATGGGGACCTTACAAATGTGCGCTTTTACCACAGAAGATTACAAGGTAAATCAAGCTCCATACTTAACACAGAGGAGATCAAGCGAGTCAAGCAATTAATGGGTTTGGTAAAAGAGGCCCAAAGGGATCTAGAGCCAGCACCTAGGTAGATCCACATTACCGACACAGTGTTCCCAATGCAACAGCAACCTCACAAAGTCCGTAGACCACTAGCCATACCTAGTGTCATCCAAGAGGAAAGTGACTCTAAGTCATGGGAAAGTAGGTGTACTCCCTTCTTGTTGGAGAGAATGTTTACAGAGAGATTACCTGACCCTATCGAAGAAATGGAGATCCCATCTTCCCCACGCGTAAGGGACTAAAGCCCAAAAGGTGCCATTAAATATTGCGAAATTGATGGATTTCATGGCTTCAAAAGTTAGAACCACCATCATGTCCAAACTATATGGAGACCCCGAGCTGTTCTTAGCTCTTTGAGCTTTCCTCAATGGAGAACTGAAAGTCGGGCTACCATAATTTGCACAGATGGATGGTTCTAGGGAGATGCGAATAGACGAGGAACACTTAGATCCACAACCCAACCTAGATGAGAACCCTGTTGTAGAAATACATGTTAACAAGTTGGGACAATACTTTGAAGGCGATGAATCCAATGCGACCATACCTACACTACCAAGGGATCAACTATGAAGGGAATCCTTGATGGTGGCACTGGGGTTAGCATTGTGATTAAAAATTGATGGGAAACTATGGGAAGACCTCACCTTGGGACCACAACCATAGTAGTAAAGATGGCCAATGTGTCTATTGTTAAACCTATTGGGATGCTAGAAGATCTCAAGATCAAGGTCTTTGGACATAAAATAAGAAATACCTTCATTGTTATGGATTCCTCCATGCACACTATGACATCGGAGATGATCTTACGACGTCCTTTCATGAGGGAAGCAAAAAATTTGGTGCATGATTGGTCTAAAACCCATGACTACTTGCAGCTCCAAGATTATGTCATTCAAGTGGATCTCGTAATTGATCGAGCACATCCTTTGGGAAGCAGATTTATAATTGATCATAGATCTGACACCACAGTTCACTCGGCCCCATTGTAGTATTGTTACACGTGTAAAGTGGACACTGATGTTGGGGAAGATTCTCCTTATATGGATGTTCTACCTAGGATGATTGAGTCTGGCAATGTGGATTGGGTCCACCTAGCAGCAACCATAGACACTTGGGGAAATAGGGGATGACCTGGGTAACACCTGAGGGGGATGAAATGCCACCACTCGTGCCTTTAAATATGATAGAAGCAATGCATATAGCTTCGGTTGACCTACAAGATGAAGGCTTCACTAACATTGGAACCAGGAGCGTCTCACAAGACTATAGCCCACATGATTTAGGGTCAAAATCATCAATTGAAATCGACTCTAAGGATGAAGAATATGAGTTAAATCTTGGTGCAAATGTGGTGACAAACCATTCAGGGCCCAGTGGTACCCTAGATGACAATCTATCCAAGGGAGTAGAAGACACAAGTAGCGATTCATCTAGTGACTCTTCACTAGAGATCAGTCGTAATACAAAATTAGACAAGAAGAGTAAGAGATATAAGAGGTGACAGCAAATGTGCGTGCTAGAATAAATGAAAAGAAATATACCACAAAATGGCTTAATTATATAAGGGCATGTGATGCTCATCGGAAGCTGGTAGATAACTGGGGTGAATACCTTCAAAGCATTATGTGGTGTAGTCCACAACTCATTGACATTGATAGCTAGAGGCTACAGAGAAGCCAAAGTTGAGCCATACCGTAAGGAGACGACAAAATCGAGAGCTACTCAACAACAAAAGGAAGCGGAAGTGAAATCACAGTACACAAAACAACAAGACCCCACATACTTACACCCTGCACCCGATCATTTCAAATCCTACACCACGGAGGAGCGTAAGATTGTGTATACAGAAGCTCAAAGAAAACCTATCGATGGAAGCAATAGAGTCTATGATGGTCCAGTAATAGTTCAGGAGATACAGTTAGCACACCCAAGCGAAGAGTCCAAACCTGTTTTCATTGCCCAAGATCTGATAGAGACTGAGGAGTATGTACTTAAAGAACTTCTCAAGGAATCTAGGGATACATTTGCTTGGACATATCATGATATGAAAGGTGTTCCTCTTGGGGTATAAAGCCCAATGTGGTCGCCCAGGTAAGTGGGCGGGCCGCCAGGTATGTACACATATTTTTTTGTAAAAACCTAATAAGAACTCACTATGCTCTACACATTACAGTAGAGCGAGTTCACCATATCGTCGTGCTCTTCTTCTTGCACTCTCTCTCGCGTCGCACTTCCGCTCGTACTCCTTCAACTGGTATCAGAGCTCAGATCGAGGCTCGGGGCAGCACTACAGGAGGCTAGAATCACCAGCTCAGATTGGAGTGAAACTCGACAGGCGAAGACACGGCCCCAAATCCTGTGGGAGAGCCCGAAGGGCTCGACGTTCGGCTTCAACAAAGGTCTGCGCAGGCCATTTTCGACTACGTGGTCTCGGCGGGTGCAAATCCGACTCTGCAAATTTGGGGTTTTCGGCCTACGACTGCAGGTGCTGAGGATATCAACACTCCCAGAGTGTTGACTTGTGGCTGTCTACACATCGAAGGACGGCTCACAGTTCTTGGAGGCGTGTCGCATACGACACGGGCGCATCTACACACAGACTGTAGGCGACATCCACTAGTTCATCAGGTAGCTTGTGTTTGTTGCTTGATATTCCAGATTTCATCCTGACATTGCAGGTACTTCCACATGGTATGTATTGTCAGAGATGATGTATATTTATTGAGGGTTTGCTGGCTGTGAGTCACGCAGCAAACAACCGCTGCAGCGGTTATAGCATATAGTGAGAAATTTGTGGATGTATGATGTTGTGGGAAGTCTATGTACTGTCAGATTTACTGCAGCCTTTGTTGAGGGTCGAGTGAGGCTTTATTGAGCTGGGAGATTCTCGAATGTTGAGATCCTTTCGGTGATACAGGTCTTGGAGCGATCCCTCGAGCACCCTTAGATAGGCAGCTAGGATGTATTGACTGTGAGTTAGACAGTTGGGATTGCATCTTTGCTTTATTGCCGTTGAGGCATTGTCACAGTCTATGCTTACAGGACAGTGACAGGACAATGAGAGACAGTACAGGTGCAGGACAGGTTTACCCGCAGCTTACAGTGTCAGAGAGACAGTGCTTTTTGGTCTGTTTTTTGAGTACACCAGATCCATTTTACAAAGGAGACTCTGCTGAAATTTACGCAGAATCTGAAGCTTTCTTGGCTCATTTGACAGGTTGATATTGGTTCAGAGGTCAGTTTACGGGGTGAAGGGGATCGGGGAGCACCACAGACGGAGAGTGTGAGAGAGAAGGAGACACACGACAATGTGGGTGGGGAGACTGTGAAGTGGCAGCTCCCCCTATACAGTATACTCACTATAAGTATAGGGTAACAGTGGGAGGGCGCCCATGACCTGGGCGACCGGTCAAGGCACATAGGCCTTAACCCCAACAACCACTTACTTAAAGGCCAATGTGCCTTTAAGCAAGATCTACTAGTGTACAACTAATAGAAGGTGAGATATTCTCTCAACCTATGCCCACTGACTCTCGATGAGCTAGTGCATCCGGCTCTACTGATAGACAAAAATCTCGCTGCGGAAGCCACACAGAGCTAGCTCCAAGATCTGCAAAAAGTCTACAAGAGCTCATGCACTCCTGCAAGTATCGGTCCAATACCTGCAAACCTCCCCTATGCTCTATGCCGAGATCAGTCATCGAACAACTAATCAACCCTACTGCAAATGCTCCCACTGCAGCTGCTATGTCGGGCCTCGAGATTAGCATCTCGTACATGAGGACACCGAATGTTGATGCAACCCTGGCAACCTCTGCCACCTCCAACTCAGAACTCAACTCATGGCAATCTTGTCCCCTATCATAGAGACCATGGCACTCTGACTCCAAGCTCTGGAGTGACTCCTCGTGCCCACCACATATCACATGTGTACCAAGAGTATCCATCTGTCCTGAATCTGCATCAAGCTCTGGCATAAGCATATCAAGAAATGACTCCACAATAGTTGACATCTCAACATCCATGTGAGTCATCTCTGTCATCACCTCTGATGACTCATCCTGTTGTGACTCACTAGAGCTGTCCCGCTCTACCTGTGCATCCGTAGACGCAACCTGCACAACAAGGTCACTGCTCTGCACTCCATGCAAAGCATCCTACAACCCACAAGCAAAAGAGACTCGCCTGCTCTCTCGCTCTCTACCTGGTTGCGTGATCACAGAGACAACACTGTCTCTCCCGTGATCCACATGCAATGGGTAACCTGTACCACTCCTGGCACCTCTCGCAATCACTAGCGAACCCAAATGCAACGCAAAAGATCGCTCAAGAAGCGATACCCGACATCCACTATCCCGTAACTGTCTGACTGAGATCAAATCCCGTCTCAGATCTGGCACATAACGCACATGACGCAGGGTAAATCTCATACCAATGGGCAAGGACAAACATACGTCTCCTGCACCCTCAATGTCATACACAACACCATCAGCCATGTGCACACAACCAAGTCTCCCACTAGAAAACGTGCTAAACCACTCACGATGCGACGTGACATGGAAAGTAGCATTTGAATCTAGTAGCCAATGTGAAGACAATGTGCAATCCGATATGCAATCCGTAGACATAAGATCGTCTGAAGACAAGCTAGATGTAAATGTGACATCGCCGTCACAATCATACTCAGTAACCACCGTATTGATCTCACTAGCATCTGTCATGCCCAAATCTGCATCACGCATCTGTCGCCTCCGTTGTCTCAAACGCCTGAAACATCGACGCCTAATGTGCCCTCTATGTCCACAATGCCAACATGTCAAGTCTCTATGCTGTCGAGAGTTGCGTGTGGGATCAATCTCTCCCATGGACATAGAAGTGGGACTAGACTTCCCTGTAGACATGGATGTTGCGTACATAGCATGTAAACTCTGCCATTAAGCATGAGTTGTAGTCTCCCTCGAGACCTGCCAGTCAACAGACTCAACCAGATGCAAACGAATCGTAGACATTGCTAACTCATCAAGATCCTACCAATCATCATCACGCATAGACTTGGGCTTCGCCGATAAACCATGCAAGGGTTTATCCTGCCCCAAATCCGCCAATGCAACAAGCATATGTTCCTTCCAAGCAACAAAATCTGCACCATCAAACTGTGTCACACCATAACGCTGGAAGTCAAATGGAAAATCAGCCATAATGCTCGCAAAAGAGCAACCAACAATGAGTAGCAAATGTCAACCAAATCAGCCCTAAACTGGCTCGAATCGCATCAACAAAAGTCTGCAAATATGACTGTAAAATATGACTGCAAATAAGTCCCAAAACAGCCCCAAAATTCAGCTCTTAAACAGTTGCATAAACAAGTCACAAATGTGTCCCAAATCATCCTACAACTGAGTCATACATGGACACCTGCAAAGAGGAAACAATGGCTGGAAATTTAGCGCCCAAATAAGTCCTCAAACCTGTCTGTAACTTGTAAACCTGTAGCTGAAACCTGCTGAAAAACCTCAAGCCATTAGTGCTTGAATCCGGCTACCTAGCTCGTAGCCACACAAGCATACATCACAATATTCACTCTTGTGAGTGTGCCAAGATAACTGTACGCCCGTCAAATCGTGAGTGAATCACCAAGCCCACACTGTGCGGTATCGATGCATATACACGCACAAATCTCCCACCTGCAGAGAACACTGCACACAAATGTTGAGCGCAACCCGCAATCTCTACCTAGATTGCATAAATGATGCGCATAAAACTCCTGGGAAAATTTCGCCAGAGTTTCGTCAGTAAAACTCTCAAAACCAAACTGATTGCACGCTCAAAACCATGAGCAACCAAAGCGCATCAAACCGCACTCCAAATGCATGCACCAATCTCCACACTTTGCATACATCATTGCAAACACCTAAAAATCTAGTACAAAAATATTTGCTCTACCTGTGACTGCCAAAAAACATGCTCGAGGCATACATTGCCGAGCTCAAAATGCAATCACATTAGTCTCCCTGAGCATCAAACCACATAAGGCATACATCGTATCCTCCCACCTGTGAGGAAATTTGCAGCAAATATCACTCTCACATCTGAGAGCAAACCATGTGTGGAATCCTCGACACACAATAAACAACTGCAACTGCAGAAAATTCAGCGTTCAGAATTTTAAAATTCTGATATGACAAGCGCGTCCGGAGCGTGCCAAAACCCCAAGGTAGACTCCTAGATCACATGTATCCGAGTCCGAGTGTGAAAGCTATGCCAAAAACCTCCGTTTCGACGCAAAAACGTAGCATAAACTGCCAAAAGAGGGCTGAAAATGCAGCTCCTCAACCGTAGCTCGAATGAGGTTTCTGATGGCTCGAATGGCTTCGAAAGGGGGGTAAAACTGCAGGATATCTGCTGGAAACGCTCTCGAAAAGCTGAATTTGCCGATGCCGAAGTCGAAACCCTGTTAGCACTCTTGAAAGAGCGCTCGCGCGCGGACGCGATTTCGGGAATGAAACTGGCTCTCCACTGTGGTCGTGACCGTGCACACACGCGCTCCCTCCGCACCTACGCTCTGATACCAATTGAAGGGGATCGGGGAGCACCATAGACTGAGAATGTGAGAGAGAAAGAGACACACGACAATGTGGGTGGGGAGACTGTGAAGTGGCAGCTCCCCCTATACAGTATACTCACTATAAGTATAGGGTAACAGTGGGCGGGCGCCCATGACCTGGGCGACCAGTCAAGGAACATAGGCCTTAACCCCAACAAAGGGGAAACTCTGTCGAATTTTTCCCAGGAAAGTAAACCACTATGAAGCGTAGCTATGGCTGGATCACATGACACTGCTCTTTACAATATCAAGAAGCTGGATGGAATCAATTTCCCATTGTGGAAGAAGAAGATTTGGTACAAAAGAAGCAGATAAAACCTATAAAGCTCAAGTGGATAAAACCAGAAGATATGGACGAAGATGAATGGAGCGAAATGGATGAATTGGCACTTTCTACCATTATGTTGACTTTGGCAGAAAGCGTTTACTTCAATGTAGCAGATGAGATGTCGGCTTATCAAGCATGGTTAAAGCTGAGTGATCTTTATGAGAAGCAGCGTGCAGCTTCACAGGTATACTGGCTTAAGAAGCTTGTTGACTTGAAGATGAAAGAAGGGACACCTATGTCCAATCATCTGAATGAATTCAACACAATCTACAGTCAGTTGTCAGCTCAAGGTGTCAAGTTTGATGAACCTGTTAGAGCTATATTCCTGTTGATCACATTGCCGGAAAGTTGGGACACTTTTCGCACAGCTTTGAGTAATTTTGCACCTCCAGATGGTTTGAACATAGCAGGTGTAGAAGGAAGTCTACTTACTGAAGAAACCAATAGAAAGACAATGGACAAAGGCAAAGGAACAGCCTTAGTTGTCACGGGAAGGACCAAAGAAAAGTACAAAGGTGGAAAGAGGAATCAGTCTCGTAGCAAGTCCCGCAGTGCTAAAGGCAAGAGTGACATAGAATGCTACCATTGTGGCAAGAAGGGTCACATGAAACGAAACTGCAGAGAATGGAAAGCAGAAAAAGGCAAAGAGAAAGCTGAAGACCATGGTGAGAAGAACAAGTCCTCAGTGAAGATTCAAGAAATAAATGTGACAAACACTGTTGTAGAGGATGACAGTCTAGTGTCAGGAGACATCTACTTCTTGAAGAATACAATGGACTAAGCTCTTCTTACAGCATCTGATGGAAATGCACTGAGTGACTGGATTATAGACTCAGGGGCATCACTTCATGTGTCTCCAAACAAGGAGTAGTTTACCACTTATGTGACCACTAAAGATCATGTTCGGCTAGGCAATGGGCAGACATGTGAGATCTTAGGTGTTGGAGATGTTCAATTGAAGTTTCAGAATGGCTCTTCTTTCACGCTGAAGAATGCGAGACATGTTCCCGCAATTACAAAGAGCTAGCTCAGCACAGGTTTACTTGATGATGTTGGCAACGTCACCACTTTTGGACAAAACATGTGGAAGATATCCAAGGGTCTATGACAGTAGCACATGGAGTAAAGTCTGGAGGACTTTACATGATTTATGTATCAAATGTCTCTAAAAATGTAATCAATGTAACCGAGCAACCGAACGTTTCTTTGTGGCATTTCCGGTTAGGACATATGTCCAAGAAGCGAATGGAAATCTTGTCTCGTTCTGGTTATTTGCCTGGCTTGTCATTTAATGATTTTGGAATTCTATAAACATTGTCTGTATGGTAAGCAAACACAGCAGCCCCATAAACATAGAAGCAGTAGAAGAGATACACAGTTGGCACTTGTTCATAGTGATTTGTGTGGACCTATGCCTAACCTATCTCTAGGGGGAGCTTCTTACTTTATGACATTTATAGATGATTACTCGAGGAAAGTATGGGTTTACTTTCTCAAGCACAAGGATGAAGCGTTTAGTGTTTTCAAAACGTTTGTGACACTTGTGGAGAATCAGAGTGGCAAGAAGCTTAAATGCTTACGCACTGACAATGGTGGAGAGTATGTTTCAAAGGCCTTTCAGGACTTTTGTGAGTCAAAAGGTGTAAAACGTGAACTTACTACTCCTTACAATCCTCCTCAAAATGGTGTTGCTGAGAGGATGAATAGGACCATACAAGAGAAGGTTAGAAGTATGTTGTCTAATGCACAGCTACCAAATGGGTTTTGGGTTGAAGCTGTATCAACAACTGTTCACCTTAGAAATAGATCTCCTAGCAAGGTTTTGCAGAAGGATTTAGTGGTAGAAATGGTATGGTCAGGCAAGGTGCCCTCATACTAGCATCTCAGAGTCTTTGGCTGTGAGGCATATACTCACGTTGCAAAGGAATTTAGGATCAAACTTGAGCCAAAGAGTAGAAAGTGCATTATTCTAGGCTATGGTAATTCTGGTGAAATGGTGTACAGACTTTGGGATCCCGAATCCAGAAGTTATCCGCAGCAATGATGTTCACTTTAATGAAGCCAAATATCATTCTAAACCAGAGAGGGTTGAGGAGATTAGAAGAGTTGTCTTCCAAGAAGATGGACCTGCACGTGCAAGACAAAATGTCAGGGCTCAAGAGGAGCAAATATAGGATAGAGTGGAACCACAGGTTGTGGTTGAGCCTGAGCCACCTATTGTGCATAGATATGGACGTATCACGCGACCTCCTGATAGGTTTGTTCCATCTATGAACTATGTCATGTTGACTGATTGCAATGAGCCTTCATGTTACAAGGAAGCAGTGCAAATGAAGGACTCCGGGAATTGGCAAATGGCCATGCAGTCAGAGATGACAGCTCTGCATAAAAACCAGACATGGACGCTAGTTAAATTACCACGGGGCAAAAAGGCTCTACCTTGTAAATGGGTTTACAGGTATAAGATCACCGCTCATGATAGTCAGCCAAAGTACAAAGCAAGGCTTGTTGCCAAGGGCTTTAAGCAAGAACAAGTCATTGACTTTGAGGAAGTCTTCTCTCCGGTGGTCAAGATGACTACATTGAGATGCTTTCTTGCATTGGTTGCCATATTAGATTTGGTGTTGCACCAAATGGATGCCAAGACAGCGTTCTTGCATGGTGATTTAGATGTGGAAATTTACATGCAGCAGCCAGAAGGGTTTGTTGAGAAAGGCAAGGAAGATAGGGTATGCCAGTTGTTAAAGAGTCTTTATGGCTTAAAACAATCACCGAGGGCATGGTACCATAAATTTCACAAGTTTATGCTTTCTCAAGGCTACAAACGTAGTGAGTTCGATCACTGTCTATATACAAAGAAGGCTAAGGATGGTAGTTGGCTGATTCTTATTTTGTATGTGGATGACATGTTGATTGATGGAAAGCACTTGGAATAAATTTCAGCTTTGAAGTCAAAGATGGCAAAATCGTTTGACATGAAAGTCATGGGTGAGGCAAGTCATATCCTTGGTATGCGCATTGAGAGAGACAGATCAAAGAATTGATTTGGTTATCTCAAACAGAGTATATTGACAAGGTTTTGCAACGTTTCAATATGGAGAAGGGAAAGGCACTGAGTGTTCCATTGCCACCATATGTGAAACTTAGCAAACAAGATTGTCCTATGTCTTAGGAAGAACAGGCTGAAATGGATAAGATTCCATATGTGTCTGCAGTGGGTAGTTTGATGTATGCAATGATTGCTACTCGCCCAAACATTGCATTTGCAGTGGGAGTAGTAAGTCGATACATGTCAAACCCAGGGAAGAAACATTGGGAGGCAGTGAAAGGAATATTGAGATACCTGAAAGCTACAAAGAGTATGCGTATATGCTATGGGAGTCAGGAGCTAAGTGTAAAGGGTTTTACAGACTCGGATTATGCAGGTGACTTAGACAAGCGAAGGTCTACATCATGGTATGTCGTTACATTGGCTGGTGGAGCAGTATCATGGCGTTCTAGATTACAAGATTGTGTTACTCAGTCTACTACAGAGGCTGAATATGTTGCAGCATCAGAGGCATGCAAAGAATCAATTTGGCTTAATCGACTAGTAACAGATTTGGGAATCAAAGAAGAGATGCCGGTGTTATATTGTGATAGTCAAAGTGCTATACATTTGGCTCGCAATCCAGTTTATCACTCAAAGACAAAGCATGTGGATGTGAAGTATCATTTCATCAGGGAAATGCTCGAGGATAAGCAACTTCAGCTTGTCAAAGTTCACACCACAGAAAATCCTGCGGATCTACTTACAAAAGGACTTCCCTTAGAGAGCTTTGCGCATTTTCTCAAGCAGTTAGGTGTAGGGTAGTGCATCACTTCTCTACATCTCTTGTATATTAGCTTGTATAGTAGCTTCTCTCACACTTAAAGTAGCACATTGGACCTTAAGTGGGAGGTTGTTGGGGTATAAAGCCCAATGTGGTTGCCCAGGTAAGTGGGCGGGCCGCTAGGTATGTACACATATTTTTTTGTAAAAACCTAATAAGAACTCACTATGCTCTACACATTACAGTAGAGCGAGTTCACCATATCGTCATGCTCCTTCAGTTCCACCTTCCTTGGTACAACACAAAATCTCCATGAATAGCATGGCTAAACAAGTTCAGCAGTGACCCTACCCAATGAATCCTAAGTATGCAAGGATTGTTCAAGAAGAAATTGAAAAGCTTGTCAAATGCGGATTCATATACCCTATTGAGCACTCAGAATGGGGGTTCCCAATAGTTATTGTGCCCAAAAAGAATGGGAAACTCAGAGTGTGCGTGGATCTTAAGAAGGTCAATGCCGCCACTAGGAGGGACCATTACACCTTGCCATATTCAGAAGATGTGCTTGAAAGAGTTGCAGGGAAGGAAGCTTATAGTTTTCTAGATGGGTACTCTGGATACAATCAAATCACAATCGCACTAAAGGACCAAGCTAAAACGGCTTTTATATTTGGAGTGTTTGCATTTCGTGTTATGGCTTTTGGCTTAACCAATACCCCTGCTACCTTTCAAAGATTAATAAACACTGCTTTTAGAGAACATTTGGAGTTTTGTGAAGCTTTCTTAAATGACCTTTGTGTTTATTCTTCTTGGAGAGAACATCTATCATGTTTACAAAAAGTGTTTGAGAAGTGCAGATTGTATCGCATCTCCTTAAGGCATATAGTGTCCAAAAATGGGATTTTTACAGATGAGGGCAAAATTAAAGCCATTGCTGATTTGCCACCACTTACAAACTATAAAGGAGTTCAAAGGTTCATGGTCCATGTTGGTTATTACCGGCGGTTTATTTTAAACTTTGTCGAGATAGCTCGTCCTTTGTACAAGCTTCTTCTTGAGTTCCACTGGACCGCGGAGTGTGACTATACTTATGAGTCATTGAAAACAACCTTGACAAGCGCTCCCATTCTATGAGTGCTTGATTGGAATGTAATTTTTCGTGTGCATATTGATGCATCGAACTTTGCTATTGGGTGTGTTCTAGCTCAACCAGGAGAACATAAATTGGACTACCCCATTAGCTTTACGAGTCGTCAATTGAATGATGCTGAGAGAAACTACACCACTACAGATCGAGAAGGTTTAGCTATGATTTATGCAGTGAAGAAATTTCGCTACTACCTTCTGGCCAACAAGTTTGTTTTCTATGTTGATCATCAACAAGCATTGTTGTCTCTAGTAAATAAACCTTGTTCCACGAGAAGAATTACACGATGGTTGTTAATTCTTCTTGAGTTTGATTTCACCATTGTGGTTGTGAGACCGGGTAAAAGACATGTCATGGTGGATCATTTGTCTCACATACCCAATGGTGAAGCCCCTACTGGAGTCCATGACGAATTACCCGATATTTCCCTATTCCTAGTCGAGACCATACCTAAATGGAGTGGGAAGATTGTGAACTTTCTAGTTAACGGTTTCCCGCCCAAGGAGCTTTGTAAGGATATAGCTCAAAAACTGTTAAAAGAATGTAAATCTTATTATCTCATTGCAGGAACTCTCTACAAGCTAGAGAAGGACGATATTATTAGATGTTGTGCCCGTGAGGATGAGTATTTATACATACTGCAAGAAGCCCACATGGGTATAGCTGGAGGACATTTCTCAGGGGAACTAACTGCTAGGAAGGTGTTGCAATCGGGCTATTGGTGGCCTACCTTATTCAAGGATGCATCGCTTTTTGCCAAAGGGTGTGATGAATGCCGTTACAAGATCACACAACGAAAGGATAGGATGCTCTTACATCCTATTAAAGTGACTCAACCATTTGAAAAATGGGGTTTAGGCTTTGTAGGCCCAATTAGTTTGGTAGCTCGTAGCACTCAATCTCAATATATTATCGTTGCCGCTGACTATGTGACAAAGTGGACGGAAGCTAGGACAATATGTAAGGCTGATGCAAGGTCAACTACCAAGTTTCTCTTTGAGAACATTATTACAAGATTTGATTGTCCCTTTGAGATTGTGAGTGACAATGGTACTCATTTTATAAATGGAGTGATAAAAAAACTCACTACCAACTTCATGATAGCTCACCATAAGTCCACACCTTATTATCCACAAGAAAATGGCCAAGTTGAGAGTACCAACAACACCTTAATATCTATCTTACCCAAAACAGTGGAAGCTCATCGCACAGATTGAGATTTGAAGCTGACTTCAGCTCTATGGGCTTATCGTACTTCATACAAAGTGACCATTAATTTTACACCATTCAAAATGGTATATGGCCAAGAAGGAATTATGCCATGGGAGTTTGTAATTCCTAGTCTATGTGTAGCTTCACAAGAAGGTTGGGATAGGAACCCTTTAGTTGAGCGTTTATATATCTTTGAGAGATTAGATGAAGAAAGACAATTGGCTGTGCAAAATGCACTTGTGGAGAAAGATAGGAGGAAGAAATGGTTTGATCGTCATTTAAAGGACAAAGATATCAATGTTGGTGATAAAGTCCTTATGTATGGAATACGTAATGAGAAGAAAAAGTTGAAATGTACAGGAAAAGGACCATATAGAGTATGTGAAATCACCCCACAAGGTACCATTTGTGTGGAGAATCTTGATGGAGTTGAAACCCTTGGATTACAACAGAGGATGATTGGTTGGACCTAACACACCTCTAAGATACCCTGTTGAACTAAATAGCACCTACGAGAAAGTGCTATATAACGCCTTGTTAGACATGAGTGCTAAATATAATTTGTTGTCATATGGAGTGTGTTGTCAATTAGGAAATCCATCCCTATCTAAGAGTACTATCCAAGTCAAGGGTGTCAACAAGAAAAAAACTGTGATTTTTGGTATCTGGCACACTTCTATCAGTTATGACAACGGGGTTGTAGCTCAAGACTTTTTGGTCATGCCTATTGGAAGGTCATATAAACCTAGGACGCATGTGGATGATAGCGACCAAATGCACTATTGATTGGGGAACTGGGAGTGTCACAACACAGAAACCAACTCTTAGCCCTGCCACTCAAGCCATAGTCCCAGAGCTATTACCTCCCGAGGAAATAAAAATAAAAACATTGCATGTCCAGGAGGTTGCATCATATGTCCCTATAGCCCAACTCTCTAGAGCTTCAACTTCTGTATTTGAAACAAAGCTTAAGACACACAAGATGCATCCTAATATAGCGAAGAAAACATACAAGTGGGTCCCTAAAGCTTCTTTAGCAACCATGGCTAATGCTAAAACACGGGAGCCTTTTAAGAAACGCTCCACTCGTCTCGCTGCTGAAAATGTAAGAAAATGTTGTGTTGGATTCCTAAAAAACTATTGGAAGCCCAAAGCTATTATGAAGGAAATGATCAAATATGGATGCCAAAATGTAAATTGTGCTCTTACCTGTCACCTGACCCATGTGAGCCCAATCTTGTAGCTCCAAAAAAATTTGAAGATGGCAGAAAGGAAAAAATCACGGAATGCTACACACCCGCTCCAGAGCTAGTTTGGGTACCGAAGAAAGAACGATTTGTTCCACCTAGCTCAGGAACAAAGAAGTCAAATAAAGCTTCTTGCTCTTCATGTAGTTCCTGAATGAAAATAGAAGCTTCGACACAACGTCCACCTACCATTGTACATATCCATACAAACAAGAAAGAGTTTGCACCCCCCGTTGTAAGTTCACCACGTACAACAATGTTGCAAATAAAATCATGGGAGAGTACCTTACCACCCTTGCAACTAGATGAACGCATAGGGCGGTCAAAAACTATTAGTTAAAGCCTTCACCCATAACAACTTGGAATAGTTGGTTTCAAATGGTGACAACATCATTCCAAAAGGTATGATCTACCCAAGGAAGGGGGCAGTGTTTGTTGACAGTCATCATTCACTCACTCCTCTCTCAACCTTCCTCCCTAACCTCTCAATCTCCCAATCTTAGGGAATGTATATATAACACCTTATACTCACAAAAAAAACAAAAATAAAAAAGTAAATCTCCCAATCTTAGGGAATGTATATATAACGCCTTATACTCACAAAAAAACAAAAATAAAAAAGTAAAAGAGCAAGAGCCACCAAAGAAAAACCTGAAACCCTACAAGTTGTATACATAACACAAAATCATAAAAACACATTATGCACAATGACACGACCTTTTGACACGACCCTTATAATATTGCACTTGTACAGATATGGCTAGTACGCTAGAGTCATCCACTCCTACCTTGGGTGAGAGGTACCCTCTTTACTTTTCACAAGTGTTTCACATAGTCTACCCTGTCCTTGCATGTGAATGGGATTTAGTAGATAGAGGTCGAGGACGAGAGAGACTTCGATCTTGCTTCTTCTCCCGATTGCCTTGCTTACCTTCTTTCACTTGATTACGGCCGAGAGAGGAATAGGAAACTCCTTGCTTTGATTGGAGATCGAGAGAGAGGGAGAGAGAGAGAGAGAGAGAGAGAGAGAGAGAGAGAGAGCCTTGCTTGATTGGATTGGAGATGGAGAGAGAGAGAGAGAGAGAGAGAGAGAGAGAGAGAGAGCTCGCCTTGATTTGCTTGCCTCGAGGACGAGAGTGAGAGAGATCGAGCTCTTGCCCCCACCTTGCCCTTCGTTGATGGCCTCCTCGTTAACTCTTCTCCTCGTTTTCTTGCCAACACCCACATGCAAAAAGGCCCCATCCTAATATTAGCGTGTGCCCCCTTAGCAGTGGTGCCCGGCGTTACTGACGTGACGCAGGAATTAGCGCTATGACGTGGTAGTGGCGGACTTCGAGCAGCGCCAAATTTTCTGCCTTCGACATCAAAAATCTACGCCTCGGTGAGCTGACCAACTTTCGACTCACGGCCGCTCTCGTCCAAGCGTCTTTGTAGCCTGCGCGAGCACGGCTTCATCGCCCTGCGCTGCTGCCCGTCGTCTAAACGCCATGGCCTCATTTTTATTTCCCTTCTAATTTTCCCCCTTCACACCCACTTACATTGGGCGGGCTTCTCTAGCTTAACTTTGGGCAGCCATGCCATAAGGCTTTTGGCTTTGGGCACCACATTTGGCATACATAGCGACCAAAGCATTCCCAAGCACAACTCATTTCTCCCAGCAGCCCTGTCTAGCTAGGCTTATCCCACAATCAATACGCCCCATGAGATGAGATTTCGGACTATGAGCTCATCAAGTGCTTTCGTAATGGCACCACTTTTAGCATGCATAATCTAGCATGGCATTGCTAAGCATGACATTTTAATGCTTCTCAAGCTTAATCCACTTAGCATATTTATCATCCAAGGCACTAAGCACATCAGTAACATCTTCATTAGCTGGTCATTAAATACAATTTAATTGAAGCACCAGTTAACAGTGCACTACAAGAGATGAAATACCGAACAAGATTCCAGTTCCCAAAACCTAACTGAAGCTCAAAATTTCCCAGATGGCACACCATACGAGCCAACCAAATTGGTACAAAACTGGCCCCCGGTGAATCTTTAACGGCCAATAACTTGGCAAGCGCAAATCCGATCAGCGATCTAAAAAGACAGACGCGCTCCAGAAAGTGAGCAGTTCAAGCCGGTGCATTCATTTCATTTTTGTCACCTCAACTGCAATTGCCCAATCCGGTACGGATCTGCAATCAACTTAAACTTCAAACTGCCATAACTTTTGTATCGTAGCTCCAATCGACAAGCCATAAAGACAGGCAGGTAGAGCACTTCAATGATTGCAGATCGTAATCTCCCATCTGTGCTCACTTCAAGCATTATCATTGTTGGCATCATTAAGGCATATGTTGGCCCTTTTAAGCCGCATCTGGCATACATTAATCATTAAGCTTGGCCTGTTATCAAGCCCTGATCACTGCTCACTAAATATGTAGGCTTCAAATAAGCTTAGCTTACATTTCTTTGCTCTTTTTCCTATCATGGAAGCGGAGCTGCACGACAACATGTTGCTGTTGTTAGGATTTAGACCTTCGTGAATCTATCTCTCGTTCACTCTTCAAATCAAGCGTGATCATCAACACAAACATGTGTTTCTTGACCATTAGCATTGCCCCTTGTCCTTGTTTTTGCATCCATGATTTTTTGCTTTAAATGTGATTGGTAGCATAATATTTTGCACATTTGCTTAGATTAAACATTAGATTCTATATAATTTTCTATCATAATCCCTTGTCTAGGTTTTAGAATCAAGAAGTCTTGACTAAGCTAGTTTGACCAAGTTAGGAGTTAAAGATCTTCTATTAATACCATGGGGAATGCCTTCCTAATAATCAATTGTTACTTTAGGTTCTTAATTCGATTTAGGCAGCATTGTGTGCAATGTACTAGGGCTTTCTAGTGGGCTTTGTTCCTATTGACCTTCAGCTTAAGTATTATAAAGGGAGTTTACTAGTGTGATGAGCCTGGGGAGGGTAACAGTGTTATATGACCCCCCAAAGTTACAAAATTAAAATGCTGAAAACGAACAAACAAAAAAATCAAAAGTGCCGCAATGTAAAATCTTAAGCTGGAAGAGAAATCCCAGTTCGACTTGGTACTTCACTCACATGTATCGCCTATGGTACTAGAGCTCTAAAGGTTCCTAGTGTGGGCGCTTTTCCTTGAAAAGCAACCCCTAAGGCATACAAAATAAGCACACATATCAAAATTGAATCAATGTGGAAAGACTTTGGGGGGTCAAAGAAAAGGAAATAAGTCAGGCGATGATTTCATGAGCAATTCCTCCTATCGTAGCTTAACTACAAGGTCTTCTAGGTATAGCCTCTAGTCAGCCCTCGAACATGAAATATTTGGCCCTCGCGATTAAATAGCCTAATTGACTAGAGAAGATTGAGAAGCTTGTCCATGGTATTAATAGTTGACCTCTAGTGCCTTTCGATCGTTAAATTAGCGACCCCATACTTGTTTAGTTTTGACCTTTACAACTATTTATGTGTTTGGTTATATAATGGTTTAATGTTTATTACTGAAAAATTGTTTAATATTCTGTTACTAATCAATTTGTGTGCGTATAACTGCATCTGCTTTTAATTTGTATATGAGAATACAGGCATTGTGCCAAATTTGGTTGATTTTGCAGTGATTGGAGAAGGCTAAGGACATTCAATCTCGGATGCTCTTCCACCTCGACGAACTTACTTCATCTCAGTAGCTTCCGAGGACAGAATCTACATCAGGAAGAGGCGCATGTTAACCCTCACGGACACCCTATCACCTTCAGCGGATGCATATTATTTATTTGATTGAGTCATGGACCGGGCTTGTCGGTCCAATAGGTGTGTAGGTAATCGCCAATGAGAGGTGCACAACTTATCTTATTTTTACAACAGTTTTGCAAGGACTGGCAATTGTGGGCGCCCATGTGTGAATGGACCAAACTCTTATAAAATGTCCATTTGACCTAAAAATACTCATTCTCTGAGGTGTAAGCTAAGAAGTGCTCTTGCTCCATCTCTGTTTCCTTCTCCTTCGTGTATGTATGTGTGTATGCTAGAGAGAGAGAGAGAGAGAGAGAGAGAGAGAGAGTGAGAGAGAGCATTGCGGTGACATCGTTGGCGGCGAGGCGATAGAGTGCGGCATCAGCGGAAGATCCTTCTTCTTTGCATCCCAGGATCCTTCACAACGAAAGCATTGAGAGGTGAGCGACACACCATTGTTCTTTGAGCTTGCTAGGACTCTCTAGCTGTGTATTTACAGCCTTTCGAGGCTTGCACACAGGCAAATTCCCAGCCTTCGACGTGTACGGCAAAGTGTACACCAAAACATGCATGCTAAAGTCTTTGCATAAAAAAACAACCTTTGACTCAAAACTACACATAGTGAATGTTAATTGATTCAACGTCAATTAACAAAAGCTGCTAAAGATCGAAGAGGTACGGATGCACATCGAGGATGAATACAAAGAAGCAGTAAAGATTGGAGATACATATTTTTCACGTTTTCCCAAAATGGTCACGTATTGTAAATTCTCGATTTATTTCGAGCTATTGTAATATTTTAATGTGTTACGGGCTCAATGGGAGTTCCAAGCTATAAAGAACATGTCAGTTAGTGTGCCAAGGTTGCAGATTCAACAAGTGGTGGAGCCATAGAGGCCTTGGGCGCCCGGACATTGCATATTTTTACCCTAGGTATATAAGGCAGTGTGTAAAAGAAATTAGGATTCTCAAGCTCATTTGTTGAGAGCACTCTTTGGTGAGAGCTCTTGAGGTGTGTGGCTATAGAGTCCTTGAGCTTCTCCTTGCTCATGTGACTTGGTTAACACTTATCAATGCTTAATTCTCTTTCACTATGCCTCTTTCATGCTTCTTGTGATTGCCTATGATGCTTTGATTAGCTAGATCGTAACTAATTAGTGGTTAATCTCTCTCAATCTTGTGTGATTGCCCTCTTTTGCTTGTGTATGCATTTAGGTTTGATTAAAGTGTGGTGCTCGATAGATCTATGTGTGTGTGCTTGCGATTAGTGTGTTGCATAATAGGATTAGTGTTGTGTGCATCTTGCAATTGTTAATGTGTGTGATTGGGTTGATTGGAGGTGAAGGGAAGTGGATGTGGAGATTGCCTATCATTGTGGCTTAGCTCTTCTATAGGCCGAGAAGCTCACCTCGTAGAGTCAACCATTCATGTTTCCATGATTAGCTCACTAATCGTGTGAGTGTTTCCATGCCCTAGCCGGGTAGCTTATCCCTCTAGATTGATAATTTTCTTGGTCATTGGAGCTATTCAACGATGGAACCCCCAACATTTGGCATCGTTGCCGGGATGATGGCCTACGCTAGTGTAATTGTGGAATAATGTTTTCTCACTAATTGCACTTGTGTGTTTATGGTTTTGTGGATTTTGGATGTTTGTGCATGAAGCAATGTGTTCATTATTCCCTAATTTGTCACTGTATCTTGTCAATCGTATGTTTACACACTCTAATTTCACACTAACCCCTTGCTAATTTCACTAATTTTGCTAACTTACACACTAATTTAGTACTAAGGATTGGAGCTTTCAACCGTTCAATCGATCTACAATGGAAAGGTAATCAAGGTGGTATTCTCAACCTCCCTAGGATCTAAACATGTGTAGAATGGTGTAGAGACTCCACAATGATGCAATGTAATGTCGATGCCATGTCAATGCCAATGCAATGTTGATGCTATATTAATTGCAATGCAATGTTGATGCTATGATGCTTTGAAAATTTTTGGATTGTTCGTTTTCATGCCGTCGTAATGCCGGAATTTTTTGGATTTGGTGGCATATGAAATTGACAAGTTTCAATTGCTAATCGATGAATGTGCGTTGCTAATTGTGTGCTTAATTGATTTAATTGCATGCTTTAATAGTCAATTTCAAGTGTGTGTGTGTGTGTGTGTGTGTGTGTGTGTGTGCACTAAAATCAAGTGTGTGTGCATTCTAATTGAGTGTGTGTATGCCTAATTTTAGGTGTGTGTACACTATTTTGCCCTTGATTGTGCACCTATAAATCAATGTGTGCTTAATGATTTTTCAATTGTGATGATTGATTTGTGTTGTGGTCATGCCCAACTAGAGATTTGTGAAATCACATTGCAATTTCGACAAGATTAATCATTTTGTGTGCGCATCTAAAGATTGGTAAAAATTGCCAATTATTAGTGTGTGTATGTGCCTAAAAAGTGCTTAATGTGCATGATTAAGTTCATTTTTTATTGCATGTTTGGTGTGTGTAATGATTAATTGCTACGTTTTTTAGCTCAAAAGAGAGATTTACACACTCCAAATGCATCAAATTTTGACTTAATTTTGTCGCTAATATTTCTAATTTAATTGCCTAGTTTGGATTTTACTAATGAAATTATTTGGCAATTGAATTGATGTGCTTTTTGTGATTGGGTATTTTTCGGATAATTTTTGTAATTTTTTGGTTTTTTTGGCTAATTTTTGCATTAATTTTGTAAAAGTTTGATATCTTGCGATCTTTACGAGCTAATTTGTGGGCGTATTTACAACTTGATTTCAAGCGCATTTAGGCCTTCATTCGTCAAATTTTGGGCGTTTTGCTATTTTCAGGGGTCGGGCTAATGATTTTGTCGAATTTGGCATTTTCAGTAAAAACTGCTATTTTTGGTGTGCTTATGCATGTTGAAATTGTTCGACTATGAATGTTCGATGATTTTCTAAGATTTCTAAAATTTATCATAAATTTTTTGGATTTTTCTGGCAATTTTTGGGATTTTCGGATTATTTTCGGCTTAATTTTGGCACTTGTGGACGTTCGAAAATAAAAATAAAACGGATTTGGAGTTTCGGTGCGGACCAGTGGATTTTTCGAACCTTGGCATGCGGTCCGGTACGGCGTCGACATTCGTGGAGGGTGATTCAATTTCTGCAGGCTCGCGGTGGAAACTATGCCTTTCCGTGCTAAGGTTCAACTTTGTCAAAAATAAAAAATAAAAATCCCTCCCCCTCCCAAAAGCATGATTATTAACCCTCTCTCTCCTCCCCACTCTCTCTCTACTCTATCTCCCTCTCTCTGATTATTAACCCTTTCTCTGTAACTTTCTCTCTCTCCAATTATTAACTGTCTCTCTCTAACTGTTTTTCTCTCTCTAACTTTCTCTTTCTCTCTCCCTCTCCCTCTGTCCCGTACACCTTCACCCTCTCTCTCTTCTTTAACTTTATCACACACACTCTCTCTCTCTCTCTCTCAAGTTTGGCGTTTTCTATCTCTCTCTTAGGCTGTAGCCGACACGCGCGCATACACACACACACCCTTCCCCAACCCTCTGGCGTGTACCCCCAAGGCCCGCTGCCTCACTTTCGGCACTGTCGCACTCTCTCTCTCTCTCTCTCTCTCTCTCTCTCTCTCTCTCTCTCTCTCTCTCTCTCTCTCTTTTCTGCTCATGCCCGCCTTCTTGGTGTTTTCCCTCTCTCCCTCTGTCGTGTTGTGCGCACCAGCAGAGCAGCAGGCCATATCCCTCCCTTGTTGTCACCCAGCTATCTAGCAAGTCACGCTGCTCTCTCTCACCGTCAGTGCGGTCAATCCTGCCACGTCAACCCGTCTACGCGCCGTGTCTCTCTTCTCTCTTTGGTGTGCGTACTGCAGCCGCGCCAAGCATTCAACGCTGACGCTCACAACCTCCCCGGCTTCAACGCGTCAACGCCTGCCAGGTAATGTGCAGGTAATTTCAAAAGTCAAAAAACCCATTAGAAATCATTATTTGATTATTTATTCAATTTCAAAAATCAAAAATTAAAAAAACCATTTTTTTTATAAAGGGGGTTCTTAAAATTCTCAAATAAAAACAAATAAATAAAACACACAAAAATTAAAAATAAAAATACATAAAAATTAAAAAAACATAAAAATAATTTTAAAAAATAAAAAATTCAATTAAAAAAATGTTTTAAAATTTACAAAAGAAAAAAGAAAAACCTATCCAAAAAAAAACCTTACAAAAAATTCATAAAAAATCAAAAATTGATCTGATAATTCACAAAAAAAATATTTTAAAAAATCATAAAAAAACTCACGAAAAATCCATCAAAAATCATAAATTCATCAAAAAAATCATAAAACCTTCAAAAATTCCATTAAAATTACAAAATTCACTGAAAATTTCTTTAAAAACCAAAACTTTTCCAAAAAATCATAAAAATACCCAAAAAATAGAGAATTCAAAATTTCAAAAAAAATTAATAAAAATAAAAAGAAAGTCGTCGAAAGAGCCGAGAGAATCACACACCGTAAACCGAGCAAACCACAGAAAAGTCAAAAACAACAGAAAAATGGTCGAAAAAAGCGAGCAAAAAGACCAACTCGAAGCAGTAGAGCGGCATATAAATTTCAAAATTTTGCATGCAAGAAAATGGGCAAGTGCAAGTAATTGCACTGAAAATTAGCTTCCAATTGGACAAATAAGCAAATCACGGTGGATAGCAGATTAGGCTATTCAGGGTCCAAATCAATTTTGAAACTTTCAAGCTAGAGTTAATCAACTCTTGTGAGTCTGAAGAATAGTCAACTGCAAAAGTGCTTTGGTTGAAGCAGTTTAATCAAAACCGAGCAACAAAAATTCTGCTAATCGATACCAAAATCTACTAGGAGAGAGTTTTTACAGAACAAGGCAACATGAACTCAAATCGAGCCGAGAATTCAAGTACAGCAAAGCAAGCTAATAGCAGTGGCAACACATGCACAACTGAAACAGAGCACATTTTACAGCTATATGGCTACAATAGGGATAAATTTTTATATGCAGATTCAAAAGGCCATAGATATCTGATGAGTAGTAAAAGCAACACAGGAGCCAAGATTCTATTGATCGGAGTAAAGCCAAATTCAGAAAACTCCCAGATGTTTACAAACTTCAGTGGAGCCAGGTATTGCTAGCTCAAAGATGAAGTGCAAATAGAAGTTCAGAAAATCGACCAAAGTGGTTATCCAAAAATCTGCACAAGCCAACAAAACATATAGTTGGTGCATATGGAATCAGGGCCATTGTACATGGATTATAGTGGTCGTATCTATAGTCGAGAGCCAGAAATGCAAGATCCAACAGCTCAACCAATAAAAGCCAATCTAATTAAAGAACCGAGTCGAGGATAGTACAAAGGTCAAGACGGAGCAATCTACTACTTGATGCTCGGTGTTTTAAAAGAAGATGCCGACAATTTGGCAAGCATAGAAGCAGAAGCTTCTCAGCTAGAGAGCTAGAGCTTGACATGACAGAACCAAATGAAATGCCACCAGTCATGGCGTGTTGCTCAGATTGTGGACGAAAAGGTGGACATTTTTTTGAAGATTGTCCACGAAATCCGATCAACAAGGACACATCAACTGCCAAGCAAGGCACAAAGCAAATTGAAAATGCAAATCTCGATGTAAGTGCATCAAACTTGTCACTTTTAATGCAATCAAATGATTCTGCATTACCATTAGAAGCACCAGTAATTGCATTGCAAGTTCAAAATCAGCATAAAGATGCACAGACACCTGGAAAGCTTAAAATTGATTCTTTGAACAACAAATTCCTGCATGAATTTGGTTAAGGTGTCCAGATAGCACCAATTGTAGAAAAGACTGTTAGGTTTGCAAGTGATTTTGCATCCATTGCCACAAGTGTGCAATCATTCACGAGTCTAAGGGACACATCAAACAGAATGATGTTTGCTTTGTATGGTACACATAATTCATATGCACACTATGTGGACCAAAAAGAAAAAATGTACAAAAAGGATCAACCAGTGTTTGAACGGCCCACTTACCAGCTCATAGAAGTGCGCCTAATAATAGATCAGAAAGGATGGTGCATTTCAAAGGAAAGAATCTATTATAGCCCATCCTCTCTAGAGATGAAGGATATTACCTGAGTGAACCCAGAAATTTGTTCAGAGCCAAACTCTCCTCCATCGAAAATCAAGCTTCAACGGTGTAACCAAACGATCATATACTTTGCCCAAAACAATCGTAGATATAGACGAGATTCTATCATCTATGATGCCTTGGGTCCTGAAACCACAGAAGCTCATATCATAGGAGACCCATAGGAGACCCATGGGATAGACAATATCATGGAAAAGATAATGCTATCTATAGCTTGACTTGACAAATAATTTGTCATGTTTCATGGAGATACATAGGAAACTATGCAGAAGGTTTATAGATGCCAAACATCAACAGTGCTACCCAAAGTGTACCTTCACAGTCCCAAAAGGTGAGACTAAATCAGAGCCAAACATTTTTGAACTCTTACAATGAAGCAGGCTATAGTGATCACCCTAGGAAGGGGGGAGCGGAGCTGTAAATTCATCAAGTTCAGCTTATGTACAAGGAAATGCTACACCAGTTAGAAGCCCTAGAGCCTTTAACCAACAAACTCCTTCAAGGCAAAAACCATCAAGAGATCATATGGTTGTTGGAAGTTTCCAGTTGACCCAGATTCCATCAGAGTCTACAGATAAATGCCTCTATGAAGATCATCAAGGACAAAAGTTTCAGTTGATCTCCATAAGTCAAAGTCAAAAGTCGACAAATCCAATAGTGTTCAAACAGTTACATGTGACCAAGCTCACATATGCATATCAAGATGCACATGGTAATGAATATCAGCAAGATCGCGACCTTGTACAAACCCCTATGGATGGTAAGACTAAAGTCAAGGACTATCTGAAGATGATGCAAAGCCTCAAGCTAACAGAACAAGTGATAGAAAAGTCAAAATCAATGAAAGCTAAAGTCTAGAAGGATACACAAAGGTCACCACCAAAATCTCCTCTGAAGAGACAGATTCTACCAAAAAGTACAATGGATCTAAAGGTTACTCAAATGCAGGCGGACAATTCTCAATAGTTGCAATCAAAAGGTGTAATATTACAACCAATGGAGTCAACATCAATTGAAGCAGGTGATCAAAGCAAAGAAAATGTAGATAAAGCTCAACCAAAGGACACTGCCATAGCAAAATCAGTCAATATAGAAAGAACTCCTGAGACAATCAAGTGCAACATTGGTAAGAATGAAGAAAAACTGTCAAGAAAAGTAAAGCTAGATTTTCAATAAGACAAGAACCTCATGTCCTTTCGCAATTGAAAAAGATGTGGCCAACCACAGTTGGAAGAGCTCCTGGATTTGTGAGCAGACCTGGGAAAAAACGAGCAGAATGCTAGGGAATCATCTCCACCACCATTGAAGTAAGTTTACAAATCATCATAGCTCAATTTCATGTGGTAACAGCAAAAGATCTTACAGATAATATCATAATGGGAATGCCAATGGCCCAGAAGATGTTAGAGATACAAAATGTAACAGGATGCAGTCTTCAGAGACAACAAAGAATGAAGACTAAGACTGATCACCCGCGAACGACAGCACAAGGTCCTCAAGCACAGTTAAAATGGAGACTTACATCAAAGCAGATCTTGTTGAAGATGATTCATCTCCATCAAACAGAACTTCATAAGAGCTTAAAGCAAATCAGGCAATAACAAGTGCAAATCAAACAGAGCAAAGGGCAACCACAATAGCTATTGAGCATAGAATTCCACCAAATCCAGAAGTTAAGAAGATCAAAATTGCAGACAACCAAGAAACAATAGGAAGTCCAAATATTAATCAAACATTGCCACTCAAATCAGCCGATGCAAGTCAGATTGGAAGACAGAGTCTCAAGCCACCCTCCATAGAGACACAATTAGACCAAGATGAGACCATGGCAAAAACAAGATAGAAATCTTCAATAGAGCCAACAATGAGAATAGCTATAGTCCTCAACAATACAAAAGGAGCAAGTGTCAAATACAATGCTCTACTGAATAAAGAAGCAAAGTGCAATATGGCTGCAGACAACATCCAAAGAATTATAGAGATTACTCAGGACAAGCCAGGTAACAGAGAAATCATGGGTAAGGCTACAAGTCAAGGAGAAATGATTGCTACCCTTAGCATCCAACATCATGAAGAGCAGGTAAAGTTTCAGGTGAAGCCCTAAAAAGACATGCATGCAGATGTCATCCTTGGACATCAGTGGTTAGACCAACACAAGGCCTACAAAGAAGATGAAGTGCTCATACTCTCTTTTCCAAGTGGTAGCAAGCAACAGTTACAGGCACCATTAATATTGGAATCAAAGCTGCAAAATTCAAAGGAATCCAAGACAAATCTTGCAGACAAAGGCAAAGCTAAAGTGAACCCTCCACCGATTAGAAAAGAAGGTGTAACATCATATGCCTCTACATCAAAGAACCCTCATGGATCAGCTTCTTCAAGCAAGTTAAGATTTCAAAGTGTCAAGTCAATTGCTGACCCAACTGAAACCTCTAAGGAGACACCCAGAAAATCAAAGATACTTCAAAAGTCAAACAAGTGTTTGTTCCGAGCAATTTAGTCAAAGTCAATGATCCGCTTTGGATTAAAGACATGAAATCAACACAAAAAGACAAACACATGGGATGGATAGCATCACAATGGAGCTTAAAGGAACAGGAGTACTATAGAGGTAACAAATAGATATGGATGCCAAAACCACAGGTTAGGGTATATGAAGTAACGACAAGACCCTCCCAAGAAAGAAGGCCCACAAGGGATCAACTTCGACAATATCCTAGGATACCTAAGAAATAGGTATACAACAGAACAACATCGAAAGATGCTAAAGTTAACCACAACTCTCAAGAGGATACAGAAAAAAGACGGATCTCAAGGAATCTTCCTCTTGGACAAGGATTTTACGTAGGGTATACAAAGATTTGGCTACCAATCAACCACAAGCCAGCTGTAACTACAACAGAACTGCATGAAGATCTCAAGAACTTGACAAGACCTAGAGCAAGACAAAGTCAACAAAGGAGTTACAAAGGTCCTCAAAAGATTTGGATTTCTAAGTCTTCCAATAAACCGAGTCAAAATCCAAATGTCGACAGTGAATAGAGGCCTACAACAACATCAAAGACTCCTATCAACATGCCTAATTGGAGAATCAAACAAATAATGGAGTCTTCACAATCAAAGAAGGACCACCCAACCAATGCAAATGTAGATTTGAAGAAGATAAAGCAGGTATGGCAAAAGAAACCTTCAATGCCAACTTGGTCCTTCACTAATCCTCTTTTTGAGGATTCAAGCTTACTTTTTCCTGAAGAAATGTTTGTAGAGTAAGCACAAGAATGTAAAAAGTCAAGTCACCAGGGTGCAAAACACTCTTTGGCACAGTCAAAGTCGGGCTGCTAAACCATAAAATGAGCAAAGCATTAGTCCCAAAGCTTCAAGTCATATTAAACTTTGTGTTAAGAGTCGTAGTTATTAGGCTTATCCTCAAGCTAGAAGAGTTGAGCATATCTAAATTGTGTCACTCATGCTAGATGAGATGATCATAAGAGTCAACACCTATTAGCTTACAATTGGTAGAGTGTCGTAGAGTCCAACACTCACGCACAGTGCACGGTAAGATGAGAGCATATATCCTCGTCAACAAAAACCATTCTTAAAGGGGTGCCAACTTGCAAAGCCATGTCATATGCTTCATATGCTTTTATAGCTACACTATCTTTCTGAAGAACCCCTCAAGATCCTTCTTGCACATCATATTGTTTCCCATGCATTTTTGTGTATGCATAAGTAGGATGTCCCACCATTGGATATATGCATTAGACACTCTTTTTTTCTTCCACCTATGCACCTTGAGTGGACTACAACAGGCAAACAAATGTTCCATCATGCTTCCCTTTCATATTTGATGCCTTTTTAATTCCATGTCTATTAGCAAATAATCCCTTGAGTACTTTATTAATATTTCCAATGCTAATAAGTACCCCAGTAATGCGCGTATCCCAACGACACTTTTTTTCCACTGGGTTTTTTCCCTTTGGTCATCCAGGTATTAGACCCTAATTTATAATCTCATCATTCTCCTTCTCTTGTACATACATTTCATTAATAAACAGTAGCCTCATCATTATGCTATTACAACGGACAAATTCAACGACAAATGAAGACAATCAACCCATCAACAACCAATCAAAAACCTTCCACAGCCTCCACGGACATTTTTCAATAGTCCCCAAGGACGGGTACTAAAATTGGAAGGGGGGAATGTTAACCGAGTCAACGTCAGTTAACAAAAGATGTTAAAGACCAAAGACGTACGGATGCACATCAAGGATGAATACAAAGAAGGAGTAAAGATTGGAGTTACACATTTTTCACGTTTTCCCAAAATGGTCACATATTGTAAATTCCCAATTTATTTCAGTCTATTGTAATATTTTAATGTGTTACAAGCTCAATGGGAGTTCCAAGCTGTAAAGAACAGGTCAGTTAGTGTGCCTAGGTTACAGATTCAATAAGTGGTGGAGCCCTAAAGGCCTTGGGCGCCCGAACATTGCATATTTTTACCCTACGTATATAAGGTCGTGTGTAAAAGAAATTAGGGTTCTCAAGCTCATTTGTTGAGAGCACTCTTTGGTGAGAGCTCTTGAGGTGTGTGTCTATGGAGTCATTGAGCTTTTCCTTGCTCATGTGACTTGTGTTGGGGTATAAAGCCCAATGTGGTCGCCCAGGTACGTGGGCGGGCCGCCAGGTATGTACACATATTCTTTTGTAAAAACCTAATAAGAACTCACTATGCTCTACACATTACAGTAGAGCGAGTTCACCATATCGTCATGCTCTTCTTCTCACACTCTCTTTCGCGTCACACTTTCGCTCGTACTCCTTCAACTGGTATCAGAGCTCAGATCGAGGCTCGGGGCAGCATTTGCAGGTAGCCAGAGTCACCTGCTCTGATTGGAGTGAGAATCGACAGGCGAAGACACGGCCCCAAATCTTGTGGGTGAGATCGAAGGGCTTGGTGTTCTCAGAATTTCATTCTGAGGTCATCTCGGCCACCGTTCGGCTTCGACAAAGTTCTGCGCATGCCATTTTCGACTACGTGGTCTCAGCGGGTGCAGATCCGACTCTGCAAATTTGGGGTTTTGGCCTACGACTGCAGGTGCTGAGGATATCGGCACTCCCAGAGTGTTGATTTGTGGTTGTCTACACATCGAAGGACGGCTCACAGTTCTTGGAGGCGTGTCACATACGACACGGGCGCATCTACACACAGACTGTAGGCGACATTCACTAGTTCATCAGGTAGCTTGTGTTTGCTGCTTGATATTCCAGATTTCATCCTGACATTGCAAGTACTTCCACATGGGATGTATTGTCAGAGATGATGTATGTACGTTGAGGGTTTGTTGGCTGTGAGTCACGCAGCAAACAACTGTCGCAGCGGTTACAGCATATAGTGGGAAATTTGTGGATGTATGACTTTGTGGGAAGTCTATGTACTGTCAGATTTACTGCAGCCTTTGTTGAGGGTCGAGTGAGGTTTTATTGAGCTGGGGGATTCTCGAATGTTGAGATCCTTTCAGTGATACAGGTCTTGGAGCGATCCCTCAAGCACCCTTAGATAGGCAGCTAGGATGTATTGACTGTGAGTTAGACAGTTGGGATTGCATCTTTGCTTTACTGCCGTTGAGGCATTGTCGCAGTCTATGCTTACAGGACATTGAGAGACAGTACAGGTGCATGACAGGTTTACCCACAGCTTACAGTGTTAGAGAGACAGTGGTTTTCTGAGCTGTTTTTTGGTCTGTTTTTTTAGTACACCATAGCCATTTTACAAAGGAGACTCTGCCAAAATTTATGCAAAATCTGAAGCTTTCTTAGTTCATTTGACAGGTTGATATTGGTTCAAAGGTCAGTTTATAGGGGAAACTCTGCCAAATTTTTCCCAGGAAAGTAAACTACTGTGAAGCGTAGCTATGGCTGGATCACAGGACACTGCTCTTTACAATATTAAGAAGCTAGATGGAACCAATTTCCCATTGTGGAAGAAGCAAATTTGGCACGTGTTGGTACAAAAGAAGCAGATAAAACCTATAAAGCTCAAGGGGATAAAACCAGAAGATATAGACGAAGATGAATGGAGTGAAATGGATGAATTGGCACTTTCTACCATTATGCTGACTTTGGCAGAAAGCGTTTACTTCAATGTAGCAACGAGATGTCGGCTTATCAAGCATGGTTAAAGCTGAGTGATCTTTATGAGAAGCAGAGTGCATCTTCACAGGTATACTGGCTTAAGAAGCTTGTTGACTTGAAGATGAAAGAAGGGACACCTATGTCCAATCATCTGAATGAATTCAACACCATCTACAGTCAGTTGTCAGCTCAAGGTGTCAAGTTTGATGAACCTGTTAGAGCTATGTTCCTGTTGATCACATTGCCGGAAAGTTGGGACACTTTTCGCACAGCTTTGAGTAATTCTACACCTCCAGATGGTTTGAACATAGCAGGTGTAGAAGGAAGTCTACTTACTGAAGAAACCAATAGAAAGACAATGGACAAAGGCAAAGGAACAGCCTTAGTTGTCAGAGGAAGGACCAAAGAAAAGTACAAAGGTGGAAAGAGGAATCAGTCTCGTAGCAAGTCCCGCAGTGCTAAAGGCAAGAATGACATAGAATGCTACCATTGTGGCAAGAAGGGTCACATGAAAAGAGACTGCAGAGAATGGAAAGCAGAAAAAGGCAAAGAGAAAGCTGAAGACCATGGTGAGAAGAACAAGTCCTTAGTGAAGATTCAAGAAATAAATGTGACAAACACTCTTGCAGAGGATGACAATCTAGTGTCAGGAGACATCTACTTCTTGAAGAATACAATGGACTCAGCTCTTCTTACAGCATCTGATGGAAATGCACTGAGTGACTGGATTATAGACTCAGGGGCATCACTTCATGTGTCTCCAAACAAGGAGTGGTTTACCTCTTATGTGACCACTAAAGATCATGTTCGGCTAGGCAATGGGGAGACATGTGAGATCTTAGGTGTTGGAGATGTTCAATTGAAGTTTCAGAATGGCTCTTCTTTCAGGCTGAAGAATGTGAGACATGTTCCCGCAATTACAAAGAGGTTGATCAGCATAGGTTTACTTGATGATGTTGGCTACGTCACCACTTTTGGACAAAAGATGTGGAAGATATCCAAGGGTTCTATGACAGTAGCACATGGAGTAAAGTCTGAAGGACTTTACATGATTTATGTATCAAATGTCTCTAACAATGTAATCAATGTAACCGAGCAGCCGAACGTTTCTTTTGTGGCATAGCCGGTTAGGACATATGTCCAAGAAGGGAATGGAAATTTTGTCTCGTTTTGGTTATTTGCCTGGCTTTTCATTTAATGATTTTGAATTCTGTGAACATTGTCCGTATGGTAAGCAAACACAGCAGCCACATAAGCATAGAAGTAGTAGAAGAGATACACAATTGGCACTTGTTCATCGTGATTTGTGTGGACCTATGCCTAACCTATCTCTAGGGGGAGCTTCTTACTTTATGACATTTATAGATGATTACTCGAGGAAAGTATGGGTTTACTTTCTCAAGCACAAGGATGAAGCGTTTAGTGTTTTCAAAACGTTTGTGACACTTGTGGAGAATCAGAGTGGCAAGAAGCTTAAATGCTTACGCACTAACAATGGTGGAGAGTATGTTTCAAAGGCCTTTCAGGACTTTTGTGAGTCAAAAGGTATAAAACGTGAACTTACTGCTCCTTACAATCCTCCTCAAAATGGTGTTGCTGAGAGGATGAATAGGACCATACAAGAGAATGTCAGAAGTATGTTGTCTAATGCACAGCTGCCAAATGGGTTTTGGGCTGAAGCTGTATCAACAGCTGTTCATCTTGTAAATAGATCTCCTATCAAGGTTTTGCTGAAGGATTCAGTGCCAGAGATGGTATGGTCAGGCAAAATGCCCTCATACAAGAATTTCAGAGTCTTTGGCTGTGAGGCATATACTCACGTTCCAAAGGAATTTAGGAACAAACTTGAGCCAAAGAGTAGAAAGTGCATCTTTCTAGGCTATGGTAATTCTGGTGAGATAGGGTACAGACTTTGGGATCCCCAATTCAGAAAGGTTGTCCACAGCAATGATGTTCACTTTAATGAATCCAAATATCATTCTAAACCAAAGAGGGTTGAGGAGATTAGAAGAGTTGTCTTCCAAGAAGATGGACCTGCACGTGCAAGACAAAATGTCAGGGCTCAAGAGGAGCAAGGACGGGATAGATTGGAACCACAAGTTGTGGCTAAGCCTGAGCCACCTATTGTGTGTAGACCTGGACGTATCACACGACCTCCTCATAGGCTTGTTCCATCTATGAACTATGTCATGTTGACTGATTGCAATGAGCCTGCATGCTACAAGGAAGCAGAGCAAATGAAGGACTCCGGGAATTGGCAATTGGCCATGCAGTCAGAGATGACAGCTCTGCATAAAAACCAGACATGGACGCTAGTTAAATTACCACAGGGAAAAAAGGCTCTACCTTGTAAATGGGTTTACAGGTATAAGATCACCGCTCATGATAGTCAGCCAAAGTACAAAGCAAGGCTTGTTGCCAAGGGCTTTAAGCAAGAACAAGGCATTGACTTTGATGAAGTCTTCTCTCCGGTGGTCAAGATGACTACATTGAGATGCTTTCTTGCATTGGTTGCCATATTAGATTTGGTGTTGCACCAAATGGATGTCAAGACAGTGTTCTTGCATGGTGATTTAGATGTGGAAATTTACATGCAGCAGCCAGAGGATTTGTTGAGAAAGGCAAGGAAGATTTGCTATGCCAGTTGTTAAAGAGTCTTTATGGCTTAAAACAATCACCGAGGGCATGGTACCATAAGTTCCACAAGTTTATGCTTTCTCAAGGCTACAAACATAGTGAGTTCGATCACTGTCTATATACAAAGAAGGCTAAGGATGGCAGTTGGTTGATCCTTATTTTGTATGTGGATGACATGCTGATTACTGGCAAGCACTTGGAAGAAATTTCAGCTTTGAAGTCAAAGATGGAAAAATCGTTTGACATGAAAGACATGGGTGAGGCAAGTCATATACTTGGTATGCGCATTGAGAGAGACAGATCAAAGAAGTTGATTTGGTTATCTCAAACAGAGTATATTGACAAGGTTTTGCAACGTTTCAATATGGAGAAGGGAAAGGCATTGAGTGTTCCATTGCCACCATATGTGAAACTTAGCAAACAAGATTGTCCTGTGTCTGAGGAAGAACAGGCTGAAATGGATAAGATTCCAAATGCGTCTGCGGTGGGTAGTTTAATGTATGCAATGATTGCTACTCGCCCAGACATTGCATTTGCAGTGGGAGTAGTAAGTCGATACATGTCAAACCCAGGCAAGAAACATTGGGAGGCAGTGAAAGGAATATTGAGATACCTGAAAGCTACAAGGAGTATGCGTATATGCTATGGGAGTCAGGAGCTAAGTGTAAAGGGTTTTACAGACTCAGATTATGCAGGTGACTTAGACAACCGACGGTCTACGTCAGGGTATGTCTTTACATTGGCTGGTGGAGCAGTATCATGGCATTCTAGATTACAAGATTGTGTTACTCAATCTACTACAGAGGCTGAATATGTTGTAGCATCAGAGGCATGCAAAGAATCAATTTGGCTTAGTCAACTAGTAACAGATTTGGGAATCAAAGAAGAGATGCATGTGTTATATTGTGATAGTCAAAGTGCTATACAATTGGCTCGCAATCCAGTTTATCACTCAAAGACAAAGCATGTGGATGTGAAGTATCATTTCATCAAGGAAATGCTCGAGGATAAGCAACTTCAGCTTGTCAAAGTTCACACCACAGAAATCCTGCTGATCTACTTACAAAAGGACTTCCCTCAGAGAGCTTTGCGCATTTTCGCAAGCAGTTAGGTGTAGGGTAGTACATCACTTCTCTACATCTCTTGTATATTAGCTTGTATAGTAGCTTCTCTCATACTTAAAGTACCACATTGGACTTCAAGTGGGAGGTTGTTGGGGTATAAAGCCCAATGTGGTCGCCCAGGTAAGTGGGCGGGCCGCCAGGTATGTACACATATTCTTTTGTAAAAACCTAATAAGTGAAGGGGATCGGGGAGCACCACAGACAGAGAGTGAGCGAGAGAAGGAGACACACGACACACACAGATATGGGTGGGGAGACTCAATGAGTGAGCAGCCCCCTATACACTTATGCTATGTATAAGGTATACAAGTCAGTGGGCGCCCAGACTCTGAGCGGTCGGGCAAGGCACAGGCGCCTATACCCCAACAACCTCCCACTTAAAGGCGACTGTGCCTTTAAGCAAGAGAACCTAGTCTAAAGACTACAAAAGGTGAGAGAAAACCGCTCTCAACCGATGCCCACTGGCTGGCTGTGATCGTGTGCATCCGGTTGTCCTGCTCTCGTGTAAATCCATACACCACCAGACATACCGCACACGTACTGCAAGTATGTACGCAATACCTGCATATCTCCCTCGTGCACTATGCCATCATCAGTCAACAAACGACTGACAACCCCAACTGCAAATACTCCCACTGCAGCTGCGATATCCGGTCTCAAGATCAACATCTCATACATGAGACCACCGAATGCCGATGCAATGCTAGCGGGCCCTGCTAGCTCTACGGAGCATGCATCAACATATATATCCCTGGCAATAGGCATCTCTGACTGACAAGGCGTGTCAGCCACATGCATCTCCTGACTGTCCACAAAA
Organism: Adiantum capillus-veneris; assembly: GCF_014529385.1. NCBI lineage: Eukaryota > Viridiplantae > Streptophyta > Polypodiopsida > Polypodiales > Pteridaceae > Adiantum > Adiantum capillus-veneris. The sequence continues at coordinate 113,453,301 of NC_140949.1, read as the reverse complement.
GACGCATCAACCTGTCGTGCAACCTCATAGCACACCAGCTGCTCTAGGTGTCTGCTGGAAGACATATCCTGCACAACTATATCCCCATGCTCACTGTCGAGCATAGAAAGGAATGACTGCATAATTGCTGACATCTCAGTCTCCTCTACAATCATCCACTGCAAACATGACCACTCAATCTGCTGTGACTCACTAGAGCTCTCATGCTCTAACTCCATATGCATAGACTCTTGCACAACGTCCTCCTGTCGTGACTCACTAGAGCAAGACCGCTCTACCTGTCTATCCTGCATAGAAGTATCTCGCACAACTGACTCTCTGCTTTGCTCAGCCACTAGCAAAGCATGCATGTCTGACTCTGTCACCTCTCTGTGTGACTGCTCAAGTCGTGCCCCAACTGTGTGCACAACGAGCTCACTACTCTGCACTCCATGCAAAGCACCCTGCAACCCATGAGCAAAAGAGACTCGCCTGCTCTCTCGCTCTCTACCTGGCTTCATGATCACAAAGACAACACCGTCTCTCTCGTGATCCACATGCAATGGGTAACCTGTACCACTCCTGGCACCTCTCGCAATCACTAGCGAACCCAAATGCAACGCAAAAGATCGCTCAAGAAGCAATACCCGACATCCACTATACCGTAACTGTCTGACTGAGATCAAATCCCGTCTCAGATCTGGCACATAACGCACATGACGCAGGGTAAATCTCATACCAATGGGCAAGGACAAACATACGTCTCCTGCACCCTCAATGTAATACACAACACCATCAGCCATGTGCACACAACCAAGTCTCCCACTAGAAAACGTGCTAAACCACTCACGATGCGACGTGACATGGAAAGTAGCATTTGAATCTAGTAACCAATGTGAAGACAATGTGCAATCCGATATGCAATCCGTAGACATAAGATCGTCTGAAGACAAGCTAGATGTAAATGTGACATCGCCGTCACAATCATACTCAGTAACCACCGTACTGATCTCACTAGCATCTGTCATGCCCAAATTTGCATCACGCATCTGTCGCCTCCGTTGTCTCAAACGCCTGAAACATCGACGCCTAATGTGCCCTCTATGTCCACAATGCCAACATGTCAAGTCTCTATGCCGTCGAGACTTGCGTGTGGGATCAATCTCTCCCATGGACATAGAAGTGGGACTAGACTCCCCTGTAGACATGGATGTCACGTACATAGCATGTAAACTCTGCCATAAAGCATGAGTTGTAGTCTCTCTCGAGACCTGCCAGTCAACACACTCAACCAGATGCAAACGAATCGTAGACATGGCTAACTCATCAAGATCCTGCCAATCATCATCACGCATAGAATTGGGCTTCGCCGATAAACCACGCAATGGTTTATCCTGCCCCAAATCCGCCAATGCAACAAGCATATACTCCTTCCAAGCAACAAAATCTGCACCATCAAACTGTGTCAGACCATAACGCTAGAAGTCAAATGAAAAATCAGCCATAATGCTCGCAAAAGAGCAACCAACAATGAGTAGCAAATGTCAACCAAATAAGCCCTAAACTGGCTCGAATTGCATCAACAAAAGTCTGCAAATATGGCTGTAAAATATGGTTGCAAATCAGCCCCAAAATTCAGCTCTTAAACAACTGCATAAACAAGTCACAAATGTGTCCCAAATCAGCCTACAACTGAGCCATACATGGACACCTACAAAGAGGAAACAATGGCTGAAAATTCAGCACCCAAATAAGCCCTCAAACCTGCCTGTAAACTTGTAAACCTGTAGCTGAAACCTGCGAAAAAACCTCAAGCCATTAGTGCTTGAATCCGGCTACCTAGCTCGTAGCCACACAAGCATACATCACAATACTCACTCCTGTGAGTGTGCCAAGATAACTGTATGCCTGTCAAACCGTGAACGAATCACCAAGCCCACACTGTGCGGTATCGATGCATACACACGCACAAATCTCTCACCTACAGAGAACACCGCACGCAAATGCTGAGCGCAACCCGCAATCTCTACCTAGATCGCATAAATGATGCGCATAAAACTCCTGGGAAAATTTCGCCAGAGTTTCGTCAGTAAAACGGCCACAAAACCAGTAACCAAACTGACTCACACTCAAAACCATGAGCAACCAAAGCGCATCAAACCGCACTCCAAATGCATGCACCAATCTCCACACTTTGCATACATCATTGCAAACACCCGCAAATCTAGTACACAAATATCTGCTCTACCTGTGACTGCCAAAAAACATGCTCGAGGCATACATTGCCGAGCTCAAAATGCAATCACATTAGTCTCCCTGAGCATCAAACCACATAAGGCATACATCGTATCCTCCCACCTGTGAGGAAACTTGTAGCAAATATCACTCTCACATCTGAGAGCAAACCATGTGTGGAATCCTCGACACACTATAAACAACTGCTGCAGCAAAAAATTCAGCGTTCAGAATTTTAAAATTCTGATATAACGAGCGCGTCCGGAGCGTGCCAAAACCCCAAGGTAGACTCCTGGATCGCATGTATCCGAGTCCGGGTGTGAAAGCTATGCCAAAAACCTCCGTTTCGACCCAAAAACGCAGCATAAACTGCCAAAAGAGGGCTGAAAAATGCAGCTCCTCAACCGTAGCTCGAATGAGGTTTCTGATGGCTCGAATGGCTTCGAAAGGGGGGCAAAACGGTAGGACACTGAGGACACCTGGTGGAATCGCTCTCGAAAAGCTGAATTTGCCGATGCCGAAGTCGAAACCCTGTTTGCACTCTTGAAAGTGCGTGCGCGCGGACACGATTTCGAGAATGAAACTGGCTCTCCACTGTCGTCGTGACTGTGCACACACGCGCTCCCTCCGCACCTACGCTCTGATACCAATTGAAGGGGATCGGGGAGCACCACAGACAGAGAGTGAGTGAGAGAAGGAGACACACGACACACACATATATGGGTGGGGAGACTCAATGAGTGAGCAGCCCCCTATACACTTATGCTATGTATAAGGTATACAAGTCAATGGGCGCCCAGACTCTGGGCGGTCGGGCAAGGCACAGGCGCCTATACCCCAACAATAAGAACTCACTATGCTCTACACATTACAATAGAGCAAGTTCACCATATCGTCGTGCTCTTCTTCTCGCACTCTCTCGCGTCGCACTTTCGCTCGTACTCCTTCAACTTGGTTAACACTAATCAATGATTAATTCTCTTTCACTATGCCTCTCTCATCTTTTTGTGATGGCCTATGATGCTTTAATTAGCCAGATCGTAACTAATTAGTGGTTAATCCCTCTCTAATCTTGTGTGATTGCCCTCTCTTGCTTGTGTGTGCATGTAGGTTTGATAGGAGTGTGGTGCTCAGTAGATCTATGTGTGTGCGCTTGCGATTAGTGTGTTGCGTGATAGGATTAGTGTTGTGTACGTTTTGCAATCGTTAGTGTGTGTGATTGGGTTGATTGGAGGTGAAGGGAAGTGGATGTGGAGATTGCCCATCATTGTGGCTTAGCTCCTCCATAAGCCGAGAATCTCACCTTGTAGATTCAACCATTTGTGCTGCCATGATTAACTCACTAATCGTGTGGGTGTTTCCATGCCCTAGCCGGGTAGCTCATCCCTCCGGATTGATAATTTTGTTGGTCATTGGAGCTATGCAACGATGGAACTCCCAACAATGATTTTTTCACATATTTCAACAATCCTTCAAGAGGGCGCATCCAAGCAAACCTATCAAGTTTTGTGCATGAAGCAAAGTGCCAAATTTTAGATAGCCAAAAGATGCATGCTAAAACTGCTGCATCAAAAGCAACCTTTGACTCAAAAACTACACATGGTGAATCTTTCACATATTTCTTGAAATAATTGATCTTATACAACACGTGAAACAAAGTGACAAATGCCACAATTGTATCACCAAAATTGAGAACATACACAATACATATATCATTCACAAACTTGACTAGAAGATTAAGTTGTGCAAGTATAGAGATAGAAAAATGATTCTTCTTAATCGGGCAGGTATATACAAAGCTTTCAAAATTTTGAAATAGCTACCACCTATAACAATAATGAAAGACCATCAAGAAATTTGTGTGTTTTTCTCCACCCAACCTATCTCCTTTTATAGACTTCTAGCCTATCTTTAGGAATCCCTTGAATGTCGCATACTTAGACTAGGGTCCTGCGTTCCTAGTCCTACCATTGCCCTGATAGTACTCCCCCCTTGGAGAAGCATTTTTGTGCTCGAAAACAAAAGTGAACTTAAGAGCGTTAATGTTTTTCCAAGAAGCCCCTTCCTTAGATTTATCTTTACCCTTGACCTATACTATGATAGTCAAGAATAGATTTCCCTCCCCTATGTGCGAAGCATATTTTTTGGTTATTACATGTGAGCTACTGAATTAATATTGTAATTCTATTTGGAGATTTTTGTGATTTAATACGGTGGATTGTGTCTTCTTGTCCCTCCCCTCTTATCTTGTTGGAGTCGAGGATATCAATGAGCAACTTATTTCTACAGGTGAAGTCATTTTAGACAATTCCCTTGTGCAAACTATTCTTGATGCCTTGCCAGATTCTTACCAGACTTTTTCTAGTAAATCTTGAAGTTGTCAAGTTTGATGCATTATGCACATTGCTGTTGGAAGAGTCGCTTTCCAAAAGAAAATGGACTAGACAGCATGCAGTTGAACATGTCTTTATTGTTGCTCAAAGAAAAGGTGGTACCAGTATTGCAACCACTTCTCATGGTTCTTCTGCAAGTGGCAAATCAATTGTTCACAATGCTTCTATTGGCAACAATTCGTCTGGAAATTCTGGTGATAAGGGCAAAAAGAAGATGCATTGCCATTATTGTAAAGCTAATAATCACTTGATCAAGCATTGTCCTAAGTTGAAGGCCAAAGAGGCTTAAGAAGAAAGAGGCTAGTTCCACTACTTAATGTTGGTTCCACTACAAATGCAGCTATTGTTGAGTCTTCTGTGAAAGGAGATTGTGATGTTGATGTTGATGCAGAATGGGATTTTAGTGCAGAGTGCACTTATAATCGTGTTTTCCATGATGCATGCATGTCAGTTGCTGCAGATTCACATGTGTGGTATTTTGACAATGGTGCTATAAATCACATTACCTCACATCATGATTTGTTCACCTCTCTTGAGTCTGTCCCTCATGGGAATTCAGTTACGTGTGCCAACAATGCCTCTTATTCGGTTTAGGGAGTTGGAAAGATTGTGCTTACTGCTGCAAATGGCAGTTCTTTCACACTTGTTGATGCACTTTATGTACATGGGATCAAGAAGAATCTTTTGTCTGTATCTGCACTTGCTAGACTTGGACTTGTAGTCAAATTTGTCAATGACAGATGTACAGTACATGATCTCAGTTTTGGTGATGAAATTGTTGCATTTGGCATTTTATGACGTGGGTTGTATAAGCTCACTTTGTATGACAAGTGTGGGTAGAAGTTTGCAAATGCAGTTGTGGGTTCAAAGGCTATTCCAGATGCAAAACTTTGGCATGCACGTTTTGGTCATTTAAATTTTGTCAGTTTGCTGCATTTGCAAAAAGCTGACATGGTTGCTTCTTTGCCGCCTTTTGAAGCACCTGTCAAACATGTCTATGAAGGTTAAGATGCAGCATTCTAACTTTCCAAATGATGGTTCAGTTAGGGCCATATGCAGGTTGCAGCTTGTACATAGTGATGTTTGTGGGCCCATGCAAACTCCATCCTTGGGCAATTACCTTTACTTTGTGACTTTTATTGATGATTACTCTAGGCATGCATGGGTATATCCACTTAAAGCGAAGTCTAAAGTATTTATGTGCTTTAAACAAATTTTGGCTATGGCTAAAAATGTCTCGAAATGTACTATGGGCACCCTCCGTTCCGATTGAGGGGGGGAGTATATGTCTCATGAATTTAATGCATTTCTGGCTAGTGGTGGGATAAAACACCAACGTACAGTTCTTTATACGCCTCAACAAAATGGTGTTGCCGAGAGGAAAAACAGGTCACTTACGAAAATGGCACGATGTATGGTCAAAAGTCAAGCTTTGCCGCATTCGTTTTGGCTTGAGGCCATCATGTGTGCCACTTATGTATTTAACAGGTGTCTTACAAAAGCTTTGCAGTCTATGAATCCATATGAAGCATGGCATGATAGAAAGCCTTCTATTGAGCACATGCATGTTTTTGGTTGTTTGGCATATGCTTTGGTACCACAAACACAATGCAGAAAATTGGATGATAAGGCTGTCAAATGTATTTTTGTTGGTTATAGTGTTGAAAGCAAAGGTTACAAGTTGTATCATCCACAAACAAAGTGTATTCTGGTTTCAAGGGATGTTGTGTTTGTGGAAGATTCTATTCAACCCTTGCTGTCATGTACCAAAGATGGTAATGTAAGCACATAGGACATTTATGACACTTTGTTGCCTCTTTTCAGTGGTGGAGTAAATTCCAGTGAGGCAAATGTACAACCTATGGGGGTTTCTGAAAATGTTACAGATCATCCTATTACTGATGCAGATGTACATGATGTACTTGATGAGGAAAGGACTAAAAATGAACAGGCCACATGTATGCCAAAATGGTTGGTGCATACATTGCGTGATAGTAAATTGGATGCACCTTTGTCTAGTCGCACTCGTTCAGGCTCTCACCATGCATCTTATCCATCAGATTGTTATGCTTTGGATGTGTCTAGCTTACATGATGTTGAGGAACCTCTATCTTTTGATACAGCACAGAATTCCAAAAATTGGATGGCTACCATGCAACCAGATTATGATGCACTTACGGAAAATGATACATGGACTTTATGTTATTTGCCTCCAAGCAAAAAGGCCATTGGTACGAAGTGGGTTTACAAGTTGAAACGCAAGCTGGATGGTGAGATTGATCGCTATAAGGTTCGACTTGTTGCAAAGGGTTATGCACAGCAAAAAGGCATAGATTATAAAGAGACTTTTTCTCCCACTTGTCGTATGACTACTGTGCATTTTCTATGTGCATTGGCAGCTCATTTTGTCTATGATGTACATCAATCAGATATTGTTACTGCTTTCTTGAATGGTGACATATTTGAGGAAGTTTATGTAACGAAGCCTCGCGGTTTTGTCAAGAAAGGGCAAGAGGATAAAGTGTGCAAATGTAACAAAGCTTTGTATGGGTTGAAGCAATCTCCTCATGCTTGGTATGAGAACGATGACACTCATTTGGTCAAACGAGGCTTTTGTAATAGTCCAACAGAAAGCACACTATATGTAAAGCATGAGGGTGATGTACTTCTCATTGTGCTCGAGGGGTGCACTATGGAATCATGTTAATGTATAACATGAGTTCGATAGGAGGGGTTTTAAAATGCAAAAAAATTAGGCAATTTGAAAAAAAACATATTAAAATAATGGATTTTTATATTCAAATTTGGGGAATTTTCCTAAAATAAGGGTTCATTTTATTCATTGAAACATGTTAAAAGAGATATTTTTTTAATACCCAACAAACGCACATTATGGGGGGGGGGGGGGGGTATTGAATGGTGAACCCCCCGAGTCATTGTGGTTCTCTACGTGGATGATTTGCTGATCGATGGACCAAATGAAAGACATATTACTGAATTCAAGACTGATTTGAATGCCACTTTCAAGATGAAAGATTTGGGGTTGTTGCATCATTACTTGGGTATACAATTTAAGTAGTGTGATGGTGGTATTGCCTTGTGTCAGAAAAGTTACATAGAGACATTGCTATGTAAGTTTGGACTTGAGGATTGCAAACCTATTGCCACTCCCATGGAAACATGTTTGAAATTGAGTCTTTATGATGTTGGTGATCCTACAAGTGTCACTCTTTACCAAAATGTTGTTGGATGCCTCATTTATGTATGCAACACAAGGCTGGATATTCAATTTGCAGTCTCACAAGTCAGCAGATTTATGCATAGCCCAGGGTCTAAGCATTGACATGCTGTCAAGAGGATTTTTCGCTAGTTGAGTGGCACTTTACATCTTGGCTTGTTTTATCCCAAGGGGGGATCATTGCCGCCAGATTTGCATGCTTTTTCGGACTCAGATTGGGCTGGTTGTTTTGACACACGACTGTCCACAAGCGGTTTTTGTTTCATGCTTGGCAGTTCATGCATATCATGGTTGAGCAAGAAGCAACCTACTGTGGCTGCTTCCAGTTGTGAGGATGAGTACATGGCAATCTGAGTAATGGCATTTCTGGAGACAGGCATACCAATATGTCAACATCTATTAGACTCCAGCAGTGGTTCACTGCTGAACTACTGATGGCCATTCAACATCTAGGTGGGATAGCATAAATTTTACAGACAATATGGCCAATATTGCGGCCTCTAAAAAGAATCTCTCTCTAAACCGTGTGCAAGCGACAGCCAATGCGGCTGCAGTTGAGATTAACAACAACAATATATTGCAACGTTGCTCTTCAGCAGATGCATACGAAGAAGGTAATGTTGGTGGTCTGGATTTGAACGCATAGTAGTTACTGCTTCGGAGCTCCCTGCTTGCGAATAACCACGATTCGATGGCGTCCTATGAGCAAAGGTCCATGTACGCAACAACTATCAGATCAAGTTCAAATGGTTGCAAATGCAGACATCAATTTGGTATCATACATAATGTAGGTTAGTCAGTAAGGAGGCAAGAAGACAAAATTGTTGATCGAAGCAGATTACAACTCACACACACACACACACACACACACACACACACACACACACACACACACACACAGAGAGAGAGAGAGAGAGAGAGAGAGAGAGAGAGAGAGAGAGAGAGGGTAATATTGATCATAGGATATAGAGCATAAAGTTACATCTGCATGTTTTGTGTATGGCAGGGAGGACATATATTCACAACACTGCATGTTCCATTTGCACAAGCACTCTCGAGCTTGACAACATTGCAAGGTCCGTTGTCTGCATCCAATTTTCCATATGCATGCATTTGCTTGGCGCAACACATAAATGCTACGGGGCAGGGCACGGCTTCCATCATACTTTTGTATGGCACCTCTGTATGACGTGCACAATATACTTTGCACTTTTAGTGTGACGTTTCATTGCAAGACGATATGTGTAACTATTCACATTGCTTTTTTGTAGCTTGACTCACATGTCGGCCTATAAATTGGACAATAAAAAAACAGGAGTACAACATTGCAGGTGAGTAAAGAACCTCATTTATTGTTGCAATTCATTCATGCTTTATCTACTTGCTTGTTTTAGAATTTTCCGCATTACTTCCTTTGCTGTGGTTTATTTGGATCTCGTTTCCAGAACTATACACTCAATGTCGATCAACATTTGCACGTGAGTTACATACACAAATTTTTGCATACGATTGCTTGCCAAATGTATGTGATGTATTACAGTAGTGAATACACAAGTACTATGAATGCATGTGGTGTATCATAGTAGTGGATTCACCTTGTGCATCTTTACTTTATCTCTAAATAATTTATACCATACTAGGTGTCCAAATAATTGATGCCATACTATATATGTCCTCGTTTCTCCCGTACTAGGTGTTAGTATTAAGTTCTCAGGACCTAGAAGATTATAGTCCAAGCGTCAATAAGCTAAAGAGCAAAATGTAGCCAACTTGAAACTAGCTTACCGTCCATATGCTAGGTCATGGTTTGAAATCACTGCATTGTATAAATTGGAGCATGCAATGTGACATCTTCACTCGCAATCTAGAAATATATATATGCTACGCGACGGCATACCTCACATATATAGCGATACACAAGGTCGACTGATAAATGAAATAGACACTCCCGTTGCCCTCACTTTTGTATTATTGTTGGGCACTTTGTCATCGGAGCGGCAGCAACAAGGCTTAGCAGCATTGTATCTACAGTCCATTACCAATTCAAGATACCAACCATGAATCAACAATATCCTCTCTCAATTCATGAGACCTAGCGATATTTGGACATAAAAAAGGCATATATTATAATTATAGACGAGCTATCCATGTTAACCCAAACGACTCTTGACCTTATCGTAAGATAAAATATCAATGTAACAAGCAATAAACTGGCAAATCCCTCCAACAACAAATGACGTGTTCTCTTGCTCGGTGATCTTGCCCAACTACCCCCAGTTTGTAGTCACACACGGGAGCTTTGTAACACATGCCAAATCACAAACTTGGTCCATTGGCTACATGCAACTTTGTACAAGATGTCATGTTCTATAAGACATGCAACGGAACCTGAATTGCTTCAATGCTTGACCATTTTTTGTGATAGAAAACCGGTTGTAGATGAGATCAATTGTACCTTCGGTGCATGTATTATAGATGAAGCACACGTGCATGACTACATCAACAATTCTACTATGATAATTTGTACTCACATGTCGGATGTCCAACACTATAACAACCTTGCCTTGAATAAATTGTACAATTAAAATGACATTACAAAACTTGAAATGAAGACAAACGCGGTTACATAAATTTCCTTCATAAGTGGCTCCTAGATCCTACGTTCAATGAGTTGGATTTGATCGCAATTTGCACGCACTGCATGATCACTAAAAATATCGACTTGACAATCGGTGCGGCAAATGGTGAAGTTACATGTATCATTGTCCTCATTCATTGTACTGGGAATAACTACAAAAGAAGAAAGGCAAAACACAAACAGCTATAAAAGAAGAAAGGCAAAACACACTCGAAATCCACCTTCAAAAATGTGAGCCGACGTGTTGCGCTACCAACCATTCAATGAAAAATTTCTTTTTGAACTACTTTCTGTTTGCAAGAATTTACATGTAGCATATATACTAGAAAAACATTCATCTGTAGACATAGTAGTACAACCTCGCTTGGATATAATGTCAAATGTAACCACCCCTATAATCTCTAATAATTGATGCACTAACCTCCCATACTCATTATAGCATTTTTCAAGTGTATATCCCTTTCACACAATGCCACCCTTCCCAAATTAGTCTTGCTCTTGTTCCCTTCAATGCTAGCTATTAAATGTCATTTTGTATATGTCCTGTTATATTCTATAGATGCTATACAGCAAGGCCCACCAAGCAAGACTGGTTTCTCTAATTAGCCTCATAGGCATCGCAAGCATCCCACACGCTTCATTTTATTACCAAAATACCCCTCTAATTTGTAAAAATTCCCATTATACCCCTCAATTTTCAAAAATTCCCAAAATACCCTTGTATCTATTTTCGTTGGATCTTCAAGATTTTCTAATCTTTATTCTTGTTTGACAATTGAGATCGTTTTTTGAGTGCTTAGCATGTAATTTTTTGCAAATTACCTCGCAAGAAAAGGCAATTATGTCTAAAAATAATGAAGGAATTCATCTCCAAAGCCTACATAACCAACTCAAATTTTAGTTTTAGCATCCTGTATGGTAGACAATCACTCTTCTTATGAAAAGCTACAAATTTTTTTGTATTTGGAGAAACTTGGGAATTGTGGAAAATTTGAAGGGCATTTTGGGAATTTATGATAAATTATGAGGGTACTTTGGGAATTTTTGAAATTTGAGGGGTATTTTGGGAATTTCCACAAATTAGAGGGGTATTTTGGTAATTTTCCCTTATTTATTCGATCTTTCTATTATTTCGTACGGAAGGCAGTGAAATCTTTTCCTGCAGAGAGTTGCCTTCACTGAAGAGTTGGCTCAACAGAAAGAAACAACAGAGCGGCGGTCGGCATCTACTACTACTCGTGTTTGTTCAGCAGGTGAGTCCCCCTCTCCCCCCTCCCCCCCCCCCCCCCCCCCCCCAGAAACCACCACCGGAAAACACACACACACACACACACACACACACACACACACACACACACTCACCACCCACCACCACCACACACATGCACACCTCGTTTGAATACTCTGTAAACGCACTGGTTTTGTAACAAGCCAAACGTGGAGATGAAAAATTAATGAGTACTTACTTGATCTCCTTAAACCCTTGTGCCAAGGAGGAGGATTTGTACCAAAGCAGTAGGATACATCCTGATTTTTTTATTAAAGTGGGCTGCTCGAGAAGAATTCACGCTTTAGGGAACACGTTGGTCAGCATTTATGTCAAGTGTGGCACTTGTCAGAGTACAAATTGTTCCTTTTGAAATTTAGTCTCTTGCTACACTTGTGGCAGGGTATGTGTACCTGTCTAACAGAGGTAAGGCAAAGAAGCTCTTGGTTTTTTAATTGGATGGAAAGTGGCTCTCCAAATGCGATAACGTATGCTTTCACCTGGAGGGCGTGTGTAATTGAACGAGAAGCTGACATGGGTGAATGCATGGTAAAATTATTAGTCATGCCTACCTTCTTAATGACATGTCAACCATAACAGCCTGCCAGTGCTCTGGTCGACATGTATGCCCAGTGTGGTAGTTTTGCAGCAGGGGATTTTGTCTCTTGAAGTGCATCGATTGCAGGCTATGCTTAATGAGAGCAGGCCACAAAGCTTTAAGCCCTCTAAGCAATTGCTTCTCTCCAAGTGAAATCACCTATACTTTCATCTTGAAGGCATTTGAACACATTACGGAAGACATTGACATGGGTGAATGATGTTATTGTTTGTCAAAGCTCTCGAAGAAGACCTAAATTCTAATGCTTTGGTCAACATGCCAATTGTGATCTATTCACATAATCACAGAATGTGCTTGACTACCTTCCTGTTTGCTATCAAAAAGGTGCTGGCTGCAAAAAGGTAGGAGGCACTTATTGAGCAGTGTCTAGCTGTATATCAAAAGGCTGACCACTCAGATGTGTAGAGGCTGATGGCTGAGATGCAAATCCGGAGAGGGAAATACTAATTGGGGTGGCTTGAAAAGACTGAAGGTGGCTGGAATCTTCTGGGCTCAAGGGCTAAATCTCTCGTGCCGAAATGTGGCAGATTGGAGCTGTTGCATAGTTGCCTGTAGCTGAGAATGCGATATGTATAGGGGGCTGCAACAATGCACAAGATATGGACTGATGAGGATCGCCATTGTTGGGGAGGATGAAGGGAGGTGGATGAGGAGAAGAGGGGGGTGATACATAGAGAAAAATGCTCTTGCTCTACTGATGAAGAGAATGTCTTGGCTGAGATCTTTTTCTTCTCCTTCTCTTTCTTGTCTTTGTCAAAGTATGCATCAAAAGGCGGGTCCATGGCAATGGTGCATGACAAAAATTACTAGTGTAAGGGTTGGTTCTTAGTTGTAATAAGATGTCTACATGGCACGAACCTATGTGCAAGTGACATCCCCTCTTGCTTAAGGTGAGGCTAGGCAAAATCTGGGAAAATCCCCATAATGCCTAGAGTCAGGGTCCGATAGTTGTGTAAGACGGGCAAGAATCAGACAACGACTCTTGCCACCTCGAGAACGGGAGGTAGCACGGAAAATTCGAATGGATTAGCAGATCACAAATACGGGCCACCTCGGCCTACGCAATATTAGCTAATGGAGATGCAACGTCAATAGCATGTTGATTAGTGTGCAAAGCAGATGCTTTAGTTTGCAAAGGATCCACAGTATGCCAAATTTTTGACCTGGCCCTTGATTGACGAAGTGCATACGCATTGGCAAAATGCCATTGATTCACCATTAAAACCAGCCCTCAAGAAACCTCCTACTCTAAGGATGTTTATTGAAGAAGAACTCGATGACGTCGTCGAAAAGCGAGGCAACCAACCTATGGGGGCGAAGAAACAATCGAAGAAGCGCAACAAGGGGACTGACTACCCCGGTTATTTGGGTTGTCAATCTATCACGTGACACATCCAACCCTATGTGTCCGTGGACAAGCTACAGCATAACAAGGGTTCCGTCAGTCCAGTTAGTGTAGATTAGAAGTGATTTGGCACTTTTATGAGTCTGTTCGTTGACCGTGCATGCCTAGTCACTTAGTGTAGATGCATATCCTCTGGTTGCACACAGCATAATCTTAAGCATTTCCATCAGTATCTATCAGAATCAGTCAGGGGAAATTTTCAGTGGATTTTACCTTTTTTTCCTATTTTTGACAATTTTCACTTATTATTTTAAGTGACTTTTGTTGGGAACTGAGTAGGGCAAATTGGGTAAGATAATATATAAGCAAACCAAGGTTAGCACTAAATGGCAGATGAGCAAGGAGAACAACAGGCTTCGGCGACGGGTTCCCTCTCTCTCAGCAAGACTCCAAGCACCTAGTGTTTTCAGCAAGAAGGAGGCCTAGCGTTTTTCATCAAGCTCGCTCTCTCCCTCTTTGCCTTGCGTTTTCAGCACTAGCCTCACCGCCTGCAGCCTGCAAACCTCAGCGTTTTCAGCCCTTGCTATCTCCGGCAGATTACCAGCCTAGCGTTTTTGGTACAAGCAGGAGAATTATCAGTTTTCAGCATTTGGACTCCCTTCCGCAGGCGAATTTCAGTCCCTTATGCATAGCCATTTCAGCCCCGACACAGCAGCAAATTTTCAACAATGAAGACCTGCAATTCTAGCCCTAAAAGACCATCAGTTTCAGCCCTAAAGAACATCAGTTTTCAGCCGCAGCAGATTTCAGCCCATTAGCGTTTTTGGACAACAGATAAAGAGTAGCAGATTTCAGCCCTAGATCGGTCTCGCCATCACTATCCTCGTCATCGATCTAGCCTAGACTTGCATCAGTCATATGCATTCAATTTGTACCAGTTTGTGCAATCAATAGTAGACCACTCTCGTCGACGAGAGTGGGGCCTTCGGAGGAGGGTTTTACGTCTCTGGTGTCGTATTCTCTTCTCTCTCTATCTCTCAGTCTCATACATTTGCATGCACAGTGTCCATTCACTTTGTTTGTGTCCATTGCACTCTCTCACTAAAGGAACGGAAGGCTCTCCCTTCCGTAAGTAAACGGAACCCTTGAGCACAGTTCGGAGCACTCATCTTGAGCAAAGTTAAACATTCATTCCGCTGCACCTTACATTGGTATCAGAGCTTTGGTAGTGTTCTGTATCACTCAAGGAAAGAACCACAAGAACCACATAATTTTTTTTTTACTTCTTGTGGTCTCACGAACCCAAATTTGCTTGGGCGTGTCGATTTTTAATTCTATTTTTGAAGAGTGACAGGAATCCCAAGAAAGAAGGGCTTGTCCAGCCTCCCCTTGTGCCTCTTTTCACTCATTGAGAGCGGACCGTGCACTTAGCGGCCGGCCAATCGACGTGAGGTGGGAAAAAGCAACCTTGGTGTGAGCGCAAGGCCGCCAAGGGGTGCGCCCGCGGGAAAGAGTAGAACTCGGGTGAAGAGAAGATCCTTCTCAAACACAAATTGCAAGCGAAAGAAAACCTCAAGACCCTCAAGACCCTCAAGAACCCAAGACCCTCAAGAACCCAAGTTCCTCGTGAACTTAAGAACCAAAGATCATAGTGCATGGTCATCACCCGAAGCGGAATGGATACTTCGCATCAGGTGATGAGCATGAGAGAGGTGACGAAGAGTTCTCCCCACCAAGAGATTTTTCTGACCCTCCCCCTTCTCCATCGACGCCACGAGTTGTACCAACTTCCATGGAGGTGATGGTCAAGTTGATGTTGGCCATGATGGCCCAACAACAAGAAGCCAATCGCAAAGCGAATCGCCTTGCGCTGGCACAATAAGAAGTGAATCGAATTGCGTTGGCACAACAAGAAGCGACTCGCATTGCTTTGGAACGTTGCCATAAAACAAGAAGCAACTCGCATTGCTTTAGAACGCGAGCGCGATGAACGAAATGAAAGAAAAGCACAAAGAAAGGAGGAACGGGAAGCTCAAAGAGCGGCCTTGGAGGCCGAGGGTGAGGCTCAAAGAGACCTCCGCACTCAAGAATTGATTCGACAAGTACTTGCCTCGAAGTCTGAACCAGCCAAAGATCGTGGGAGTTTCTCAAGTGGCGCAAGCCATGATGCGGATTCCAACAACCCAGTCACAGAAAAGTTGACTTTCAGTAAGTATGATGGTAAGATGGATGCCACAGTGATTTATTCTTGGTTGCATCAATTTAATGCTTATTTTGTGACAACTAAGAAGACAGGAAATAGCAAGGTTTTGACGGCAGCCATGTACTTTGCTGGTGATGACATCAATTGGTACCACGCATGGCAAGAGGCACAGTTAGCCGCACACCTAGAGGAAGCCGACGAATTCACGCCCCTTTCCTTCAATTGGGCTGATTTCCAAGACAAGCTCAAGGCGCGGTTTATGCCACCTCAGTACCTCGCATGATTGAAGGACGATTGGTGCGCTCTCAAGCAAAGTGGTATGCCGGTTATGTCTTTTTCTAATCGTGTTTTGTAGCTAGGTACCCAATTACGCAAGTCGGATGATGAGCGCAAGGAGGCATTGTAACAGACTTGGACACTCCAAGTCAAGAATCAACCGCGACAGCACCAAATAACCACTTCAAAACAATTCACAGATCACAATAGATTTGCACTGGCCCGGCGGAGTTCCGTGCCTAGAGATATTGGTCCCAAAGACTGGCGCCCCTTTCGGTATTTCTTTTTATATTAATCAATCATCAAAGTACAAGAGAGCGGTTAGGGTTTCACTCTCAGACTCTGCGTCCAGATGCTCTGAGAAGTGAGGCCCTCACCACTAATTTAAAGGTTACAAGGGATGCCCAAAAGCAGAGCCCCAAAAGCTTCAAAGCAAAAGCAGATTCTCTCTCTCTCTCAATGAGAGTCAGTAAAAAGCAAGTTCTCTTTTTCTCTTTCTTTCTCCCAAATCAAAGCGAAAAGCTGAGATTTGCGTCGCTCAAAATTTTTCTTTTTTTTTATAATAAATATTCCGCCTCCGCGATTTCCAGATTTTAGGGTTTTTGGCAGAAATTAGGGTTCTGCTATCCGCCACGTCATCACTTTGTGACATACCCCCCTCTTGAAAGCATTGTAATCGACCCCGATTACGCCTGCAAAACCGACAAAAGCCATAAACCGTCTTAGCAGACACTGACTGTTAGTACCTACGTACTAGGAACACACATCTAGCACATGCACAAAATCGACAGTTACATCACACGACATCACAGGACATCACCAGACATCACAGGACATCACATGACATTCAACATTCATTCGGATCTTAGACCATGATTTATCGGCAATGTAGCTAGCAATCACATCTAGGTCCAATCGGGACCTCATCGATGTTCGATTGACTAACCCCTATTGCAACCATGTCTATTCGAGATCAAGTAGACCAAAATGCTGCAGTCATTTCGTCTATCAGTTCCTGCACTCACAAGAAGTCAAGAACAAATCAGTATCATAATCAGGAATTCCATTTCATAAAGTCATCCAGCAGAATACTGTCAGCTCTCAGTATCCTTGAAGCTCAAAGAGACATCAGTGACTTTAGTATCAAAATCGAGGCATCTGTTGACAAGGGAGCGGAGTGACTCCCCTCTTGTGCATCCACTGCACCAGATCTCCGGCCAAGCTGAATTGTGGGTTCCGTTTGGAGTAGACTATGCTAAACCAAAACATCGAGGTAAAGTTTCACAATCCGAGGAGTATCTGCTAGGTCCTCCTCCTCCATCCACTTCGCATCAAATGCAAGAAAGTTCTTGAACTTAACCAAGAACCTGCCTTCGGACTTTACCTTTCTTCGTATCATTATGTGCCAAAATCTGTTCAGGAACAAGGATCTCCTCGTTTTCTTCCACTTTGGGTTGCTCATCAGGCTCCCCATCATCAGGCATATCACCCTTAACAGGTTTCAAGAGACTCACATGCAATGCCTTGTGAATCCTCCAAGTATCTGGCAGTTTCAATCGGAAGGAGACATCATTTATCTTGTCAGTGATCTGGAAAGGTCCGTAGTATTGCGTACTAAGCTTTGGAAAAAGTCTCTCCTTTCCCTTTTTCTTTCGTAGGCGTGCCTTCTCAAAACGTAAGAGCACCTAATCATCCTCCTTCAATTTCAAGTCGCAACGATGGCGATCCGCTGCCTTTTTCTGTCGTTCTTGAGACTCTTGCAAAGTCTCGCGAACCTTGGCAAGGGCCGTATCCAAACCTCGCGAATATTCATCCGCTTCAAATTTCTAATCTTTCGTGCTCAGGAAGGATGGAACCTTCGCAGCACTTTCAACAATCACACATGGCGTCTTCCCCGTCGAAGAGTGTATCGTGTTATTGTAGGCAAATTCCACCAAAGGTAAGTTCTTTTCCCATTGAGTCTTCTTATCCGAGATACAAGACTTCAATAAATCTAAAATCACTGAATTGGCAATCTCAAATTGCCCGTCAGTCTGCAAGTGCAAGGATGACGAGAACTGCAACTGCGTGCCAATGTTCTCCCAAATTGCCTTCCAAAACCAACTCATAAATCTGGGGTCTCTGTCGGAGAGAATCGTCTCAGACGTGCCATGTAATCGGAAAATCATCGTGATCATTCTGTATTCTCGGGAGATAAAAAAAAATGAAATCCATTTCAATATTCTCCCAGGGGCGGGTGGGTATGGGTAAAGGCTGTAACAATCCCTGTGCCTTATGCCTGTCAAACTTGACCTTCTGGCATACCAAGCAATTGCGCACAAACTCTTCCACATCCTTTTTGAGTCTCGGCCCAAAGAAGTATTTCTCTACCCCCTTCATGGTGGTAGCAATGCCGCGGTGACCCATAAAAGGTGGACAGTGGCATTCAGTCATAACCTTTTCCCTCAACGGCTGTGTAACGCACAACATAGTCTTTTTCATCAAGTAGCCTTCCCGAAGGGAGTATCCAGCTACTGTCTCCCCATCCCGTATCCGTGTGAAAAATATCTGCAAAATCTGTATCTGTGGCATACTGATCGACCATATCCTCGAAGCTCCTATGATGTATCGTGGAAATAGCCAGAACCAACGGTTTCTGAGACAAAGCATCTGCCACCACATTCTTTTGTCCCTGCACATGGACAATCTCGAAGTGGAATTGTGACAAGATGTTCACCCACCGCATCTGCTTTTCCGAAAGCTGCTTCTGTGACAAGAAGTAGCGCAAACTCTGATGGTCTGTAAAGACAGTATAATCCGCTCCGAGTAGGTAATGCCGCCACTGAGTAAGAGCATGGATAACCGCCAAAAGCTCTTTCTCATAGATCTGTGCTGTCATCTCCGGCCTAGAGAACAAACGGCTCTCGTAAGCTATGACATGGCCTTCTTGCATCAAGACCGCACCCAGACTACGACCACAAGCATCACAATATACTTCAAATGACTTCTGCAAGTCCGGCAAAGTCAAAATAGGTCCCGTAGTCAATTTCTCTTTCAATGTCCGAAAGGCAGTCACCTCTGTGGGTCCCCACGAAAAAGGTACTCCTTTCTGTGTCAAGGTATGCAAAGGGGAAGCAACCTCTGCAAACTTTCGTATGAACCGCCTATAGTACGAACACAGTCCCAATCCCAAGAAGCTTCTAGCTTCATGGACATTCCTCAAATCGGGCCAATCACGGATAGTCTCTATCTTGGCCGGGTCCATTTGCACTCCTGCTGCTGACACAATGTGTCCCAAAAAGTGTATCTCTGGTAGGAAAAATTCACTTTTCTTTGCATTAATCACTAGCGTGTGATCTCGTAATGCCTGAAAGACTTGAAGCAGATGATCTCTGTGTTCTGCCTCATTCTTCGAGAAAACAATGACGTCGTCAAAGAAAGTGCCAACAAATAGCCTGTACTCTCGAAAAATCCTGTCCATCATCCGGTTAAATGTCGCAGGAGCATTGGTTAAGCCAAAAGGCATCACCAAAAACTCAAATAACCCAAAAGTCGTCCGAAAAGCTATCTTGTAGACATCTCCTGGCGCTATCCTGATCTGATGATATCCACTCTTCAAGTCAATCCTGCTAAAGCACGAGGATCCCTGTAACTTGTCGAGTATATCATCGATCCTAGGAATCGGAAATCTGTTCTTGATGGTGATTTCGTTGAGAGTGCTATAATCGATGCACATTCTCCAAGATCCGTCTTTCTTCAAAAACCAACAACACTGGAGAGCAATACGGTGAAGTACTAGGCTGGACAAGACCCTTTTCCAAGAGGTCTTTCACTGGGTTCATAATCTTTTCATTCTGTACTCGGCTCACACGATAAGGTGGCCGATTCGGTGGCGTGCTTCCAGATATCAGATCAATGGTATGATCTTCAGGCCCTCTCAAAAGCAATCGGCATGAGCGTGGAGAAAAAATCTTGGCGTTCTTTTCTTCAGGTCAAAACATATTCAACCTTTATCCATCGTTCAGTTCTCCCAAAAGAATGAGTAAGAAAACTGAAGTTCATCAAGTACAATCTCTAAGCCCTTCATTTATCAAAGTCGCTTTCTCGGCCCGGTAGTCAACCACGGCGTAGTTCTTGTGGTACCAAGGGATCCCGAGTAGAACGTCACTCGCGTGCCCTGAACACCCCTGTCATTGCAAACAAAGTTTGCCAATGCTCTGTGTAATGGCAACATCCCATCCGGGTGCCAGTCGAACTACCTCCGCCTGTGGCGTCAGTCTTTCGGGCGTAGTTCCAAATCGAGCCGCCAATTCCAAGTGAAAAGAAGTTGGCCTTTGCTCCTTCAAAAGAGCTTCCTGATCCTTCACTTTGCCTCGAAAGCGGCAAAGTTTGTACTTTCATTCATTAGATTCGGTGCAGGTCCCACGCCATGTGGTACCAGTTCTGCTTTTCTATCTGCCTTTTTTGCCACATTCCTCAGCTGCTCTCGAACTCTCAGACTTGTCGTCGTCTTTATCATTCTGTTCTTTCTGTGCCTTATCAGGGCACTTCGCGGAGATATATCCATGTTCCCCGCATCCAAAGCACTTCCCCTCTCTGATGAAGCGAGCTCTCTCCTCAGGAGTAAGCTTGGGTCGTGCATCCTTTTTTTTCTCTGGGTTGCTCTTTTTCATTCTAGTTTCATTCCCAGAAGTCTGTTCGGCTCATTGTGTCATGGCCTCATCTGTGGGGTAGGTCAGACTGCCAGAGTGAATGGCAAAGCCCCGCTTTGCATGACTCATCAACTCCTGAATAGAAGCTGACTTTTGTTCCAAGCAGTGATCTCGGATCTCTGTAGGTAGACCCAAGGTAAACCGCTCAATCTGTTCTCTGAACGAGATCTTCTTGAATGAAGAGGCGGGTAGAAAAGAGTTCCAGAATCTTTCACAATAAGCATTGATTGTATCTTTCTTGGTCATCCGAAGATGGTTCCAAGCAGCTCGTACATCTCGTTCATATTCTTGCGTCAACCAAGAAGAAATAAAAAGCTTCTTAAATTTCAGCCATTTAACTGGCGCACTCTTGTTAAAAGAAGCGTGGACCACCAAGTACGAGCATTCCCCTTAAGGTAAGAGGTAGCTCTCTGAATCTTGGAGTGCTCTGAATAGCGTCCTTCCGCGAAAGCGATGTCAAACTGCTGAATAAAAGACAAAGCCTTCGAAGCATCTGAGTATCCTGAAAAGTATCAAACTTGATCGAGTGCTCACCTTCCTTAAACTCTCGGACTTTCTTGCTTTTATCTTCGAGAAAGTCATACTGGTTGGCTTTGTAAAAATTCTTCTTGTTCGCATAAAACTTTCCGTCATCGGAATCTGAGCTGTCTATAGACGAGTCCTCAGTAGAACTGTCAGTCTCTAGGCGAGATGTAGCCTTCTTCTTGCCCTTTTTCTTGCCCTTTCCGAAGCTTTGTTTCTTGCTTCGCTTTTTGCTTTTTCTATCTTCTTCGCTCGAATCCGAGGAGCTAGAAGAACTATCAGAAGAAGAAGAAGAAGAACTGGGTACTCCTTCAAATCGAACAGGCTTCTTCTGTTTCTTTGCCTTGTCAAAAGTCGACTGACGATCCAAATAACCTGGAAAGTCAGTGCTTTTCTTTTGCTTTTTGGCTTTCTTTTGCGCGTCAAAAAGCTGAGCAATCCGTGCATCAACCACATTCTCTAGTTCCTTCTCCGTATATTTCTTGGAGGCAAAAGGTTTCTTGAGAGCGGGTTTCGGGAGTGGTGTTGTGGTTCTATGCCACTTCATCTGTACCTCTTCCAAAGAGGTCTGGTTCATATATTTTGCCATCTTCGGGTCCTTGGCAAAATTGAGCATCATCTTTGTTGCATCGCCAATCAATTGACGACGCTCCATCTCTCTTTGCTCCGCCTGAGTAGGCCGAGGCGGGCCATACTCTCTGTTTGAATCTTCGTTGTGATCCCTGCCCGCATCTCCAAATGCAGAGGGAGTCGACTGATCATTGCCTGAAGCCATAGGTGCCGCGGAAAAAAATTTTCGGGGATCGGATTTCCCGTAGAAGAGAAATCGGCCGTGCTCTGATACCACTGTAACAGACTTGGACACTCCAAGTCAAGAATCAACCGCGACAGCACCAAATAACCACTTCAAAACAATTCACAGATCACAATAGATTTGCACTGGCCCGGCGGAGTTCCGTGCCTATAGATATTGGCCCCAAAGACTGGCGCCCCTTTCGGTATTTCTTTTTATATTAATCAATCGTCAAAGTACAAGAGAGCGGTTAGGGTTTCACTCTCAGACTCTGCGTCCAGATGCTCTGAGAAGTGAGGCCCTCACCACTAATTTAAAGGTTACAAGGGATGCCCAAAAGCAGAGCCCCAAAAGCTTCAAAGCAAAAGCAGATTCTCTCTCTCTCAATGAGAGTCAGTAAAAAGCAAGTTCTCTTTTTCTCTTTCTTTCTTCCAAATCAAAGCGAAAAGCTGAGATTTGCGTCGCTCAAAAATTCCTTTAAAAAAAAAAATTAAAAAAATTAATTAATAATAATATTTCGCCTCTGCGATTTCCGGATTTTAGGTTTCTGGCAGAAATTAGGGTTTCTGCTATTCGCCACGTCATCACTTTGTGACAGGCATTCCTTTATGGATTGGACGAGTATATCAAGTTCGATGTCGAGGTGCTCGATCCAATTGATCTCAACAAGGCGGTAGCGATTGCTCTCGCACAAGAGATGAAGCACAACAAGGGAAAGCCTAAGGAGAACAAGACTTCCACAAGTACTTGCAGACTTCTCAGAACCCTCAGAACGGTAAGAACGGTAACTCTTCTAACCAATCTTCCAACAGTCTCTCAGAAAAGAATTCTTCCAATGAACCTAAGGGTAAGGTTAACACAATTGCTAAACCTAAGCTTACTCTAGATGAAAAGGTAGCACAAGGAATTTTAGGAGGATACATCACGTCGGAAGAGCAAAGCACTTATTCGAAGGAAGGTCGTTGTTTTCATTGTCACATTAAGGGTCACATAAAAAGAACATGTCCTAAGCTTGACTCTAATGAATCTAAAGAATCCACAGAACCCACTTCCTCTGTCAATGCAATTAATGATAACACGAGTGTGCCCCAAGTTTCTCCTGACCCTTCCATTGATGATTCACTCATTAAATGTTATGGTCATATGACGGGGCACCGTTTTGTCATATTGTTTGACCCAGGTAGTATTCATGATTTGATCAGTCCCTCTCTTGTTGACACCCTCTCTTGTTGACAGAGCCCGCCTAGAGGTTAGTCAGAAATCTCCTCTCGAGGTCTCTAGCCTTGTTCCGGGTTCCGGGTATGGACTCTCTCAGCACGCAAGAGTGTCTTGGTGTGTTGTTTACAATTCAACAAGATGCTTTCCGTAGAAAATTTTTAGTCTCTCCTCTCTCAGGATGTGATATGATTTTGGGCATTCGATGGTTTCGTGAGCATAACCCTCTCATTGATTGGGAGGCTAACCTTTCACTCTCAATGCCAAAAGTGACTCTCCCATTGTCATTCGTGGAGAGGAATTTGTTCATTCTCCCTCTCTCATTGCTAATGTGCAGGACAAGATTGAACGGATTCAGGAGAAGGAGACTCTCTGAGTCTCTTCTTCTCCAAAGCATGACACATAGGATTTGCATGATGAATTGAATGATAATGATAAGCATGATGATTTGGATGATAATGATGAGCATGATGATTTGCATGATCAAGATGTGTTTTCTCACAAGCATGATGAGTTGCACGAAGATGATGTGATTGTTCACAAGGATGATGGGTTAGTGGATACTTTCTCTAGTGAAGCTAACCTCATTGCAGATTCGATCAATCACGAAGAACCGATCTTGGCTCCCCAGGAAGTATTATGTGTTCGCATGATTGATACGCACGCATTGTACGAGTGTTTCATTCGTGATCGTTTCCTGTATTTTAGTCAGCGTCTTTATGTGATCCCTTTTCCTAGGCATGACATATTGTACGTTGAGCACGTTTCACTCATGAATGAGCACAGATATATGCGGATTAATCATGAAAAGCTGAAAAGTACACATTCAAGGAAGTCACATTCCATGTCTCTTCCTTGGCACGACACAGTTGTAGAAAGAGCACAAGAAAGTATGAGTACCAAGCATGGGCATTTCCGTTGTGAATTGCCACAGTTGATTGCTTTAGATCGAAAGATTCGATCTCATTGTTTGCGTGTGTGTGGTGAACGGTTTGGCACTCCGTCTCTTTGTTCATCTACATTGCATGCACAGTCTATTAGGACGACAAGATTTTTTCC
The DNA here is from genome assembly GCF_014529385.1 of Adiantum capillus-veneris. NCBI lineage: Eukaryota > Viridiplantae > Streptophyta > Polypodiopsida > Polypodiales > Pteridaceae > Adiantum > Adiantum capillus-veneris. Next base: position 113,428,828 of record NC_140949.1, on the reverse strand, counting down.
ACTCACTTTACATGGAATAGGTATGTTCATGGTTTTGTATTGGAAATGGGTTCAGGAATTTTCAGCCATGGAGATTCTTGAAGAAGAACGAAGCATGACACTCGACGAAGTTGAAGCATTGAAGGAGCCACAGAAGACTTTGTGTCGCTTTCGGCGTGGCCCAAAGAAGCAAGCGTTGCAGACCTTTATGAAGTTCAAGTACCGCATGACCCACACATCAAAGTGGGCCGGCGAAGAGTCCCTTCTAGGATTTCGGATGTTGTTGGCGATCTCCCTCGACGCCATACAGTTCGGTACTAGTACCTCATTTTGAAAAGGAGGGGATGTCACGTGACACATCCAATCCTATGTGTCCGTGGACAAGCTACAGCATAACAAGGGTTCCGTCAGTACAATCAGTCTAGACTAGAAATGATCTGGCACTTTTGTGAGTCTGTTCGCAGACCGTGCATGCCTAGTCACTTAGTGTAGATACATATCCTCTTGTTGCACACAGCATAATCATAAGCATTTCCATCAGTATGCATCAGAATCAGTCAGGGGAAATTTTCAGTGGATTTAACCTATTTTCCATTTTTTTGACAATTTTCACTTATTATTTTAAGTGACTTTTGTTGGGAACTGAGTAGGGCAAATTGGGTAAGATAATATATAAGCAAACCAAGGTTAGCACTAAATGGCAGATGAGCAAGGAGAACAACAGGCTTCAGTGACAGGTTCCCTCTCTCTCATCAAGACTCCGAAGCACCTAGTGTTTTCAGCAAGGAGGCCTAGCGTTTTTCATCAAGCTCGCTCTCTCCCTCTTTGCCTTGTGTTTTCAGCACTAGCCTCATCGCCGGCAATCTGCAAACCTCAGCGTTTTCAGCCCTTGCTATCGCCAACAGATTACCAGGCCTAGCGTTTTTGGTACAAGCAGGAGAAGCATCAGTTTTCAGCATTTGGACTTGTAACAAACTTGGACACTCCAAGTCAAGAATCAACCGCGACAGCACCAAATAACCACTTCAAAACAATTCACAGATCACAATAGATTTGCACTGGCCCGGCGGAGTTCCGTGCCTAGAGATATTGGCCCCAAAGACTGGCGCCCCTTTCGGTATTTCTTTTTGTATTAATCAATCATCAAAGTACAAGAGAGCGGTTAGGGTTTCACTCTCAGACTCTGCGTCCAGATGCTCTGAGAAGTGAGGCCCTCACCACTAATTTAAAGGTTACAAGGGATGCCCAAAAGCAGAGCCCCAAAAGCTTTTAAAATCAAAAGCATCAGTTCTCTCTCTCTCTTAGAGAGTCTTTTCTCTTTTTTTTTTATAAAAAAAAAGCAAAAGAAAAATTCGCGTCGCTCATCATTTTCCAAAAAAAAAAAAAAATTTTTTTTTTTTTAATAATAATCCGCCTCCGCGATTTCCGGAATTTAGGGTTTTTGGCAAAAATTAGGGTTTGCAGGAATTTTAGGGTTTCTGGCAGAAATTAGGGTTTCTGCTGTCCGCCACGTCATCACTTTGTGACATACCCCCCTCTTGAAAGCATTGTAATCGACCGCGATTACGCCTGCAAAACCGACAAAAGCCATAAACCGTCTTAGCAGACACTGACTGTTAGTACCTACGTACTAGGAACACAAATCTAGCACATGTACAAAATCGATAGTCACATCACACGACATCACAGGACATCACCAGACATCACAGGACATCACATGACATTCAACATTCATTCGGATCTTAGACCATGATTTATCGGCAATGTAGCTAGCAATCACATCTAGGTCCAATCGGGACCTCATCGATGTCCGATTGACTAACCCCTATTGCAACCATGTCTATTCGAGATCAATCAGACCAAAATGTTGCAGTCATTTCGTCTATCAGTTCCTGTACTCACAAGAAGTCAAGAACAAATCAGTATCATAATCAGGAATTCCATTTCATAAAGTCATCCAGCAGAATACTGTCAGCTCTCAGTATCCCTGAAGCTCAAAGAGACATCAGTGACTTTAGTATCAAAATCGAGGCATCTGTTGACAAAGGAGTGGAGTAACTCCCCTCTTGTGCATCCCACTGCACCAGATCTTCGGCCAAGCTGAATTCTGGGTTCCATTTGGAGTAGACTATGCTAAACCAAAAGCATCGAGGTAAAGTTTCACAATCTGAGGAGTATCTGCTAGGTCCTCCTCCTCCATCCACTTCGCATCAAATGCAGGAAAGTTCTTGAACTTAACCAAGAACCGCCTTCGGACTTTACCTTTCTTCGTATCATTATGTGCCAAAATCTGTTCAGGAACAAGGATCTCCTCGTTTTCTTCCACTTCGGGTTGCTCATCAGGCTCCCCATCATCAGGCACATCACCTTTAAAAGGTTTCAAGAGATTCACATGAAATGCATTGTGAATCCTCCAAGTATCTGGCAGTTTCAATCGGAAGGAGACTTCATTTATCTTTTCAGTAATCTGGAAAGGGCCGTAGTATCGCATACTAAGCTTTGGAAAAAGCCTCTCCTTTCCCTTGTTCTTTCGTAGGCGTGCCTTCTCAAAACGTAAGAGCACCCAATCATCCTCCTTCAATTTCATGTCGCGACGACGGCGATCCGCTGCCTTTTTCTGTCGTTCTTGAGACTTCTGCAAAGTCTCGCGAACCTTGGCAAAAGCCGTATCCAGATCTCGCGTATATTTATCCGCTTCAAAGATCTTATCTTTCGTGCTCAGGAAGGGTGGAACCTTCGCAGCACCTTCAACAATCTCAAATGGCGCCTTACCCGTCGACGAGTGTATCGTGTTATTGTAGGCAAATTCCACCAGAGGTAAATATCTTTCCCATTGAGTCTTCTGATCTGAGATATAAGACTTCAATAAATCTAGAACCACTGAATTGGCAATCTCGGATTGCCCATCAGTCTGCGGGTGGAACGATGACGAGAACTGTAACCGCGTGCCAATGTTCTCCCAAATTGCCTTCCAAAACAAACTCGTAAATCTGGGGTCTCTGTCGGAGACAATTGTCTCAGGCATGCCATGTAATCTGAAAATCTGGGCCACAAACAGTCTCGCTAAGTGATCCGGCTTGACTGTTTTCTTCACTGGAATGAAATGAGCATGTTTGCTAAATCTGTCAATAACAGTCCAGATACCATCGTGACCACTCTGTGTTCTCGGGAGATCAAAAATGAAATCCATCGCTATACTTTCCCAGGGGCGGGTGGGTATGGGTAAAGGCTGTAACAATCCCTGTGCTTTATGCCTATTAAACTTAACCTTCTGGCATACCAAGCAACTGCGCACAAACTCTTCCACATCTTTCTTGAGTCTCGGCCAAAAGAAATATCTCTCTACCCCTTTCATGGTGGTAGCAATGCCGCGATGACCCGTAAAAGGTGGACAATGGCATTCAGTCATAACCTTTTCCCTCAACGGCTGTGTAACGCACAACATAGTCTTTTTCATCAAGTAGCCTTCCCGAAGGGAGTATCCAGCTACTGTCTCCCCATCCCGTATCCGTGTGAAAATATCTGCAAAATCTGTATCTGTGGCACACTGATCGACCATATCCTCGAAGCTCCTATGATGTATCGCGGAAATAGCCAGAACCAACGGTTTCCGAGACAAAGCATCTGCCACCACATTCTTCTGTCCCTGCACATGGACAATCTGGAAGTGAAACTGTGACAAGATGTTCGCCCACCGCATCTGCTTTTCCGAAAGCTGCTTCTGTGGCAAGAAGTAGCGCAAACTCTGATGGTCTGTAAAGACAATAAAATCCGCTCCGAGTAGGTAATGCCGCCACTGAGTAAGAGCATGGATAACCGCCAAAAGCTCTTTCTCATAAATCTGTGCTGTCATCTCCGGCCTAGAGAACAAACGGCTCTCGTAAGCTATGACATGGCCTTCTTGCATCAAGACCGCACCCAGACTACGACCACAAGCATCACAATATACTTCGAATGACTTCTGCAAGTCCGGCAAAGTCAAAATAGGTCCCGTAGTCAATTTCTCTTTCAATGTCTGAAAGGCAGTCACCTCTGTGGGTCCCCACGAAAAAAGGTACTCCTTTCTGTGTCAAGATATGCAAAGGGGAAGCAACCTCTGCAAACTTTCGTATGAACCGCCTGTAGTATGAACATAGTCCCAAGAAGCTTCTAACTTCATGGACATTCCTCAAATCGGGCCAATCACGGATAGTCTCTATCTGGGCCGGGTCCATTTGCACTCGTGTTGTGTTGCTGACACAATGTGTCCCAAAAAGTGTATCCATGGTAGGAAAAAATCACTTTTCTTTGCATTAATCACTAGCGTGTGATCTCGTAATGCCTAAAAGACTTGAAGCAGATGGTACCGGTAGTCAACCACGGCGTAGTTCTTGTGGTACCAAGGGATCCCGAGTAGAACGTCACTCACGTGCCCTGAACACCCCTCTTTCAGTGCTCACTTTTCTCGGCCCGGTAGTCAACCACGGCGTAGTTCTTGTGGTACCAAGGGATCCCGAGTAGAACGTCACTCACGTGCCCTGAACACCCCTGTCATTGCAAACGAAGTTTGCCAATGCTCGGTGTAATGGCAACATCCCATTCGGGTGCCAGTCGAACTACCTCCGCCAGTGGCGTCAGTCTGTCGGGCGCAGTTCCAAATCGAGCCGCCAATTCCAAGTGAAAAGAAGTTGGCCTTGGCTCCTTCAAAAGAGCTTCTTGATCCTTCACTTTGCCCCAAAAAAAAACGGCAAAGTTTGTACTTTCATTCATTTGATTCGGTGCAAGTCCCACGCCATGTGGTACCAGTTCTGCTTTTCTATCTGCCTTTTCTGCCACATTCCTCAGCTGCTCTCGAACTCTCAGACCTGTCGTCGTCTTTATCATTCTGTTCTTTCTGTGCCTTATCAGGGCACTTTGCGGAAATATGTCCATGTTTCCTGCATCCAAAGCACTTCCCCTCTCTGATGAAGCGAGCTCTCTCCTCAGGAGTAAGCTTGGGTCGTGCATCCTTTTTTTTTCTCTGGGTTGCTCTTTTTCATTCTAGTTTCATTCCCAGAAGTCTGTTTGGCTCGTTGTGTCATGGCCTCATCTGTGGGGTAGGTCAGACTGCCAGAGTGAATGGCAAAGCCCCGCTTCGCATGACTCATCAACTCCTGAATAGAAGCTGACTTCTGTTCCAAGCAGTGATCTCGGATCTCTGTAGGTAGACCCAAGGTAAACCGCTCAATTTGTTCTCTGAACGAGATCTTCTTGAATGAAGAGGCGGGTAGAAAAGAGCTCCAGAATCTTTCACAATAAGAATTCACTGTATCGCTCTTGGTCATCCGGAGATGGTTCCAAGCAGCTCGTATATCTCGCTCAAACTCTTGAGTCAACCAAGAAGAAATAAAAAGCCTCTTGAATTTCAGCCATGTAACTGGCACAGTCTTGCTTAATAGAAGCGTGGACCACCAAGTACGAGCATTCCCCTCAGAGTAAGAGGCAGCTCTCCGAATCTTGGAGTGCTCTGAATAGCGTCCTCCCGCGAAAGCGATGTCAAACTGCTGTATAAGAGACAAAGCCTTCGAAGCATCTGAGTATCCTGAAAAGTATCAAACTTGATCGAGTGGCCACCTTCCTTAAACTCTCGGACTTTCTTGCTGTTATCTTCGAGAAAGTCATACTGGTTGGCTTTGTAAAAATTCTTCTTGTTCGCATAAAACTTTCCGTCATCGGAATCTGAGCTGTCTGTAGACGAGTCCTCAGTAGAACTGTCAGTCTCTGGGCGAGATGTAGCCTTCTTTGCCTTTTTCTTGCCCGTTCCGAAGCTTTGTGTCTTGCTTCGCTTTTTGCTTTTTTTCTGTCTTCTTCGCTCTAATCCGAGGAGCTAGAAGAACTGTCAGAAGAAGAAGAAGAAGAACTGGGTACTCCTTCAAATCGAACACGCTTCTTCCGTTTCTTTGCTTTGTCGAATGTCGACTGACGACCCAAATATCCCGGGAAGTCAGTACCTTTGTTTTGCTTTTTGCCGTGCTTTTTGCCTTTCTTTTGCACGTCGAAAAGCTGAGCAATCCGTGCATCAACCACGTTCTCCAGTTCCTTCTCCGTATATTTCTTGGAGGTAGAAGGTTTCTTGAGAGCGGGTTTCGGGAGTGGTGTTGTGGTTCTCTGCCACTCCATCTGTACCTCTTTCAAAGAGGTCTGGTTCATATATTTTACCATCTTCGGGTCCTTGGCAAAATTGAGCATCATCTTTGTTGCATCGCCAATCAATTGACGACGCTCCATCTCTGTTTGCTCCGCCTGAGTAGGCCGAGGCGGGCCATACTCTCTGTCTGAATCTTCGTTGTGATCCCAGCCCGCATCTCCAGATGCAGAGGGAGTCGACTGATCATTGCCTGAAGCCATAGGTGCCGCGGAAAAAAAAAATTTGGGGATCGGATTTCCCGTAGAAGAGAAATCGGCCGTGCTTTGATACCACTGTAACAAACTTGGACACTCCAAGTCAAGAATCAACCGCGACAGCACCAAATAACCACTTCAAAACAATTCACAGATCACAATAGATTTGCACTGGCCCGGCGGAGTTCCGTGCCTAGAGATATTGGCCCCAAAGACTGGCGCCCCTTTCGGTATTTCTTTTTGTATTAATCAATCATCAAAGTACAAGAGAGCGGTTAGGGTTTCACTCTCAGACTCTGCGTCCAGATGCTCTGAGAAGTGAGGCCCTCACCACTAATTTAAAGGTTACAAGGGATGCCCAAAAGCAGAGCCCCAAAAGCTTTTAAAATCAAAAGCATCAGTTCTCTCTCTCTCTTAGAGAGTCTTTTCTCTTTTTTTTTTATAAAAAAAAAGCAAAAGCAAAATTCGCGTCGCTCATCATTTTCCAAAAAAAAAATAAATTTTTTTTTTTATAATAATAATCCGCCTCCGCGATTTCCGGAATTTAGGGTTTTTGGCAAAAATTAGGGTTTGCAGGAATTTTAGGGTTTCTGGCAGAAATTAGGGTTTCTGCTGTCCGCCACGTCATCACTTTGTGACAGGACTCCCTTCTGTAGGTGAATTTCAGTCCCTTATCCATAGCCATTTCAGCCGCGACGCAGCAGCAATTTCCAACAATGAAGACTTGCAGTTTCAGCCCTAAAAGACCATCAGTTTCAGCCCTAAAGAACATCAGTTTTCAGCCGCAGCAGATTTCAGCCCATTAGCGTTTTTGGACAACAGATAAAGAGTAGCAGATTTCAGCCCTAGATCGATCTCGCCATCACCGTCGTCGTCATCGATCTAGCCTAGAATTGCATCAGTCATATGCTTGTACCAGTTTGTGCAATCAATAGTAGACCACTCTCGTCGACGAGAGCAGGGCCTTCGGAGGAGGGTTTTACGTCTCTGGTGTCGTATTCTCTTCTCTCTCTATCTCTCAGTCTCATACATTTGCATGCACAATGTCCATTCACTTTGTTTGTGTCCATTGCACTCTCTCACTAAAGGAATGGAAGGCTCTCCCTTCCGTAAGTAAAAGGAACCCTTGAGCACAGTTTGGAGCACTCATCTTGAGCAAAGTTCAAACATTCATTCCGCTGCACCTTACACAATCTTCTTTTGCCAGTGCACGAAAACAGAAGAAGCATGTACGCTTTGAAGGACTGCCCAGCTCATCTTCTTCTGACAGTTCGGACAGCTCTTCCTCTTCCGATTTGAGCAAAGAGGATAGAAAGTGTAACAAACTTGGACACTCCAAGTCAAGATTCTACCGTGGCACAATAGAGATTCACTTCAAAATAGTTCACAATTGATTCGACACGGCCCGGTGGAGTTTCGTGCCTAGAGATATTGGCCCCAAAGACTGGCGTCCCTTTCGGTATTATTTTTTGTATTAATCTGAGTTCAAAGTACAAGAGAGTGGGAGGGTTTTCACTCTTAGAGTCTGCGTCTAGATGCTCTGAGCTGTGAGGGCCCTGTCCACTTGGTTCGGGCCCCACGCAATGTGGTACCAATTCTGCTTTCATCAGCCTTTTCTGCCACATTCCTCTGCTGCTCTAGAACTGTAAGGTGCAGCGGAATGAATGTTGAACTTTGCTCAAGGTGAGTGCTCCGAACTGTGCTCAAGGGTTCCTTTTACTTACGGAAGGGAGAGCCTTCCGTTCTTTAATGAGAGAGTGCAATGGACACAAACAAAGTGAACGGACACTGTCCGTGAAGGTGCTGAGACTGAGAGATAGAGAGAGAAGAGAATACGACACCAGAGACGTAAAACCCTCCTCCAAGGGCCCCACTCTCGATTGCGAGGGTGGTCTACTATTGATTGCACAATCTGGTACAATGGCTGATGCAATTCTAATGGGGCTATGTCGAGGTCGACGGTGTGGACGACGAGGACGAGACTATGGCTGAAATCTGCATGCTTCGAACCGGTAACTGTGGCACCAAATCGGGGGATGGTATGTTGACTTGATGGTTGAAAACACGCTGCTTCCTATGGCTGAAAACGCTGTTCTTATGGCTTGCAAAACGCTGGAATGCATGTGCAAAAACGCTGGCCTGCACTGCTGGAAAACACTTGCCATCTTTAGTGTGGTCCCATAGGTCTCGCACCGTCATGCGGAGCGTCGCTCCAATATCACCACCCTTCCATCAAGCAATCTTCCCTTTTTTCCTTCCCGCTCTAATTTCCGGCATTACCTCTTGCATATGAGCAATCTGCGAGAGGGTGAGGTCATCTGCAAGAAAGATGCCCATCTTCTTCAAAGTCGGTCTCTTCTTCAAGAGGTCCTTCTTCGCTTCCATGGAGGGGAAACAGAGGATGAGTGTGCTTTCCTTTGAGGTTTCCCCCTTGCTCCTACTTTTCTTAGTGCCCACTCTCCAAGCCCTCGTATGCATGTGCTCATTAACCCCCACCATATTCATGAGTTCTTTCACCTCTTCATCCACATTATCTTGGTCTTTGAGGCCACATATCCTTACGTGTAAGGCCCGTACACGTCTCCTTTGCTCTTCTTCTAGTGTCAGGTTAATGATGGTTGATGTGGGGGTTATTTCCTTGCCCTTTCCTTTTTGGACAATCTCGATCCATTTCTCGGCCTCGTCTGCTTTTTGTTGTGTCTTTGTGATGACATCTACCCACGAGGTCGTCATTTCTTTTTGTTGCTCCTCACCTTCTTTGATGGCCCGCACTTGTTCTTTAATCGTGTTGACCTCTTCAACTACTGAGGGTTGAAGCTCTCCCTCTTCGAGGACATTTACCGATCGCACCTCTGCAAGCTCTTTCTTGAGTAGTGCGATCACCTCATCTTGGGCCTTCACACGATCCTCAAGTGTATGTATCGTGCTTTCCTGGGCCGACACGTGCTTGTTTAGTGCCTTTATAGTGCCTAGAAGGTGGCGATTAATCTTTTTGATGGACTCGCTCATTTCTTCCTTGAATTTTTGAATGGCATCTTCCATAGGATCATCCTTGCCATTTTGTTTCCTCATGTTTGAAGGCCGCAAAAGGAGAGGGAGAGGAAGAGAATTTTGAAGAGGCTACTAAGCCATGACAACGAGCAGCAAGGGATTTTTATTTCTCTCTCTACGCATGCAGGCTTTCTCTCTCTACGCTGTCTCTCTACGCGAGAAAGAGATGCTGGGGGGGGGGGGGGGGGGAGAGATTGCACACACACACACACACACACACACACACACACACACACACACAGAGAGAGAGAGAGAGAGAGAGAGAGAGAGAGAGAGAGAGAGAGGATTGATGTCGTATGACCTGCATGAGTATGTGCTGTGATAATGCTACAAAAGCCAATGAGTAGGAGTTCTTTTCATGTCTCGAATGAAAATTAGCTTGGTTGCTTTTTACTCTCAACTGTCCTCTAAACTGAACATGTTAATACTTGTTGTCTTCACAATGCAGATCATATGGCAGTGCTGCTAAACACAAGTCTTGGAGATATGGTTGTGGATCTTTATACTGAAGAATGCCCTTTGACCACCAAAAACTTCTTAAAACTCTGCAAGTAAGTTCCAACAGATTAGGGTTTTGTGTATTCTGCAGACGTGAGATCACATGCAAAATGAAAGAGAAGATTGGGTATCTTGATCATTTGTTTTGACTAGGTCCAAGTTACTTTTATGCTTGCTGTCTGCAAAAGTTAGGTTGTTTCTGTTTACTATTTAAGCAATTGCAGCACTTGATTTCTAAACCACTGCAAGTGGCTGTAGAATCAAATACTACAACAATTGCCTTTTCCATTCGGTGCAAAAAGATTTTTTGGTTCAAACTGGGGACCCCACTGGAACAGGATCTGGTGGAGATTCAATTTATAAGTAAGATCTGTTCCTATTATACTTTCAGCCCATAATTGGAATGTGTTTCAAAACATAAAGTTGTTTCATGCTGTTAGGTTTTTATATGGAGAGCAAGCAAGGTTTTTTAATGACGAGATCCATCAGAACTTGAAGCATGACAAAATTGGGGTTGTTGCAATGGCCAGTGCTGGAGAAAACTTGAACGCTTCTCAGGTTTTCTTTCTTTCATTGCATCCAGAGTAAATTTTATAGATTCTCTCTGGACAATCCTGCATATGATGCAAACTTTTTGAAACAATTTGCAGTTTTACTTAACAACCCGTGCAGATCTTGATTATCTTGATGGGAAGCATACGGTATATATCCTTGTTTTCTCATTATGGGTCAATTTATGCATGCGATTTGGAGATTGAGTTTTGTGGCATAGTTTTGGTGTTGGATGAAGAACTCAATCAGAAGATCTCTCTTCTCTTGCTTTGTAAACGGCAGGTGTTTGGAGTTGTTGCAGAGGGTGAAGATATTCTTATGAAAATAAATGAAGCATTTGTGGATGATAAGTTTCGCCCGTACAAAAACATAAGGTGGTAATGGAACCGTTTGAGTCTGTCGGCTTTGTTTTAAGGTCAGGATTATTCTCACTTGTGGCTATTCTTGTGATTGAATAGGATAAAGCACACTTGCATTTTGGATGATCCCTTTGACGATCCAGTTCAACTTGCTGAGCTCATACCTGAAAATTCACCTGTTTTGCCACCCCCAGCGGAGGTAAAGGATCTGTTATTCTTTGGTGATTTAAATTCAAGATTAATGCCACTTAAATGATGTATGAAAAGAGCGACAAGGCCCTTTATAAAAGGCACTGAAGAAAGTTGGCTCTTTCTAGCCAACATTTTTAAAACGTCACTAACAATAAAGATTCTGTGGGTCTTGAACTGTCGGCTCTTTGCAGCCAACCTTTCAAAATATCACGAACATAAAAAAACCCTACAAGCCTTGAACTCAAGATCACATACATATGTGTGTGTGTGTGTGTGTGTGTTTGTCTTCTTCTAAACTCCCCCCCCCCCAGGTCCGGGATCACTTATGTACTTTTGTAAGTTGAGGTAGGGCAATCACCCAACAAATAAAATGTCATAAACTTATAATTGCTAACTGGCCTGAATGTGGATCCATACAAAGCCGCGAATGCGCATCTACTAGCCTAGAAATCCGCTGCAGGTTTCCCTACGGTGCCTTATTCAACCATTCGTGTAAAGAGGGTTATGCAAGAGTGGGAACCGAGCTCAACTAGGGTTTTCTAGTGTAGGGTTTGGCTCTGAGTTGAAGAAGCATGTCCAGGTCGCGCATCTAGCCCATGCGCATATTGGGAGAGAGAACAACCATATCAGCCCAATGAGGGGAGGGCAATCATGGCTAGTTGGAGAGCAGCAATAGAAAACACCAGTGATGGTTTTGAACTGCCTAGGTGGGGCAGCCAAACAAAGAGTCTATCATGAGGTCCACTGATTTACACACCAAAGGAAAGTAAGGTGCATTCAGCCTAAGAAAAGATTAGCTCCTTAAGTAGTTCAGTCTGCAATCAAGTTGCCTCACAAGCTGCGTAACAAATGGTTTGGCATTAAAATCAAAGAAGAACTGCTGGTCGTTGCTTGCCGCTCCAAAGTTGGCTCGAAGCCCAACTCCAGAAGTATACTGTTTTGTGTCAAGATCTCCTGTAAGGCTGGTGGGTTGATGAAACCAACAAAAGATGTAGTCCTACTTTTTTCCTGTTTATCTTTGGTTAGGTTTATCTATCAAATGTTCAAAGGTTTTCTATTTCTGTGCTTTATTCGTATTTGTGCAGGGCGAGGAAGTGAGGCTAGAAGATGATTGGGTGCCCATGGATGAACAGATGGATCCACAGGAACTTGATAAGTCCTTGCGACGTAAGGAAGCACATTCAAGAGCAGTTGTACTTGAAATGGTATCAACTTCTGGCCCCTCTTTTTTTCTGTTTTTTGTTGAATTGTAAGTCCTTTCTAACATGTTGTTAATTTGAGTCTATCAGATAGGGGACATTCCAGATGCTGAGATCAAGCCACCAGAAAATGTTCTTTTTGTATGCAAGCTTAATCCTGTGACCCAGGTAATGCTTTGTGCCTTGAATAGAGGTCATAATTTGTGCTTACTCCATGAACGAAGGGAGGCTTATACATTGAAGTTTGCAGGATGAGGACTTGGAGACAATTTTCTCTCGCTTTGGCAAGATAGTCTCGTAAGTACCAAGTTTTCTTGGGGTTTTGTATCAGAACAATGACTACTTTTGTCCGTCCGCTAATCTTGTAATTTTTCCAATTGCTTAGGGCTGATATTATCAGGGATTACAAGACCGGTGACAGTCTGTGTTATGCATTTATAGGTTTGTTTATTAATTCCCCTCTTTGGCGACCAACATCAACAGTTTACAGTACGGTTTACATGGTTTATTTTCAATCTTATGCAGAATTTGAAACACTGAAGGCATGTGAAGCAGCTTACTTCAAGGTAAAATTTTCCCTGTCTTGCAGGACATGCCACTTGAACGATGAAGAGGGAGGATTTGCTTGTACTTGGTCTGACTGCTGCATATTTAGACCTATATAGAATATGTCGGCCTTCCCAAAACATTTTTTGTAAATCAGAGGAATAATAAAGTTCCCGAGTTTCTTTGGACAGATGGACAATGTTCTGATTGATGACAGGCGCATTCATGTTGACTTCAGCCAAAGTGTGTCAAGGCTATGGACACGCTATCGACGGTTTGGCAAGAGGGATGTTGACGATGGCAAAGGTTAGCACTGGAGTGAACTAAGCCCTTTCCCCATAGTCCAGACCTTTTTCTAACTTTTCTGATCTGACAGGTAGTAGCTTTGGTCCCAAGTCAAATGGTACAGGTTGTTTTAAATGCGGAGTCTCTGGCCATTTTGCGAAGGATTGTCCTGGTGAGAAAGATGAGGATGGGAGACCGCAGGAACGGCCCAAATATGAAGTCAAAAGTACTGAAGGTCAGCGTGGTGGAGCGGCACAAAGGTGAGCTTTATTGAAAAAAAAATACAGGAAATCCTCTCGACTGTTGCTATGAGTGCTTATTTCGACATGGAATTTTGTAGGTATGATATGGTGTTTGAGGATACCTCAGATGTAGAGGATGAACAAGCTAGACGGCGACGTAAGAGTTCAAAAGAAGAAGGAAGGAATAGGCTGTATGATTCACGTGCAGCAAGGCGGGAAAAGGATGAATCTCATGGAAATCGAAGTTATCATCTTCAAAGCAAGGAATCTAAGAGGTATCGTGAAGCAGATGACAGAGATGAACATCAAATCAAGGAGTCTAAGAAATATTATAAGTCCGATGATAGAGAAGATAGACATTTCTCTGGCTTTGATAATAGGCATACAAAAGGCAGGGTTACCATTGATGAGATAAGGTCGGATAGAACAAGGAGCCATCGTGATAGACATGAGAACAACTCAGATAGACAGGCTGGTCGGAAAGACGGTTCACTTGAAGATTATCATAGGGGCCATCGTGACAGACATGATGATATTTCAGAAAGACGCATGAAGCGGGAAGACAGTTCATCTGAGGAATACCATGAATCCAGACGCCATTTTTCATCCAATACACGGAAAAGAGACAGGGAGTGTTTGCGAGAAGATCCATAGCCTCGTTCGCGGAATGATAGAAACGACAGGCATCATGACAGCTCTGTTTCACGGAACAGGAATAGAGAGGATTCACCAAGGGATACAGAAAAGAGTCATGGGAGACATAGGAGATAGATTTCTAGCTAAGCAGATTCATCTATCCATAGCCATATTTTTTCCATAAACCCCCAGCAGTTGCAAAAGGAACATCACGTTGGGGATTACAGCTTCAAGACTCGTACAAAGGGAAGGGGAGACGAGAATCAACAGACAAATACAAAAGATATGCAAATTTGGAAAATGTTGGGATTGAAATTGCTAGATATGGAGGTGCAACAGATGATTGGGCATGTTCCTGTTCATTAGCTCTTTGAGTATGTGAAGTAGCTACCACATTTCACAAATTCAATCATGTAAAGCTGGATATCCGTTAAAGACAACGGCTTTAACGTGAAGTAGCGTACCATAACGGCTTTTATCTCATGTAGTGCATCAGCTCGATATCCATTAAAAACTAACCATACACCTTCCAGGTCCGCTCTTAAGCATATAGTGCAATTTAATGAGCATGCGAGCATCATCAGCACAAATGTGCATAACACAGATACCCCTGTTGTAAGTTGATACAGAAGTGTTTTGTTTGGGTGGGGCTGCCCAAGATATGCGCCCCACTTGGTTTTTATTTGTAATTTATGTTGAGCTTTTAGGATTCTACAGCACAGGCACCATGCATATAGGCAGAGTGCAACTAAACTCCTGCATGAATTGGGAGTTTGCTCTTGTGGGGTTTTTAATCCATGGTTATCACTCTGTTGAACTTCTCAGATAAAGGGATGTCAATTCCAGAAATGTGTTTTGTCAGCAGGATGAAAATTATGTGTTTCATCTTTATTTGGTAGTGTTGTTTGTTCTTGGCACGTGGCTCTGCTGATGACACTTTGTTTTGGACTTTTGAGAAACTCTCTTGTGAAGTTGATGCACAAAACTCGCTTACGTATGCCAATAAATCCCATAATTAGCATGAGGGCCTTTGCAAAGAGGGGGCTAGATTACACGAGTCCTACCTCCCACAAAAACTTCCTAGTGCCGAAATGTGATAGTGGCAATAGATTATCTAACCAAATGGTAGAGACCATGCCCAGCACTAGAGATGATGCTTGAAGTTGGTTAGTACTTCAGTGCGCTTTCGCAATTTTACTATGTTATATAGTTGTGTACAGACGTTTTTTGAGCTAGCCTGAATTGCATATCTTGTGTGTGTTTCCTGAGGAGTGGACATGATTTCAATCTCTTGCTTGAGATGTCTGTAATCATTTCAAGGATATAAAGCATATATTGCTTGGTGTTTCAATTTGTGCGCACGCGTGCACACATAAGGGTCTGCTGTTATAATTTGGATGTTCAAAGGATTAGCTTTGATTCTCTAAAGACACTCTGTAACGAAGTGGTGGATGCTTAGTTAGCTCTAGATAGTTTTTGCCATCACTAAAGGGGGAGTGAACCACGTAGACAAAACACCATTGTGGATGGAGCTCCATGTCAGATCCCAAAACTTTTTCCTGGAAGAAGGCAACTCCCTTGCTTTCTTTTTCACTTGTATGGCAGAATGAGCATGCAAGAATCACAACACAGTACTATTTTCAAGCTACTTCATCCCAAGCTTTGTTGATCGAGGCCGTCACCCTCGACATCAGTCGTAGGAGATAAGACCATAGCCTTGTCATCAGCTGCAGATCTCATCAGTTCCACTCAAGCATTTGCATTTTCAGCCCTTAGCCTCTTCCTCCATACACCTCTATCGAGAGCATTGCTTGACTCATGCTACAACAGCCTTGCCAGTGCATGGTCTCTCTCTCTCTCTCTCTCTCTCTCTCTCTCTCTCTCTCACACACACACACACACACACACACACACACACACACACACACACACACACACACACACACAAGTTTGCCATAGCTAGAGTTTCCAAAGTCAGCTCTTTGTAGTAACAAACTAGTGGACTCAATCAAGCATAGTTGCAAGGATGCATGAAGAGAAAGATGCTCTAAACAATAGTGTTGGAACATGCAAGGATGTATTTATGAAGAGAAAGATGCTCTAAACAAAAGTGTTGGAATATGCCCCTCGCGATAAGGAGGCCTCATGGGTTTATCACCTTGTCAGCGAGGAACGAAGATGCTTTCAAATAGAAATTTTACAATCTCTAGTACATGGGTAGATTGCCCTTCATAGATTGCTTGGGTGCAAAGGATTAGCTTTGAATTTCTAAAGATACAAACTCAATTCCTTGGTTTTCTTGGGTCTCTAATTTTATCATATTTATTTGACCATTACCATGCCCTTGTAAGTTTTACATCTTAGGCCTACTCTAAACCTCATTAGGTGCATCTCATCATTGGAAGGCCTCATGATTTTATCACTTGCTATGTATGCACTCTTATTTTATATTCACCTGCCCTTACACAATTTTGATACTTTATATTTGCAATTTTTTGATAATTTTTTTGGGGTGCAATTTTAGACATTTGTGTTGAATATTTAGAATAGAAAGCCTTTTTTTTTTTTGGTGAAGATTTGGCTTTCTTTGTAGGCTCTTTACTTCCTTCTATGGATTACACTTGCCCACACCATGCTTCCAATTTTTACACCCCCTCTAACACTAGGTGTTTTAAAGTTATGCTCTATGTGTGTGTGTGTGTGTGTGTGTGTGTGTGTGTGTGTGTGTGAGAGAGAGAGAGAGAGAGAGAGAGAGAGAGAGAGAGAGAGAGAGAGAGAGAGAGAGAGAGGGATGCACATATTGCATACAGTATTCTTTGTGTAGGTTTGCACAACAAGGGTATTTTGAATCATCATTAAACCATCTTCAAGAATCAACTTCATATTTGCTGAAAAGTAGGTGAGTGCAAAACATTGAGCTAAGAAGAGCATATTTTTGCTTTTATGACATGATCAGAATATAAGCACATCAATTTCAAGTCCATTTATCCATTTAGAGATTGATCTCGTAGTAGGACAATGTTTGCCTGGTTCTTCTGTAGCCCCATCAAGTTATCAAAGGAAACATGTTTACTTTTCAAGAGAAGAGTAATAGCATCTTTTATAAATCTTATGCACCACTTGTTATGAATTAAAAATTTGAAATAATTTTTAAGAAATCTACCCTTCTTAAATGCCAAAGCTCCCAACAAGAAAGATACAAGTTTTGTGAGCATAAGTAGTGGCTCTATCATCCATTCAAATTTTGTCATTGCTTATTGACGACACTCATGTCAAATTCGCAAAGACTATGTAAAGCATTTGAAGGATCAAGGTAAAGTCCACGTAAAAATTGTTGTGCAATTACTCGATTGGCTGCCTCTGTGAAATGTATACCATCCCAAAACATGTAGGTCGAAGGGTTG
This sequence comes from Adiantum capillus-veneris, assembly GCF_014529385.1. Taxonomy (NCBI): domain Eukaryota; kingdom Viridiplantae; phylum Streptophyta; class Polypodiopsida; order Polypodiales; family Pteridaceae; genus Adiantum; species Adiantum capillus-veneris. Next base: position 113,411,525 of record NC_140949.1, on the reverse strand, counting down.
CTACATGGTCTGGCTTCCACTGTTTCCCCGTTCAATGTACCACTTTGTCCACATCTAATCTCAAAATTGAAGTTGTAGAAACCACCAACACCACAACAATTTTGTGTTGTTTGGTTGAAACCTGTAAAGGAACTTCTCAAATCTCATCTCTCTCTCTCTCTCTCTCTCTCTCTCCTAATTAGCCACAATTTTTTTTAAGCCTAAACTTTATAGTGCCCTCATATACACTTTATTCAGGTATATGCATAAAAGAGTGCACCATGTTTTTTGTTTGAGAACATTACTGATTGATGCAATTTCTAAATATAAAAATGCTCTAAATGCAAAATTCTTTTTGTAACCAATAGCCTCTCTTAGGGAATGTTGTCCCCTAAGGATCCTTGTAAATTTTTTGCAGAGTGAATATAACATCTCCACTCACAATTGTAAGCATGGCCAAAAGAAAAAGGAAAATTATGTATCATGCTATTTATCATTGGATGGATTCTAAAAAATGGCATTTAGATCTACTATCTTTGGAAGAGTAAACTTTTATTTACAAAATGTTTAGCAAGCAAATTTTTTGAAAACTTGAAACCTTAGATGCTTAAATGATAATGTAAACTTTTGATATCATGCTAATAAGCACATTTTGGAAGATAAAGAAAATAAAGCATGAGATTAGAAGTACCAAAGTTGGAGTGTCTTTGAAGCATGTTGTAAATCAATCCAAAGTAGTCACCATAGATAAAAAGGCCATCTGGTTGCCAAAGTCTGAGGGTATTAATAGCATTGAGAAGAAGGTAGCCGTAATTTTGGACAAGGGTATTTACAGATCTTATGCACCCCAACATATCATATTCAACATATGGGCTAGCCAAGATGGTGAGAGTGGCCGGGTTGCATCCTACTGGAGGTACATTTTTAATGAAAAAACGTCTTGCACCCTCTGCATATAGCTCCTAGTGCCATCATAGCGTTGTTACTATAGTGTTACCAAGCTTTCTCATGGTGCATTTCAAATCCTCACATTTAACATAGAAATGTGACTTATTGCATCACAAAACAATGCTCAAATAAGAACATGCAAAGATCCACACACACACACACACACACACACAAACAAATAGGCTAATACGTGTACCTACAAACACGATACACTAAAGCATACATATACACTTACCTACATAAGCCCACCCTTGCTTGCTTTTCCATTTCATTGACTTGATGCACCTCAATACACTTATATTAGCTTCTTGAGAGAAAAGCTTACGATGCCTATCTAATTCATTTAAGATGAGAGAGAAGAATAAGAAGAAGAAGAAGAGAATTTTAGCGTCGTAGGAAACTATCCCAAGAGACCTTTAAGATCTATCCGATGAGGAGAGTTGAACTCAAGGCCTGTTATTCAATGATGCACCATTTAATGGGTTTGGTACAAAACTATGCCACCCTTTTCTTATGGTTTCTTATGGATAGGCATGATAAATAATTGATGGACTATTTAGAACCTCACCTCTCAAGCAACATTGCACTCACCCATTATTTGTGCCTAAATATGGTCTCTCCACTCACTCTCCCCTCCCTTCTCCTTATCATGCCATTTTTCACGACATATCGCAACTCACTCTTGGGTCCTCTCCCCTCCCCTCCCTCCTTTGCACACCAATGTGTTTGATGTAAGATAGTTACAACAATCTCATTGGGAACCTCTTAATCTTTATGATTGATGGGCCAAAAATTTTCTTGAGGACATACTCTCCATCCTCAACTACATTAGCATTTCTTGCCACTTTTTTAGTGGAGCAATCCCTCCCAAGTTTATCTCTCCTACATAAAGGTCGTTATTTTCTCTTAGGCTATAGCCAATCAAATTGTGACGTCCATTCTGTTTGAGATTGGCAACTCAATTTTGTCGAACCTTTTTCTTTTAGGAAACACTATGATAGGGAAAATCCTTCAGAGCAACGGATTTACCGTCCCTTTGTTGGCTTGCAAGACATTACTCCCATTTGGCCAAGCCTTAGCTTCGCTAACATGCTCATAGGTTTGGTTCTTGTCACTATATCCACAAGCATACATAGTACACAAATTGAGTGAGAGAAAAACACAAGCACACCACTCGATCAAGAGAGGGGAAGAAAGAGAAGGATGTGGGTTGTTGTGCATGCATAGACACTATTCAACTAGAAAACAATTGGAGTAGACTATATATACTCCATGAGAACAGTAGCTTTCTTTGAATATCAATAATTAGTGAGCTTGAAGAGTTTTATGGTGTGAAAAACATACAAGACTAGAAAAACACACACCACACACACACACACACACACACACACACACACACACACACACACACACACACACACACACACACACACTTGTACTAGTCACTTCGGTAGTAGAGCACCTTTGCCATGGTTGTTGCCTACTATTGCATGGGGACCTTATAAAATAGACACCATACGCTACGATCTATTTCAAACATGATATGGATGGCATGAAGGGCTACTAGGAATGGACCTCTTAGCACCAATGGATATGATCACCACCCAGATAGCCTCACTTTGATTTTTAGCAGTAGTACAAAGCTTCCCTCTTTGATAGACTTGGGAGCTCCAACAGATATGGGACTAAGCCTCATAATAGATGGTATGAAGATAAGAGTAAAGATTTATGCTCTTGCCTATGTATCCAGAGAGCAGCATTGAGGATCATCACACATAGTAGGAGGCCAAGGGAGAGATGGAAAGACTCATGTGTTGTAAAAGGTAGGCTTTTAGAGATGGAGATCTCCCACTTCTTCTTGAGTAGAGACAACACTATTTCATGGTGGAGATTTTGAGAGCCACAACACACACCCCCATTACCGACCCACATATATGGCATACATGTATGCAAAAGGGTTATTTTTACAATCTAATGAACACTTCTTAATAGGGTTACAACAACTTTGTTGTGAAGTTTGTTGCCTAAATCTTAGTCTAAAGAGTCCCAATTATAAAGAATCATACGTTATGAGTCAAATAATGTCAAGGTTACCATTTCTCAACAATTTAATAGGCCATTGATGGACATGTTAGAAGAAATGTGTGAATTGCATTTTTGAAAACCTGATAGGCATGCATTAAAAATACTAACAATAGTTTCTTGAATGATAACTTTAATAAAGACATAAGTATCAACCTCTACCTGCACCACTTCAATTGTTCGATTGGCCATAGCCGGAAGTTGAGCCTGAAGAGTACCTAAGGCATTGGTTATATTGGGATTTCCTATCAGGGCATTTATAACATCATTTCCACCCGCAGAAATCACATATAAGCCATCTTCAAAGTACCCATCACCACGTATCCCTTGCATGATTGTCCCTACATGCATTAGAAAAGGGTAAGATTATGCATGATTCAACCATGGTATTGATTTAAAGTGACTAATTAAGGTTTTGGAATTTTAGGTTAGAAATGAAATTCTAGAAAAAATAAATATCATCTTTATGGTTGTGAAGACACCTAAAATCCAAAAGACAAAATCAACACTTATCAATGAAAATGCTTGAACAACCATGCTCTCGGAGCCATGATTCTTTGTTTCAACAAGTGGTCCATCCATTCTTGAAGGCTTTCTTTGAAGCCCAAAAGGTGTGAAGCATTTATTCCTCTCTTCTATCTCTCTTCCTCTCTCCAGCCTCTATCTACAAAGTTGCATTATATTTGACCTTCATGGACGATAAATTTATCTCTCTCTCTCTCTCTCTCTCTCTCTCTCTACACACACACACACACACACACACACACACACACACACACTTGAATACTGTTCATATGAAGAAAAACTCTCAAAAAAACAAAAACAACCCCCCTTCCCCCCCCCCCCCCCCCCCCCCCCCCTTCCTTTTTTTGGGCTCATGCTGCCTGGACCATACTAGGTCTAAAAAGCTTTTATTGATTGTTTATTTTGACCACTACCAGGGGCCAAGCTCTCTACTAAGTAATGATGCTCTGTCGAGCGTGATCAATGGCTACTGCCCTCAGGGAGTAGCGAAGGCGGCCCTCATCCTCCTCCCAGTTTGTCGATCTCCATTGAAAGCTATAGGCGGGATACTCGATGCTGTCTCTTACTCATGGTGGAGCATGGCCTTCCTCTCTCGAGAACGTGACACTGCACAAGGGCAAGATTTGCCTCCTCCTGCTATAAAAACAGGTGAGGGCGCATCTCTGCCCCTCACTTAGCTATATTGGGTGTGTTGAGTCATTTTGTGAAACATTTCCTGTCTGCTTGCCACTACCAAGGAGAATGGAGCTCTCCTCGGAGGTGACTCAGGTGTTCAATCCCTCCTCTGCTGAGTTTACTGTTTTTCTGCACCGTTTTTTTACACATATTGAAGGTGTTTTCCTACCTTCTGCTTGGTAAAAACATGTATACCGTGTAGGCTCGTTTTTTACTCCTGACCTAGAACTGTTGGGCCATCCTTGTGACTTACTGTAAGCGATGTCGATTACTGCAGGTTCATATACTTTCAAAACTTGACTGGATTTTTTGTTTGCTAAAAGCCTAGCCACTATAGGTGGCCGTGGGCCTCTTGTGCATAAAAAATAATCATGGTCTGCATAATGGGGTGGCCTCAGGGCGCAATACTTCACCTCCACATAAGACTGCGTGTGCATGAATGACAGTAGGTGTTGGTGAGTATGAAGGGTGGATTGATGGCCGTTCAGGCTTCTGTTGGGTGAGAAGCAAAAGGTGGGCTGTTACTGTATAACCGACTGTGTAAATGGTTGCTACAAGGGATTATCGCCAATGGGCCACTTGGCGAAAACAAACAGCAGGTTGCTGTCGCTGTGATTATGGTTTTTTTATCTGACAGTTCTCGAAATCAGTGGGCTCTTTCTTTCTTTCTTCTGTGATTAACTGGTTGCTTAGTATATTGTGGAACTCATATGCCGGACATTGCATATGGGAATAACCTGACATCTTCTCTGAAGGTAAGTATATAGCAGCTCATTCTTCTAAACTTTTGAAATAAGCCATGGTTGGTATGACCAGACCCTACTGTTCGAGATACTCGATAACGACTCTTTGGATAAAGAAGGTAAGTGAATATTTTGGCTTGGGTATAGCTTCCAAGCTTTTTGGCAAAAAAATGATAAAGTTTTTTTACTACTCTCCTAAACTAGTTACATTTTTTAATTAGTTGGTGATAAAATAACAAGGTAATCACCACCAACGTCTATAACCTCTGGTTAAACAAAAAATATATGATCTCACATCTTTTTGTACCTTTTGATACCATGGGTCCTACTGATTGAAGAAGGTAAGTATATAGTTGCTTCTTTATACATGGTCACTAAGCGGTAGCTTTAGGTGTTACCCTTGATGGACTCCACCATAATTTAAAAAGGAATATGAAAAACTCCTTTCTGTAATGAATTACTCACTGAGGAACCAGGAAGTTCTCCTATTTCTAGTTTTACTGAAGGAGGATCTCTTTCATACAATCATTGTACCTAAACAATTCTAATACTGAGTTATTTTTGTACATATCAGTTCATTTATTCCTTGGCCAGCTGTCTTTTGAATGTAAAAATTCAATTATGTCTTATTAGTTAAGATTTAAAACAGCTACACACACATCCTATACATAAAGTTTCTGCTTTTCGGGAAAACCGGGATGCTGGCCTAGGATATTCTCTTAGGAATGGAGTTCTAAATTGGATCCACAGTCGATAAATCCTTCATTGGTAGACTGACCTGTTAGGTGGCCCCCTTTAGACTCGTTTTCTTGGTTCCCTGCTCACGGCTACCATAGTCTCTGACTTTTGCCGGTTGAAGGTTTGCAGGACCAAGTATACTTCACTATTTAGACACTTTTTGCTAATCTTTATGTCACTTTTGTCAGGACTGCTCACGCTATAGATTGACAGCTTGCATGAGCACTAATCACAACCCTAAGAATCATGCAAAGATTCTTGATCAGATTAAGCTTTACATTAAAAAACAAACACCAAAGGATGCCTTGGCTTCTAGAACTAGACCTTTCCTTGCTAGAAAAGCCAAACTATGTACTACATACTATGGCAAGAAAAAGTAAACCTGACCTCACTGTTTTTGCAGACTTTGGCCTTATCTCAAGGATTGGAACTCACCTCAGAGCCCCTCTCTGTGGCTTCATCTCTTGTCCTCAGATGTATAAGCAGTTTGGATGCTTCACAGATAATTTATGATTCAGCTCTTGTCTCATATAAAAAACTGTCTATCTTGCATATGCTGTCATTTAATGACTGGGTAAAGATTCTGGCTACATTGGACAAGGACTCCCTAGAAGGAATTAACTTATTGACCCAATATATTGCCCAACTTCCAGTCCTTGCTACACAATATCAACAAGAGCTTGCTCAGTTTTCCTCTTCTGGAGCTGTGAGCTGTCAAACTTCCTTAGGAAACTCTCTGGGCTTAACCCCTCATTTGTTTGCACCCCGAATAACCCCTCCATCCCTCCAACTGGAGGAATATTCTGTAGAGATAGTGTTGCACTAGAGGCAGTAAAAGAATTCCAAAACAATCTTTGTTCCCTCAATGATGTCAACCTCCTGGAGATGGTACCAAAAATCTCTAAAGTGTTTTCTGTCTTACCAATAAGACAAATAGAAATTGAATCTCTCGGAGTTGATCATCAACTATGGGTTCTACCGAACAAGGCTTTCCTTGCCCCCATTCTTAGTGAAACCTGGGTGTACTTGGCCAATCTCCCAGCCTCAACAGTGGAAGACTATAAACTCAAGATTCTCAAAGGCGGGTAGTTCCTGGACAAGGGAGAACTAATTAAAGTACCCTTTAACCTCCATCTCATCGACCACTCCAAATGCCCCTCAAATGATGGATTGTACATACGTACTAAAGGAAGTATGGAATTTGCAAAAAGCAACCCAGATTTCTACACAGAGTCTATTTGGAATATCTTCCACCCCTATGTAAAATGTGCTTGCAGGTTTCTTGACCCCAAAGCTACCTGTGAATCAAGCATCATGTGGTTGGACCATGCAATATGGTTTATCCTCAACCACTTGGATCTGTTATTTCCAGAGAAACCTGTCGACTTTCATCTATCCCTCATCTGCTCTTGGCTTGGTGGACAGACTAAGCAGATTGTGATTGCACAAATAGCCTTTAATAATTTCCATGGTCTTATGCATGATATTTTGAAAGATCCCGGTCTATACCTCACCACCTATGCTAACTTTAAAGGAGTCAAATTCATCACGAATCTGCTTAAACCTTGTATTGAAGATGATGAGTCTCCTGCTCTAAAAAGAGCCAACTCTGTGGGTACTCCCAACTCCTTCACCTCGTTTTTTACACCTAGCTCCTCATCTAGTCGAGGAAAATCCCGTAGTGTTACAAGAGGGAGAGGTAGATTCCCCGCAATCAGAAACTTCCCTGAAATCTAACCCATGAATATATTGCAGGTATCTACCAACCCTTATGGAAGAAGGATTCTCAGCAAAGATGATTCGAATCATTGTGCTATCTACATACACTGTCTGTTTCACAATATCCTTCTCGATTGGATTTCACCAAAAAACCTTTTTTGTGAGTGCTTTGACATATATTTTGGTGATCATAAACTGCTTGACAACATTCTCATAGGATGGAAATACCATCATCCTATAAAAGGATTAGTTTTAAATAATGACTTTCTTAGACAAGAAACAATCCCTTACTGTACTTGCTTTCAATTCACCTCATTTTGCAGAAACTTTGAAGGATTTGGTAAACATGTCTGTACCCAGGATCTTAGCATTATCGACAATATCACAATACGAAGATTACTAGCCAAAGGGCTTAATCACATACCCAACTGTCCAAAAAACCCTTACCTTGCTCTGTCAGCTTTACTTAGCTGCCTCACTGACCTTGTTAGTGCTCTCCGACTGGAGATGACAGTACTACCGGACTTAAAGGAATCAGTGAAGGAAGGCTTCCTTCATAAAGTTTCTCAACTTCCTAGGAAATGGCTTTCGTCTGATAGCTCTTGGCTTACTCCTCAACTAGCTCTTGATTTTCAACTAATCTCAGATAAATGGCTTGTGGTTGGGCTTGACAAAAGTGCCAACTGTCCTACTATTATGTGCAAATACCTTGCTTGGATAGCCGCTCGGGATCAAGTTTCAGGAAAAGAATTCTGTCATACTAACAAAACACCGCAAGAGATCTCGGACAAGATCTCTAAACGTCTAGGACAACTTGGCTATTCTCTTAATAACACCAGGCTACCTGTACTATTTCCTACATATAAATTCCACAAACATAAATTCAGATGGATATCTGATGCCTCTAACTGCATCTTCACAGATATCACCAAGGATATTACTTTATGCCTTGATATTATTCTCACAGACTTTGAACTCATTTGTGCAGAGAAACAAAAAATCTGCAAAAAATTCTTAAATATCCAATACAATCCCTTCTGGCTAACAAAAAACGCTACAGAAGTCACACTTAACCTTCCTCGACATATCTTCCACATCTTTTCAGCTGACATAACACAATGCTATGAAAACATTCCACTTAGTGGAGAACTTGGCCTTAAGACTGTTTTAGCTAAGGTTATTAAATTAGCCTTCTCCAATGCTAAAAAAAGAATCATTCTATCTCTCTATCCAAGAAACCCAGATGGATTCAAACATCTCACTCCATACACCCTCTACACTTCAATGAAACAAATATCTACACCTATATCTTATGGCTGCTGAATAACTGCACTGTGTTTGTAGGTGGTTGCTGCTTTAACCAATGCCTTGGCATTCCTATGGGCTTCTCCTGCTCACCTCTTATGTGTAACATCTACCTTGCCTTTTTTGAATACAAATGGTGTCTAAAAAACTTGGAAACTAACCATAAATTACTTCCAATGTTCAATCATACGTTTAGATATATGGATGACCTGCTGAGTGTTAACAACAGAATGTTCTCTAACGAGATTGATCAAATCCACCCCCACTGCTTAAAGATTGAGCCTACCTCCCTCCCAGAAAATCCAACTGCTGTTGAGAAATTCTGTAAATCAACCCAGTTTCTCAACCTTTCAATCTCCCTTCATTCCCCATCTACAGACTGTTATGACCTTAGATTTATCTGGAGAAAGGATCTTCTCAAGCTGCCTCATATAGAATTCATCAAAAGAAATAGAAATAGGCCATACAAAGCCGCTATTTGCTCCTATATTGGCATTCTCTACTTAATTTGTTACTCGTCATCTACCTCTTCTTTGGCCTGGGAAGAAATATCTGTGCTAATCAAGAAATACTGCCGGAACGGGTTTAACCGTAATCAGATCAAGAATACCATCATGAAGGCCCTCAATCGACATAACTGGCCGGGGCTATTGTTTCAAAAAGAGAGTCTTATCTCTCTCATTAGGTAGTAGGCCCATACACAATGGGCCTACTACTGACCCATTGTGTGTGGCGCCTGGGTTAGGGCGGGTACACACACACACACACACACACACACACACACACACACACACACACACACACACACACACACACACACACACACACACACACACACACACACACACACACACACACACACACACTTGAATACTATTCATATGAAGAAAAACTCTCAAAAAAACAAAAACAACCCCCCTTCCCCCCCCCCCCCCCCCCCTTCCCCCCCCGTTTTTAGGCTCCTCCTACCTGGTCCATACTAGGTCTAAAAAGCTTTTATTGATTGTTTATTTTGACCACTACAGGGGGCCAAGCCCTCTACTAAGTAATGATGCTCTGTCGAGCGTGATCAACGGCTACTGCCCTCAAGGATTAGCGAAGGCGGCCCTCATCCTCCTCCCAGTCTGTCGATCTCCATTGAAAGCTATAGACGGAATACTCGATGCTATATCTCTTACTCATGGCGGAGCGTGGCCTTCCTCTCTCGAGAACGTGACACTGCACAAGGGCAAGATTTGCCTCCTCCTGCTATAAAAACAGGTGAGGGCGCATCTCTACCCCTCACTTAGCTATATTGGGTGTGTTGAGTCATTTTGTGAAACATTTCCTGTCTGCTTGCCACTACCAAGGAGAATGGAGCTCTCCTTGGAGGTGACTCAGGTGTTCAATTCCTCCTCGGCTGAGTTTACTGTTTTTCTGCACCATTTTTTAACACTTATTGAAGGTGTTTTCCTACCTTCTGCTTGGTAAAAACATGTATAGTGTGTAGGCTCGTTTTTCATTATGGGCTTCTTGCAAAAACTAAGCAGATTGGCACTTTCTGCTGATATTCTTAAAGGGCTGGATATAGTGAAAATAAGGATTAGGGCATCCCTGCCATATGCATAAGAAAATGCTCCTGACCTAGAACTGTTGGGCCGTCCTTGTGACTTACTGTAAGCGATGTCGATTACTGCAGGTTCATATACTTTCAAAACTTGACTGGATTTTTTGTTTGCTAAAAGCCTAGCCACTATAGGTGGCCGTGGGCCTCTTGTGCATAAAAAATAATCATGGTCTGCATAATTGGGTGGCCTCAGGGCGCAATACTTCACCTCCACATAAGACTGCGTGTGCATGAATGACAGTAGGTGTTGGTGAGTATGTGGTGGTGAGTATGAAGGGTGGATTGATGGCCGTTCAGGCTTCTGTTGGGTGAGAAGCAAAAGGTGGGTTGTTACTGTATAACCGACTGTGTAAATGGTTACTACAAGGGATTATGGCCAATGGGCCACTTGGCGAAAACAAACAGCAGGTTGTTGTCGCTGTGATTATGGTTTTTTTATCTGACAGTCCTCGAAATCAGTGGGCTCTTTCTTTCTTTCTTCCATGATTAACTTGTTGCTTAGTATATTTTGGAACTCATATGCCGGACATTGCATATGGGAGTAACCTGACATCTTTTCCGAAGGTAAGTATATAGCAGCTCATTCTTCTAAACTTTTGAAATAAGCCATGGTTGGTATGACCAGACACTATTGTTCGAGATAATCGATAATGACTCTTTGGATAAAGAAGGTAAGTGAATATTTTTACTTGGGTATAGCTTCCAAGCTTTTTGGCAAGAAAATGATAAAGTTTTTTTTACTACTCTCCTAAACTAGTTACATTTTTTTATTAGTTGGTGGTAAAAAAAAAAGGTAATCACCACCAGCGTCTATAACCTCTGGTTAAACAAAAAATATCAGATCTCGCATCTTTTTGTACCTTTTGATACCATGGGTCCTACTGATTGAAGAAGGTAAGTATATAGTTGCTTCTTTATACATGGTCACTAAGTGGTAGCTTTTAGGTGTTACCCTTGATGGACTCCACCATAATTTAAAAAGGAATATGAAAAATTGCTAACATACTAAATGAATAAACTAGCTTGTCTAAAGTAATTAAAACCTATAAGATGGACATGGATAACAACTGATATAGTCCATTGATACCTGTAAAACACATCCAAAGCTAACAGAATTGTTGTCTTGTTTGGATGGATGCAGGTAAGGACTCTATCTTATCTTGGATGGCTTTCTTTTCTTTGGCAAGCAACCTTTCTGTAATGAATTACTCACTGAGGAACCAGGAAGTTCTCCTATTTCTAGTTTTACTGAAGGAGGATCTCTTTCATACAATCATTGTACCTAAATAATTCTAATACTGAGTTATTTTTGTACATATCAGTTCATTTATTCCTTGGCCAGTTGTCTTTTGAATGTAAAAATTCAATTATGTCTTATTAGTTAAGATTTAAAACAGCTACACACACACACACACACACACACACACACACATATCTATATATATATAAATATATATAGACAAGTACACATAAAGAATTTGCCTATGTTTCGAACCATCACCATGAAGGGGAAGAGGATGCACCTGCTACTACTTGGTGTGATTAGTGCAAAATCTCCCCACCATCAGCCCCTCATCCACACACTCTTCCAGACACACATACACATAGATGGACTGGGGGAGGGTTTTTTTGGGTGTTAATTAGCATGAAAAACTGGCATGGATGAATTTCTCTCTCCTCATAGTGCTTGGCATTCACATTCTCGACCTCAAGAGGCTATACTTTGAGTTTTCAATTCACTGCACTCATAAATTCTTCATTGTGAAATGGTGTAAGAAAAAGGCATGCAAAGAAGAAGTGTGTGCTTCCATGCTACAAGAAAGAGAGTTTTTCCAACCTCAATGGTTGGAATAATGTCAAAAAGGGTGTCTATTAGTAGTTAATGGCGGACTCTCATACAAATTCATGGGATTAGAGGAGATTTTAACATAACCTTGGGCATAATTTCAGATGTCCAACCACGTCTTACAATGCATATTTTAGTAGCTATGCATGTCACATAGTCAGAGGTTTTCCCTATGAATTTTGATTGTAGCCATCAATTTGAGAAGTATAAGTTGAAAAGGCCCTTCATTGTCTGCCTTATATATTATACAAGAAGCAAATGATTCTAGGGATGGTTGAGCTTAGACATTCCTCATAGAAAATGGCCCTTCAATGGCATCAACATCAAGATTTTTATTGAAATGGAAGTTGAAGTTGATCTTTTCTCCATTAGTTGGCACAAAACCACACCTTTTTGGTGTTTTTTTAGCACTATAACCACATCTGTCAACCTTGGAGGCCTATCATAGTCTCTAACAAAGGGTCTCTAGATTAGGAAGGGTTCTATGAGACCTACAAAGTGTGTCTCTACTAGGATAAGGGTAGAAGAAAAGAACAAAAACCTATGGGGGCTCAACTGAGGAGATAGCCGGTTTGGGAGTTCAAATTCTTGGATGATGGCCTTATCGCCTTGATAGACTGCCCATTTACCTTGCTTGTGGAATTTGTGCATCCTCTTGAGTTCACCTGAAGGGTTCCCTAGATTCATGGGCAACTCCCTTTGTAGGGCTTTTTTTGGGAGTGGTATCCTAGCCACATGCTTTGTACCACACCCTTTGTACTACCTACTAGATGGTCTTGCTATTTCTACTTAAGTAGCATACTCTTGTACACATTTCTTAAGTGTGAATTTCAATATTTAAGCTTTACTTATTATGGTAATCTAGTCTATTGTAACATTAAGCATTAGACCAATTACTATGGATGCTACATTGATTAGATCACCACATATTAACAATTGGTATCAAAACCTTTACTAGACTACCATTCCAAGTTTGATCTACCCTAGTAATAATTCTCTCTTTTGCATAGGACAAATTAGAGTTGGAAATTCTAGTCTTGAATCTACTAATATGTCCAAGGGCCAACCTCTTGAGCCACTACTCTCCTAGTTGTTTAGGGAGTTAATTGAGCACTTGTCAGTTGTCAGAAAAGTGTGTGTAGCCCTATTGCTTCTTTGCATTGATATAATCCTCAAATAAATCCACTCAATCTTCAATTGATATTACTGGGTTCTCTTCCAATGGTTGATGAAATATGGGATGGATTAATCTCTAGATGTTTAGCATTAGTAGAGCATGTTTTTAGCACAATTTCACCCCCTCTTTACCTAATCTCTGTCCTAATTTTCAATCATCCCAAAAGCATTGAACCTAACCAAGGTTCAAGCCCTCTTCATAAGCTTTCTTTTGATTCTAAACCTTGTGGTCAATTGGATTTCATGATTTTTTTGGGGACCACTGGCCACCGGCCATTGACTACTGGCCAACCGACCGGTCGTTTTCTGACCACTTTCCGGCCGCCATCCGACCATAATATTCCAGCGGAAATTAATATTTTGGTGGTGGTGAAAATTGTGGTTTTCGGTGAGTGATTATGGTTTCCGGTGAGTGATTTTTCTTCATGGACGATGGCTTCTCCTCATAATGGGGGCCTTACAAATGTGCGTTTTTACCACAAAAAATTACAAGGGTTAAATCAGGCTCCATACTTAACAATAATCCAACCCAGCTTGTGTAGTTCTGTGCAACATTTGCGAGGAGACATTAAAAAAAACTACCCTCTCCTTCGTGCTCAACCACCACATGCCGAGCCTGTGTCGCCTGCTCTGGCTCCGCATTACCCATCATATCTCCCAGCTTAACCAAGCACATCACTCTCCTCCCCTTTTGCTTATGTTCTTTTTTTTCCCTTAACTCCAAAAAAAAAAAAGCATCTCCTTAAGATTTCGCTCAAACAAATGTCGTATTGAATGTATCATTCTTTTGAGTAGGGGGTACGCGGTTGGGAAAAATCCTTTAAAAAACAGAGTATAATGTGATTCTTCTCGACAACATGCAAAAATGGAAATCTGAGAGGCATACGACAGATGTCAAGCGATGCAACATGCAAACCAAAGGGCGTGAGCGAGAAGCGAGACAATGTGCATTGAGAGGTAGGTGGCAGATGGTGGGGTAGGAAGTAGCATAGCATGTAGATGGGGGAAATCTATTTTTTATATATGTTAAGGACACCTTTGAGCACTAGCCGCTCGGGTGCAAGTTAGCTAGAGCAACACTCACGTGTCCTCTAAGCTGGCCGGCACAAGTTCAAGGCTTGTGAGTCACTTGCCATTAGAGTTTTAATCCTCTAGCAAGGCAAGGGATGAAACAAATGTGAAGGAATAGATCGTAGGTGTGCGTGTGTGCAATGGAGATGGAGAGAGAGAGAGAGAGAGAGAGAGAGAGAGAGAGAGAGAGAGAGAGAGAGCACAACACAGGGATGTGGGTTTTTGCTCTCAAATCTCACTGTATGAGCACAATGTGAGAATGAGTGAGAGCTCTTTATTCTTTGTATGTATAAAAGAATAAGGAGATAAATGTAGGAGGTCGGACACTGGTCGACGAACACGAGCAAAACACGTTGAGGCACACCGCCTTTACCTAACATTTTTCCATTCTCCCACTAAAGGTTGTGTGCCGATAAGTGGCGGGAAGACTAGCCTACAACTAGTATATACAAGAGGTGAGAGAAGACGGCTCTCAACCTATGCCCACTGTCTCACTCCAAACACATGAGCCAAGATGACACTCCTGATGCAGGTATCTTGTGTAGACCTGCATGGCTCCACAATGCACAATTCCAGTGTCAGTCAATCGCACAACTGACAATTCCCACTGCAAATACACCAATCCCATAAGCAAGATCAGGTCTCGAAACCAAAAGTTCAGGCATGAGAGATCCAAAAGCCGACGAAACATGCATTATGTGTGCCAACCTATCCCTGTCAGCAACCTCAGTGCCATATGCATCCTCATCAAGAACCACTTGACTATGCATCACCATGTCAGCATCGTCTGGCAAAGGCATATCTGCTGAGAATGATTGCAAAATAAAAAAATCAGCACAATTACAATCACACACAATTGAAGGACATTGTCGCCCTCAAACGTATCAGACGCATCATATTGACTAAGCTGTGCATCTCTAGAGATACCAAAGTTTGCATGAACGTCACCACAAGACAAATGTACAACCTTCTCTTCATGTAGAACATCTGCAAAAGAGACACGCCTCGTCTCTTGCTCCAAACATGGCTGCAAATACACAGAGACTACATCGTCTTGTGTGTCAGAAATATGCAAAGGGTATACCAGACCACTCCAAGCACCTCTGGCTATCACCAGTGTTCCCCAATGCATCTGAAACGATCACTCTCCAAGCAGTACACAATGTCCACTACTCTACAATTGATGCACTAAAATGAGACTCTGGCTGAGTCATGGTACATAACGTACATCTCGTAGCGTAAGCGACGCACCGCTAGGTAAATACATGCATACATCTCCATCACCCTCTATGTCATATGCTGAACCATTAGCAAACTGCACACAACCAAGTCTTCCACTAGAGAAAGAGAAAAATAAATCACAACATGGCGTCATGTGAAAAACTACATGCTCGTCTAGTAGAAAACGCATAGACGACGTGCTATCTCAAGGCACAAAGTAGTCTGAAGGCAAGCTAGACTCAAAAGTGACATTCCCATCACATGCATACTCTTTAGCATCTGTCCTCATAGTAGCACCATGCATCTGTCCTCATATGTCCATCATGGTCACAGTGCCAACATGTCTGTCATGATCGTGATCAAGGATCGCCTCTAACCTGAAGTGTCTCCATATCCATGCCAAAACTATGACAAACAATGCTTGAGATCACAAGACTCTCCCACCTGAGAGCAAACCACTGTCACAAGCAAAGAAGATGAGCAAACAGTCAAGCTCACTAGCCTGCAATAGGCATACATATCTGGCAAAATTTTGGTAGAGTCTCTCCTATAATTGGAGAAAAAAACTTAGCAGTAAGTTGCAATGGAGACAACAACAAATGCCAAAATGGCCAATCCGAGAATGTACTCATCTGAAATCACCTCACAAAGTCATACACAGAGCCAAACCGCTCTAGCCGGAGTATCAGTCAACAATGCCATAAATGACATGCATATGTGAGTGAAAAAGTGCTGCCAAAATGTGTCAATGAATGAACAATGTGCCAGAAAAGCGTAGCATACACAACCTGTGTAAAAGTGGAAGTCAAAACTCAACCACTATCAAGAGTAAGAAGAACTGTACTTATAGAGTAGCACAAGATCATGTATGGTTGAAAAATATGGCTGCAAATTAGCCCCAAAAAAGCTCAAAATTTAGCTCTCAAATAGCTGAAGAAACAGCTCACAATTGTGCTGCAAATTAGCTTACAATTGAGCCATACATAGGCACCTGTGAAGAGGGAATGATGGCTGAAAAATGCAGCTCACAAATGACCCTCAAATCTGCCTGTAAACCTGTCAATGTGAAAGCTAAGCTCGATCACAAACTATGGTGAGTAAACTCCAACCACTATCCCACAAAAGCATACACAAAGCAAAAGCTCAAGACACTTGTTGTGTCAAAACCAGTATGCAAGCCAAAACACTACAAAAGATGTCCTCAACTGTAAATGGCAACACCTAAGGGAGTACTAGACTCAACCTGTAATTGGGAGTCAAAACTGGAAGCTCCAAATGGCCGAGCACTCATAGATCAAGACCAAAAATGTAGAGAGAAACACGCTCGCGATGCACCATCCGAAAGGATTCAAAGGAAAAACATTGCACTCAAATCTTGAGTGCTACAAGCAATCGCAATATCGATCGCACCAACGATGGCATAAAACTGCTAGGAAAATATCACCAGAGTTTCATCAGCAAAACGGCTACAAAACTGGCAACCAAAGTGACTGCATGCTCAAAACCATGAGCAACCAAAGCGCATTAAACCGCACTCCGTATGCATGCACCAATCTCCACACTTTGCATACATCATTACAAATGCCTGCAAATCTAGTACACAAATACCTGCTCTACCTGTGACTGCAATAAAACATACTCGAGACATACATTGTCGAGCTCAAACTGCAATCACATGAGTCTCGTTGAGCATCTAACCACACATATCATACAACGTATCCTCCCACACGTGAGCAAACTTGCAGCCAATACCTCTCTCACATCGGAGAGCAAACTATGTGTGAAATACTGCGAGACACACAATAACCAACTAATGCAGCATAAATTTTAGAGGTCAAAATCAGTCCAAATGGACATAACCATTGCGTCTGGAGCGTGCCAAAACCCCAGGTTACATCCTAAACTTGCATAATAAACTTGCATAAATCGCATTTCATATGCAAAAGTTACGCAAAAAACTATTATTTTAAAGCCCAAAAAATGACCTGCAAAAATGAAAATCTGCATTCTTCCTGCAAGTATGACTGCAAAAAAGCATACACACATGCAATACACCCTCCTCTCAAGCTTGGAAATGTCTCTCAAGCTTCCATGAGCACAGATATGGTGGTTGCTCACCAATCTCAAGCTTCCATCGAAAGAGAGCTCACCATAGCCGAAACTTACTTCTCTGTAGCACTCCATTTGTCGTGAAGCCAAAGCTCTGATACCAATTGTGAAGGAATGGATCGTAGGCGTGTGTGTGTGCAACAGCAGAGAGAGAGAGAGAGAGAGAGAGAGAGAGAGAGAGAGAGAGAGAGAGAGAGAGAGAGAGAGAGAGAGAGAGCACGACACATGGATGTGGAGTGGAGCTCCTAAATCTTATTGTATGAGCACAATGTGAGAATGAGTGAGAGTTCATTATTCTTTGTATGTATAAAGAATAATGAGATAAATGTGGGCATCCGGACACTGGCCAATGGACACGGACAAAGCACGGTGAGACACATCGTCTTTACCTAACAACAAAAGCATCTCTAGAGATTCTGGGCAATAGTACTTGAAAGCTACCAGTAGGGTGTATAAAGAATAATGAGATAAATGTGGGCATCCGGACACTGGCCAACGGACACGGACAAAGCACGGTGAGATACAATAGTACTTGAAAGCTACCAGTAGGGTGTATAAAGAATAATGAGATAAATGTGGGCATCCGAACACTGACCAACGGACACGGACAAAGCACGGTGAGATACATCACCTTTACCTAACAACAAAAGCATCTCTAGAGATTCTGGGCAATAGTACTTGAAAGCTACTAGTAGGGTGTATAAAGAATAATGAAATAAATGTGGGCATCCGGACACTGGCCAACGGACACGGACAAAGCACGGTGAGACACATCGCCTTTACCTAACAACAAAAGCATCTCTAGAGATTCTGGCCAATAGTACTTGAAAGCTACCAGTAGGGTGTATAAAGAATAATGAGATAAATGTGGGCATCCGGACACTGGCCAACGGACACGGACAAAGCACGGTGAGACACATCGCCTTTACCTAACAACAAAAGCATCTCTAGAGATTCTGGGCAATAGTACTTGAAAGCTACCAGTAGGGTGTATAAAGAATAATGAGATAAATGTGGGCATCTGGACACTGGCCAACGGACACGGACAAAGCACGGTGAGGTACATCATCTTTACCTAACAACAAAAGCATCTCTAGAGATTCTGGGCAATAGTACTTGAAAGCTACCAGTAGGGTGTATAAAGAATAATGAGATAAATGTGCGCATCCGGACACTGGTCAACGGACACGGACAAAGCACGGTGAGATACATCACCTTTACTTAACAACAAAAGCATCTCTAGAGATTCTGGGCAATAGTACTTGAAAGCTACCAGTAGGGTGTATAAAGAATAATGAAATAAATGTGGGCATCCGGACACTGGCCAACGGACACGGACAAAGCACGGTGAGACACATCGCCTTTACCTAACAACAAAAGCATCTCTAGAGATTCTGGGCAATAGTACTTGAAAGCTACCCAGTAGGGGATTCATCACTTCAAGCTCATGTCTATCATCTTTTTTTTGGCAGTACTCACCAATAGGTGAGTTGGAAATAAATTAAAAAACCAAAAGAGTGACAACATTATCTCATGCACAACATGTGCCATGAGAGCCCCCCATCCAAAAAGAGAGCAAATAATTTAGAGCTTATGCCTATCATCCTTAGCTAGGTTACATTTTATTAAAGCAAATCGCACACATCCTGTGCTAATCCATATGAACAAGTTTATGTCTATGATCCTTAACTAGGTTACTTTTTATAAAGATATTAGACCTCCCCAATCTCTAAAAATTGAAAATTCTTTCAAAGCATATCAAGTGAGTAAGTGAAGGGTGAGTTTAGGAGATGAAGAGATGGATGAAAGTGGAAAGCCAAAAGACATATGAAGGTGGAAAGTCACAAGACCTTTTGTGTCCATATAAAGAGATGTTCGATTTCACATTGTATATTTGTGTTTCTCTTCTCCTTTATTTTTTCTTTAACATTTTCTTCTCTTTAAAGTATCCTCTCTCTCTCTCTCTCTCTCTCTAAAAGTTGTATCCATCCTTCTCACATCCACGTGATACTATTGCAAATCTATGTGCTTTGTCATTGCTGCTTGTTGTTACATGTTCTAGAGTAGTACATCGTTTTTGTTGTTATATAAAGAATCTTTGAATTATGAATATCTTTTAATTCTTCTGAAGCCATTAGGAACACCTTTTATAAGAAAAACAAGCTAATTATGATTATACAAGCCATTTTATTGATAATTTCCCTCATGTGGAGCACTTATCATGGTTACAAGGTAGTCAAACATATATTACGCATAGCCGTGCCTTCATGCATACTTGTGAAGCCACAATTTTTGGATCAAACAGATTTATCAAACGTTAAAATAAACTCAAATAATGTATTTTTCGGTAAGGGTGGTTGTGTGTGTGTGTGTGTGTGTGTGTGTGTGTGTGTGTGTGTGTGTGAGAGAGAGAGAGAGAGAGAGAGAGAGAGAGAGAGAGCCTTGTGTGGGTGTTTTTTTTTTTTTTTTGGGTTGTTATGTGTTAGGGCAAGGGGGACACGATTTTGGTTTAGAAAATGTTCACTTGCTAATAAGTACTTTACCGGAGGCAAGAGCTTGATTTACGCTACTCTTGAATTTTCTGAACCAATCCACTTGGGCTCCAATATGAAATGGTGTTATAAAGGTGGTGTTCATAGCAGTGGCACCCACCACTGCAAAGTTTGCTCCTGAGGCAAAATTAGCGCCAAAGCCCTTCAAGTATGGATGTAGCAAGGGCAAACCAGCTGCCTGTGCTGCAAATTCATATACACAAACAAGAATCATGTTTTTTTTTAATGAAAAATCTTGAGTTTTTGGTCATGCATTGTAGTTGCCATGAGAACCTAAGAGAGAGTCCTTGAGGGCCACACTTGCACACATTTGTCATTTACTAGTCAATAGGTGTCGTTTTTTACGATGGCACTTGTGTGTGTGTGTGTGTGTGTGTTGTTGTTCACTGTCTCACCCAGTGTGGCTTGAACCGAGTCCACATGGGGAGAGGGGGTTGCCAAAATCCTTTCCCTCTTTATATATACTATAGATGCACCCATTAGTCTACCCCACTTTTAGCATTCTTTATCATGACTTAAGACTAGGTAAACTCAAAGGGCCCTCACACGAGTTATTGACGATCTCCAACATCCTTAATCATCTTATAGATACTAGTGCGTCCGACGACCGAAGGCCGCCTCTCTCTCTCTCTCTGTCTATATATATATATATCTGTGTGTGTGTGTGTGTGTGTGTGTGTGTGTGTGTGTGTGTGTGTGTGTGTGTGTGTATCATTGTGCTCTCGAAGCTATTCGCCACACCCGTCGCTTGAAGGAGTTTTTGACACGTGGCAGGGAGGGGGACTAGAATCCCTCCCCCCATTATACTTAGATGATAGATTGTTAGCTCATCCACAAAGACTGGTCTAATAAAAAAGAGGAAAAAAAATTAGAAGTTATCCCTTTGATCTTTTAAGGCTACAGTTATTTGAGTAAGTGTATGGGTTATTGGCTCCCTGCAAAAGCCAGAGATTTGTAGTCCCTTGGCAAATTTCCTTGGCATGGGCTCTCTTGTATCCTTCTTGTTTTTTTTTTTGTTGCAAAACTCACTAACTGTGAGTAGTGAATTAAAATAAGAAAAATTACATGAGACAGCCCTACTCAAATCGAGCCAGGCTTCTACCAAGTCAAACCAGAATTACAAAGATCCAGCACACATGCAGAACCATATCATGATACCCATTATACAAAGGCTAATCAAGGAGCCACCCTCCCTCAGCACTAAAGGGCACGGGAGATTTATTGAAGCTCAAGCGGTGGGATCCACGGCAGCAAAGTTCGGACACGAAGATCAAGATGCGCGTAATCGTAGGATGCCGGGGTAAACTAGGACACCAAAAGGTAAACTTAGACAAGCAGGGAGGGCTGTCCACGTTTATTTATCATTTGCCGGTTTGTCCATATGTCAACTTCCCCGTCGCGGGCGTAGTGGTTAGTGCATTGGGCTCTCATGGTGGTGGCGAGGGTGAGGGTTTGAGACTCCATGCTTGCCATGGGCGCCCATTTTTTTCCGCCCTCAATCCCCCTCGAGATTCCTCCTTTCGACCTGCGCCGCCGATCCCATCTCTTTCTACCCGTGCCCTTTAGTGCCGTGGGCCACCCTCCTCGACATAGGAAAACCGCCAAAGCAATTCTGTATGGAGCCACAAGAGGCAAATACACTATCGCCGGGAATGCCTCTCCCATACCGAATCTAGGTGCACCAAAGATGCATGGGCTGAGAAATAGAGCCGGGTGTATTGGGTAGCCATAGAGACCTCTCTCTCTCTCTCTCTCTCTCTCTCTCTCGTGAGACCATGCATGCAGAGAGAGCATTGCAGGATTGCGGCTGGGTCCTTACACACCCACACATCCACCTTGACTATTAGGCTATGGTCTCATTGCCTATGTTCTCATTTTGGACACCGTTTGCAACAAATTGCAAGGCAAAGCTGCAAAGCTAATGAAGTCCTTGTTAACAAGACTCCACTGTTACAACTACCTGATCATAGCGGCCTATGTTAGATGTGACACCAATTTAATGGCCCACTAAGAGCAATAAGAAGGAAAACATTTTGCCATCATGTGGCACTTCAATTTTTATCCAATTTTCCACACTTGCTTCCTTGAATTCAACCTTTTTTTTTTTTTTCAAAACTCACAAATGTGAGTGATTGTATTAGAATGCCACCAAGAACTACTGATCAACACAACCCTGGAACAAGTAGACAGTTGGTGCCTACCTAGTTGTGAGTCGAAGTTGGAGTGGAAAGCTTGGTGATGGCCTAAGGATGGGCACTTCTTTAAGCCTCATACCAAAGAAGTATACCACACACTTATTGCTTCGATGGATTGGTTCTCTCCAATGAACAAACAATGGGGCATGAAGTGGCAAGGATCAAGATGGGTGAAAGTCACCAAGAACATATGGTGCCCACAATGGCTCCTCAATATGAAGGTTTTTCTCTCGAAGCTGGTATTGTGGGGAGCAATGCCGATTGGGAAAAGGCTCTTGCTAGGGGGATTGGCCCGGATAGATGCCCTCAATGTAGAGTGGTTAGTGAATACCTCTTCCACCTATTCAAGGAATACCCTGTGCGATCAACGGCCTTGCGGGTAAGATACGCAAATGGGTGTAAAGGACATGAAAGATTGGCTTTTATAAGAACAATCTATTCTTGGGAGGGAAGGCTTGGAAAAGCCAGAAGATGCTTATTGCAACATAAATTGTCAGATTCTGCTACTTCAACAAGTCTGGAAGGCTAGGAACGATGGTCGCCTATTCGACAAAACCATGGAAACAACCAAGTTCACAGAGATAGTACAAGAAAGCAGGGGGGCGATACTAGCCTTTGGAAAACGCAAGAACTTCGATGAATGGACTAGGATAACTGACACCGCTTCAACTGACTCTCATAGATAAGGACCCTGCGCTGGTCACAAGGTGGCTTCTAAGAGTTGTCATGGCTTGACACGGGCAAGGAAAATGTAATTTTTTGTGGTTGTTAATATAATTCACTCACCATTGTAAGTTTTGGAAAAAAAAATGCCACCAAGAAATGATTGTTAAGAATGAATCCTTGTGGGTGATGGGTAGCCAAGTAGGGTAATGGAGCAGTGAATAGGGGAAGGGGGGCGCTCGTACTGGAGACACTATTGCTCACGGGGAAGGTGTGTTGGTTGTGTATGTCTCATAAGTGAGGGCAATCAAGCTCGTGAGAGTGTGACGGTGCACGCAGGCTTGGCTTGTCTGGCTGCCCCTTACAGTCACGACTTGCAAAGCTACCCAAACCAATGAATCCTTTTTTCCAGGCACTAGTTCATAGAGCAACCCCAACAAGCAACCCTTCTGAGCTTGTTGTAGGTGTTGAGCCTAGCTATTGCCGCTTCTCATTCATCTTCGGTGCTCCTTCATATTTGGCGTTTTTTTTAGTATCATCTTTATCACATTTTTATTTTTAGCCTTCATTTAACTTGTGATGCTTTTCATTTGGCTATCTATGCCCAGATTAGATTAGATGTCAAGCCTTAGTCCATCTTCAACGTTTTCTTTTCTTCTTGATCTATCTTTGGCGCTCCCTCTTGCTTATTTTTCCCGTTGATAGGAGTCGTTCCCATTGGGTTTAGGCTTTTCCTTACCCCCCCCCCCCCCCCCCCCCCCCCCCCTGCCCCCCCGAAAAACCTAATGCTAGGCATTGCCCCATGAAGAAGTCTTTCACGGATGCAGAGATGTTGCCCTAGGGATCTCACTAAGTATATGTAACGTAGCATGTGTGTTCAATAGAAGGGATTTTGATTTCTTGTAAATTTACAGATTCATGTGTACAAGAGGGGTATAAGGGGTAATTAAAATCCATTTTGGTGAATGCACGTGATATAAAAAAAAATTACTTAGTGAACACCTTAGGGATGTTGCCCATAGAAGAGGACATCATAAGGTTCTCATAGATGATTACGGCAAAAAATTACAGGAAGGCATCGTGCCGATGGATGAAGGGGATGGATCGACACCGAGATCACCGAGCGTCGACATTTTAGTAGTTGATGCATCATCAAAGAGTCTGGCCTAGGCAAAAAATAAAGAATTGTTAGCTCATAAGAGTCTCCCCATTAAAGGAAAAGATAAAGTGGCCGACCTTAACATTAAAGGTTGTAATTTTGAAGTAAAGGCACTCAAGGCTAGGGAGCCTCAAGGCACCATTTGTATGGATGCTAACAAGTTGGCTACCAGATCTGGTTCTCTCATACCATGCATCTTATTTGTGAGCATTATGATCTTATGGTCTAGATCTTATGGACAAAAATGAAGCCACAACTAGTGAGGCATCTAGCGATGAAGGCCGTGAAAAACTAAAGACTATAAAGACCCACCTCAAACACGACCTGAAAGAATTCAATAGACAGATTGAGGGCGGCCCTAGCGATAACAAAAGATCTAGCTCACAGACTAAATGCAGTGGGCTACTCGAGGATGGGTTGGCGGATTGAGCATATAGTGCTCTAAAGAAGTCTCTCCCACAGTAGGTGGAGGTAGCAAAGGTCATCACAGTGGTGATTCCACCAACGTTTATCAAAAAGCAACTAGCCATGTAATCAAAGCTTATGCTTGTGTTTGGCTTCAGTGGGAGAGTCCCGAATAGATATGAGCTGATACAATGGATTCACGAACCACAAATTCTTAGGCATGGAGGAGCAATTGAAAGTATTGTATACCTTGTTAAAGGCTTCTGCTCAATCAGATTCAAGGACAACTCTGATGTTTTGAAGATCTGAAGGCCCCCTCTTGTTTAACAAGAAAACAATTTGTGTAGTACCATGGGAGGCCGTTTTTGATTTGACAGAATCCCTCCAGGGGACACATCTAGTTTGGGTCGAGTTCACGGGGCTACCAAATTGGCTTTGGGATAATATTAGGATGCTTGCTAGTCCTCGAGGAACCCCCTTTTTTGCTCCTAACAAAAGAGGACTAGGCAGGGCATCTAATTGGGTGTGCATAGGCCGGAATGTCTCTAAGACACCACCAAAGAGCATGGTCATCAATGCTAGACTAGTGCTAGTTACGATTCCACTCAACTTCAAAAGGAATTACTTTGGGGCATACTTTGAGTGTAACAAATTTGGGCACTTTGCCAAAGATTGCCTCAATGGAGGCTAAAGTAAATACCAACTGGGCAATGCAAGACTCCATGTTAGGAGGCGACAACCATATCTATGTAAAAAAAGCAACCGTAGATGGGAGTGAGAAACAGGTAAAGAATAGCAAAGAGTCAAGAGAAGGTGAAGAAAAAGAGGCTACGATCTGTGACAAAGAGATAACTAAACAGTAGGAGAAGACGGTGGATAAGCAGAGCTTCACTTGGTAAATCCCTAAAGGTCTAAGCAATGAGAATACTTCTCCACCTAAGTTTTAAAAAAGGACAACTTTGTCGGTGGTGCAATTCCTAGGCCTGAAGAGGCCAAAAGGGTAAAGGCAATAGCAAGGGACTCCATGTCACTTGAGACTACAAAACTTGGAAAGAGAGAAGCTACTCTCCTCCCACCCAACCAAAAGGGTCGAAGTCTGTCATTCTGCTTCACAATCCCTTTGCACTATTACAAGAAAAGAAATCCCTTGATTTGAATCCTCCAAAAAACCTCATGGTAACCTAGGGGAATGGGACTAATGGAGGAGGACACAAGGAAAGAGGGTACAATAGGAGAGTCTCAGGAGGTGGAGGAGTTTGTCCCCCTATCTTAGTAATGGAGGAGCTGATTATCCAATCATGGAATGTTAAGGGGCTAAAGACATAGAAGAAGAGCTCCCTCTTCTGGGAGGAAGCTAGAAAAGGAAAAGAAGTCAATTGTTGGGTTGTCCAAGAGCATCACCTCAATGCCGCAAGTAAAAGAAAACAAGCACTGGGGAAGAATCTTGTATTTTATGGAGAGGGGGGTGATGGGTACATCGATGTCCTTACGGTTGTGGACAAGGACCTAGAACCCAAGGTGGTGTTCAATCATCCATCTGGGAGGGCTTTGGGAGTAAAGATCAAGTGGGTGGACCAACATATCACCATAGTCAACATATATGGTCAATACATGGCAAAGGAAAGAGAGAATCTTTGAGAGCACTTGCAAGGCGTTCACATGGAAGGGGAATGGCTCCTGAAGGAGTCTTCAATATGGTGGAGAAGAGAAAGGATAGAATAGACTCATAACATGCTTGTGGGATCTGAGAGATCTAGATGGCAAAGCTTGTGTGAGAAGTGGTCTTTAATGGACTTGTGGGAGGTAGGTCCATGGAATAGCATGCTAGGATTCACATATACAAGCATGTAGTATGTTGGCACATCATCTTGATTGGATAGGCGCTATTGTTCCATCAAGCTGACTGACTGCCACCATTACTTGACATGAAGATGGCAGCTACACAATGCCTGTTTGGATCACCTATTATTAAGAATGAAATTCCATAAAACCAAAGAAGAAGGTCACTTCCCCCAAGGATCGAAGAAGCTTTTGACAACAGGGGATCATATTTTTAAAGACCCTCTCTTCAGAAACGTAGTCGTCAAAGCTATAAGAAAGCTTCATAAAGATGTGGACTGGTAAGCCTTAAGGCTTGGGATATCTTCACCAAGAATATTCAAAAAGCAATCAAGACTGCATGCCCTAGAATGAAGAAACACCACAAGGAGCACTTAAAGAAACTAGAAGATGAAGTAGAGATTTTAACCACACAAAAAAAGAAGGGATGGCTTCTGAAGCCGAGCACATAAGGTGGCTTGAAGCAAAATGCGACTTGACTGAACAAAAACTCAAGGAGGTGAAGAAGACCAAAATTCTATCTAGAGAGACTTTCCTCCAATCGGAGGAGTCTAATGAATCTCACTTCTTTAGTGCCCTCAAAGTCAAGAGAAATTGGGGCATCGTCCACTCGCTACACATGGGGAAGGAAAGGAAATTAAGTACTTGGATGAAATGTCTCATATGATGCTTAATCATTTGCAATAGATCATTTGCCAACGTGAGTCTTGCTCCCCAAAAGTGGATGAAGCCAAAGCTGCTCTTCTACGAAGTGTCAAAAAAACGGTATCACATTCAAACACCAACATCTTGGAGAAGGCATTCTTCGTGGAGGAATGCTCTCTTGCGATACAAGCTTTGGGCAAAGAGAAGTCTCCTAGATGGGACAGCATGACCATAGATTTCATCAAAGAATTTTGGGAGGAGCTTAAGTCTCCAATCACGTGAATGGCTAACCAAGTCGTACTAAATGGAGCTCTCGACTTGAGCATCAAAAGAGGCCTTATCAAACCGATCCCTAAACAAACTCGCTCCTCCTAGTTCAAGCACTGGTGCCCAATAACTATGATGCCAATGGCATACAAAATAATCACTAAAATTGTTGCTCTTAGGCTCTCTCCCTACTTGACAAGGTCATCACCCCCCACCAACATGGATTTATAAAAGGAAGATCTATCTACGACAAGATTCTGGCAGCAATGGTCAGCATAGAGTTTGCATCATTCACTAAGCAAAAGTTTGTGTTACTACAATTGGATTTAGATAAAGTGGATGATAGGATCACATGGACTTTTATTGAAAAGCATGAAATCACGGGCTTTGGGCCACGTATGTGTCCATTGGTCAGCACCTTGGGTGCTGGTAGCCAATCTGAGCTCTTATCCAATGAGTGGATTGTGAGGGCTTTCGAGGTAAAAAGATCATTTAAGCAAGGCTACCCACCAGCTCCTCTATTGTTTACCATTGAATTTCATCCCTTCGTGACGATGCTTGAAGACTGTGCTTCAAGAGGGGAGAGATTGTGCAAACGTATGCCATTGCGTCAAGGTCAAAGTGCAATACTGGAAAATCTAGATTGATCCCCCTTTCAGAAGATGACTCATTTTATTTGGTAATGTGGTCTGGGGAGATTCTATCCAAAGGGATGATATTTAGGCACCTAGGAGCCATCTGGGAGTGGATATAACCTACAAGCAAAGATTCTCATGGGTGTTGAATAGATAACAAGCAGGTTGTGTAGG
This sequence comes from Adiantum capillus-veneris, assembly GCF_014529385.1. Classification (NCBI taxonomy): domain Eukaryota; kingdom Viridiplantae; phylum Streptophyta; class Polypodiopsida; order Polypodiales; family Pteridaceae; genus Adiantum; species Adiantum capillus-veneris. The sequence continues at coordinate 113,383,248 of NC_140949.1, read as the reverse complement.
TGGGAATACGTGCTTCTCCCTTTTGTGAGTAGATTGAAAGTGATCTATTTGTTTATGCTTATATATATAGCATTTGATGGCCCACTACTTAAGATAACCAGATGCAACTGGAAGGAGTTCTTAAAACCGATGAAAAGATTCTTCCAGTCCAAGCAAGATCAAGCATGGGATGTTATGACAAAGGCCATGATGGACAATGCCAAATTGTGCTCCCAAGGTGGCCAATGGAAAGGGCTGGATCTGCACGACAAGTTGCTTGCCTCTCAGTGGTCTAGCATGAAGCTTGGGGGACTTAATTGGCTAGCTTTCTCAAAAGTGCAACAGAGCAGCGAAGGCCTTGGAATGGGGAGAGGTAACTAGATACTTTCACAACTCGATGTCTCACTAGTCCCCTTGGTTCTCTAAGGTGGAAAGCATCATGTTGAGCCCTTATTGGAGGGAGGTGGCCAAAAAGATGAACAACAAAGGACTACAATGACAGGGCCAGTTTTGGGACTACATTAGTAGTGATTACTATTGGGGTATAGGCGCCTGTGCCTTGCCTCTGCCCAGAGTCTGGGCGCCCACTGACTTGTATACCTTATACATAGCAAGTGTATAGGGGGATGCTCACTCCTTGAGTCTCCCGACCCATATCTGTGTGTCGTGTGTTTCCTTATCTCTCTAACTCTCCATCTGTGGTGCTCTCCAATCCCCTTCAATTGGTATCAAAGCGACATGTGTGAGAGCGTAGATGGACGGCTTCACAATGAACTCATCGGCTATGGCGGAGAGGCCATAGATCTGAGCAAACAAATAGAGGAGGCTTGTGGATAGCCATACAGAGGCTTGCATGAGAGCTCTCAGGAGCTTCCTAGTGCTCACAGATCAGTCCACAGTTCCTCTACAGATCAGCCCACTGTGTACAACATTTTCCCTCTTCTCGGCAAGCTTTGCAACGGCTACATCGGCGACAGATTGGAGCTTGGAGCTTCCATAGACATGGAAGCATTGTGGGAAGTGAGTTTGAGCCTTTCTATGAGCTCAAAGAAGCACAGAAGAAAGTCGTTCAGTTTTTGGCAGTTTGACAGCAGTCTACTGTTTTGCTCATAACTTGAGCTACAAAGCTCCAATTCCAAAACTTTTTCGTTCAAAACGGAGCTGCCTTCAAGCTCTACGACTTTGTAGAAGGAATTGTTTTCTGATTCGGAGTGCAGGTGGGTCTGAAATTAAAAACACAGAGACTGTTTTTCAGGACAGTTTTGGGCTCTGATGTTTTCTTTGCTGCAGACAGCTTACCCGTGCACACTGCAAGTAGCAGGCACAAATGAGGTGTTACAAGATTGGGTTTGACTCCCAGGTACACGTTGAGTCTAGTACTCCCACAGGTGTTGTCAGTTGCAGTTGAGTGATTCTTCTGCAGTGTTGTGGCTTGCATACATGGTCTTTGAGCGGGTAATGCTCTATGTATGCTTATGTGGTGAGCAGTAGATCTTGTGAGCAAGTGCAGAGGTTGGTTGTAGATGACATGTATGCTTATGTGGTGAGCGGATAATGCTCTATGTATGCTTATGTGGTGAGCAATAGATCTTGTGAGCAAGTGCAGAGGTTGGTTGTAGATGACATGTATGGTCACCTGTGGTACTCTTTGTGAGCATTTGTTGGACACAAGTTTGCAGAGCTTATGCATGTATGTTGAGTGTAGTTTGATGCGCATTGATTGCTCATTGTATTGAGCTTGCAGGACAATGGTTATTTTGTGTTGATAGCCATTGTGCGTTCGAAACTCTGGCGAAATTTTCCTAGGAGTTTTATACGCATCATTTATGCGATCTAGGTAGAGATTGCGGGTTGTACTCAGCATTTGTGTGCAGTGTTCTCTGCAGGTGGGAGATTTGTGCGTGTGTATGCATCGATAGCGCACAGTGTGGGCTTGGTGATTAGCTCACTGTTTGACAGGCGTACAGTTATCTTGGCACACTCACAAGAATGAATATTGTGATGAATGCTTGTGTGGCTACGAGCTAGGTAACCGGATTTGAGCACTAATGGCTTGAGGTTTTTCAGCAGGTTTCAGCTACAAGTTTACAAGCAGGTTTGAGGACTTATTTGGGCGCTGAATTTTCAACCATTGTTTCTTCTTTGCAGGTGTCCATGTATGGCTCAGTTGTAGGCTGATCTGGGACACGCTTGTGACTTGTTTATGCAGCTGTTTAAGAGTTTAATTTTGGGACTGTTTTGGGACTGATTTGCAGCCATATTTTACAGCCATACAGGAGCTTGGTTTACTCTACAAGAGCCTCGTACACTTGGCATTTGGGATTTGCATCATTGCCATTTGTGGAGCACAGTGTGGTTACACTACTGCGAGAGATTTTATGCGTGGATTCGCATGAGCATTGTAGGTGTTGGTGAGCTCTTTTTTTGAGAGCATTTTCTCGTTGCAGATTGCTTCTTTTGGATTAGTTGAGTGCATTTCATTGCTACCATACCTAGAGTAGAGTTACAGCTCTTGGTTATTTTTGACATTCATTTATAGTAGTCAATATGTGTGAGACTTTCGAGTCTAGGACAATGACTCATGAGAAACGGCGTTCTCGTTCGTGTCGACACTTGAGATGTTGGCATTGTGGTCACACAGGCACATTAGACGGCGATGCTTTCATCGTATGAGACAGCACAAGAGACAGGCTAGTCTCAAGGATGCAGTAGATGCTATAGGCTCCGTTGACTTGACAGTTGCAGGATCAGATACAGTGTCTGAGTATCCTAGTGACAGTGAGGTCACATTTGCTTCCTGTATTACTCCTGATTTTTTGACGTCTGAGGATAATGCACTTCTTTTGCAGTGGGTGCTAGACAGGGCTGCTACTTTTCATGTCACTCCGTATCGTGATTAGTTCAGTAGCTATTCTAGCAGAGTGCATGGTAGTGTGAGATTGGCAGATGGGTCATTGCATGAGATTGTTGGTTCAGGAGATGTGAGACCGTCATTACCGAGCGGTGTATCGTACGTGCTCAGAGATGTGCGCCATGTGCCAGATTTGACGATGAGTTTGATCTCCGTTGGTCAGCTCAGAGATAGTGGATGTCGGGTATTGCTACTTGAGCGATCTTTTGCGTTGCATTTGGGTTCGCTAGTGATTGCGAGAGGTGCTAGAGTTGGCACATGGTACCCATTGTACGTAGTACTCGTGAGGGATGGTCGAGTCTCAATCTTGTTATAGCCATGCACAGAGCTAGAGACCCGGACAATCTCTTTTGCTCATGGGTTGCAGGGTACTTTGCATGGAGTTCAGAGTAGTGAGCTCGTTGTGCACACAGTTGGGGCACGACTTGAGCAGTCACACAGAGAGGTGACAGAGTCAGACATGCATGCTTTGCTAGTGATTGAGAAAAGCAGAGAGTCAGTTGTGCGAGATACTTCTATGCAGGATATGACAGGTAGAGCGGTCTTGCTCTAGTGAGTCACGACAGGAGGACGTTGTGCAAGAGTCTATGCATACGGAGTTAGAGCATGGGAACTCTAGTGAGTCACAGCAGATTGAGTGGTCATGTTTCCAGTGGATGATTGCAGACGAGGGTGAGATGTCAGCGATTATGCAGTCATTCCTTTCTATGCTTGACAGTGAGCATGGGGATATAGTTGTGAAGGATATGTCTTCCAGCAGACACCTAGTGAAGGAGTACGAGCAGAAGTGCGACGCGAGAGAGAGTGCGAGAAGAAGAGCACGACGATATGGTGAACTCGCTCTACTATATTGTGTAGAGCATAGTGAGTTCTTATTAGGTTTTTACAACAGAATATGTGTACATACCTGGCAGCCCGCCCACTTACCTGGGCGACCACATTGGGCTTTATACCCCAACAACCTCCCACGTAAAGTCCAATGTGGTACTTTAAGTGTGAGAGAAGCTACTATACAAGCTAATATACAAGAGATGTAGAGAATTAATGTACTACCCTACACCTAACTGCTTGCGAAAATGCGCAAAGCTCTCTGAGGGAAGTCCTTTTGTAAGTAGATCAGCAGGATTTTCTGTGGTGTGAACTTTGACAAACTGAAGTTGCTTATCCTCGAGCATTTCCCTGATGAAATGATACTTCACATCCACATGCTTTGTCTTTGAGTGATAAACTGGATTGCGAGCCAATTGTATAGCACTTTGACTATCACAATATAACACAGGCATCTCTTCTTTGATTCCCAAATCTGTTACTAGTCGATTAAGCCAAATTGATTCTTTGCATGCCTCCGATACTGCAACATATTCAGCCTCTGTAGTAGACTGAGTAACACAATCTTGTAATCTAGAACGCCATGATACTGCTCCACCAGCCAATGTAAAGACATACCCTGACGTAGACCTTCGGTTGTCTAAGTCACCTGTATAATCTGGGTCTGTAAAACCCTTTACACTTAGCTCCTGACTCCCATAGCATATACGCATACTCTTTGTAGCTTTCAGGTATCTCAATATTCCTTTCACTGCCTCCCAATGTTTCTTGCCTGGGTTTGACATGTATCGACTTACTACTCCCACTGCAAATGCAATGTCTGGGCGAGTAGCAATCATTGCATACATCAAACTACCCACTGCAAACGCATATGGAATCTTATCCATTTCAGCCTGTTCTTCCTCAGACACAGGACAATCTTGTTTGCTAAGTTTCACATATGGTGGCAATGGAACACTCAGTGCCTTTCCCTTCTCCATATTGAAACGTTGCAAAACCTTGTCAATATACTCTGTTTGAGATAACCAAATCAACTTCTTTGATCTGTCTCTCTCAATGCGCATACCAAGGATATGACTTGCCTCACCCATGTCTTTCATGTCAAACGATTTTGACATCTTTGACTTCAAAGCTGAAATTTCTTCCAAGTGCTTGCCAGCAATCAACATGTCATCCACATACAAAATAAGGATCAGCCAACTACCATCCTTAGCCTTCTTTGTATATAGACAGTGATCGAACTCACTACGTTTGTAGCCTTGAGAAAGCATAAACTTGTGGAATTTATGGTACCATGCCCTCGGTGATTGTTTTAAGCCATAAAGACTCTTTAACAACTGGCATACCCAATCTTCCTTGCCTTTCTCAACAAACCCTTCTGGCTGCTGCATGTAAATTTCCACATCTAAATCACCATGCAAGAACGTTGTCTTGACATCCATTTGGTGCAACACCAAATCTGATATGGAAACCAATCCAAGAAAGCATCTCAATGTAGTCATCTTGACCACCGGAGAGAAGACTTCATCAAAGTCAATGCCTTGTTCTTGCTTAAAGCCCTTGGCAACAAGCCTTGCTTTGTACTTTGGCTGACTATCATGAGCGGTGATCTTATACCTGTAAACCCATTTACAAGGTAGAGCCTTTTTGCCCCGTGGTAATTTAACTAGCTTCCATGTCTGGTTTTTATGCAGAGCTGTCATCTCTGACTGCATGGCCAATTGCCAATTCCCGGAGTCCTTCATTTGCACTGCTTCCTTGTAACATGAAGGCTCATTGTAATCAGTCAACATGACATAGTTCATAGATGGAACAAACCTATTAGGAGGTCGCGTGACACGTCCAGATCTACGCACAATAGGTGGCTCAGGCTCAGCCACAACCTGTGGTTCCACTCTATCCTGTCCTTGCTCCTCCTGAGCCCTGACATTTTGTCTTGCACGTGCAGGTCCATCTTCTTGGAAGACAACTCTTCTAATCTCCTCAACCCTCTCTGGTTTAGAATGATATTTGGATTCATTAAAGTGAACATCATTGCTGCGGACAACCTTTTTGGATTCGGGATCCCAAAGTCTGTACCCCATCTCACCAGAATTACCATAGCCTAGAAAGATGCACTTTCTACTCTTTGGCTCAAGTTTGTTCCTAAATTCCTTTGGAACGTGAGTATATGCCTCACAGCCAAAGACTCTGAGATGCTTGTATGAGGGCATTTTGCCTGACCATACCATCTCTGGCACTGAATCCTTCTGCAAAACCTTGCTAGGAGATCTATTTACAAGATGAACAGCTGTTGATACAGCTTCAGCCCAAAACCCATTTGGCAGCTGTGCATTAGACAACATACTTTTGACCTTCTCTTGTATGGTCCTATTCATCCTCTCAGCAACACCATTTTGAGGAGGATTGTAAGGAGCAGTAAGTTCACGTTTTATACCTTTTGACTCACAAAAGTCCTGAAAGGCCTTTGAAACATACTCTCCACCATTGTCAGTGCGTAAGCATTTAAGCTTCTTGCCACTCTAATTCTCCACAAGTGTCACAAACGTTTTGAAAACACTAAACGCTTCATCCTTGTGCTTGAGAAAGTAAACCCATACTTTCCTCGAGTAATCATCTATAAATGTCATAAAGTAAGAAGCTCCCCCTAGAGATAGGTTAGGCATAGGTCCACACAAATCACTATGAACAAGTGCCAACTGTGTATCTCTTCTACTGCTTCTATGCTTATGTGGCTGTTGTGTTTGCTTACCATACAGACAATGTTCACAGAATTCAAAATCATTAAAGGAAAAGCCAGGCAAATAACCAGAACGAGACAAGATTTCCATTCCCTTCTTGGACATATGTCCTAACCGGCTATGCCACAAAGAAAGGTTCGGCTGCTCGGTTACATTGATTACATTTTTAGAGACATTTGATACATAAATCATGTAAAGTCCTCCAGACTTTACTCCATGTGCTATTGTCATAGAACCCTTGGATATCTTCCACATGTTCTGTCCAAAAGTGGTGACGTAGCCAGCATCATCAAGTAAACCTGTGTTGATCAAGCTCTTTGTAATTGCGGGAACATGTCTCACATTCTTCAACATGAAAGAAGAGCCATTCTGAAACTTCATTTGAACATCTCCAACACCTAAGATCTCACATGTCTGCCCATTGCCTAGCCGAACATGATCTTTAGTGGTCACATAAGAGGTAGCAGGGCCTGCTAGCATTGCATCGGCATTCAGTGGTCTCATGTATGAGATGTTGATCTTGAGACCGGATATCGCAGCTGCAGTTGGAGCATTTGCAGTTGGGGTTGGTAGTCGTTTGTTGACTGATGATGGCATAGTGTACGAGGGAGATATGCAGGTATTGCGTACGTACTTGCAGTACGTGTGCGGTACGTCTGGTGGTGTATGGACTTACACGGGAGCAGGACTGCCGGATACACACGATCACAACCAACCAATGGGCATCGGTTGAGAGCGATTTTCTCTCGCCTTTTGTAGTCTTTAGACTAGGTTCTCTTGCTTAAAGGCACAATCGCCTTTAAGTGGGAGGTTGTTGGGGTATAGGCGCCTGTGCCTTGCCCGGCCGCCCAGAGTCTGGGCGCCCACTAACTCCTTGAGTCTCCCCGCCCATATCTGTGTGACGTGTGTCTCCTTCTCTCTGTCACTCTCCATCTGTGGTGCTCTCCGATCCCCTTCAATTACAAAGGATCGAACCAGCTAGCCTCCCAGCTCAATCTTAATGGGACTGAAAGATTGATGGTAAATAGAGTCTTGGAACGGCTTGATAGTTGTTGCCTACCGACTTGTGAGTTTAGTTTTGATTGGAAGCATGACGATGGCCCTTAAGCCAAACACTTTTGTGAACCACACACCAAGGAGGTGTACAACATCCTCATGGTCTTGCTCGATTGGTTCTCCCCCCTGAACAAGCCATGGGGCAAGCAATGGCCGGAGGCAAGATTGGTGACAATTCCAAAGAACAACCGGTGCCCACAATGGTTGCTTAGGATGAAGCCTTATTTGTATGGAATTTATGACTGGGGTGAAGGTCCTAGCTAGAGGTATTGGTCAAGATAGATGTCGGCAATGCAGATTAGCACGGGAGAACCTGCCCCACCTTTTCAAGGACTACCCAAAGATATGTGGCTTGGCAGGAAAGATATGCAAGTGGGTTCAAATGACATGGAAAATTGGGTTCTATAAGAATGATCTCCTCCTAGGTGGGAAGGTGATCATGAGCCAACCACTTCTAATCAATACAAAAAATTTCAGGTGTTGGTACTTTAAACATGTATGGAAGGCCAGGAACTCGACTATTCAAGAACGTCATTGAACCAGCCAAGTTCACAAAGATCATTCAAGAAAGCAAGGAAGCGATTATTTCCATTGGGAAATGTAGGAACTCTAAAGAGTGGAACAAGGTTGTGTCTGCAGCAATATTGGAATTGCATGAATAAGTGTCTTATCTTTAGCCAGCCTAGTGTTCTACCTCTATTGTGGGGTGGCCGCCCTATTAGCCAATGTACTGATGGTTGTTGATGTCATGGCTTGACACAGGCATGATTAGTAATTGTAATTCTTTTGGGTTGTTAATATAATCCACTCACAATTGTAAGTTTTGCAAAAAAAAAAAAGGGCACCAAGAAATATGCAAACAGACTCAAGCTCATGCCGAACCTTAAGGGGTAGATGGTTACAATAGAGCCTAGTAGAAGTACCTAGTAACGTACTATTATAGAAAGCCCAATCCTTTACACAATAAGGCTCAATTGGATGCTGAGGGTTGCCCTAAGCCAAGCATTCGAATTCCTTTTACCTATCACATATATTATCTCCTTAATTTCTTGTACAGTCTCTAAGAAGCTAGCCTTAGAGAGGTCACTATCAAATACATGGCAATTCCTGGCCTTCCAGATATTACTGAAGAAACAATATCTGACAATTTGAGTATAGAATAGAAGTGCAAGACTTTGAAACTGTTTCCCACCAAGGCACGTATCCTTCTTGAGAAACCCTGTTTTCCACATTCTTTGTATCCATTTGCACACCTTCCCTGTTAGGCCTCTAAGTGCCAAGCATTCTATGTAAAGGTGGGTGAGGTCTTTGCTAGCCAATCTACATCCTAAACATCTATCAGACCCAATACCATGTGCCTAAATCTTGACACCTATCGGCAAAGCCCCCCACAACACCTTCCAGAGAAATACCTTCATAAAATGATGCCACTGTGGATTCCAAATGTTCTTTGTGACCTTAACCCATTGAGCTTTTGACCATGTTTCTTCCAATGTTTGTTCAAAGGGAAAAACCAATCAGCCTTGTGCATTAACACTTGGTAAATGCCCCGGTATGAGGTTCACAGAACTGGCTACTCATGGGCCATTTCCAAGCTTTCCCCTCAAAAGTAGAATCCCAGATTGATGTTATAATATTGTCCAGGGCTTCTATAACTCTATTGACAAGTAGCTTCTTAGTGCCATTGAGTTGAAACTGGGAAATCAACTAGTCAGAGGATTTCTAACACTTATTGTTTCCATCCTAGAAGTGGATCAACCAATGGAGTCCTTTATTGTTCATCCTTCTTGCAATTTCTCTCCAATAAGGAAACATAATTACAACAATAGCTTTAGATAGCCAATGGGAACAATGCAAGATGGAGTTCTAGAAGTATCTATTTAATTTACCGCATTTTAGTACCCATGTTTCTCTATTGTACTTTTGCACCAGCTCTCCGGTGATGATGCCACCTAGTCTCAAGCTAGACCACCTTGGGGCTAATAGTTTGTTGTGCACCTCGATCCCTTTCCACTGACCACCTTTAGAGTAAAGTTTTGCCTTGTCTATCATATCCTTGGTCATGATAGACCAAGACTGATAGGTCAAATGAGTCGTTTTCCATCAAGGAGACCAGTCTAGATTTCTCAATACTACACTTCTATCTCGAAGCCATAGCAAATGTTTGCACAATCTCTAGCGTCTTCCTAAGTACCTGATGACAAGCTTTCAAAAAGAGGAGGAAGTTTTCTATGAACATCTTGGCCAAGAGTTGGTCGTTGCCAGGCAAAGTTAAACCTTGAATTTCACCCCGCGCAACAACAACTTCGAGCATCATTATTAGAGGATGTGACCCAATGGTAAAGGGGCTAGGGGGCATCCTTGCTTGATAGATCTTCTGGCTTCAAAGGAGCCCACAATTCTATCATTGAACAAGAGCTCATATTGACTTTTTGCACCCAGAGTGTGTATAAGTTGACAAAGGCAAGGCCCAAATCCCAGTGATTTCATGACATCTTTAATGAAAGACCACATAATCCTTTAATACACCTTGTCTAGGTCTAGCTGAAGCAAAATGCACTCTTGCGTCGTGAAGGTTGTGTACTTAATGCTAGCTGTTGTTGCTAAGATATTGTCATATTTTGACTTTTCGTTAATAAACCTGTGTTGATGAGGGGAGATGACCCTGTCTAGGAGGGGGGAAATTCTAAGAGCGACTACCTTGGCAATGATTTGTATGCCACAGACATCATAGTTATGGGCCACCAGTGCTTAAGATGCGAGCAAAAAAGTTGTTTTGAGATAGGCTTGATAAGCCCTCTTTTCACACTAGGATCCACCCTTGACAAAAGCCTAGTTATCCATACACATAACTGGGACCTTGAGGTCTTCCCAAGACTCTCTGAAGAATTCAATGCTCTAACCATCCCAGCCAGGGGACTTTTCCTTGCCAAGAGCTTGCAATGCAAGCGAGCACTCATCTTCAGGAAAGACCATCTCAAGACGATTGTCTTTAGGTTGGGGAATTTTTCTTTTGACACTCTCGAGCAAGGTCACTCTGGCTTCATCCACTTCTTGAGAGCGGGTCTCTAGTTGGCCAATGATTTTTGTTAGATGATCAAGCATCATCCTCATCATTTTGTCTTGGTCCTGCATAGCGTTCCCATTCTCATCTATGAGCGAGTGGACGGGGGGACCCGACTTTTCTTGATTTTCAAGGCCCTAAATAAGTGTGCTTGATTAGAGGCCTCTGGCTGAAGGAAGGTCTCCTTGGATATCAATCTTGCCCTCCTAACCTTCTCGACTAGTTTGGATTTAGCTTGCAACCACCTTTTGTGTTCTTCTTTGGAGGCCAACCCAAGATCTTTTTTGGAAGTTAGACGAGTAACCTCCTCTTCGAGCTGCTTCCAATGCTCTTCCTAGGCCTTTTTCATCCGAGAGCCCGAGCTTTTGATCGCTTTCTGTATACTTTGAGCAAAAAGGTCCCAAGCTTTAGGTTTTTCTAGATTAATATCTTTATTGAGTTTACTCAAAGATTTTTTGGTAAGCCTTCTAAACAGAGGGTCTTTGAACAGGTGTTCCCTAGTAACAAGCAGCTTCTTACTCCCTCTAGGGGTTTGTCCCTCCCCTTGGGATTTCCTAAGTTTCATGTGTGAAGGTAGAGGCTCTTCATTGTCAACACGTTCATCTCAAGTAGCAACAAGATCCAGTCAGCTTGGTGAGAGTGGTAGCACCTGTCAAACCGAGAAGCCATGTGGGCATACTGTAGGCTTGTGTATGTGAAGCTCGGCGTGCTACTTTAGGGACCCACCTCCCACAGGTCCATCATAGCCCATTTTTCACAGATACCTAGCAATTTAGTTGTTTCAAAACCTATTAATAGACTCGCTGAGCCTATTCTATTCTTGCTCTTCTCCACTATATTAAAGTCACCTATCAGTACCCACTGTCCTTCAATAGGGGAATCCCTAAGGTGCATCCACAATTTGGCTCTATCCTTGGCTTGCAAGGGCCATATATGTTTACTATGGTGATAGGTTGATTTTCCCACATGACTCTCACTCCTAGGACTCTCCCAGAGGGGTGATTCAAGACCACTTTGGGCTCCACGTCCTTGTCCACAATAGAGAGGACACCATTGAACCCGTTCACTCCCTCTCCATAGAACACCAACTTCTTCCCCATTGCCTGTTTTCTTTTGCTGCGAGCATCTAGATGATGTTCTTTGATGGCCCAATAATTAACTTCTTTATCCTTTCTAACTTCCTCCCAGAATAGGGAGTGCTTCTTCCGGGTCTTCAATCCTTTCATGATCAATGATTGGATAGTAAGAACTTTCATCATTGAGAAAGAGGGACAAATTCCTCTACATCTGACCCTACCCGGTCTCCGCCTTCGTGGCCCAATCCAAAGGTTCTTCAAAGTCTAGGGATTTCTTTTTTTGTAGCACTCCAAAGGGATTGTAAAACAGGATGACACAAATCACACCTTTTGGTTGGACGGGGGGTGAAGAGGAGTCTATCCCTTTCAAGGATCCATTAGCCTCCAGTGATATGGATTCTATTGCTACCACCTTCACCCTTTTGGCATCTTTAGTCCTAGACTTCCACAGTCGACGTAGTTGTTACTATCAGAAGGTTAGGTGTAGATGCAAGAAAAACGAACGAATTATCTTCACGGGGGCGTTCGAGGATTTGTAGTGTGAAGCTATGCACCTCTATAGTCTTGTCTTGCAATTTGGTGACTTCGTTGTCACAAATCATAGCCTCTTTTTCCTCCCCTATTCTTGTCCCTTTGTAGCTCTTTATCTGTTCTCACCCTCTTCCAATTCTGTTTCCTTGGGCCTTTTGTAGGCCAAAAATACAAAGATAGTACTTGAATGACTAAATTGATGAATTTGTGGAAAATTGAGGAGAATTTCCATTAACTTTATTGCTAAATTTCTTTTGTATCCAAAACTCACAATAGTGAGTGGATAGATGTATTAACAAAAACCAGCTCTAAAGGGCACGGTCAATTTAATAAAGCCCAAGCGGTGGGATCTACGACAGCGAAACCAGGACACGAAGATCAAGACATGCGCACAACTGTAAGATGAGCCAGAGTAAACTAGGACACAAAAAAGTAAACTTGGACAAGCAAGGAGCCTGTCCGTGTTTACTTATCATGCATATGTTTCCCATCATGGACAACATGTGCGCACGGGAGTCTTGGATAAGTGACAAGCCTTCCATGGCCCCCACCCTAGTTCAGATCCCACACGCGACATTTGACGCCCATTTTTTTGAGCCCTTAAACCTCCTTGAGATTCGTGCGCATGTCTCCCCACCATTGATCCCACCGCTTGGATTCATTATTTCTGTGCCCTAGTGGTGAAGGCCCTGCCATAACAAACCCCTTGCCCACCAAGCCAATCCAAGGAGACAAATCGTCGAAAGCTGAAGCCTTGGCATCAATAGCAAAAATCGGCTACAACACCAAGATATTACATTTTTTATTTCTTTCCTTCTTCTTTCTTGTACTGATTGTAGACCCCGAGATATTCACAATATGGCTAATGAGGTCTAGCTTCTGGTCTTGAACCACTTCGATCGTAATACTGAGATGGGGGTTTTCAATGGACAATTGGGCCTCAAGAGAGGGTCCGCCATTTGAAGGTGAAGTCTCCTGCATCTCAACTATCGGGCAATCAGTCTCTTTAGCCACCTCCTTTCAAGACATATCTTGGTCAACGATCAAGGTGACAGTCTCTTTCACCACTTCCTCTCTAGTCCTCTCCTGGTTGATAATCTTCACAACTAGCTTGTTGTCCTTCTCTTAAGGCTTGGCATCCCTGGTAACATGCCTCTAAGTTGTTATGATCACCTGATTTCGGGAAATTTTTGCCCCTATGGGCAATTCTAGGGATATTAATCGATTCTTCGATATTTGTAGCATGCATTGGGAAATGATGCAAATGCCAGCTCTTGCTGGAAGGTGCTCAATCTGTCCATATTAAGATCCAGATATTTTGGGATGGGCATGCTGATGTTCCACAATAAACAAACCTTTACATCCAAGCCCACTCTAGCCCATTACCGCTTCATGATTAACAACACTAGGCCCAACATAGCTGCAATGGAGGCCACATGTTCCTAGAGCCAGATAGGGAGATTCTTGAGTGTAACCCACATCAAGCAGTAGTCCGTAAACTCTTTGCTGGGGAAAAACTCGGGCAACCAAGACATCTCATAAGCAAAGTGTGATGCCCCCAAATTTCCTCCTCTGATAACCAAACCTTGAAGTGTTTTCTCAAATAGACACTCTGCCAAATAGAAGCCTTTGCCCACCCCGTGAACTGGCAAATCGCATCTCTGCTATTTGTTGCCACTACTGCCCACTTCAAAAGGCCTTGGGTTGACATTCCACAACCCATAAAGTACAGAACATTTGAGTGAGCATGACACACCTCAAAGCTCTTTAGTGAAACTTCAGTATTGAACTCAATCTGCATCGTGTAACCCTCCTCCTCCTTATTTTGACTACAAGTGATTGCATCACGTAGAGTTGCCTTAATCAATGAGTGAGTCCCAAAGGATGAGGACTTCAAATTTTTTTTAGGGTTGGAAGCGTTTGCATCAATATCATTGGCTCTCTTCCTCCCTTCTATCGTAAATACAAAATCCATGTTGAGATGAGCCCCTTAACCAGCAAGGTCAAGCCCTTCCACAGTGTCATCGGCCTAATTGTCACATAGACCCATCATGGGGTTCATGACGATGAGAAACCCCCCCAAGGGCGGGGCTGGCCAAACAAATTGCATTGAATGTCCAAGACAAAGCATTGAAGCAGACAGCTGAGAGCATGCTTTAAGTTACCAATAAGAGCGGAGGGTGTATTAAGAATGTTATTGTTAACTATTAAGAGCAAAGGGCATATGTGGTGAACAATTCAAAAAATTGAAAGAAAATCCTTTGATTTCAAAGCCACAGAATGTTTAACTTGATGTGGCTAATTTGAAGTCGATGAGCTACCAAGAATGGACTACTATTGGAGGTGAGGAGAGAGGAATGGAGGAAGAGAACTGAGCTCCATATGGGCTGTGCTTTCAAGGCATGCAAAGTGATTACCTTAGTTTGCCCCCCTTTTTTGGGGGATGTGCTAGAGCCCCTTGCTCTCTTCCCCCTTGGGGGGGAAGCATGGCTTTACATGATGCACTGGTTAATGGACTCGTCCGCAATGAGGGGCAGCCTAATCTTCACAGCTCACTATTCTTGTCGTCTTCACCTCCAAAGGGAGGTACCTCAAGCATCTCACACAACCAAGGACCAGGAGTGTCTGTCCTCTCCAATAGGCCAGTGGTTCAAGGGCCTCTTTCTTTATGCACGTGCAGTGCAAAGTAAACCTACTTCAAATCCTCCTTCTGCTCCACTGCAACACATGCAACATGATTTGTTTATCTCTCTATCGCCTCCCCCAACTAGATAAGGATTCAATGCTAATGTTCATCCTTTATTCCTACATAGACTTAACCAAATAAATCCTAATTTCCCTTTTCTTAATGGCCAATCTTCTTTGATTCAAATGTTTGGAAAAACTTTGATAACCCACCTAATCCTTGAGGATATTCAAGGCAACTCCCAAGGACAGAGTTGTAGTGCTATGGTTCAGGATAAACACAAGCCCTCATCTATTGAAGCTAAAGATAAAGCTTCTAGTGGTGACAAATCTGATGACAATCGAGGATAAAAATGAAGGTCCTCAAAATCAGGGAATTAGTGAAGGAAAAGTCATCATAGGAACTATTGAACTCAGCAAACTGGTTCTAGCACTTGCAAGAAAGAGTTTTGATTGGGCTCTGTCATGGAATCAGGCCTCCTATTGAGATATTAAATCAATGGATATCTCAAGAATGGGAGTTTGGAAACCTTTTCCCAACCCAGGTACAATATTTACCAAACAACTACTATTTGTTCTTTCTTAAAGATTTTGACAGTGCCCTTCAAGTAATAAGCAGAGGGAAAAGGCGTATTAGGAACACTCCCATGACTCTGTTTGAATGGCATAAGGGTTTTGATCCAAAGGGGAAAGAACCTTCCAAGGTCCCTGTTTGGGTAAACTTTCCAAATTATCCAATTGAGTTTTCCCCCTGGCATAAACAGATTGGTGCTCAAATAGGGAAGGTATTGGGATTGAAACCCTCTAATGGTATTAGCCCTAAGTGGGATCTCCAGCTTCTTATAGAGGCGGATATTGATTCTCCTCTCAGAGAAGCCACATCAAAGATCAATTGGGGCAAGTATTACATATTCAAAATTCATCTACAGAAACCTTCCTAATGTCTGCTTTCATTATCTCAAGCAGAGGCATTTGATTAAGGACTACCCTGATCCAGCCATCAAGGTTTAAAAGGAGTCTGAGAAGGGAAAATATACTAAATAAAGCAATCAAGGCTTTCAACAAATAAATAGGAGGGATAGCTATCAAAATAGGGCACTAACAAGAAGTAATGGAAATAAATATGTTAATAAGTTTGGGGCACTTCTGCATGATGTGTTTGACCCTACGTTTGTTGAGGAGGAGCCCGACGACCCAAAGGATAAAGCTCTTTTTCTCAAACTCCTAGGCAAGATCAAAGTAATGGTGCCACAACTTAGTCAAACACAACAAAACCTCCTTCTTACAGTGGACCGTTGATCCCTCTTGTGAAAGATCTATGGACAAGGCTAGAGACATGTCCTCACATTCGAATAGCTCATATGATGAGAAGCCTAGCATCTTAGCTACCCAATATTTCTCTCCAAATCCAAGACGAACGAATTTCAGCCTATCAACACTCCTGAAGATGAAGATTTTTGCAAAGATTTTCAAGAACATGACAGTGTTAAGCTCAACAAATTTTCTCAATCCCCTTTGAACTCAGTGGGCACTCTGATGACCCAAGCAAAGGGGAAACTTTGCCTATTCTAGGTAGTAAGTCTAAAACAAAGAAAGAAACTTTACCTATTCTAGGCAGTAAGTCTAAAAGAAAGAAGAAAAAAGTATTGATACCAATCAAATCCCAATAGGGCCTCAATCTCTTTGGTTAAGCCTTCTAAAACCCCTAGAAAATGAGTCCATCTACTAATGTTTTTCTTTGAATTGTAAAGGTTTGATAGATCTAGTTAGTGCTATCATTATAAAAGATTGGATGCTTGACTTACACTTGCAGGCTGATTTTATTTGTCTCCAAGAGATCACAGTCAAGGGTTTTCTTTAGGATTCCAATCTCCAAAATATTATCAAAAATCATAAGTGGTTTTCCACTAGCCATCCTCTAGGTGAAGGTGGTGATGTTATTGGAGTAGGTCTCAAGCATGAGTAGTTGATTACTTAGGTGCAAGTTGGGCAAAAGGGTAACTAGGTTGTTTTTACCCTCAAGTAACCTTTCAACTACAATGTTGTGAGCATGTATGCTTCCAATTACATCTCTGAAAGAACCAATATATGGACATAGATTAGCTCACTCAAGGATCCTCTCCTAATCATAGGGGACTTCATTACTTGTTTGAATGCAGGTGTAAAGCACTAAGTCAAGTTATACAAGGCAAAGAGAAGTAATGTTAGGATGACTCTCAAATAGATTCCATTTGATAAATTCTTCTAAAAACTCAGGCTTCCCATGGACTAACGATCAGAAGGGTAACTGTTATAGAGATTCCAGGCTTGAAAAAATGTACATGTCTGTAAACGTGCTATAATCCCATTGGTGGGTGAGTTGCAATTCCGACTCATCTCTGCTATTGTCTGATCATAAACCTCTGCTTTTTGAGTTGCATATAGAAGGGCACTCATTCAAAGTTGGTTGGCCACATTTAGACAGTTCTTTGTTAAAACTTGCTTCAATTAAGGCTAAAGTTAAAGCAATTTTGAGAATGCTTTCACTCTACATGACAATGCATTCACTGCTTGGGATGTAGCCATAAATCATACTCAAAAGATTTTAAATATTTACAGAAGAAAAGCTAAGGAAATTAGATCTTAGTAATCTTAGTAATCTGAGCAGCTTAGGAAGGAAGAGCTCCTTGAGGCCAAAGGTGCTCTTTCTTGGACCAAACAAGTTTGGGTAGGTAAAACAAGTAATCCTAATGCAAACTATTGGAAATTTATAACTTGGTAAAACTCTTGGGATTGATGGTGTCCCTAATGAATTTTATTGTTTATATCAAGAATTTCTAGCTCCCTATTTAATCTTGGCTTGGCAAGAAGCCCTATTTATAGGAGCTCTTTACCCGTCCATAAATGATGGAGTGGTCAAATTGATTTATAAGAAAGGTGCAAGGGATGACCTGTCTAATTGGAGACCAATCACCTGTCAAACTTTTGTGTATAAGATCTTCTCTTTGTCCTCAGCTAGAAGACTCAGCCCTCTTATGGATCAGTTTATTTTAAAATAATAGAAGGGCTTCATTAAAGGGAGCTTTATACTTGATGCAATGATTCAATGTGGGAAGGAATGGATAATGCAGAGGAAATTGAGCAGGAGTATAAATTGGTTTTGATAAGGCCTATGATAAGATAGAGTGGGATTTTATTCTTCAAAGTTTATATGACATGGGGTTGGGCAATTTTTTTAAAAGTTTATGCATACTCTATTTGGCAATGCATCAGCCAAAATCTGTGCTAATGGTACTCTTACTGAAGCTAGGTGCCTACACACATCCATTAGATAGGGCTATCCTCTCTCACCTTTACTGTATGCAATTTCCTACGATGCATTAGGATGGCTAGTCAAAGATGCTATTCTTCAAGGGAAACTGAAATCCATTGACATACTTGATTCTACTAATCAATTATGCTTGCATCAGTTTGTTGATGACACTAATGCAGTAGTAAAGAATGATTTGCAGTCTGTGGAGACTTTATGGTCACCAACACCATGCATTAAGCCGGACATCCCTCCGAGACCATCCTTTGCCTTGAGATACCACCAAGGGCGCTTAGTGGGGGTTGAACCCACCACCTTGGTGATACGAGTCCAACCCTCGTCCAACTAAGCTAGCCCCCTTGAGTACAACGAGGAAGAGTAATTGTATTCAAGTTACTCCCTCCGCCATTTACTAAACGAACCTTTTCAGGTGCAGCTGCATTTGCAAAAGTTACCTCCGACTTCATCTCACGTGTGCATGAATGATGTCCCATCAATTGTCTTGTCCATCAAGTCTTACCTCTTAACCCCTCCTATATTGGGGGCACCTTAGCTTTTTTTTTAAAAATAAAACAAAATCCCTCATCACATAGTTTTTGCTTTGGAAGACCAAAAACTATGCGAATAGAAAAATATGAGTTTAGCATAACGAAAGTGAGGATGAGGATGACTCATCAAGGCCACCTATTTTGTGTGTGTGTGTGTGTGTGTGTGTGTGAGTGAGAGAGTGAGAGAGAGAGAGAGAGAGAGAGAGAGAGAGAGAGAGAGAATTCACATCATAGGAAAACGAGTTGATTTAACCAAAGGATCATGAACTCAAGACCTTGTACTCTAGATAGCCCATAGGGTAAAGAGGCCAATAAAAGACCGGGTCCAAAACAAGGCCACCTTAAAAATAAATGGAAAATATTACCAAAATATATGGGAATTATGATTGGGAGAATGGCAAGAACTTAATATGACCTATCTTTTCGTATCAATCTTATTGAAAAGTGTCAATTCTATCAAATAATTCAGATCATTTGAATTGAATGTCCCTCTATCTGTCATAATGTTCTAAGTGGCCTTATATTGGCCCCTTTACCCTAGACAAGAAAGAGAAAACAAATGTTTTTTATCGGAGGCAAAATAGCCAAGAAATGAATGCAGTCTATTAGTAAGTAGACCTTGAACTCAAGACCTTAAACTTTGGTAAGATAAGGGCCAAATAATTTGTCACACTTAGGTAAAAGAGGATAATTTAGCCTTTCCTCAAAAGTCTAACCAATTTGCCATGAGCCAACATTTTTTGTCTCTTGGCTAAGATAGACGAGACCCCCTATAGTGTTCAGGAAAAGTGTGCCTCAGCTAACCTTGAGCTGGTTGAAAAATCAAAACAGCCAGTTAAGGGAGGGAGAGAAAGAGAAAATCCACTTGGAAATTTTTAAAAAATAAAGTTGAATTACGAAAAATGCCGATTATTTGGAAAATTTTCTCTTTGAATCTATCATAAAGGGAATTTTGTATGTTTGTGAAATGGATTTTTCCTGAACATTGCCCCCTATGATGAAATATTATATATGCATTCAAATGGGATGAGAAAGGGAATTGCTTTTTGTTTGAATATTGAAATGTTTGACATGAAAAAATAGCTGGATTAGTATTATAGTTAATTGGATCATTATTTTTTCTTTTAATGAGCTCTTGTCATGAAAAAATAACTAGATTAGTGTTATGGTTAATTAGATTTCCTTTCGATCCTTTGTCTCCATTGAATGCATCCATCCAAGCAAAATCAAAAAATGATGATAGTTATTTGTATGAGAGATGACAAACCTGCAAAATCAATGAACAAACGCCCATCACAATATCGATCGGAGGAGGTAGAAAAGTAAGACATGCCATAAGGATAGCTCTGTGGGGATGAGAAACGTGAAGGAAACGCAGACACCGCATTTCCTGTGTCCATTTGGGAGTCGCCAAAACCAAAAATTGCTGGAAAACAATCTGAGGGAATAATGTTACCATCTTTACTAGTCGTAGTCATATTACTGCTATTGAAATTAGCCCCCTTGATTGATGTATCATCCCCTGCAAAGGCTCCAGTACGCCTTACATACACACCACTGACGAATATAACAATCAACATGATGTGCATTGCAATGACACCATTAATTCTTCTCTGGCAAGTCTTCATTGCAAAGGTACAAACTTAATCAGCTAAGAAACTATCTACTAAACCCAAGAAGGTGGGAAAAGATGATGCTAGAGCCATGCTCATTCCAAAGAGGACAAGACATTGTTGTTTCTATCAAGCTCTTCTTCATCTTTCCATAGCCATCTAAAATGTTACAAAAAAATTTCAAGAAGTGGTAGATTGGCTTCTTTATTTTTGCCAAATTGCAATGCTCTTTATTCCTTTCATAGTCTATAAGTTGGAGAGTCTATGGTAGCTTAAAAATTTCCTAATTGCTTTTCCTTCATGACCTTGCTTATTTTTTCAAATCATAGTAAATATTAAGCTCCTATAAACAATTGAGGAAGTGGTAGTTTTAGCCTTTTATATTAGAAATCAAATGATGTGCACATGCTCATGCAAAATGCACCTTGTTAACATATTTCCCTTCTTTTTAAAGAATCTTAGAAGTGTCTAGGTACACACAAAGAGGGCCTCCTCCAAAGGAAAGGAGACTTCTTGCATAAAACACTTCACACTTTGTTTTTTTACTTTTCAGTTTTGGCAATCTGTCACCTCGCTCAAGATTTCTTAATTTTTTGTAGCAATACCCACATTCTTGTGGGAGATTATACAAAGTGCACTTACGGGCATTTCACAAGGTCACCGTGCCGCACTCGAACCCATCACCCAGGTGACAGACGACAAGTACTCAACCAACCAAGCTAGTTCCCTTCGGCGAAGTTTTCGACCTATATTTTGAGATTCCTTACCTCAGAATTTTTTTTATTTTATTTTTGGGTAGAACTCATAATCGTGAGTGGATTATAATAACAACCCAAAAGAATTACAACTACTAGTCATGCTCATGTCGCCATGACATCTTCCAGCAGGCATCACAACATCGACTAATAGGGGGGCCACCCCACGGCAAAGGCACAACACTTGGCTGGACAAGGAGCTATAAAACAAGACGTTTCTAAACATCTCTTGCTTAAAGGCATGTTTAGTTTTATTTAGAGCTTCAGGTACTCAAAATGTGTAATGGTGTATTTAAGACACTCAATTTGTTTTCTAAATATGTTTTGTAATTTTATTTTTTACTATTTTTTTTTACAAAACTCACAATTGTGAGTATATTATATTATCACAACCAAGCAATTATAAATTTTTGCCATGCTCGTGGCGAGCCATGACAGCGTCAAGGGGTCAAGTTACATCAACTAATAGGGGAGCCACCCCATGACAAGGAATGAGCTTATCAAAATTTATTCGTTTTCGAGTGGCGATGATCGCCCCCCTGCTTTCTTGAATTATCTCCATGAACTTAGCTGTTTCCATTGTGTTCTCGAAGATTCGACAGTTTCTTGCCTTGCAAACATGTTTGAATTAGTAAAATCTCACAATCTGCGTAACGATAAGTATTGCATGGCTCTTGAATACCTTCCCACCCAAGAAGAGATCGTTCTTGAAAAAGCCAATTTTTCAGGTCTTCTGAATCCATTTGCAAATCTTTCCTACAAGGCAACATATCGTCGGGCACCCCTTGAACAGGTTCGGAAGGTCTTCACTAATCGTCCTACATTGTGAGCACCTATCCGAACCAATTCCCATGGTGGAGACCTTCACCCCAATCGGTAGGGACCCCCATAACACCTTCCAAATGAAGAGCTTGACTGCATGATTCGCACTAATTGTGCCATTTAATCACAAATAATACAATTGTCATGGGTTTCGCTTTAATGAATGCACTTAGGCTAAGCCACATAGAAGATACCTTCACTGCAGCCTTATCTAAGCATGCATAGAGCAAGATTTCCAATGGTGTTGAAGATATTCCCAAAAAAAGAAGATAGAAAACATCTTCTTGTAATTTTTAAAAAAAGGCCACAACACAATGAAAATATCTTCTTGTAATTTTTTTTAAAAAGGAGTTTTCCGGGCTTAGAAAATTTGAAAGTGAGATTTTCTAGTGCCGGAGCACATGAGCCGTACAATGAACAATGAAAATTTAAAAGTGAGATTTTCATTGTTCATTGTACGGCTCACGTGCTCCGGCACTAGCAATTGCCCTTACAAGTTTAAGATGGTGCCCTTAGTCCAAAAAAATAAGTAGCTTCCGTGAGATTATTAGTTTCATTTTGAGAGGACATATTAGACTTCTTTTTTTCCTCCATACTCATAATTGTGAGTAGATGTGTTGAATTCACCATAAAGAATGCACATAACCCCTCAAGCTTGGGACAAGCCTAGAGGGGCCACAAGGTACATCAAGGAGCTATAAAGTCACAAACTTAGGAAGGCCAATTCTGAAGATTTCTTACATGATCACAGGAAAACCATATGGGGAACTATCACACTGGCAAATATTAGTCATGTTAAGCGTTACATAGATTTGTAACATGAAGATGACAGCACATATTAGTTATGTCAAATGTTACAGTTAGGGTGATGGTGACAACTTGGTCTACAATTGACAATACACACAATGACCACAATCATCATCGACATTCGTGTGAGTCGCATATGAATGAAGAGATGTGATAAGGAATAGACTATTTGACGTTAAGTGTTCATCAGCAGCCAAGCCTACAAATAAGTGACAGCATATATTAGTCATGTTAAGTGTTAATTAGGTGTGTAACATTAAGATAATTGTATGAATTTTAGAGGTTTTCTAAAAATTACTTAAACAGACTCATTCTGATGCTAAGACCTACTTTATCATTATCAGCTAGCAGCTCAACATTAATTCTGCTGTCGTTAGTTAATCCTAACTCTCTTGACAGTAGAACTGTCTTTGAAGGAAAAAAATGTAACACTACCCCAAGAAGCGATACTTTTGTAAGAGATTGTTCTAAGGGAGCAATCATGTATATGTCCTGAGGTATGTTTCTGCTATTTCCATTCCAGGAGTAATAACCTTTTTCCTCACCCGTATATCATCTGTCATGAATTATCCATCTTAAGCATTGACACACATTACGATTCCATTGAAGACATGAAAATCTTGCAAAAATGCCAGCTTAAGCATGTAATACAAGCCAGCCAAAGAATAAATTTGACTATAAACTCACATACTTAACTCAATTATGAAAAATCTCATAATTATGGAGCTAGTAAGGAGACAGAGAAGTGGCACTTTCTCCTTGGATCAAAGTCACACTCACAAAGGTAACACCATAGAACACTATGCACAAGCTCAATGTCAAAAGCATGCGCATAAATAAGACCACATAGGTCATTGCTTTGATGGCAACCCAGCTTTCCCGACACAGACCCCAACTCTTGCAACAAAGGTATGAATGTTACAGACATACACTCAACAGACAATATTACACATGGTGAGGAGCAGGAAATTTATCCCTTGGTGTGACTGCCAGTATGAGCATTGTCGCTATATCATCCTCATACATCTTGCGATTTGTCGATGAAGTGCAAATTACTCCCTTGGGTATATGACCCATGCTGATGAAACCTCAAGCTCAGTAGCAATTGGCTGAACCTATGCAACACCTTTGCTTGTCAAAGCTGGTACATGAGGAGGGCGTACAAGAGCTCGCCCATAAGCCACTGGAAGAGAAAGAAGCTTCTTCCACTTCCCAACATAGGCTCGCTTTGTAAAATTATCATAGTCATTGGCCTCAATGGAGTCCAAAATTTGTCGGTACAGTATAAGAGATGCCCAAACCTGCACACCATCTCATTCAATGAGAAAACACAAAAGACAAATCTGATTAACCACTGATATAGATAACAGTATCAAAAGAGTCGGTATGTACCGGCCATCTGCTATCATTATCGAGCTCGACAACCCCCTTTTCTGCTTCATCAAAGAACATGCGAGCTCTCTTGATTTGGTCCTTCATAAACGCCTTCCACTTCTCTGTCACTATCCCTGCAAAGATGTCATCCTCACTGAGCCCAAATCGTGCAAGCTCATCCCTAGGTAGATAGATCCTACCCCTCCGTGCACTGATCACAAACACCCAAACTATGTCATTTGCATTATAGCTTCCATTGAAACTACACTTGGCAGAGTATTAGCTTCAGATACATACTCTTCGCCGACGTCGCGCAAAATATTTGTCAGCTGATTAGCAATACCTAAGGCAAGGGAAGCATTGTAGACACTCTCTGTGGTCGCTTTGGACTGCGGTGAAATGCCCATTACTGGTACACTCATCAAGCCCACAGTTCCCGCAACATAGTAACAGTAGAGATAAAGCTCATCAAAATTCTCATACCGAGACTTTACGAGATCCATGCGCATACCTTCAATCATGTCACGAAAAGGCTGCAGAGCAGACCACATGTTAAATTAGACAACAAGCGATGGCTTCAAGGATCACAGAAGAAATTACACCAACCTGAATATCAACTGGAAACGTCGAGACTGTGTCAACAAGAGCCGCATCGAGCATGTCATATGGTTTTCCAACAAAAATATCCTCTAACCTCTGTTCCCAGCGATCAAGTGCCGCTGGTGTAATGTGGGGCGCATTGGGCCCATCCACTAATTCATCAGTCCGCCTGCACCATACTGCGAATGAGGTAATCAACATAAGCAATAGATTGCAAAAGGAGTTTAATGCACTTTTGATATGCATGTTTAAAAATGTGCCTCTTTTGAGACTGGCATGGCATCATGCAGCAAACCATTGACATGCACACTGCGATGTAAAAAGTTCAATATATACATGCCTCCATACATAAGTCTAAGATGCTCTTTATGCATAGATGCCTCCATAAGTATAAGATGCTCCTTTCGGCTCCATTGACAAAATGAAAACCATAATGAGACAGCATTCTCCACATTTGGCAAAATCAATAATCACACGTAAAGCACACAGAAAATGTCCTAAACGTTGGCAATTCAAGACACACCATAGATGGCCCAAATGGCTCGCTGTCTCTCAGGAGTCATCAGCTTTGTACCTGTTGAGCAGACACAGAATTAGGCACGAGGTTCAATGCAATGTAGCCCACTGTTGCAAAACCCTCAACCAAATAGCTACCCAGCGACCCAACAAAGAGCCATACCTAGGTAAAAGGTTTTGGCATATTCCGCACACACTTCACCACATCTTGTGTATGCTTCTCTTAGAAGCTCCGGTGAGACTTGCAGGGTGAAATCCAGAGTGAGACCACCTAGATCCCCTTCTCCTCCTGGGACAAGAACAGGGGTTTCTGCTGGTGTTTGTGCAGCTTTCTTTGCCATGAGGGCCGCCTGCTTAAGAACAACATCGTAGACTCTCTGCTCCGACGAGCGGTAATGATGGGAAGTTCTCAAGTCCCCCTCGAGAATGGCAGCACAGCATTTCAAAGAACCTCTCCTTTGAGACTCACGGAGGGTGGGTTGAGAGCTTCTCTGTAAAAACGTCTCCCTCTTCAGCTTATGGTTCCATGGCTGCATAGCAGGAGCTGCACATGCAATGGGTTGTCTTCGTTGACATGCTTCATCAATGTCTCTTAGCTCGAAAGCGCCCACAGCCACGGCAGAGGAAGCCATGGCAGCTTACACTGTGGGTCAATGTGTGTGAGCCGGTGTGCGTGTTGAGGGATGAGTGTGCGGGTGTGTTGGGGGGGGGGGGGGGGGAGGCAAGAGACCCGGCGATCTCTGACCTTTGAAAGAAGACCTGTGAAGGGTCTGGAAGCACAGTTGAAGACGAGGCGATAAGCTCCATGCTCTCGCTCTCTCCCTTTTGTGAGGCCCCAATCAGCTGCTTCCTTTCCTCCATGTGCTAATTTGTCACTATCCACTCTTGAACACCCCATTCCCTCAAGTGGCAAACCTTGAAAATTCACCCGCCTATGAGGGAGGCACACTCACCACACACGCATTTTGGCCTTCGTGTTCACCAACAAAGGCGCCCGATATGGATCCTTTGGACATCGCCGATAGCATACATAAGGCCAAAGGGGGTGGGGAATTTTGGTGCAATTCCTCGACCATTGGATTGAATTGAATTGTCGGATGTTCTCCAAGTGACAGTAGAGGGTCACATGAAATGTATGGATTTTTTTATTTCGGTGTAGACACATGAACATTGGGCAAGGTAGATTTCAACGATAATGACTGGCTAAAGTGCCTTGTAGAGGTGCCAAGAAGGGGTAGCAAAGTCAAATGGAGGATTGTTAGGCCATAGTTTTGGCCAAAGTTCTACACTTTGTTCACATCTGTTTACAAAGAACCTCCCAGAAACTATGGGATGGAGGTAAGCAAAGCATTTGCCAGGGACTTTCTGCATGGAATTTTTAAGGGGCAAGTAAATTGGGCTTTATTTACCGAGGATATGATTTTTGTTATGGATGCATCAAAGCTATAGGAAAAGAAGAATAGATGGATTGTTTTCCATAAGTCTTTCTTCAACACATAATTCTAGGTAAAGACACGGTCCAAAGATTGAGTGGTCAGAGGCACAAGAGCAAGGACCAGAAACTCCACTATTGGAATTGTAAGGTACAGTCTTCAAACTTTCTGAATGCTCTGGTACACATTAAAATACCTCTTTCCTTCCCTTTTGTAAAGGTAACTTGCGAACGTTTCTCATTAGCATACTTTTTATACCAATATTGAGTTTGTCGCACATTTTGATGAGGCAGTCTCAACATTTCCATGTGGTCTTGGAGGAAATCCTTGACCTGCTGAAGTTTCTCAGTTGCCAACCCCACCATAACTGGTGACCTAGGTTGAAAACTATACATAAGTATAAAAGGACTAAAACCAATCTTCCCAATCTAATTGCTTTTTGCTAGCATATGCTCATAGCATATCCTCAAGCACTTGATTAATACATTCAGCCTGACCATCTGTATTTAGGATGATCTACATTATTTATGTTGAGTTGTGTACCCCATTGTTTAAACACAACCCTTTAGATATGACTGGTAAACTTGGGATCATGATCAATCACAATATGCTTGGCAACCCATACAACCTGTACAGATTGTCAATAATTAACTTGGCTAACTCTAGAGTTTTAATTGTGGCTTTAGTTGGAATAAACTTGCAAAGTTTAGTCAACCAATCTCTGACCACCCATACCGAGTCATGACTTCGTATAATGCTTGGTAAACCCATAATGAAATCCATAAAGTTACTTTCCCATTTACCATTAGGAATCTCCAATGGATGCAAGAGACCTCTTGCTTTCAGGCGCTCTGCTTTATTTACTTGACATTTTTCGCAATGCAAGCATAGTCTTGGACATACCCATGTAAACCTAGCCATTAAAATTGCCTTCGTACGAGTGCGTAAGTTTTCTTTATGCTTGGGTGCTTTGCACTAGGAGTGTCATGACATTCATAAAGAATTTTGCTCCATATGTCTGCGTCTGTCTCAGTACAAAAACTATCCCCTTGTGGAGTAGGTACCCATAATCTATGTAAAAATCTTCCATCTCTACAATTCATCACTTGAAAGAGGAGAACTTGGTGTGGAGGTTCAAGACACACTACTAACATTGGAGTGAGAAGGAACCCTCATTTTCACATGACTCCACACTTTGGAGTATGTGACGTCATGCCATATTTTCCCTTGAGAGATTCCAAAACTCACTTAGAAGCTCTGTGAAAGAAGAGAGTTGATTTGAGGAATACGACTAAGAGCATTAGCTACCAAATTGTATCTTCCTTTACCATATTGGAGCTTTGCATCACGATCCTAAAGAATCTCAATCCACCTGGCCTTTCAACCCTTCAAATCTATTTGTTGCGTAAACCATTTTATACTTTCATAAACACAATGTCAAATTGAGATCCATACAGATAATGTCACCACGTTTTCAAAGTTGACACTATTGCGTAGAGTTCTCTTTCATAAGTAGAATAATTCTGATGTGTAGAATCAAGCTTCTTGCTTTCAAATGCAATTGGACTTCCCTCCTGCAGAGCAGCAGGACTACTCTGATAGCACGATTACCAGCATATGTTTCTAATACAAACAATTTCAAAGGACACACAATAGCTAAAATAGGAGTTATAGCTAATGCGTCCTTGAGAGCATCGAAACTTTGTTGTTGAGCTTCTCCTGTAAGGTCCTCAACCTAGTGATTGTGGTGACTTGATAGTTGGTCTTCCTTTATTCTCAAGTTCCATTGGCGATACCAAGCAAGGATACAAGCAATAGAAGAGAGGAAATCCTCTATCCTTTGCAGTCGTGGATATAAGGGTCATACACCACAAGCCTGGTTGATAAATCAAAGGTTATAATGGAATCTACTTCCTATATCGTGAAAATAAAATCTCATTTACATACCTAGGATCTATAGACGGTGCCTTTTTTCTCATGTTTAAGAGGCACGATCGCCATCCATACAGTCCTAAATGTGATATGCGATTTATCATTAACCAGCAAATAGACTTGTGAAAAGTACCCGACTAATTGAGTCCACCCATTTGTAGACATAGTTCCATTTGGATACTAATCTCCCACTTTTCACATAGTGGTTACCTATTTCTCGTGTTTTTTAATTACTACAACATTGTTCTACATGTACAATCAGGGTTCCTTCGTTAATTTTGGGCACGAGTTCTTCCGTACAACCCTTCAAACATCACCCGAACAATTCTTTGTTAAACAAGGTCTAATGAAGACAATCCATATTTTAACAAAAAGAATTATCCAATTTTATGAGTTTGTTGCTACTCTTTTCTCTGTCTAACCAACAGAGACTTTGCAAAGGTTTTCTTATTCACTAATTGTGAAGCCAGTAATTTAAAAAAATCCTATTTCTAATTTCCATGGATACTCACCCGCAAGCTGCAAGTGTTTCTAACCACAGCTGCGATATTTCTTTGCTAATCACAAGCTCCGTTTGGCAAAAGTATGCCATACCAAGGGATAGCTAAACCATAGTGATCAAACAATTTTACCCTAGATCAAACAATCCTTTTGCAAAACAATTCTTTCAACATAATTATGGAAACATATGCTTGTCTCTTGTGATGATAATCACATTCTTAGTTAGTTTAGGATATCCTAGGCTTCTCGTAATAAGGTCAACTTACGAATGAACAATGTGGAAATTGACAATTGACTTACCAAATTAGGAGCGTGTGCAACAACTTGTGGTTAAAAAAGGCCTCCAACAACCTCATTCTCTGACGCCACAGGTTGAGGATTCACTAGAGGTTTAGGCAAGGCATTGGAGCTTCATGTTCTCTTCCTTGGTGGGGCCATCTCTCACAATGGTTTTTATTTACGACAAGGAGATATACTTAGAAACCATTCATAAATTATAGAAGAATATGACTCTAGTGCGAGTTATATGCATCCATTTATCTAGGAACACTTCCTAGCACCAACCTTATGTAGGAGGGAATTCATGTTTCATACTCCACACCCAAGTGATCAAAAAGAGGGCATTTAAGGAGGGCTAATAACAACATCAAGGTTATTTGAGGTAAACAAAATCACATAAAAACAATGAATTCTACTCCCTAATTACTAGTGCATATGCCCACAATACACTCACATACATGCAAGCTTAGCTAATCCTAGATGTTTCTTCATATGCTTATTATTCACATGGTTTAGCTTAGGTAGACAGAAACTCAAGCTAAACCCCATATTCTTTTGATGATATAGACAGAAAGGAGGTTTAACTCAATGGTTAGTTACCTTGCGGTTAAGCTCTCTGCTAACAAACAATACATAGAATTAACATAACTTGCACATAGAATATCTGATGTCAGAATCGATTGTTTTGAACAACCCTAATTATTATTATAGTTAAAAATGCTCCAAAACTTAGAATAAGAACCTTGAGTGGAATAAAAATTCATTGATAAAAATTGAGGTGCAGTACATCTCACCATTGAAAGGTTTTCCCCTTGGCTTTCAATTGGTCCATCATCGAAACAAGAATGTGAGCATAGTTTTTAACGAACCTTCGGTAAAAACATGCAAATCCCAAGAAAATCTATAGCTCTTTGAGATTTTTGGGAGAAGGTCACCTCCTAATGGCATCCACTTTGGATTTATCCATATCTAGCACTACAACTGAAATCACATGCCCTAAATAGTGAATTTTCTTCTTGAGAAAATTACACTTTGATTCCTTGTTATATATAGCTTATTTTTCTGTAACAATTCAAACACTTACTTTAGATGATGTAAGTTCTCTTCCTTAGAGGAAGTGTACACTAGAATGTCATCAAGGAAAACGATAACAAACGTGCCCATATATGGTTTCAAGACACTGTCAATAAGAGTCATGAAAGTTGCGAGCGCATTGGTCAACCCAAAGGGCATCACCAAAAATTCATAACGTTCAAGCTTTGTTTGGAATGCCGTTTTGGGTATATTAGCAAGCCGACATACTTGATGATACCCTAATTGCAAGTATATCTTTGTAAAGATTCAAGCATGGATGAGCTTATCAAATAACTCATCCACTCTTTGTTCTTAACAATAATCACATTTAAACCATGATAATTGATGCACATGCGCATACTATTGCCTTTTTTCTTCATCAACAAGATGGGAGAGGCCCATGGTGAAGAACTAGGTTGTATAAATCCTCTACTAAGATAGCCAGCAAGTTGATCTTCCACCTTAATAGCCTTAGAATGATTCATTCTGTAGGGTGGTTTACTTATGGGCTTACTGCCTGCAACCATGTCTATGCCATGTTGCACAATATGTGTCGGTAGTAACAATAGTGAAAAATCATTTGGGAATGTATCTTTGTATTCCATGAAGGAGTAAGAGCGGAAGTGCGACGCGAGAGAGAGTGTGAGAAGAAGACCACGACGATATGGTGAACTCTCTCTACTGTAATGTGTAGAGCGTAGTAAGTTCTTATTAGGTTTTTACAAAAGAATATGTGTACATACCTGGCGGCCCGCCCACTTACCTGGGCGACCACATTGGGCTTTATACCCCAACAACCTCCCACTTAAAGTCCAATGTGGTACTTTAAGTGTGAGAGAAGCTACTATACAAGCTAATATACAAGAGATGTAGAGAAGTGATGTACTACCCTACACCTAACTGCTTGCGAAAATGCGCAAAGCTCTCTGAGGGAAGTCCTTTTGTAAGTAGATCAGCAGGATTTTCTGGGTGTGAACTTTGACAAGCTGAAGTTGCTTATCCTCGAGCATTTCCCTGATGAAATGATACTTCACATCCACATGCTTTGTCTTTGAGTGATAAACTGGATTACGAGCCAATTGTATAGCACTTTGACTATCACAATATAACACAGGCATCTCTTCTTTGATTCCCAAATCTGTTACTAGTCGATTAAGCCAAATTGATTCTTTGCATGCCTCTGATGCTGCAGCATATTCAGCCTCTGTAGTAGACTGAGTAACACAATCTTGTAATCTAGAACGCCATGATACTGCTCCACCAGCCAATGTAAAGACATACCCTGACGTAGACCTTCGATTGTCTAAGTCACCTGCATAATCTGAGTCTGTAAAACCCTTTACACTTAGCTCCTGACTCCCATAGCATATACGCATACTCTTTGTAGCTTTCAGGTATCTCAATATTCCTTTCACTGCCTCCCAATGTTTCTTGCCTGGGTTTGACATGTATCGACTTACTACTCCCACTGCAAATGCAATGTCTGGGCGAGTAGCAATCAATGCATACATCAAACTACCCACTACAGACGCATATGGAATCTTATCCATTTCAGCCTGTTCTTCCTCAGACACAGGACAATCTTGTTTGCTAAGTTTCACATATGGTGGCAATGGAACACTCAATGCCTTTCCCTTCTCCATATTGAAACGTTGCAAAACCTTGTCAATATACTCTGTTTGAGATAACCAAATCAACTTCTTTGATCTGTCTCTCTCAATGCGCATACCAAGTATATGACTTGCCTCACCCATGTCTTTCATGTCAAACGATTTTGCCATCTTTGACTTCAAAGCTGAAATTTCTTCCAAGTGCTTGCCAGCAATCAACATGTCATCCACATACAAAATAAGGATCAACCAAATGCCATCCTTAGCCTTCTTTGTATATAGACAGTGATCGAACTCACTACGTTTGTAGCCTTGAGAAAGCATAAACTTGTGGAATTTATGGTACCATGCCCTCGGTGATTGTTTTAAGCCATAAAGACTCTTTAACAACTGGCATACCCAATCTTCCTTTCCTTTCTTAACAAACCCTTCTGGCTGCTGCATGTAAATTTCCAGATCTAAATCACCATGCAAGAACGCTATCTTGACATCCATTTGGTGCAACACCAAATCTAATATGGCAACCAATGCAAGAAAGCATCTCAATGTAGTCATCTTGACCACCGGAGAGAAGACTTCATCAAAGTCAATGCCTTGTTCTTGCTTAAAGCCCTTGGCAACAAGCCTTGCTTTGTACTTTGGCTGACTATCATGAGCGGTGATCTTATACCTGTAAACCCATTTACAGGGTAGAGCCTTTTTGCCCCGTGGTAATTTAACTAGCTTCCATGTTTGGTTTTTATGCAGAGCTGTCATCTCTGACTGCATGGCCAATTGCCAATTCCCGGAGTCCTTCATTTGCACTGCTTCCTTGTAACATGAAGGCTCATTGCAATTAGTCAACATGACATAGTTCATAGATGGAACAAACCTATCAGGAGGTTGCGTGACACGTCCAGATCTACGCACAATAGGTGGCTCAGGCTCAGCCACAACCTGTGGTTCCACTCTATCCTGTCCTTGCTCCTCGTGAGCCCTGACATTTTGTCTTGCACGTGCAGGTCCATCTTCTTGGAAGACAACTCTTCTAATCTCCTCAACCCTCTCTCGTTTAGAATGATATTTGGATTCATTAAAGTGAACATCATTGCTGCGGACAACCTTTCTGGATTTGGGATCCCAAAGTCTGTACCCCATCTCACCAGAATTACCATAGCCTAGAAAGATGCACTTTCTTCTCTTTGGCTCAAGTTTGTTCCTAAATTCCTTTGGAACGCGAGTATATGCCTCACAGCCAAAGACTCTGAGATGCTTGTATGAGGGCATTTTGCCTGACCATACCATCTCTGGCACTGAATCCTTCTGCAAAACCTTGCTAGGAGATCTATTTACAAGATGAACAGCTGTTGATACAGCTTCAGCCCAAAACCCATTTGGCAGCTGTGCATTAGACAACATACTTTTGACCTTCTCTTGTATGGTCCTATTCATCCTCTCAGCAACACCATTTTGAGGAGGATTGTAAGGAACAGTAAGTTCACGTTTTATACCTTTTGACTCACAAAAGTCCTGAAAGGCCTTTGAAACATACTCTCCACCATTGTCAGTGCGTAAGCATTTAAGCTTCTTGCCACTCTGATTCTCCACAAGTGTCACAAACGTTTTGAAAACACTAAACGCTTCATCCTTGTGCTTGAGAAAGTAAACCCATACTTTCCTCGAGTAATCATCTATAAATGTCATAAAGTAAGAAGCTCCCCCTAGAGATAGGTTAAGCATAGGTCCACACAAATCACTATGAACAAGTGCCAACTGTGTATCTCTTCTACTGCTTCTATGCTTATGTGGCTGCTGTGTTTGCTTACCATACAGACAATGTTCACAGAATTCAAAATCATTAAATGAAAAGCCAGGCAAATAAGCAGAACGAGACAAGATTTCCATTCCCTTCTTGGACATATGTCCTAACCGGCTATGCCACAAAGAAACGTTTGGCTGCTCGGTTACATTGATTAAGTTTTTAGAGACATTTGATACATAAATCATGTAAAGTCCTCCAGACTTTACTCCATGTGCTACTGTCATAGAACCCTTGGATATCTTCCACATGTTTTGTCCAAAAGTGGTGACGTAGCCAGCATCATCAAGTAAACCTGTGCTGATCAAGCTCTTTGTAATTGCGGGAACATGTCTCACATTCTTCAGCGTGAAAGAGGAGCCATTCTGAAACTTCAATTGAACATCTCCAACACCTAAGAACTCACATGTCTGCCCATTGCCTAGCCGAACATGATCTTTAGTGGTCACATAAGAGGTAAACCACTCCTTGTTTGGAGACACATGAAGTGATGCCCCTGAGTCTATAATCCAGTCACTCAGTGCATTTCCATCAGATGCTGTAAGAAGAGCTGAGTCCATTGTATTCTTCAAGAAGTAGATGTCTCCTGACATTAGACTGTCATCCTCTGCAACAGTGTTTGTCACATTTATTTCTTGAATCTTCACTGAGGACTTGTTCTTCTCACCATGGTCTTCAGCTTTCTCTTTGCCTTTTTCTGCTTTCCATTCTCTGCAGTGTCTTTTCATGTGACCCTTCTTGCCACAATGGTAGCATTCTATGTCACTCTTGCCTTTAGCACTGCGGGACTTGCTACGAGACAGATTCCTCTTTCCACCTTTGTACTTTTCTTTGGTCCTTCCCCTGACAACTAAGGCTGTTCCTTTGCCTTTGTCCATTGTCTTTCTATTGGTTTCTTCAGTAAGCAGACTTCCTTCTACACCGGCTATGTTCAAACCATCTGGAGGTGCAGAATTACTCAAAGCTGTGCGAAAAGTGTCCCAA
Source organism: Adiantum capillus-veneris (assembly GCF_014529385.1). Classification (NCBI taxonomy): domain Eukaryota; kingdom Viridiplantae; phylum Streptophyta; class Polypodiopsida; order Polypodiales; family Pteridaceae; genus Adiantum; species Adiantum capillus-veneris. The sequence goes on along the minus strand of NC_140949.1, from coordinate 113,348,442 downwards.
CTTTCCGGCAATGTGATCAACAGGAACATAGCTCTAACAGGTTCATCAAACTTGACACCTTGAGCTGACAACTGACTATAGATTGTGTTGAATTCATTCAGATGATTGGACATAGGTGTCCCTTCTTTCATCTTCAAGTCAACAAGCTTCTTAAGCCAGTATACCTGTGAAGCTGCACTCTGCTTCTCATAAAGATCACTCAGCTTTAACCATGCTTGATAAGCCGACATCTCGTCTGCTACATTGAAGTAAACACTTTCTGCCAAAGTCAGCATAATGGTAGAAAGTGCCAATTCATCCATTTCGCTCCATTCATCTTCGTCCATATCTTCCGGTTTTATCCCCTTGAGCTTTATAGGTTTTATCTGCTTCTTTTGTACCAACACATGCCAAATCTGCTTCTTCCACAATGGGAAATTGGTTCCATCCAGCTTCTTGATATTGTAAAGAGCAGTGTCCTGTGATCCAACCATAGATACGCTTCACAGTAGTTTACTTTTCTGGGAAAAATTCGGCAGAGTTTCCCCTGTAAACTGACCTCTGAACCAATATCATCCTGTCAAATGAACCAAGAAAGCTTCAGATTCTGCAGAACTTTTGGCAGAGTCTCCTTTGTAAAATGGTTCTGGTGTACTAAAAACAGACCAAGAAACAGCTCAAAAAACACTGTCTCTCTGACACTGTAAGCTGCGGGTAAACCTGTCCCGCACCTGTACTGTCTCTCACTGTCCTATAAGCATAGACTGCGACAATGCCTCAACGGCAGTAAAGCAAAGATGCAATCCCAATTTTCTAACTCACAGTCAATACATCCTAGTTGCCTATCTAAGGGTGCTCGAGGGATCGCTCCAAGACCTGTATCACCGAAAGGATCTCAACATTCGAGAATCCCCCAGCTCAATAAAACCTCACTCGACCCTCAACAAAGGCTGCAGTAAATCTGACAGTACATAGACTTCCCACAAAGTCATACATCCACAAATTTCCCACTGTATGCTGTAATCGCTGAGGCGGTTGTTTGCTGCGTGACTCACAGCCAGCAAACCCTCAACAGACATACATCATCTTTGACAATACATCCCATGTGGAAGTACCTGCAATGTCAGGATGAAATCTGGAATATCAAGCGGCAAATACAAGCTACCTGATGAACTAGTGGATGTCGCCTACAGTCTGTGTGTAGATGCGTCCGTGTTGTATGTGACACGCCTCCAAGAACTGTGAGCCGTCCTTCGATGTGTAGACAGCCACAAATCAACACTCTGAGAGTGTCGATATCCTCAGCACCTGCAGTCGTAGGCCGAAAACCCCAAATTTGCAGAGTCGGATCTGCACCCGTCGAGACCATGTAGTCGAAAATGGCCTGCGCAGACCTTTGTCGAAGCCGAACGGTGGCCGAGATGACCTCAGAATGAAATTCTGACAACACCGAGCCCTTCGAGCTCACCCACGAGATTTGGGGCCGTGTCTTCGCCTGTCGAATTTCACTCCAATCTGAGTTGGTGACTCTAGCCTCCTGCAGTGCTGCTCCGAGCCTCGATCTGAGCTCTGATACCAGTTGAAGGAGTAAGAGCGGAAGTGCGACGCGAGAGAGAGTGCGAGAAGAAGAGCATGACGATATGGTGAACTCTCTCTACTGTAATGTGTAGAGCATAGTGAGTTCTTATTAGGTTTTTACAAAAGAATATGTGTACATACTTGGCGGCCCGCCCACTTACCGGGGCGACCACATTGGGCTTTATACCCCAACATTCCATTACTAAATCGTTTAACTTATTAGCAACATTTTCTTGTTTTAGTGAGAGAGAAGTAGCCATAGTTGGAAGAGAAGAGAGAAAAGCATGCGACATTGAGGAATTTCCATTCAAAACATTACAAAATGACACAATGAGTAACGCAAAAAAACTACTTCTATTTCATCTTGAGAAGAGAGGTTCATAAGCTTGGCTATACAAATATGTGGCAAGGAAGGACCATCCTTCTCCCGCAACGCTAACCATTGGATTTGAACATTAAAGTATTGTGATCATAGCTACGTTTCAATGATGATCCTAAACTATATAACCACTCCCTACTAAGGACCACATCTATCCAATCCATATTAATGACTTGAAAATTCAAGAGCGTGTGATACCCTTGAATCTCTAGTGGTACATCCTTCACCTGAGTATCCCACATCTCAGGGTCATGGCCATTAATCATCCCTATTTTGTAATGGTGGAAACTTAGACTTTGGAGAAAATTGATCCGTTTCACTAACTTTTACTTAATGAAATTGTGAAAAGCATCATCTTCTACCAAGATTCACACCTTGTAACCTTAGATAAATCCATGCATACGGACCAACTCATGTGGACCAGAGGTCAACTACCACATTGAGGCCATGCTACAGAGCTTGTGCAATGCTTCAATGTGTGCTACTTCCACATTGGAAAAATGAGAGGAGGACTCAAGAGGTAGCAGCTACACCGTTTGCACCTCTTTCTCCTTACCTTGGGCAGTAGATTTTCCCTTGAGACAATTCCTTTTGTCGTGTACATTCTCTAAACATATAAAACATAACTTTCCTTATTAGCCTTCTCAAACTCTTCACAAGACTGATGTCCCCTTTGGCGTGTTGGATGCATCATATGCAAGCACTACAAATTTGTACTTATTATGCCCATGCTGTATTCATGCATTTGCACATGCGGTGTCAGACAGGTGAGTGCTATGCAATGCTTTTTCATCGGGATAGTTGTGTATATTCACTTGCACTACAGCCTCCTTAAGAGTCTTGGGGTCATGGGGTTTGACATGCTTCTTAACACTAGTTTGGTACCAAAACAGGACACTTAAGTGTCCTTTTTTTCCCAAATTTAAATTAAATGCTACTTGCATTAGATGGTTTATTTAAGAAAACCCTCTTGATATGCTTAATAATAATATGCTAGCTAGAAGGTCTTTTAAAAATATAACCTTGCATTTTAGAATCTACCATGACCAAGAACTATTCTCATCAAGTTGACCCTCGTAAGACTGCGATTGATGGTTTGAAGAAACCGACTTTATAAGCTTAAGAAAAAATGAAGCGACCTTGTAGAAAATTCTAGGTGTCTTTTCCACACTTTTGCTATAGGTAATTGAAAGTTTCATGTGCAAATTTTTTTACTTTGGAGTATATAAAATAATGGAAAGTTCTATGTGTTTGATATAGCCATTTCAAGCATATCGTTGTATAGAAAACAAATATGTTTTTTATGTATTTGTGAGTTTTAAAAAGTGATACATTGCTTACCCTTTCCATTGAGGACTCAAGGTGGCAAGTAGAAGGGCTCTGGTATGCAACAATTATTGGATTATTTTAAACATTCAAACTGCATAAGAGAGAACTTTGATATTTTCATTCTTGAGACATAAGCATTCAAAACGTCAAATAATATCAAACTTTCCAGGTAGATCACCTAAATGTATCAAAGTACATAATACAAACACAATTGGGGTGCCGAAAACCTTGGTTTTAATGTAATTATGGAGAACTCAATATTTTCAAGAGTTTTTGCACGATAAAAAATTCAAGATAGAGTTCAAGCAATGAGATTTAATCGAGTTAGGGAGCCCAAAAAATATGTAGTTTCTTGGTTTCAACATATAAATTCATTTGTAGTTGTCAAATTGCACTAGAATAGCCCCAATTCCATGAGAGGACCTGTGGAAGACCAAAATTATGCTCTTATTCAACACGTGCTCAAGTGTAAAATTTTGTCTATAACTTGCGTGTGACTTGGAAACTTGTCTTTAAACTGCATTCCATTGTTTTGTAACACTAAGTGCTAGCACTTGGCTTTTATAAACATAAAAAAGACCATCTCTATAAAAAGATATAAGAATTTTATGATTTTCTTGGCAAAACAGCTTGAAATTTTACTAGAATTTATGACTTAGAACTTACTAGAATTCTATCCCTACGGATTGTATTTTGACATGGAGAAAAATCAAGTGTTTTCTTTCCCTCATAACCAACCTATGGTAGAAGCAAGGTATAAAAAACTTCTTTCTAGCTTGACAAATTAATTACCAAAACTTGGAAGGAAAACAGGACACTTAAGTGTCCAATTACAGAACTAGTGTTAAGCTCTAGTGTCAACCCACGGATAAACCTGTGCACTTGCTAAAAGGTATCTAAACTCTCTAGCTTGAGAATCACATCACGATAGTGTGAGGTAAACTCCAATAGTGTCTTATGTTGACTCATAGAGCACTTGTGCTATGCAAAACAATTTTTTTCCGCTTCATTTGTGGGAAGAAATTTGTTTTTAAACACATTCTTGAAGATCCTTGCACTCCCTTCTTCCCCTTTCTTTTGCCCTACTTCTCTTCCTTAACCTCCTTATTTCCTTGTTATCCTCCTTTCGACCCTCCCCTAAGAAGCATGCTAACCGCCCCCCCCCCCCCCCTTTCATTTTGCAAAGGATGTCAAGAGAGGGAGTAAAAGAGCGGGAGAGAGATTGAGACTATGCAAGAGAGCAACCTCCCCAAAAACCTCCCATTCTGGTCGTTCTCCACATTTTTGAATGCTATATCTTCCTCCCTTTCCCACTAGCATTGATGCTAGTGGAAAGCATGGGAAAAGCCTCATGGTGATGTGGCATATGGGCTACTTTACTACATAGAAATTCTTGGCTATGGGGCTCAAAAAGTTTCACCTTAGCTTGCTATCCCTTTTTTATCTCTGCACTGGCCTCTCTAGAGCTCATTGCAATCCTTGGATTTCTTGTGCCATGCCCTGCACACTATCTATGCCATTTCCCATTATTTCTTACCCTTATTTTCACATTTAACTCTTTCATTAATCCTTTATCTGGCCACCATTAAGTGGCCAACCTTTAAACAGTCACCATATTGGGCATATACAACAACCAATGCAATACAAAACTCCACATTCTGCATGCATATCAAAGCTTTTCCAATCACAATTTCTTCCTTCGATGGCCCTGATAAAATTAGGTAACTCAAGCTTCCTTGCCAGTGCCATGTTAGGCATATTCTACAATCAATGTCCTCCATGAATGGAGACTATGGACATACCAAACAGCTTACAAAGAGGTGACTAAAGTTACACCATCTCACCTATTGTATGGCAAAGAAGCATTGCAAATTGATTGAGCTCAACATTCCAACAATGCAACTCATAGGAAAAAGAATGCAAGATAAGCAAGAAGCATGGGTAGATCTCTCACCTTGGTAGAGCTAGAGTGAAGAGGGGACGCCACCTATGAGTGCTATTCAAGAAGAGTTGTGCAAGCAATAGAGAAATTCAATGCCATGTTACAAGGGAATCAAAGAAGGAGATCTAGTATTAAGGTATGAAAAATGACTTGATAATTGGGGTTTGATACCAAGTTTGAGACCGAAGGGCAAGGGCAATACATTGTCAAGAAGGTCTTCAACTCTAGCTACTATCAACCAGTGGACTTGGATGGAAAGGATCATCCTAAGAAGGTAATGGTGGCTACTAACTAAAGCCCTAGTAAAGCCACATCTTTGGGAGGGTTAAATGATTGTCGTTTTTTTTGTTTTCAATTTTGGAATAAGAAGCTACTGCCCTTCATATTAGAAATAAAATTTATGCTTTTTGGTGAGCTACCTTCACAAAGAAACTTCATACCCAAGGCATAGGTTTGAAAAATTACCTTCTCTCTTTATTATACATAGGTGTCTATGAGCTACCATTCATTCCCAAAATGTTTTAAAAAAACCATAAAAGATATTATGATCTACTCTTTGCATATAAATATCTCCTATCACCTTGGACAAGCCTCCATTAGGCTTAATGTGACTCAACTCTAGCAAAAATCACGAGAATCCTTTCACTCTCTCACAAAGTTTCCAATGAGTAATTTTTCTTACACATAACGTCTATTATTTTCTCAAATAAAAGATAAAAAATTCACAATCACCTACTATATTAAATAATCATTGAGAGAACTCTTATTTAAATTTCTCATTTTTCACATCTTCATGTTTTTAACTTTTTATCATATTAAATTTTTTATTTTATAGATGCCATGAGCTCATCATCCTAGATTCGATCACAAGTCAATGCACTAAGTTGTTCGTTCTTTTTTCTTGTATATATTTTATTTAAGCAATAATTCTCATCTATGCATATGTAAAGGAAAGTTCAATGACAGATATCAAGTTATGATGCATGGAGGGGCTCACTTTTGGAACCTTATGAAAGTTCAACTAGAGGGGGAGCAATAAAAGACTTTTGTATTGGCAAAAGACACATAATTTTTAATTTCTTGCATCTAGTTTTTCTTTAGTTTTCAGAATGATGTGAACTAAAAGTTGTGCCATATGAGCTGAAATTTATGCATGATTTTAAAAGGAGAATATAATGTCCCCCTAGAGACTTATTCAGCATAAATCCACATAGAACACTATGAACCAAATCTAGAGAATTCCCTAACTTTTTATCTAATGGCAAAGTCCACCAACCATTGCCAAAAAATGTAGTGTATCCAAGATCCCTAAGCTATCCTACTGAAACCAAGCTCTTAGTTAACTTTGGCACGTGTCTAACACCTCACAACATGAACTCACTACTATTGTGCATGTGCAACTTCACATCTCCAATTCCACATATATCAAGCTGATGCAAATCTCCCATCTTAACTAAACCATGTGTAGAAGCATAATTGGAGAACCACTCCTTGTGAGGAGTAACATGAAAACTGACACCTGGGTCAATAATCCAATTATCCGTATAGTACTTGCCAAGAACAGAAAATTCCTTTGGACTAAAATCAAAAGTGAGGACTAGTACATTTGACATCTGTGGCATGTCAAGAACAACATAAACATGTGAAGACTCAATGACATTGAGCTCCTCTATCTTCACATTGCTCTTAGAAGGTCCATAATTTATGACAGTGGCTTCCTACCTTCTCTCTTTGCAACAAATGGCAATCCTTTTTCATGTGCCTTTCTTGTGACAATGGTAGTATTTAATGTTCCTCGTGTCATGTCCACAGCTCTTGCTACATGTATTCTTGCAATCTTGAGAACGTGACCGTAACTACGACTATGACTATGATCTCTTTGCCTTTAATCATTCCTTTGGCTACTTCCAGTTGCCATTTATGCATCGTCACGTCCACTAGTGCCAAGAGAGTGATGTCAAATCTCTTCACGAGCAAAGCATTAGTAACATCACTAAAAAGAAGCTTGTTCTTAGGGGCGGAGTTACTAATGGCAGTGCTAAATGTATTCCATGATGTAAACAAAGAGCATATCAAGAAGTTGGCTTTCATTTCATCATTGAAATTAAGCCCCTTGTGATGTCAACTGAGTAACCACATTGTTAAAGTCATTCATGTGTTAAGACGCATAATTTTCTTCATCGAAACCACTTTTTTCCATGCATTCTTACCATCCCATGTTAAGCATAAACACTCCCACAATAGTTCTTTAGCATAGGGGCTTGCCCATAAATGTGAAGAATAGATACTCACCAAGATGCAACCTAATAGTTTCCATGGCACGAACATCAAGCTCCTCCTACTCATCATCAGTGTGCAAACCCTCTCTATGCTCTTTGAATGGTGGTGCAAGTCCTTTGTTGATTAGGAAATCAAGAATTCTCTACTTCCATATAGTGAAATTTGTGCCATTAGCATTTCTTAATGTTGCTTGACATGAGAGAGAAAGTGATACCCATGGCTGGGGTTACCCAATAGTCTTCCCCTTAAGACTAGTCATGGTACTCTCCAATGATCTATTTAGGCTTCCTATGGTCCATTGATACATTGTGGATAGTTCTTAGTGGACTTAACACTTCATTGTTCTCAATTGGACACATCGTGGGAAATTCTCATTGAAATCATTAGCTCGTGGTTCACAAGGTGGCCATTTACATCATCATGTAGGTTATTCTATAGTAGTACATCATCAACTCATTCTTTGGGAGTATGTCATTCATTTGTAGTAAAGAATGTCAACTTCTTCTTCATATGTAGTTGATATTTATTCACTTGAGGACTCGTATCATTTAAAAAAATTATGTGGTCTTACCAAAATTTGGTAGTGTCTAGAATTCTCGTACATTCATGATCATTTTGTAGCCAAAGTGTAATCATGTCTTGATTCAATGAGAATGATGGATGTAGTGAATTTGTACAATGAAAAAAAGTCTTTGTGCAAATGCATGGCTTAGTGTTACTAGGGCTTTTACTCATCTTAGGATTAGATAACACATACATATCATTGTGCTTTGGACCATCTATTTGAGCAAGACATTTGATTGGATAGGCATGCCCCCTTAAGCAAGTGAATTTGGACAAGTTCACAAGATTTTAGGCTGAATGGCTTGAGCTCGAGCTGTTGAGGATGAGTATATTGTGGGAAAAACCCTTGTAAAGGACACAATGCAAAGGTTGAGGCCATTGTGCCATGAAGAGGGGGGCCAAATTGGAGATTAAATTCAATTTTAAAAGGTTCCAAAACCATTGACTATGATTAATGAGACTCCTGGCATGGGAAGGTGGTTTTGGCCAAGCTTGAAGCAAGCCTTGAATTGCTTGAGTCCTTGGGATAGTCTGTCCATGAGAACTAATGACATGGCACGTTTATATTGCAAGGCTTGAGAAAATTACAGTGACCAAGGTAGGTGGTGATGAGTGAAAGGGATTGGAATTATGGCAAAAATGAGAGTGAGATTTTTTGGTGCAATTAGTGTGTTAATAACAAGGAGATTAGAGTGAGAAATTGACACTAATGGAAGTAGAAATTCATGAGTAGATTGATCACAACTAATATGCAATAATGGACACAAAGTAGGCTAGAATGATGGGGTAGTGAGAGGATGCAAAGTGGATACAAAGTGTGTATCTTAGGATTCCCTTATGGAACTGAGAGAGAGAGAGAGAGAGCGCTTGATGGCATAAGTAGTGATGTCAAATGAGTAGGATTCCAATCTAGAGAGGGTTCTCACTAGGTGGTCATGCAAATGTGTCACATACCCCAACAAGCGTCCTCGAGGGGGTCAATTAATAATTATGTGATTAGGTCTCCCCAATCTCAGAAAAATAAAAATTCTTTCAAAACATATTAAGTGCATAAGTGAAGGGTGAGTTTAGGAAATGAAAAGACAGATGAAGTTAGAAAGTCAAAAGACAAATGAAGGTGAAAAGTCAAAAGACCTTTTGTGCCCATATAAATAGGTGTCTTTCTTCTCTTTCATTTTTCCTTTAGCGTTTTCTTCTCTTCTCTTTAGCATTTTCTTTGCTCTCTCTTTCTCTCTCTCTCTCTCTCTCTCTCTCTCTCTCTCTCTCTCGCGTGCAATGTTGTATCCGTCCTTTCAAGCTAATATTGTTGCAAATCTATGTGCTTTGTCATTGCCTGTTGTTATGTGCTATAAATAAACTAACACATCATTTTTCTTGTTGTTGAGAGGAATCTTTGGATTAGAAATACCTTTTAATTTTTTTGAAGCCATTAAGAATACCTTTTAATTATGTGACTATCACGTGAATGCAACAGAGGGGGTTATTAAATCTCAATTTTTTCTCACATTTTCACATATAGAAGGGTACTATAAAATGGAATTGGGAAAACAATTTACAAATTGAGTAAGAAAAGGGTGTATTTTATTTTTCAAAAATTCATAGATAAGAAGTTTTAGAAATAGTTCTTGAAAGACGTGATATATACAATTTATACATAGTGACCCCTCTGAGAAAGCCTCCCCGTGTGTATCATAGTAGCAGCCAAGACTACAAAGGTATCCTCCCATCAAGAATTTAACAACAAGCATTAGGAAAAATATGAACCCCAAAAGGGCCCTTTAGGGTCAAAGATGCTTTTGGAATATACTCTCTGTACCAATGAGAATGGGCGTGTGGGCACTGTCCCCCCAATTTTTGCATTTTTTGAATGGCCATAACTTGAGCATTTTAACTTTAAACTTATCGAAAAATAGTGCATCTGGTTTGCATTGCTGGGCTCTTTCCATGGATATGTTACCTAATATATTTTAAAGGTATGTAGATATGGCCTAGGTATGGAACCATCAACTCTGATACCACATGAAAGGGATTGGAATTATGCAAAAATGAGAGCAAGCCATTCATGGTGCAATTAGTGTGTTACAAGAAGATGTGTGTGTGTGTGTGTGTGTGTGTGTGTGTGTGTGAGAGAGAGAGAGAGAGAGAGAGAGAGAGAGAGAGAGAGAGAGAGAGAGAATGACACTAATGGAAATAGCAAATCATGAGTAGATTGATAAAAAATTAATATGCAATGATGGATACAAAGTAGGCTAGACTAATGGGATAGTGAGAGGATGCAAAGTGGATACAAAGTGTATAGCATAGGCTTCTTTTAAGGAGTAGGGAGAGAACATCCGATGGCATAGGCAATGATGTCAAATGTGTAGGCTTCTAATGTAGAGAGGGTTCTCACTAGTTGATGGTAAAGATGTCTTACATACCCCAACAACAAGTCGGAGCAGCAGAGCGACAGGGGGCAAGGCAAAGTGACTTTGCACCATCAGGGTGAGGGATGAGACCCTAAGAGATAAGATGTCCTTTCACACCAGATGTCCAGGGGGAAAAACCCAGTGGGAGAAAAGTGCCCCTGATGAAGCGCGTATACACACTAACACTACTACATGTCTACAAATCCCCCCTGTAGTGATAGTGTGAATTCGTACAAGGTATCAGATCATCATGTGTATGAGAGTAAGCCCAAAGCTTTTCGGAAAGCTTCAAACTTTTCTCATGATAATGCCTTCGTAAATAGATCTGCAATGTTATCCTGTGTAGGACAGTAAGTTAGTGTGATCTCCCCTGCATGTAGCCTTTCCCTGACATAGTGGTAGTGAACCTCTATGTGCTTTGTTCTTGCATGAAATACTGGATTCCTTGAAACTGCCATAGTACTCTGACTGTCAGTGAAAATGGTAGTGGGTGCCTGTTGACACTCACAAAGATCTGCCAATAACCTGCGTATCCATACACAATCAACTGTTGCCGTGAAAGCTGCCCTGTACTCAGCTTCACAAGTTGATGTAGCCATTGTGGGTTGCTTCTTGCTTAGCCAAGATATACATGCATTTCCCAAGAAAAAACAATTCCCACTTGTGGAATGTCGTGTGTCAAAATCACCAGCCCAATTTGAATCACTGTAACCAAGAAGCTGCATAGAACCGTGCTTTCCATACATATCCCCCCTTGGAAAGAACATGGAAAGATTAGGGGTACCTGAAAGGTAACGAAGTATGCGCTTCACAGCCTGCCAATGATGCATACCTGGGCTGTGCATAAATCTAATTTCTTGTGAAACCCCAAATTGAATGTCTGGACGAGTGTTGCCTGCCAAATATATCAAGCAACCAACCGCTGCTGCATAAGTATGTACATCAAAAGGTTCTCCAGCATCGTGTATGCTCAACTTTGATCCAGTTTCTACGGGTGTAGAGATTGGTTTACAATTTTGCATACCAAACTTGTCCAAAATTTTATGCAAATATTTTGCCTGCAACATGTATATGCCATCCTCTGATTGCACAAACTGAACACCCAAGTAATAATGTAGCAAACCAAGATCAGACATCTCAAAGGTTTTTCTCAAAGCATCTTTAAACGCTTCAATTTCATCTGCAGTATTTCTTGTAAGAAGCATATCATCCACATAAAGTGTTACATAATGAGAACTCCATCTCTCTTTTTGACATACAAAGTACTTTCTATTGGACTATTCTGAAATCCCTGGCCAATCAAATAAGTATGTATCTTCTCATACCATGCTCTTGGAGCTTGTTTGAGACCATACAAAGCTTTACGCAATCTACATACCTTTTGCTCTTGATCTTTTACAATAAAACCACTTGGTTGACTTACATAAACTTCTTCCTGCAAATCACCATTCAAAAAAGCAGTTTTGATATCCAACTGATGCACTTTCCAACCATGATGAGCAGCAATTGCAACTAGTGATCTAACTGTGGACGCACGAGAAGTAGGAGCAAAGGTTTCATCATAATCTATGCCTTTTTGTTGCGCATAGCCTTTTGCCACAAGCCTTGCTTTGTACCTGTCAATAGTACCATCTTGTTTCCTTTTTACCTTAAAAACCCACTTTGTACCAATAGGCTTTTTACTTGTAGGCAAGTCCACTAGATCCCATGTATGATTCTTATGAATAGAATCAATTTCTTGCTGCATAGCATCTTTCCACTGAACACAGTCTAAAGCTTGTTCAAATGAATCAGGCTCATCTGCATCACAAAGAGTGCTAAAGCAAGCCAAATCTACTTGCTCTCTGCCAAAAGTAGTACCAGCACATGTTTTTCGTGGCAACGGTGCATCCAACTTGCTATCCCGCAAAGTTTTTTGAACCCATTTAGGCAAGGTTCTTTCTTCCCTGAGAACTTCTTGCTCTTCATGCACAATTTCCTCTACATCATGAGGTGTCACATGCTGATCAAAAGATTGATCAAGGTTATCAACCTGTTGTGATTCTTGATTCTCCACAAAAGAAGGAAGCAAACCTTCAAATACATCATGTGTCTGCATATGAGGTACATCAAAAGCAACCATAGGTTGAGCAGTAGTTTCTGCAAAAATTACATCACGACTTTCAAAAATCTTGTTTGTAGCAGGATTGTAAAGTCTATAACCTTTACTTCCACTACTGTACCCCACAAATATACATTTGATTGCCTTATCATCAAGCTTCCCACGTAATTGCTGAGGGATGTGAGCATAAGCAAGACAACCAAAAACACGAAGATAACTGACTGAAGGTTTTCTGTCATACCAAACTTCATATGGAGTAATGGTCTTCAAGGAACGAGTAGGACACTTGTTCAAAACATGTGCTGCACAAGCATATGCCTCCATCCATAGCTTATGAGGCAAACTCTTAGCCTTGAGCATACATCTAGCCGTCTCCATTAAAGACCTGTTCTTCCTTTCTGCAACACCATTCTGTTGTGGTGTGTATGGCATAGTGCATTGGTGTTTAATGCCTTTCTTTCCCAAAAAATCCCTAAATGCACCTGACATGTATTCACCTCCTCGATCAGTACGAAGAGTCTGTACTTTGCAACCTGTTTCATTTTCAACCATGGCGACATAATGTTGAAAAATTGCAAACACATCTGACTTTGCTTTGAGTGGATACACCCGACAAAACCTGGAAAAGTCATCAATGAAGGTCACAAAATAAAGGCTGTTTCCTATAGATGGCGTCCTCATAGGACCACATACATCACTGTGTACAAGCTGCAACTTTCGTGTCCCTCTAACTGAACCATCCTGCGGAAATGCAAATTTGTGCATCTTTCCAAGAACGCAACCTTCACATACATGTCTTGGTGGCATCTCCAATAAAGACAAATCATGCACCATATTATGACGTTGTAATGTCATCAAACTGCCATAACCAACATGCCCAAATCTAGCATGCCACAACTCAGCATCCTGCATGGCCTGAGTCTTTGTTTCTGCAATACATACCTGAATCTGCTTTTCATAACGATCTAACACAAATAGTCCATTTTCCAGCGTACTTGTAGTCATAAGAGAATAACCATTCTCTCGATCTCGTACAACACATCTGTCATCCTCAAAAATGACTCGAAGACCATTTTTTGCAAGAGAGGATACAAACAACAAATTCTTCTTGATCCCTGGAACATATAAGACATCTGGCAAGCATAAATCTGAACCATCTGAAATGGTAATCAAAATCTTACCAACGCCTTTGATTGGATAAGAAGCATTATTTGCACATGTCACCTTCTTTTCTGCTGGAGCTGCATCCAATGAACAAAAAAAATCCTTCCTTGAAGTAACATGCCTGGATGCACCACTATCAAAGTACCAAATCATTTGTGTGTCGTCAACACTGTAAGCAGAAAAATCTGAATATACTAAGAAAGCATAAGAATCCTGCACAAAGTTTGCAGACTCTTCTTTAGCTGTAGAAGAATCACCAGAAGCTGAAACAACCAAACTTGACTCTTTCTTCTTTTCTTTAGCAATTCGCTTTTTACACTCACTAATGTAGTGACCAGGTTTCTTGCAGTAGTGACATTTACCTTTCTTCTTGGACTTGTCGGAATCACCTTTAGACTTCTCTAAAGACTGTCCTGCACCAAACTTGGAGTGATGAGCACTCTCTTTACCCTTGTTTTTGTTCTGTACAACAAGAGCATGATCCATACCATCCACCTGTAAAGACTTGTTCTTACGTGATTGATCCTCCTGCAATAGCAAAGCCACTAACTCTTCAAAATGAAGAGGCTCAGGATTAGCTCGAAAAGATAGAGTCAAAGAAGTCTGAAAAGTCAAATAAGATGGTGGTAGTGAATTGAGTGTTTTGGAAACCAAGTCCTTCTCTGGAATCACTTTATCAATGCTAAGCAATTGCTCTTTAAGATCCCTGATTTTTGTAAGATGCTCGACGATATCGTCACCTTCGTCCATTTGTATTTTGTCAAGTTGTTTCTTCAAAAACTCTATTCTGGCAGCGTTTCTTTCTCCAAACATAGCTTGCAGAGTGTTCCAAGCATCCTCAAAAGTTCTGCAAGATCTGATATGTGGTGTGATTGTCCTCTTTATGGTTAAGGCAATCACAGCCATAGCTTGTGCATCTTTAGTATCCCATTTCTTTTGCTCTGGAGTGACTTGTGAGGGTCTTGCACCAACAGCTGCACCACGACCAGGCGTGGCAGGTGCAATGCTACCTGGACGAACTTCTTCTCTAGATACATAATCCCACAATCCTTTACCAACCAAAACATTTTTGGCCATAACAGACCAAAGAGAATAGTTGGTACCATCCAATTTGTCTTCCGATGTAAACGCACCAAAAATCTCTTTCTCCGTAGATCGAGCCATACTGTGGATGCACACAAGAGAGCAAAAGAACCTCCAAGAGATTCACAAATCTCCTCTCCAATCCAAGCAAAACTCTACACAAAATCTGAGCACAAAGCTAAGACAAGCTGCTTCCCAAAAGAACTGTTTACCTGAAGAAAATCTGTCAAAAAGCACACCCTCTTGATCTAAACGCCTCCGAAAATTAACTTCTGCTACGCTCCTCAGAACAAAATTCTGGGGGCTCGAACGGATTCAAAAGGGGGGTAAAACCCCAGATCACCTATTCAGAATACTCCCGGAACGTCGAGGATGCTCCCACGAGCAAATTTTCCGAAAACTGCTTGAAAACTGCGATTGCGCACGCGGACGCGAAAACGCAAGTAGAGGCTCTGGAAATCACCTTGCTCTGATACCAATTGTTGAAGATGATGAAACAGGAAACAGAAGGAAGACAACAACTTAGAGTAGGAAGAAGATGGAGAAGGAGAAGACACAGAGCTTGCGTACGAGATCTCTGTAGTCTATCTTTCTGTATTAGAATAATAGAGTATATACAAACTCAGAGCTACAAAGCTTATATGAGACCCTAAGAGATAAGGTGTCCTTTCACACCAGATGTCCAGGGGGAAAAACCCAGTGGGAGAAAAGTGCCCCTGGTGAAGCGCGTATACACACTAACACTACTACATTCTACATTGAAGACTATGAGATTTCCCTCACCCAAATATACCTAGAGCATTCAATTCTCTCAACCACACACCAAAAAAATGTCTTGAGCTACTGCCAAAGGATCATAAAACCAAGCTCAAAAACTTAATTTTAGTCAGAGTGTTAATTAGTGATTCTTAGACCAAAATGTGTGAGGATGGGCTCAAATGAAGCTAGAGATGGGGGCTATGGATGCACATAGATGTATTTCTTCAATTTTTTGCCAACACTTCCAATTGAAAAGCTTCAAAAGTGTAACCGTGGGCTCCAATGGAGTAATGTCAATGCAGATGCAATCCTAAATGCAAAGTGCAACCTAATGCACACACTAATTAACTTTAGTCACCATGAGTACATCCGAGAACGTGCATGAGCATGGATGCTCAAAATCAATTAGTAGTGCTTATTAGAGAGAGAGAAGGATCATAGAGAAGTGATTAAGAGATATTAATCACCAAGCAAGATTCGATATTACATGTAGAGATAATAAGGTGGAAAAATACGTGAGGAATTCACCTTGTGTGTGTGTGTGTGTGTAATAGAGTAGAGAGAGTAGCACAATGTAGACTTGGAAATGCCCTTGATAATTGGACTTCAAATGAGTGAATACAAGGCTGAATTTATAGGCTCATTGGCGTGTATGTCATGAGATAGGTAATCAGTGAGATAACATCATCATTTAGGTCATTTGTCTAAGTGTAAAGTGGCATATGGATAATCACATGGGTATCTAGTAGAGTAGAGGGTTTTCCCATAAGTTCTTTTCATGAGAGGAGAAGTAGTACCCATGGCTAGGGTTACCCAACATGGTGCATGGAGGTGTAATTTGGCTTGCAACATCCCCTTCACTTCACTTATGCAAGATGATTTGATGAACATAAAAGAACTTGTATCTTTAAAGTTGTGTCATTTGAGCATGTCCTTTCCAAGTGTTTGTGCTTGCTTCATTGAAAAAAATGATCGATTTTAAGAGGGTGATGCAGTGAGAGGGCCCAGATATCCTAAGAGTGTGCAATGAAAATGATTAGCATTAAGCATGTGTTTGTGTAGTCTCTATACAAACTCTATGATATTGGTAAAGTGCACTAACACCTTGAAAGTGTAAGACAAGTCTTGTGCAAATGCTTATGTCTATCTCTTATTCTCTCTAGTTGATGTGTGTGAGTGTGTGAATAAGAGTGTGTTTCTTGTTGATGTGTAAGACAAGTCTTGTGCAAATGCTTATGTCTATCTCTTATTCTCTCTAGTTGATGTGTGTGAGTGTGTGAATAAGAGTGTGTTTCTTATTTTGTGTGTGTGTGTTGTGTCTCCTTTTGGTTGACAAGGAAACTCTCTTACATCCTAGTTTGCATCTATAACTAGGGGATGCCATTTTTGAGTTGGTTTTGGTGGCGGTGTCGTGCAGCTCCGCTGCCATGATGAGAAAAAGAGCAGAGAAATGCAAGCTAAGCTTCTTTGAAGACTACTTGATTAATGGTCAGTGATGAGGGCTTGTTAACATGCCAACTCTAATGATTAATGTATGCCAGATGCGGCTTTAAAGGGCCAACAAATGCCTTAATGATGCCAAAAATGAGTATGCTTGAAGTGAGCACATATGGAAGATTATGGTCTAGAACTGCAGTGCTTGAAGTGCTCTACCGGCGTGTCTTTACGGCTCGTCGATTGGAGCTACGGTGAAGAAGTTATGGCAGTTTAAAGTTCAAGTTGATTGCAGATCCGTACCGGATTGGGCAACTGCAGCTGAGGTGACAGAAATGAAATGAATGCACGGGCCTGAAGTGCTCACTTTGTGGAGCACGCCGGACTTTTCAGATCAACAATCGGAGTTACGGTTGCCAAGATATGGGCAGTTAAAGATTCACCGGGGGCCGGTTCCGTGCCAATCCGGTCCGCTCGGTTGAAGTGCCACCCGGGATTTTTACAGCCTCAGCAGGGTTTGTATGTGTTCTATGCAGTTTGAGAAGTCTACTGCTTGGCAGGCAGAGTCCGGTGTCAGTTATCGGCAATGCTGAGCTGGGTTATTTTGGCATTATTCAAGAAAGTTGATATGGACATCAAAATTCACGATGATATTATTAGTCAAGGACTGCTAGGAGAAAGATATACTGCTTGGCATTGCATTGGTTGCCATTTATGCCAAATGTTGTGCCCTTAAAGTGAATATGGCCGCCCAATGGAGAAGCTTGGCAAGGTTTGGCCGGCATGTATGCAATGTGGTACCCATTAGGGCCGCCCGCCCAACTAAACAAAGCAATGCCCGCCCAATGAGATGCCTGGCCTAGCCTTGGCTAACATGTATACCAGATGGGGTACCCTTTTTAAAGGCCGCCCAAGGGCTAGTGGTCGCCCAAGGGCTAGAGGACGCCCAAGCCAACCAAGGAGCCCAAGGGACGTTAAACTAAGGCCGCCCAAGGGCTAGAGGCTGCCCAAGTGAGTATGGCAATCAAAGGCCGCCCACATGATTTAATTGAATGGGAAAACAAAAGTGAACCATGGCGTCCACAGCAGCGAAGGAGGAGATTGCGCAGGAAAGATGGCCTCGCGCCGGCTCATAGGATGCTTTGACGAGCGCGAGGATGGAACGTAAAATGTCCAGAACAGCAAGGCGACCCCTTTTGGTGCCACTCGCGGCGCTTTTGGAGTTGCCCGGAAACGTGAGTTGCCACGTCACCAAACCCCTTCCCACGCCACGTCAGTCACGGCACCGTGACTGCGTGGTGGGGGCAAAAAACAAAAGGGCACGCTAATTATAGGAGGGGCGAGGAAGGTTGGCAAGAAAACGAAGAGCAAGCAAGCCAAGGAGGGGAATAATAGGAGGGGTAGGAAGGAAAGAGAGGAAGCAAGAGCTCTCGCCCTTGATCTCCATCAAAGAAGGCAAGCTCTCTCTCTCTCTCTCTCAATTGAAACCAAGCCCTTGATCTCAATCAAAGAAGGCGAGCTCTCTCTCTCTCTCTCTCTCAATCGAAACCAAGCCAAGAAGGCGAGTTTTTTTTCTCTCTCTCGATCTCCAATCCAATCAAGCAAGAAAAGAGATGCTTGTCGAGGTTAAATCGTGCAAGCAAAGCGTGCAGTGATTAAAGCAAATCAAGGACAAAGAAGCAAGGCGGGACAAGCAAACCAAGGGAAGTCAAAACTCGCTCTCGAGTAAGCAAGGAGAGAGGATAAACTCTCTCTACTGTATTTGGCAGATACAAGGGTATCAAGCAGGGGATTTTGTTGGATACTTGCCTCCTAATCAGCTTATCAAGACTCTAATGGCGAGCATAAGTGGAAATTTTACAGTCTTGATCTAATTTGAGAGCATTAAACTCTCCCAACTCCATCAGTGCCATTAACAACAACCATTTGTAATCGAATTCCTCTTCGGATAATCATTAGCAGTTTAAACCATTTCGATTGTCGAGTTTTAAGTATTTAAAGTGTTGACATGATCTGTTGCCTTGTGCTGTGCGTCTTGTCTCTCTTATTTCCCACAGCAAGTAGCCCGGTGCTGACCCGGCTCACCTCGCGAACCCATATCCCCCGACAACGGGTTGGTTTATTGGGTTGTTTTGTCTTATGTCATAGCCCCAATTGAGCATCATGAGAGTGTAGGAGAGTGTCTAGAGGTTGGTCTCCTTGTTGCCTACACCGGACCGCCTCAATTTGGTACCTCCATTGAGGAAGGCTTTGTGTATATTGCTAATTCATATTACATGAATGCTTAGTCTTTAGGATAATCAAGTAGATTACATGAATTACAAGAATTTTCACAACCCCTTCTGTCCCATTGCAAGGCAAAGGGTGCATCATTTTTAGCACCAAGTTGCAATTTCAACGCGTAATTTGTATAATTTTAGGTCCTGTAAGCTAGCCAAAGTAAACGCATCGATGGATCCTTTTATCATGACTCTCATTAGGCACGATCTCAGTTTGGATGTATATATTTTGTTCTATTTTAAGCATTAGGCCATGTGTAGAGCATGGACAATGGACAAGAAATAGAGTTTATCTATTCCTCTTTACACCACGTATTAGAATAAACAACACAATTAGTAGAAAGATCCAGTTTCAACAACATGTGATGTTCATGTTTGGTGCTCAAAGGGTAGGCATGACTCTTGCATCACCACAACGTGTCATCTTGCCTCTTGTTGTCTATCACACATCATTTGCCATGCATGTTTATATTTTGTTCTAAAAAAAATTGCAGCATGAAAAAATAGAGTGTGTATAGATCTTAATTATGTAGGCTTTTACTCAAAGAAAAAAAGTTTACATTTGTATTTAATTATGCATAGCTATGTGGGTCGAACTGGCATGTTTTGTAAATTGGATCATATACAAAGTAAAACAGATTATATCTGTGCATTAAAGTCTTGACTATGTTATATATACATGTATGATTCTAAATTCCAAGGGAGATTATAATTGAAGAGCGTTGAAGATTAAATGAGGTACTTTTTTCTTTGTTGTGACATTGCGACGCTAAAAATTCTTGATACTTATGTAAAAAATATTAGCTAGAAAACTCCATGTAATACTTGAAAATTTTGCCAAAACCAATAAAGTATAGCTAATTTCTTGATAACAAGGCATTTGGGGCATTTTAATACTCATTTTAATTGGTTTTTTAGATGAAAATAATAAATCAACTATAAAGCGTATCTCATAAAATTTCAAAATCTAAATTTATTTAGAGGATTTATGCTTTGTAAAGTTTCCAAAAACTATGTAGTATCTTGGTTTCAACCCCTAGATTTAGCTTGGTACAGGAATTTGCAAAAAGATAGCATGAATTGTTTGAAAAGAGCTTTGAAAGGCTAAAAATTACCTCTTGAACAACATCTTGCAAAAATCAATTCCTCATTTACTACTTATAGTAAATGATAAATATAGGCTTTCAAATATGATATTTTCCATTCAAGATGGCATTTGCTATCAATATGGGTTTATAAGTTCAAAAAACATAATTTCTTGAAGAAGCTATAGAGTTTTTATGTTTTTCTACTAAAAACAACTCAAAATTTGCGTGGATTTTCATTGTAAAACTTATCATATATCTTTTGCTATAGTACATATTTTGACGTGGAAAAAAATGGTGTACTTATATTGAATGCAAGGAAAGAAACATGTCCACAATCAATGCTTTTGCAAAAACCAAATACAACAAGACCTCAACCACAAAAGAGGAGCAAGATGAGTTCCACCATTGCCATATCCAAATGTACATATGGTGGAAATAATAAAGATAGAACAAAAGGAAATTGAAGCAAACAACATAATACATGGGTGTGGAAAAGAAAAGGAGATAGAAGGAGTCACATCATAAAGTGTCCATGGAGCAAGAAAGTGAAGGAGACTAAGGAAGCCCGAGAAGCCGACGTTGTATCCACCTTCAAGGTATAGATCCATATAACCTTTTGGAAGACATAAGAGGTAAGGATCAACATCTCTTGGCCATGATTCTTAGCTTTATGTTCATAGGTAAGGAGAGACCTCACAAGAGTGGTAAGTACTAGGAAGAATCCAAAAGAGAGTGTTTCAGTTGTTATAATTTCACAAGCAGAGATCGATGAGGACATCACACATGTGCTGGATTTTTTATCAAGGGGAGTCTAGTTAAAAAGAATCTTATGGATAGGGGTGTATAAATTTGCATTATGACAGAAGGCCTCATGCATAGATTAGGTATGTAATGTTATTGTGAGAGATTTTGGTATGAAAAATCTTGTTTACTTTTATGTGATGTTGAGGCGGTCCGGGGCAGGCAACAAGAAGAGCAACCTCTAGACACCCTTCAAGGCTCCCGTGCTACTCAATGGGGCTGGGGCAAAACACATCACAAACCAAAACAACAAACCCACAGCCAAATCCCAACTACACAAGGGGCACCACCTAGTTTAAGAGCGAACTAGGACGCAAAAGAGGAGAATCGTTAGAGCAACCCACAAACAAGCAAGGAATTTACACTAACCCTAACACCAATGGAACACTCTCACACACTAAAACACGAGAGAGAGAGAGAGAGAGAGAGAGAGAGAGAGAGAGAGAGAGAGAGAGAGAGAGAGAGAGATGGTGTACAACTTAGCTTCAACTTTATATTTTGCACAAAAAGGAACTTAGAGCTTGCGGAATCAAGTGACAAGATTTGGTTATAGCATCACTAGCACATTGTCTTAGGGTTATGGGACCCCTCTCACCATCCACCCTCTTACAATGGTAGCCAAACAATAGCCAATGAATCACGAGCAACAAAACAACAACCTTCAATGAAACAAGTCACCTTATGAAGCTGAATGAGTTTGCCAAGCCAAATTGGAGGAGAAGCATGAGCCTTTGGACATGAATTGCATCCAAAACTACCAATTCATTGATGTTGGGGTAGATACAACAATGGTAGGAAGAATATCTTCTACTCACACTCACTCAAACTAGCTCAAGCTTTTCTATGCACCAAAGTGATGGTGTATAGAAAGCTTACTCTCTCTTTACAACCAAGATATAACTGGCGTGTGCTACGCTCAATCTAGTGTGCAATGGTATAGTGATGTCTTTTACAAGGAGGAATGGGTTTTATTTATAGGTTTTAGAAGCCTTGATTAGGATTAAGCCTAATCAGTTTTATTAGGAAAGATCAAGGATTATGAATTTTTATGAATTTCAAATGAGAATGGGGTCTCTCTTTTCTCTTGAGTCACATGGATGTGGGCTCAAGTAAGAGAATTATTGATGTGGTGAAAGGAGAGAAACTTCCATGGAAGTGAGTGAATTTGGTTTACTTGTGCAGTTGCCTACTCCATATGTTGATAGTGTGGGTGCATTTTTACAAGAGAAGTTAGTTGTTAGTGGTAATAATCACTAGAATTGTTAGTGATACATTTACAATGGGTAGGATGAGTTGATTTGATGAAGGAAGAGGGGTGAATTAAAAGAGAATCATTGAGATGGTGAAGCTTTGAAGAAGCTTGAACTCACCCTTGTGTAGATTGTGGAAAAAATGACCGCTGGTCTTCTTCTTCTTCTTCGCTTCTTTACGCCGCCGCCACGGTTGACCACCACGATGAAAAGAGGATTTTTTGATGAAAAATCCTCAATTTGTAGAAGTTATCATGGTTAAGATGCTGAATTTTATATATTTTTAGGAGAGGTAAATGAAATTGTAACATAGAAGCAATAGAGAGAGACATGGAGAGGGTGTATGTATGTAGAGGTTCATAAAAGAACTATAGGGATGAGAGAGAAGGGTAATGGTGAAGAGGGTGGGAGAAGCCATGGAAATTGCAGGTTTGAGTGAGGGAAGGAGAGGGAGGGATGTGTAAGAGTGAGTAGGTGTGTGGAAGGGTGAGAGAAGACTAAGGGCTACTTGTGAGAAAAGTGGGCAGACTGGGGTCCACTCAAAAAATCATAGCTCACCGCTGGTAGCTCCAAAAATCATGAAAAAATTTGAGGTGATTATTCAGAGTGTGGGCTACATTTTCTCTTTTGACCACCGCTCCAAATTCGGAGTGGAGATAGGTGCCAAAATTCTCACAAAAAAGCCTGTTTTTATGCCTGCAAAAGTCTTTTAGTGGCCCCCTCCTTTGTTGAATTTGTACAATGCATCCAAGAGTGAGCCCCTCCTTTGTCATATTATAATACAAAGCATCCAAGTTGCCCTTGACCCATGCATGGAGGAGGATTATTGGTGAATAAAGAAATATATACATGGTGGGACTAGTGTATGGACTATTCATGGACTTTAGCTCAATGAGCACATGGTGTTAGAATAATGAGTAAAAATAATAATAAAAATATGGAGGAGTTATGGATATGGAAAGATATTGGAATCATATGATATAGTCCCTCCTTGAATTATTTTGGGTGAAAGAGGAAAAGGTATGCAAGTAATAATATAATAAACGTAACCAATGAGTAGAAATCAATTTTTTGTTTTCACGAGGGTGAGGGTGAAAATGTGGGAGTGATTTGTATAAAGGAAAAATATGAGGTTAGAGTATGTACATATTGGCAAAAAATATAATTATGGTGTAAGAGGATGAAAGAAGGTGTACATAGGTTTAATAAAACACACACCTAAGTAGAAATATTTAAATAAAATACCAAAATAATTATAAAAAATCCCTATATTTAGGCCATATATACAATGAAATATTTACACACAAAGAGGCCATAATATACTTTTATTTTTTTAATTTTTATTATTTTTATTTTTTTGGCTCACTAGCCCAGTGACTAGCTAGCTGAGGGTTTTTAAGAAGATATGGGAAAAGCCCCCTAACTCACACACGCCTATGTACAGTGAAATGGTAGGGATAGCCATAGCGTTTGGGTGAATTTGGTAGGGTGGAGTAACTTACTATGGCAATTATGGAGAGCCGAAAAAACGGCTATCAATAGCCCTCCCCCAGGATGATGGTATATTCATGTACCATCATAGAGCATCTTTTCCAAAGAGAGTGCTTCAGAGTCCTTGACGAGATCTTCATTGTTTGGCCCCTCAGAATTTTGGCTGTAGTTACGCTCATGCTTCATGTAACAATACTTACATGAGACAGCGGCCTTTGGACAGATCTTTGGTAGATCCTTTGGTAGAAGGCGACTCAAATAGGGCTTCAAGCGATACCCGTTTACCTTCCTGGAGTGCTCTTTACCATTCAAGTCCATGAGCTGATAGTAACTAGAATTGAAAACCTTGTTGACTATGTATGGCCCTTGCCATCTAGTTTCAAACTTGGCATCAAAACGATTGTCAAGTCGATTGTCATACCTTAGCACAAGCTCTCCTTCCTTGATGCCTTTGTCCTTCAGTTTCTTGTCGTGCGTTTCTTTCGCTTGTGTGGCTTTCCTCTTGTAGCACTCATATGCTGCTTCTCTTTTCCACTCAAGCTCCACTAACGTAAGAAGTCGATCCATCCATACTTCTTGATCATCTTGTGCTCCTTTGCCATGAAGTCGCATTGTTGGAATGTTGAGCTCGATAGGCTGCAAAGCCTCTTGACCATAGACCAAGTGAAATGGTGTGAACTCCGTGGCTTCCCTATATGTGGTTCGATATGCCCACAAGGCACCATCCAAGAAGTCATCCCATAATTTTGTCTTGTTTTGCACCATGTTTCTAATGATTCCTGCAATGACACCATTAGCCTTCTCCACCAAACCATTTGACTGTGGGTAGTATGGTGTGCTATGACGATGTAGAATGTGAAGCTCTTCACAAACTTCTGTGAGCAAGCCCTTCCTAAACCCTGGACCATTATCAAAAACAATCTCCAAAGGTGTGCCAAATCTGCAACAAATGTGATTGTAGACAAACTTGCTAACTGTCCTCTCATTCACTCTTGCCACACTTTGAGCTTCCACCCACCTAGTCATATAGTCTATAGCCACTAGAATGTAGAGTTTATCATTTTTTGTCCTAGGCAAAGGACCCATAGCATCAATGCCCCACTTTTCAAAGGGTCCATTTGCAAGCACTATTTGCCTTAGGCCATGCACCAACCTTCTATTTCCATTTATCTGACAATTGTGACAGCTTTTACACCAATGTTAAACATCCACATGCAAGCTTGGCCAAACATACCCCGCAAGCAAAATCTTCTTCACAGTTGATTCTTGGGAAAAATGACTACCACATGCCTCTTCATGCAAACCTTTTAGAATGGCTGGAATTTCCTCGATAGTTGGTACTCTTCTGCACACTTGATCCTTCCCTCTTTGATAGAGGGAGCCTTCTAGGAAGAGATAGAAACTTGCCTTCTTCATGAGTCTCCTCTTCTGAGCCTTCGTGAAGTCTTGTGGAAACTCACCCTCCAAAATGTAGCCAATAATGGGAGCCAATGACTCCAATCCCTGGTATCTCGGTTGCTTGACAGCTGCTGCCACCATGATGACCTGCACTTCTCTCTCAACACATGTAACTGCTTGTTGTGCAAGTAAATCGGCATCTTCATTTTGTTTCCTCGGAATATGATATAGTTGCACTTCTTCAAACTGATTAAACATCCTACGAATGGCATGAACTTTTGTCCTTAAGCTTTCATTCTTGCATGCCCAAATGCCTAAAATCTGTTTAACAATGAGGAGTGCATCTCCCTTTACCATGAGACGTTTTATCCCTTGGCCAATGCACATCTTCAAACCATGAAGTAGTGTGTCGTATTCTGCTTCATTGTTGCTAGTTGAACCTGGTAGATTGACCTTCTCTTTCATGACCACCTTTCCACTTGGGTTGAGCAACACTAGCCCTCCCCCTGCTTTCCCTGTGGCTCGTCGAAAAGCTCCATCAAAGAACAAGGTAAAGGAATTGGGAATACTTTTTGGTGGTGGAAATGGTAGGGTCTTTACTTGAGGCACCTTAATTTCCTTCTCATGTACCCTATAAGTGAGAATCCCTGCCAATTGTGCACGCACACTATCTTCTACCTTGAAAGAGTATTGGAACTCTTGCAACTCCATAATCCACTTTGAGATCCTAGTACTAAGATTCATTTCAGATGACACCCAAGGGAACAAATTTTCTGCAGTGAGAATTACAAAAGGTTTTGGTAGCAGGTAGGATCTAAACTTTCTAACCGCAAACATGAGAGAAAGCATCATGAGTTCTGCTTCTGTGTAGTCTCTCTCGAAAGCATTCATGACCCTACTAGCAAAGTAGATGGGTCGCATCCTTGTATTGTGGGGATCTTGTTGTAGCAACACAGCACCAATTGTTTCCCTTCCAACACTAGAGCTAACAAAGAATGTGTACTCCCAACAAGGAGGCATGAGTGTTGGTAGCTCTGACAAAATGACTTTAATGTTACAAAAATACTCTTCAAGCTCATCAGACCATGCAAATTCTACTTGTTGTGTCAACTTTTGCAAAGGATGAAGCAACTCCGAGGCTAAGTGAATGAAGCGTGACATATACTTCACCTTCTGAATGAAAGAGATGACCTCCTTAAGACTCTTCGGTGATGGGAGCTCAATAAGAGCCTTTGCCTTTGAAGGATCCACCTCAATGCCTTTATAGGAAACCTTGTGACCGAGCAAGATCACTTCATCCTCACCTATGTGGCACTTGTCGGGGTTGAGTTGACCTCCCATGTCGTAGAGCTTCTTTAAACCTTCTTCTACCCTTTGTAGATGCAATGATTTTGAGCTATAAATGCAGAAAGCATCAATGAACACCCTAATTGACTTTCCAAAGAATGCTTGAAACACCATGTTCATGAAACGTTGGAATGTTGCAGGAGCATTTGTCAGACCAAATGGCATGACTCTAAAAGCATAACAACCCCAAGGAGTGATAAAGGTTGTTTTCAATTGATCTTCCAATGCGATACCTATTTGAAAGTAGCCTGAGTAGCCATCACACACAGTGTACTTCTCATGACCAGCTACCTCATTTAGTATCTCATCCTGAAATGGGAGGGGAAAGTGATATCTTTTTGTTGCCTCATTGAGTGGACGGTAATCCACACACACCCTCCACTTTCCGTTTTTCTTAGGAGTGACAACAACGGGAGAGACCCACTCTGAATTCTCCACTGGATAAATGAAACCTGCTGCTAGAAGCTTTCTTACCTCCTTGAGTAAAGCCTGCTCCTTGATGACTCCTAGCCTTCGTAGCTTCTGAGCCTTAGGTGTGGCCTCTGGCTTCAACTCAATTTTGTGTTGAACAACATCTACTCCACGCACATCGGTGTAGTCTTTAGCAAAAAGCCTAGGAAATTTCCTTAGCACACATTTGAACTCCTCTCTTTCATCCTTTGTAAGTGTTGTAGATAGCATACCTTCTAGCATTCTTTCATCTTCCACTTTTTGGTTCTCTTGGGAACGTAACTCCTCCAAACCTTGACAAGAGGTCTCTT
The DNA here is from genome assembly GCF_014529385.1 of Adiantum capillus-veneris. Classification (NCBI taxonomy): domain Eukaryota; kingdom Viridiplantae; phylum Streptophyta; class Polypodiopsida; order Polypodiales; family Pteridaceae; genus Adiantum; species Adiantum capillus-veneris. Next base: position 113,321,027 of record NC_140949.1, on the reverse strand, counting down.
GGTTGGTTGGCTTAAACCTTACCCCCATGACTTCGATGGAAGACTCCTCTTCAGTAATGCTGCCGCTACTTTCTTCTTCTGAAGTGTTATCGGTCCAACCTTCTTCCGTCTCACTTTGAGATGATTCTACATGGAGATCCTCTTGGCGTTGCTCCTTCATGTCAAAGACAACCTTCTTATGATTGTCGTTCTTGCAAATTAGCTTTCCACTCTCCCAATCCTGCAAAGCTCGCATTTTCATTAGCCATGGTCTCCCTAGGATAAATGGGTAACCATTTCCTTTGGTAGACATGACATAGAAATCCACTGCCTTCTTAATGCCAAAGGCATCCACAAAAACATTTTTACAAATGCCTACGCACCTAGCCTTGCTATTGTTTGCCATCTTGACCTTAATTTCAGGTGTCTCCTGGATGTGCATGCCTAGTTTTTGCATGAATCCCTCTGTCATGATGCAAATTTGTGCACCCCCATCCACTAGACCTTTCCTAACCAATCTCCCTTTTATGTAACAATCTAGCACAGGTGTAATGTCCTCATTCATTTCAGCTTGTGCAATTTTTACAACAGGCACACTCTCTTTTACCTTTCTCCTAGTGCTAACTGCCCTTGTTAAATCCCTCCTAACTTGTGGACATAATGCAAGAAATTGAGGCCATGAGATATCAGGACCCTTACCTCTGATGTCTTCCAACAGGTTGTATGGAGCCATTCCATGTCTAAGAGGAAAGTCTTGGAGGTTGATACGATGTCGAATCCTCTTAACTTCCTTGGTCTCCTTTGCCTTCTTTTCTCGTCCATGGTCACTTTGTGATGTAACTCCTTTCTCCTTACCTTTCCCTCGGCCACGCTTAATGCCATTTGCTTCCATGTCAACCTCTGTTGAATTTGTCACCTCTACCACATGCACGTTTGGGTCTGGCAAAGGTGGAACTCCTTCCACTCCTTGTGGAGGTGGTCTTGCTCCATTTGGCCTTTGTATAAGCCGTGGTTGTTGACTAGTTCCTTCACCTGCATTCATCACTAGGTAATTCAAGTTAGGTCTCCCTGGCTCCCCACGAGGCCAAGGACAATTATACATCCCATGTCTAGACTCACCGCAATTCCAACATTGCAAGACTCTCCTAGGTCGTGGGTCTCGCTCCTTAGACTTCTTTGCTTGTCCCTTTGGACCTACAACTTGTGCAAGGTGAATTGACAAGCTGCTTAAAGATTCATTTAACTTCTCAATCACTTCCGTCGTTACCTCAGGAAGCTCCTTAGATGTTGATGCTTGTGACTTACCTTTGGGTCTAAGACCTTCTATTGGAACCTCCCCCCTTAAGCACTTGAGTTTCCTATATTTCTCAACAGCCCTAGTTTCAGCTGCATCAAAGGTAGTAGGTGCACCCGCCTCAACTTCTACCTTAAGGTCAGGAAAGAGTCCGGCTATGAACCTCTCCTTCTTTAGAAATTCTGCACCATCACCAGGGTTAGCAACATTTCGTATCCATAGAGCCCAAAGACGTAGGAACTCTTGCTTGTACAAGTAGTAGTCATCTAAGTCTTTTTGCTTATGAGAAACAATGTCTTGTCATAATTTCTGAGTGTTTTGGGGATCAAAGAAGTATTTCTTGAAACGATTCAAAAATTTCGTGTAATTCCCTTTAACTTCCTCAAGCAAAGAGTCAAACCAAGTGCTAGCATCTTTCCTAAGGACCACCTCAAACATTTCTACACGTTCTTGATCAGTTACTATCCTCTTGATACGGCAAGACATCTTGAAATTCGTGAGAAATAATTCTGCATCCTCTCCAGGTTCCCCAAAGAAAAGAGGATATCCAGACATTTGGCGTTGGCTCTCCATTGAATTGATTTCAAAGTGACGCGTTTTTGTTTTTTCTTTCTTTAAAAGATTTACACAATAATATTTTCTAAATTGCAATCTATTCTACAACAAAATAAAAATATTCACATCAAATGACCTATGATAATCAATAAGAGGTAGAATGACAGGGTTTGGTGACGCGAGAATTTCTCCTACTCTTTGGGCACCAAAAATGAATACCATACGTTGTTGAAAATGGTTTTTTCTACTAATTGCAATGTTTACTCTAATGTGTGGAGTGAAATGAAAGGGAAAAACCTGTATTCCTGGGCCATTATCCATGGTCTATGCATGACCTAATTCTTAAAACAAAACAAAAATATAGACGTCCAAACTAAGGTCGTACCTAATGAGAGGCAAAATAAAAGGATTTATTGATGCGTTTATCTCTACCAACCTAAGAGGACCTAAAATTCTACGAATTACTCGCTGAAATTGCAACTTAGTACTAACAATTATGTGTACCTTTTGCCTTGCAATGGGAATGAAGGGATCATACAAATTCTCGTGATTCATGCAAGCTACTTGATTATGCTAAAGGTTGAGCCTTCACAAAACATACACAAGCCTGTCCTTAGTGGGGGCAACAAAATGGAGGCGGTCCGGGGCGGGCAACAAGAAGAGCAACCTCTAGACACCCTTCAAGACTCCCGTGCTGCTCAATGGGGCTGGGGCAAAACACATCACAAACCAAAACAACAAACCCACAGCCAAATCCCAACTACACAAGGGGCACCACCTAGTTTAAGAGCGAACTAGGACGCAAAAGAGGAGAATCGTTAGAGCAACCCACAAACAAGCAAGGAATTTACACTAACCCTAACACCAATGGAACACTCTCACACACTAAAACACGAGAGAGAGAGAGAGAGAGAGAGAGAGAGAGAGAGAGAGAGAGAGAGAGAGAGAGAGATGGTGTACAACTGAGTTTCAACTTCATATTTTGCACAAAAAGGAACTTAGAGCTTGTGGAATCAAGTGACAAGATTTGGTTATAGCATCACCTGCACATTGTCTTAGGGTTATGGGATCCCTCTCACCATCCACCCTCTTACAATGGTAGCCAAACAATAGCCAATGAATCACAAGCAACAAAACAACAACCTTCAATGAAACAAGTCACCTTATGAAGCTGAATGAGTTTGCCAAGCCAAATTGGAGGAGAAGCATGAGCCTTTGGACATGAATTGCACCCAAAACTACCAATTCATTGATGTTGGGGTAGATACAACAATGGTAGGAAGAATATCTTCTACTCGCACTCACTCAAACTAGCTCAAGCTTTTCTATGCACCAAAGTGATGGTGTATAGAAAGCTTACTCTCTCTTTACAACCAAGATATAACTGGCGTGTGCTACGCTCAATCTAGTGTGCAATGGTATAGTGATGTCTTTTACAAGGAGGAATGGGTTTTATTTATAGGTTTTAAAAGCCTTGATTAGGATTAAGCCTAATCAATTTTATTAGGAAAGATCAAGGATTATGAATTTTTATGAATTTCAAATGAGAATGGGGTCTCTCTTTTCTCTTGAGTCACATGGATGTGGGCTCAAGTAAGAGAATTATTGATGTGGTGAAAGGAGAGAAACTTCCATGGAAGTGAGTGAATTTGGTTTACTTGTGCGGTTGCCTACTCCATATGTTGATAGTGTGGGTGCATTTTTACAAGAGAAGTTAGTTGTTAGTGGTAATAATCACTAGAATTGTTAGTGATACATTTACAATGGGTAGGATGAGTTAATTTGATGAAGGAAGAGGGGTGAATTAAAAGGGAATCATTGAGATGGTGAAGCTTTGAAGAAGCTTGAACTCACCCTTGTGTAGATTGTGGAAAAAATGACCGCTGGTCTTCTTCTTCCTGTTCGCTTCTTTACGCCGCCGCCATGGTTGACCACCACGATGAAAAGAAGATTTGTTGATGAAAAATCCTCAATTTGCATAAGTTATCATGGTTAAGATGCTGAATTTTATATATTTTTAGGAGAGGTAAATGAAATTGTAACATAGAAGCAATAGAGAGAGACATGGAGAGGGTGTATGTATGTAGAGGTTCATAAAAGAACTATAGGGATGAGAGAGAAGGGTAATGGTGAAGAGGGTGGGAGAAGCCATGAAAATTGCAGGTTTGAGTGAGGGAAGGAGAGGGAGGGATGTGTAAGAGTGAGTAGGTGTGTGGAAGGGTGAGAGAAGACTAAGGGCTACTTGTGAGAAAAGTGGGTAGACTGGGGTCCACTCAAAAAATCATAGCTCACCGCTGGTAGCTCCAAAAGTCATGAAAAAATTTGAGGTGATTATTCAGAGTGTGGGCTACATTTTCTCTTTTGATCACCGCTCCAAATTCAGAGTGGAGATAGGTGCCAAAATTCTCACAAAAAAGCCTATTTTTATGCCTGCAAAAGTCTTTTAGTGGCCCCCTCCTTTGTTGAATTTGTACAATGCATCCAAGAGTGAGCCCCTCCTTTGTCATATTATAATACAAAGCATCCAAGTTGCCCTTGACCCATGCATGGAGGAGGATTATTGGTGAATAAAGAAATATATACATGGTGGGACTAGTGTATGGACTATTCATGGACTTTAGCTCAATGAGCACATGGTGTTAGAATAATGAGTAAAAATAATAATAAAAATATGGAGGAGTTATGGATATGGAAAGATATTGGAATCATATGATATGGTCCCTCCTTGAATTATTTTGGGTGAAAGAGAAAAAGGTATGCAAGTAAATAATATAATAAACGTAACCAATGAGTAGAAATCAATTTTTTGTTTTCACGAGGGTGAGGGTGAAAGTGTGGGAGTGATTTGTATAACGGAAAAATATGAGGTTAGAGTATGTACATATTGGCAAAAAATATAATTATGGTGTAAGAGGATGAAAGAAGGTGTACATAGGTTTAATAAAACACACACCTAAGTAAAAATATTTAAATAAAATACCAAAATAATTATAAAAAATCCCTATATTTAGGCCATATATACAATGAAATATTTACACACAAAGAGGCCATAATATACTTTTATTTTTTTAATTTTTATTTTTTTTATTTTTTTGGCTCACTAGCCCAGTGACTAGCTAGCTGAGGGTTTTTAAGAAGATATGGGAAAAGCCCCCTAACTCACACACGCCTATGTACAGTGAAATGGTAGGGATAGCCATAGCGTTTGGGTGAATTTGGTAGGGTGGAGTAACTTACTATGGCAATTATGGAGAGCCGAAAAAACGGCTATCGATGTCTACCAAGGGAAAGGGCTATCCATTTCTCTTGGGTAGACCATGATTAATAAGAATGCAAGATTAGGAGAGTGAAAAGTTAATTTCTAGGCATGACAATCATAAGAAGGTTACCTTTGACATGAAGTAGCAATGACAAGAAGAGCTACAAGAAGAATATCCTCAAGAAGTTGAAATGGAGGAAGATCGAATCAATGACACCTCAAAGGAGGAAATTAATGGCAACATTATTGAAAAGGAGTCTTTTATTAAAGTCATGGGGATAAGTTTTAAGGAAAAACGGTAGCATTATTTAACAAAAATATTCCATTGAAGTCATGGGAATAAGATTTAGGCTAAACAACCAAGAGACCTCTTGTCAGGGCTTGGAGGAGGTACGCCTTGAAGAGAACCAAAGTGTACAAGATGGAGAAATGTTAGAGGGTATGCTATCCAAAACATTTACAAGTGTAGAGGAATTTAAGTGTGTGCTAATGAAGTTTTCAAGGCTTTTTGCTACATAGATGTACTTGGAGTAGATGCTCTTTAGTAGTAAACTTGATTTAAGGTCCACGGACACACCGAAAGCACAAAATCTACAAAGGTTAGGAGTCATCAAGGAGCAAGCTCTACTCGAAGAAGTGAGAAAGCTTCTAGTTGTAGGAGGGTACGATCATTTATCAAGCAACTAAATGCAACCATACTAAAAAGGAAAATTGAAACAAAGGGCAAGGCTAAATATCAAGAAATAATAGCGAGCCACTATAGGGTAGCACAATGACAATATGCTACCATTAACAATGGCCCACTAGAATAATGGCAATATTTTACACACAATGCTACACCCACTAGCTATGCCAACAAGCCTTTACTAAATGTATTACTATAATGCCATCTTTTATTGTGTACAACTTATTTAAAAACATACCTAGCTCTCTCTCTCTCTCTCTCTCTCTCTCTCTCTCTCTCTCTTCCCCCCCCCCCCCCCCCCCCCCCCCCCCCCCCCCCACACACACACACACACCCCAAAGCCTTTGGTATCATTTAAATTCTAGCTTCTTTGTGAAAAGAAATTCTTTCTCACATTGAGAGTGATGGATGTGGGATACTCATCCATATACTACTTTTAGAGTAAGAAGACAACAAAGAGAGAAAGAGATAGTAATAACAACAAAATGTGTTACTTGGAAAGCCAAGTGGTGAGATTTCAATCAGTAATGGGGTAATGCTAAAGTACATCATTGTTTGGTGGATCTCTGTTGGGATTCTCAATTTTTCTCAAGAAAGATCGTCAAACAAGACATTGCTTTACTGGGGTTAAGTAATTCAGCAAATTTTTAAACTAGTGTTATGGTTTCAGTAACTTACCTACACACATTCTAAGCAAACCTTCAAACATGTTATTACTTTTTGTACTTTCAATGGCAATTTTTACCTTCAATGATGAATAATTTTCAATGACTCTATGGATGTTCATTGAACAAAGACAAGACGTTATGTTGGGCCATAGGTTTTCATTGTGCAGTATTGATTGCACTACCAATGGCATACTTTTCACTATATCAAAATGGCAAAACCTTTGATGACGCTAAAGAAAGGTCTTCTAAGATGTTTCATATGGAAAGTCGAAAAATCAATTGCAAGTTCTTGTATTTTTGCATAGATTTGTTTGCATTTTGGACATTGTTCCCAACAAACTTATAGACGCTTGCACTTGCATCAAGCCAATAGCCATGCTGTGGCTGCTTCCAACCACTCTTTTAATTCTCATGCATCAATTTTCTTATACCTGCTCCTGCATGATGGCATCATTTTTAATAGGAAATTGCTCTGATTGTACCCGTGATCGAAGGTGAACCATCCATGATTAACACTTTTCCCATTTTTGGAGATTATCTAGAAGAGAATACCAAACTAAAGGGTCACCAAACCACGACATCCTCATAGAGCCACAATATAGTGATTTCTATGACATCATCGTAGAGCCACGATATATTGATTTGCTATTGCTAAGTTATCGTATCATTGTGTCTCTATCAAAAAAATGGATTGAAGTATTATGTTACCCTTGGTAGATCAAGGGCTGTGAACTTTTGAAGTTTGATAGTTCTAGTTTGTTGAGGGTTATAGTCTGTCCTCTTGCATTGGGGAGATACTGAGACATCTAAACGTTTCCACTATGCCATCTCAACCCCGACCTAAGTTATAAGATATTGGAGTCTTTGTAGACGTGGCAGTTCCCTTTAACCCGGTCACAAGGTCACTACCACATCTTCATAAAGTCTGATATTTATCCATATAGCAAGTCAAGATCTTCCTTCGTGAGCCCTTGCTCAAAATAGTCAAGACATTCCTTGGCAAGCCCTTGCTAAGGATTTCCTCATATAAGTGACAGTCCAAAAGACTAAGTTGCCAATGAAATGTCCTTGCACATAGCTAGCTAGAGGTCTAGATGCCCTTTCTCGGTATGTGTAGTCATGGCATCACCAATTGTGGCCCATAAATCTTTGCCTTCAGAGGCAATCATTATCACCTGCCATAGGCTGACCTGCATGGGCACCCCTTGCTCTCATCAATTTGTCTAGTACTCACACCCCTTGCTCTCATCAGTTTGGCCTCTTGCAATACCTTGAGGCATCCTAAGGTAAACGCTACTTCAACGCCTAACTACTACCATTTTAGTGATGCAACCATCTCACTATAATAATGGAGACCTACCTAAGTCGATGCTCTACAGCAGTAGCATGTAATAATTTGTCAACCCAAGATGGCTTAACCAACCAGTGGCGTTGTCATGAACTATTAGAAGCAAGCAAGCATGAGGCAGACACAGATAATGACATAAAGAGAGAGCCTGTTGATCCTCTTTCTTGTAAAAAGAAGTAGCTAGAAGTTTGTACACCTGCCTAAGTAACTCCTTCACACTAATGAAATTACATATGATATGTTGACCGTGCAGATCAGAAAGTCTTTCATTGGAGCTCCGTTTGTAATGAAAGGATGCAACACTGTCACACTATTCATAATCTCTTCCTCTTCACCTAGTCCATTTGAATTTCTTTTTGCATTTTGAAATGCAACTCAACAGGGGCACGTCTTCATTAAGCAAGTTTACATTGCGCTTGAAAACGCAAGTTTGAAGGCGCCGTTGAGCAGTGGTCTTCAACAACTAGTTTCAAGTTGCGTTTGGAAACGCAAGTTGATAGGGATAGGTGATAATGGTCTTCACTATAACATTTAATGGTCTAGGAACTTGTGTGTAGCGGAAAATAACATAGTCATAGTGAGCATTTCATTAAGAATAGATTCCTAATGAGCATAGCAAGAGTGCTTGGATGGAGAGAGCAACAAAAGCATAACACATAGTTAGATAGGCATGAACAATACTTCAAAAAGAGAGAGAAATTAAGCTATTGACAACAATTGAGGATAGGATTTACATGGAGCCGGCTTTGTATTATAGGTTTCCCCCATCAAGGGAGACATTTTACAATACAGTACTTTGTGTTCCTTCAATAACTTGCTGGTGCAATGAAGATGGAAGCTTCAAGCACCAAGCTTCTCAGACCCAAGACCTCACACACCTCTGAAGATGGTGAGAGCTAGCGGGGTATGAGAGTAAATCGAGAGGAAGAAGAAGTATGCTTACGAGATAGAACTTGTATTTCTCCTCACATAATCACTCTTAATAGCTTATCATAGCTTCGTAATTAGCATGGTAGAGGAGATGAGCATGCATTGAAGCTTGGCTCTTGGTTGGATTTGCATCACAAAACCAAGATTTGTTGGTGTAGGCCTCCCTTCTCACAAGCTTGGAGTAGATGATGAGCTTTCCATTAAATCTTGAGAAGGAGATAGTCTTCTTTACTTCACACATCAGTTTGTGTGAGTGTGTGTGTGATAATGCCTTGCAAAAATCAGCCCCCCCTCTCTCTTGGTCGACCCCTCTTGCTAAGTCCTCTTGCTGGCCCCTTATTGGCTCATGCTAGGCTTAGCCAATAGGAAATTAGAAGTATAATTGCTAGCCATGTGACATGTGTCCCCCTTTCCCCTTTTGTGAAAGCTTTAGGTATTTAAATAATTAAACTAATCTCTCATTGGTCATCTTAGTCTTCTGGCCAATAGGAATCAGGCAAGCCATTGGGATGCTGAATGCTCATTGGACCCCTTGGGAGACTATCCAATAGTCTTCTAGAGAGCTTAATTTCTATTGGTTCTTTTATCAAGTGTTTTTAAATGAATTAAACTAAATGTACTCTAGCCTAATTCTCATTGGTCCACCTCTATCGCCATCCAATAGGATTTGAATGCACCTTGGGGGCAATTGGGCTAGGAAGCTGACATGTGTCCACTATGCCCTTTGTGTAAAGGGTGCTTGGAAGAGTGTGTGTGTGTGTTTCTCTCTCATCCCCTACAAAAATGGCTCGCCCCCTCCTTGATAGGGATGTGGGAAGACTTTTGAGTCTTCCCACAAGCATCCAAATTTCCCTAAGGCTTGACCATTGAGTATTTCATGTAATTTTGGAACCTAAGATTTTTGGAAGTCTTAATGGGCTGAACCTTAGGGTCTTTGAAGCCCATTGATGCAAATTTCTCTTTTGCAGATGGTCCCTTTTTGGATCCCTATTTTTCGTCCTTTGGATCCCTACTGAGGCTGGTCTGCTAGCCTTACCAATATTCTAGCTTTTTCTCCCCTGGTACTTCCCCATATTAAATGATAAGTTTAACATGAGAAAATCATTTAGGAGAATTAGATATTAGTTATTATGACATTACCTCTCTATTGAAATCATAGTCATCCTCGACTATGAGGTAGAGACGATAAAACCTAATCGTTAGTCCTTTTTCTAGCCGGTAAAGGATCCCTATTTTACCCTACGACACCATTCCATAATGGACGACTAATCCATTTGGCGCTTGAGAGTCTAAACTGCCACAAGCATGTCTATGCATTCGCCATATCAATCTTCCATAGTAGAGTGACAAGCTCTACTTGGTGTCTGGGAGATGTCGTCTCCGCAAAATTGATCCTAAGCATGCATACTTCTTAACATTTGTGCACAATAAAGAAAAAGAGAGTCTTATAAGAAAAAAGCTTTGTTTATTTCAAACATTTCTACATTTGCTTACTCTCGGGAAGCATTGTAAGCATTAACAAGGTTTAGGTTATCCTTTAATTGTATGCCTTGCATCCATCTAGCATCTTCAAAAGGATAGTTCTTAAACTTAATAAGATACTGTCGGATAATCTTACCGCCTCTCAATACCTTGTCTTCATGTCGAAGAATGGACTCGGGCTGCAACACCTCTTCTTGGTCCTTGATCTCTGGTGGGTCTTCAATAGTTGGTTCTTGAGGTGGCTCTCCTTTGTAAGGCTTTAGTAGGTTCACATGGAAAGCATTGTGTATGAGCCAACGACTGGGCAAATTGAGTTGATAGGCCATCTCATTGATTGGTCTAAGAATCTGGAAGGGACCATAGTACCTTTTTGCTAACTTAGAATAGTACTTTTGGTGTCCTGTGCGATTCTTGCCCATCGTGTGCCTTAATTGAGCCTTGGGAAATTTAAGCAAGACCCAATCATTTTCTTTAAAGGCTTGAGCTCTTCTGTGCTTATTAGCAGCAACCTTTTGCCTTTGCTGTGAGATAGAGATAGCATCCTTAATCTTTTGGAAAGATTCTTGTAGGTCTCGGCTATACTCATCTGCAGCGAAGATCTTTTGGTGTACCTTAAGTAGCAGGGGACTTTTGGATCTTCCCTCAATTACCTTGAAAGGTGATTTTCCCGTGGAAGTATGTACAATGTTATTGTAAGCATACTCCACTAAGGGTAAGTACTTCTCCCAATGGGACCTTTGATCTACTTCTGTTACATACGCTTTTAGTAGATCAAGAATTGTTAGGTTAGCTAATTCACTTTGGCCATCCATTTGGGGATGATAGGCCGAAGAGAAGTTTAGCTTTGTACCTAAATTCTCAAAGAGACCCTTTTAGAAATTACTGGTCATTCTAAGATCTTTATCCGACACTGTGGACATTGGCAAGCCATGGAACATAAAGATTTGTGATATAAAGAGGGTTGCCATTTGATGGGCTTTGATAGTCTTTTTGACAGGTATGAAATGTGCTTGTTTGCTAAACTTGTCTTCTATCGTCCATATTCTTGTATTCCCATGGGTAGACTTGGACAATCCAAAGATAAGATCCATGGATATGCTCTCCCATGGTGAATTAGGGATTGGCAAAGGTTGAGGCAATCCAGGTTGATTTCCTCTATCAAACTTCATCTTTTGGCATACCACACATTTTGAAACATAGTCTTGTATGTTTTCTTTCATGGCAGGCCAATAGAAATATGTTTCTATCCCTTTTAGGGTAGACTGAATCCCTCTATGCTCCGTATAGGAAGGAGCATGGGATTCATATATAACTTTCTCACATAGTGAGTTAGTAATGCATAGTCTATTACCATAGAGAAGATAACCATCTTGTAGGGTAAATGGTTCTTCTTTCTTCCCTATTGCAAGGGCTAAAATCACATCTCTAAAATTGGGATCAATAACGTACTCATCTATCATAGAAGATAGATCATTGAGTTGCTATGGAAACTGCATTTACTCTCGGTCGTCTTGAGAGTGCATCGGCTACTTGTTGATAATGCTTTCCAGCAGTGCGAGCAATATGAAAATGAAATTGCAAAAGGAAAACACTACAAGAGGTTGTGTGCTCTTGTGACGCTGTTAGCGACGGAAATACACTGGGTTTTTATACCTCCGGCGTCGCTAAAACCGTCGCTACGAGCGTCGCTACGAGCGTCGCTAGAAGCGTCGCTATATAGCGACGCGTATAGCGACGTTTACATAGAAGACTATAGCGACGCCCATAGCGATGCTACAGAGCCATAAATAGCGACGCTTATAGCGACGCCCGAGAGAATTTTTTTTTGGTGGCAGGGCATTGAATGCCTTGCCACCCATCAACCATATTGTACTTGATTCACTTTTTAAAAAAAGTGCAAGGGTAGATAATAGACCCAAAATGAAAACCCACAAGACGCATTGTTTGCAAAATTGACAATTGTACACATCATAGGCAAAATGAATTGATTGGCAAATGTAATAATGACAATTGTACAACATCATAGGCATAAAGAATTGATTGGCAAAAGGAACTGCGGTGACAAATGTAATAATATACATGGTTCAAAAAGACGTATAAAATCCGTCTCATGATACATAAGCTATGAGAAACCCTAAACTAATGCTATCTAGCTACGGCTAAACTGACGTCGTCTAGTCAGACGTCTCATCGCGTCCAAGCGGCGTATCTGTCGGATTCTGCAGAAAAAGACAATAAGACAGCTTTCAGTAAGTATAAACATATAACGACATTTATAAAACAATACAAAAAATAAAAAAGAGTAAACCCTAATACTAACCATGCCGCCACGAGAACTGAGAATGTCCATCAGGGCGTTTAAGCCCTTCCTACCTGCGTACTCGCGCTCGTACTCATAAACCCTAAACTATCGAACATGAAGAGCAATGTGAAAACACTTACAAAATCGGCCTCAAATGATGCCCATCCACCGCTCCCCAAGTGGTGCGAGCTCCGTGCCTCTACTCACGCTCTGGCTGCATCCTTTTGTTGCTTCCACTTGTCGGGATTCTCGCGCGCTGCTTTCTTCGCATTCTTTCAATCTTCTTTGGCCAGCCAATCTGGCCTGTTCCACCCATTCTTGATTGCTTTTTGCACTTCGGAACGCTTGTGTTTGCAGTATTCGCGCATTCGAATCTTCATCAGGTCTTCATTGAAGCGCTGATCCCGTGTTGGAACGGGAAACTCATCATGAAGTATGCTGATGACTCTGTTTTTTAAATCACTTGGTACTTCACTCCATTTGTTTAGTATGTAGTGTCTAAACAGTTGAGTGCAAAGACCACGCATGCGCGAGATCACCTTCTTGCCGTCATCATCCATGATGATGCCGCCGCTGATGTCGACGGAGTAAGGCAAGCCCTCTGGCCGGTGACGCGTGAACCTGGGTGTCCCGACAGGGGTCTCTAGCGGCGTGTCGATGGGGGTACGGACGTCAGGTGTCTCCACCGGCGTCTGGGCCCCGAAGCGAGGAGTGTCGAGTGGGGTGGCTCCTGGCGGAGTAGGTAGAGGTGTGTAGCTTCTAGGAACAGTCAGCCGTGCAAAACCTGGCGTAGATGGCGATGCTGTGGCTGGTGTGGGGGCGGGCAAAGAAGGGGAGGGTAAAGAGCCTCGTCGAACACGAGGCGGTGTGGAGGCATCGGTGGCGGAATCCCCACAACAACCGCCACCGCCACCACTAGAGCGCCGGTGTCTAGACGAGTGTGAAGCTCGTCTCGTCGACGCCGAAGCTTCGGAGCGCGCCGAATGCTCCGAAAGAGAGGGAGATGCGGATGGAGTAGGAACGCGCGATGATGCGCCAGAGCAATGACGCTCCACGTACCACTGTCTCTGCTGCGGTGACAAAGAAGAAAGAAACTCCTCATCATCCATACCTGCATTAAACACACGAATATTTAAACTTAATATTGAATGAATAGAGTAGACAATGACGTAAAGACCATTAAATACAATGACGTAATGACGCATATAAATACAATGACGCAATGAATTGAGTGATAGAAGAGGCAAGTCGAAAACTCAGAATTTTCAATCAAAAGATGTGAGTGCGAGTAGAAAAGAGCGTTATACACCATGGAAGGTACTTAGAGAGCCAGAGCTTTTACAACACGGAGCAAAATTGTTCAAATACAATATTTGTGGCTTTAAGAGATCTCTCTCTCATCCTCGCATAACTCAGCATAACTTCCTATATCTATATAGAGCTCTCCGTTTAAACACATATCCTCTGTTTCATTTTGTAGCTCCTCTGCATGCACCCCATATAGAGTAGTAGCATCTTGATGCTCGTCTGGCACCACCGCAGCGGCTTCTGATTGAGCATCTTCTCTGATCTCCTCCATTGATGTCGTTGTGATTGGCACATGGTAGCCTTCATACGTCCTTGCACTATGAGGGGCTACCTCTATGACGTACCACCGGTTTGATGTAGACTTTGTAGGATGAAATATTACCTGCCATAGCCACATAACTTACATGAGAGCTTTCAAGCACATAACTTGTAAAAGGGGGATGTTAACTATTTACATACTTACTTGTTCACAATGCTCGGGTAGTACGAAAGTGTCTCTTAGGTCAGTCCATTTCTTAGTAGAATCCACCTCAAGAAAACCAGACTCTCCTCTACGCACAGTAGCGTTGCGACCCTCCATGATTATCTTGAACCATTGCACGTCGAACAAGTCGACAAAAAATCCTCTGTAATCGATCCTCAAAATCTCTTGCAGCGTGCCGAAGTAAGTGAGTTCCGCCACCACAGGATCTGCATCAGAGGAACGTCGTCGACTAGACTGTTCAAATTTTGCCATGATTCCACAATCTTGAGTAAAACGCTTTTTGTCGATTCGTTCCACCCTAAAATGTCGACCTTTACACCATGCTGCTGTGTATGACTTATACTACAACGAACAAAGATTATGAGTGGCCGTTCAAACGTTTATAAATAAAGTCACTTGGTAGTCGTACATTGCAAACTTACCTTGGTTGCGCAACCCCGAGAGTACTCCCACTCTTCTTCAGTCACTTCGTCACCGCATTGTTGTGCGCTTTTCAATTGGTTGTGCAACCATCTTAAGCTCATGAAGGTTGGTAGGCTCTCCAGAACCGCTGGATAGTGCATCGGTGGTCGTCTTCCCCGTCTCCACTCGATTCGTGCCCTTTGTCGCTCTTGCTTTGCATCCTCATATTGTGAAATGCACTTTTGCATCACTGGATTGTGAAGCATGCAAATTCGGTTGATTTTAGCCTTTAGATCTTCCGTCATCTTCTTCTCAACACCGAGATTGCACATGACAATCCCAGATATGCGCTCATCATCTATGGTTCGCCATAGCGTGTCCCGGGATTTATCAAATCCGTCTAGCCACTCTCCAATGTACACTAGGGACTCTGATACCAACCAACCTTCTGCCATGCTACCCTCCGGACGTGCCTTTTGACGCACATATCCCTTAAGCGTTTTCATGAAACGCTCTAAGAAGAACATCCATCTGGAATGAACTGTGCCAGCTATTTCCACCTCATCAACTATGTGAACAAGAAGATGCACCTGAATGGTTAGCATTGTAGTAGGAAAATGTTTCTCAAACATGCACACAAGCTCCGCAGCATTTAGTTTGGCGAATGGTATGGAGTCTACGTTGATCTCCTTTTGTGAGATCCATTGCACCAGCTTTGCAAGTTTGTAGATTGTGTTACGGATGTCGAGAGACAAACATCCCTCAATGGCAACCGGTAAAATAAACTGTAAAGTATGTGCAGCAATGATATTAAAGTCCACATTTTATGCAATGATATTAAAGTCCACTATGAACGTACCTGACACATTTTATGCCAATCGTGTGACTTCAAACCGGTAAGCTTTCCTTCTTTAGTAAAACACGTTCGGAGCGAGTGCATTACGCCAGTGGGGGTCCGCAAAGATCGAATGGTTTCTTTTACTTTGCGTTCTTGGGCTCCTGTGAAAATCCATGGTGCTTTAGGGAGTTTTATCGATCCATCGGACGCTGTTTGCGGCCAATATTGCTCCATACGATCCACATTTCTAAGGTCAACTCTGGCTCCCAAAGTATCTTTCTTGCCGGTCAAATGGTCCCATAGTAGATTACCCACATTCTTGAATATGTGCATTGGATCGAGCAAGTGATTGATCATGAGTCGGGGCCAGTATGGTAACTCGTACCATAGAGATAGTCTCTTCATCCCTGGAGGCAATCCGTCATCGCACATCTCCTTCTGCTCTAACCATGCTTGTGCAGACATCCTTGGTGGCTCTCTTCCCAAAAAGCCGTCGCATAACACATGATTCTCTAGAAGATACGCTTGATGACCTTCGTAGATTTGCTTCTTCAGTGAGGGTGCCCTACGTGCATTCAGTCTAGGTCCACATGTGACACATGCCCTGTATCCGCTTGTTTGAAGCCCTGCATGTATACACATGATAATAGATCAACTATGGGAAAAAACAAGATTTACAGTGTCTGAGTGAGGAGTGTCAATAGATCACCTGAGCATTCTGTTAGCCCGGGATAGTCATGCATGGTCCACATTAGAATGCCTCTGATCAAAGCATTCCGTCGTCCTGTGTGTCGGCTCATATCCACCACCTCTATGCCAATCCACAATTGTTGTAGCTCTTCCAATAGTGGACGAAGATACACATCCATATTCCCCACTTTATATCGCCCTGGCACAATCAAGCTTAGCCATAGGTGCCCCTTCTTCGTAGTCAACCACGGGGGAATGTTGTAGTTGACGATGACAACGGGCCATACACTGTAAGATGTTGATCTTTGACCAAATGGATTTACGCCATCCATAGCCAGGCCTAAGCGCAAATTTCGAGCTTCCCTGGCAAAATCCGACCATGTTCCATCTATATGTTTCCACGCTACGCAATCTGCAGGAATTCGTAGCACACCATCCGAAGATTTATTCTCCTCATGCCATGATGCTAGGGCGGCCATGGACTTACATTCGAAGAAATGCTTGATGCGAGGAAGCAGAGGGAAATGTCGCAAAACCTTTTGTGGAATTTTTGTCCCGTGGAGATCTACTCGATATCTTTCGGAATCACATTTCGGACACTTCTCCATGTCTATGTATTCCCTTCTGAAAAGAATGCAGTCATTAGGACAAGCGTGGATAGAATTGTAATCCATCCCCAAGTTTCGCAAAATCTTTCTTGCTTCATCTCGGGAATCTGGCATCACATTGTCAGCTGGTAGTATGTGCTCTTTCAGCAATCTACACAACATAAAAATATGATACAGTCGTGTAAAAATCTATCAGATCATTATACATTTAGAGTTCTATTAAAGTAAACTAATTGTAATAGATCACCTGAAAAGCGCTATGACGCTAGTGTCACTCCATCCAAACTTTGCCTGCATGTTGAGAAGAACCAGGAGTGCTTTCAATCTAGACATACGTGCTCCATTATACAATGGCGTATCGGCTTCACTTTTCATATCATCATAGATAAGCCTTTCTGAATCCATGATCGTCTCGATCATTTCATCAATCTCGGGCTCAAACATTGCCTCGTTGGGAATGTGCTCTGCATGATCATCCCCCGAGCTGTCAGAGGCTACATCTTGTGGCCTCACATATGCTGCTTGACCAAAGCGCCTGCGAACACGTCTATTGGGTTGCAAGATTGCTGCTTGTTGGCCAGCGTCAGAGTCCGACGAGTTATAATTGGCAACAACTCGATCTATAATAGATGGATCGAACTCGCCAAATTCACGAACGTGCTGCAAAGAAACACGTCTTGTCCGTCGCACAGCATGCTTGCATTGATTACAAGGACATAAGACCCTCGTTGAGAGATAGGTGTTTCGGTTGGACGGTCCCACATCCTCGTCGCTACTCATAATGAGGATAAAAAACTTATAACCTGGACAACAAATTTAATATTCTATTGGCATTCTTCGTCTTATCTCTCTCTCTCTCTCTCTCTCTCTCTTTACCTCACATTCTCTAGTCATGTCCAATCCCCGCACACCTCGGTCTAGAGGTGCACGGAGATCAGAACCACCGGGTTATAATCTCGTCTTTATTGGTCAATACCTATATTTGTGGGTACAAGAAATCTACACACCACGTCTACATGATACTGCATGTAGTGGACAAAACCCCTTTGCCTCTTCTCTAGCTGTAGCACTTCACTTCATCTTAACATCTTTTCACAGTAGATCTTTTCACTGTTCGTCTAACTCTAAACCATAAACCGTAAGTAATTCTTGCGTGGACTCGATCTAACGTAAATAAGCGTAAATCTAAATAAACGTAAATCTAACTAAAAATAAAGCTAAATCTAATTTAACGTAAGTCTAATGACTAGAGGTTGTCTAGATGGTCATTGTGTCGGGGATGTAGTGACTCTTGCCGCCCTGAAGATCCATCTTCTTCCCTATCTTCTGAAGACATTTCACCAGTACTTTTGGATCGACGGAGCCCACCATGAGTGAAGGCAGCAATACCCTATATTCCATTGAGGGCTTTCTTCACCCGCTTCATGCAGGCATCGCAGTCTATGGAGACCTAAATCTAATCTAATATAACGTAAATCTAAATCTAGCTTAAATAAACGTAAATCTAGTTAAAAATAAACCTAAATCTAATTTAATGTAAGTCTACATATAACCTAATCTTTAACGTCTTTTAAGATAGTTTCCTACGACGTTATAACTCTCTTCTTCTTGTGTGTGTGCGCGTGTGTCGATGTGTGTGCCAATAAAAAGAGATAAATGGTATAACCTTTCTATCACCCATGCCAAGTATGATAGATTGATTATGCCATTTCCCTCTTGAATAATAGGTCTTGAGTTCAACTCCTCGTCGGCTAGATCTTTAGGTCTTTTAATTTTAATTAGTTTCCTACGACGTTAAATTAGTTTCTCTCTCTTTCTCTCTCAATGTGTGTGCATTTTTTTGGATCGTATGCATGTTTTCTCTCTCTTTTCCTCTCTCAATGTGTGCGTTTTTTGTTTATGCATGTTCTCTCTCTCTTTTCCTCTCTCAATGCGTGCGTTTTTTGTTTATGCATGCTCTCTCTCTCTTTTTCTCTCTCAATGTGTGTGTGCATTCTTTGTTTATGTATGTGTGTGTGCGTTTTTGTTTTTGTTTGTACTCTCTCTCTCTCTCTCTCTCTCTCTCTCTCTCTCTCAAAAACACTATGTGTGTGTGTGTATGTGTGTGTGTGTGAGAGAGAGAGAGGGAGAGAGAAAGAGGGGAAGGGAACATGAGAATGAGGAGAGGGAAGGAGCATACCTGGCTCTCCTTCCTCTCCTCGTGTGTGTGTGTGTGTGTGTGTGTGGAGAAGAAAAAGAGAGATAGAGAGAGAGAGAGAGAGAGAGAGAGAGAGAGTGAGGGAGAGCGTTACCTGCTCCTTGCTTGAGGGCCCCGAAAAACTCAGATCTGAGATCTGAGTTTTTGGGCGCGCTCGGTTATTTTTTTACCCCAGCCGGCGTCGTTATGAGCGTCGCTATAAGCGTCGCTATGAGCGTCGCAAATTTACAAAGAAATTTGCGACGCTTATAGCGACGCTCATAGCGACGCCGGGAATTTTTTTTTTGAGCGTCGCTGTGTGAGCGTCGCTAATATGAATAGCCTCTTGTAGTGAAATTTTCCAGCTCATTTGCTTGTCGGAGAGCTTGGTCTGCGTCATGAAGTATTGAAGACTTTGGTGATCCGTCCACAGAATGAAAGGAGTCCCCAATAAATTGTGCTTCCACGAGTCTAAGGCATGTAGAACTGCGAGGAGTTCCTTTTCATATATGCCTAGAATTTGCTCAACAGGTCGAGCCTTCTACTTTCACAGGCTATGGCGTGCCCTTCTTGGAGAAAAACGGCTCCAAGGCAATCACCACAAGCTTCACATTGGACCTCAAATGGCTTTGAGAGATCCGATAGTGTCAACGTAGGTTGAGAGATTAGCTTTTCTTTAAGATTTTTGAAAGCATTGTTCTCCTTGGCAGACCATGTATACCTAACGTTTTTCTTTGTTAGGAAATGTAATGGTCCCACGATTTGTGAGAATTTTTCTATGAAGCGTCTATAGTATGCACAATACCTATAAAGCTTCTTAGTTCATGTAGATTCCTTGGATTAGGCCATCCTTTTATTACCTCTAGCTTTGATGGATCCATTTGGATGCCATCTTGAGAGTTAATGTGACCTAAATATTGAATCTCTTATAAGAAAAACTCACTTTTCTTTCGATTAAAGTTTATTCTCTTGTAAGAGTTGAAATATTACCTCGAGATGTTGCTTGTGTTCGTCTAGTGAATTAGAGTATTATATCATCAAAGAACACTCCACTAAAGTTTCGGTGAGGCCTGCATAGCTTCTCCATCATGCGGTTAAATGTGACTGGTGCATTGGTCAAGCCAAAAGGCATGACAATGTACTCGTAAAGACCAAACGTAGTGCAAAATGTGGTCTTTACAATGTCTTGATCTACTATCCTTAATTGATGGTAGCCACATTTTAGGTCAATCCTAGTGAAGTAGGTCGACCCTTGTAGCTTATCAAATAGGTCTTCTACCCGTGGAACGAGAAACCTGTTTTTGATAGTGATCCTATTTAGTGCTCTATAGTCAACATACATATGATATGTGCCATATTTCTTTTGCACTAATAAAACCGGTGAACAAAATGGAGATGAGCTAGGCCTAACCATACCCTTCTCAACTAACTCATGCACTTGCCGCATAATCTCCTCTTGTTGAGCTCGAGAAACTCTATAAGGAGGTTTAAGGCGGTGAACTTCGTAGAAGAAGTTCAATTGCATGGTCATCATTGCCTTGTTTATGAGGTAGTTCACAAGGGATGTCGTCAATGAAAACATCTTGAAATCCCTTGAGAAAATTGGATAACTCACTAAAATCGGAGAAAGTGAGCAGGCGTGTGCTGGAGCTGTTGGCAACTAGGCCCGGGAAGACGCAGCCTGCTCTGATACCAATTGTTGGAATTAGGGTTGCAGAGAATTGCACACATCTTGGAGAAGACAAAGGAAGCTCAAGGCACACAATAGAGAGTGTATCACTTAGTGTGCAATGTAAAGATAGATAGCCCTAGAATGAATGGGCGTATATACAATGCACGGGGGAAAAAACCTCCTAAAGAGGGGAAAAATGCCCTGGCGGTCCTAGTGTGTTCACACACATCACTACCACATTTATATGGTAACAAAAATCGCATTTTTCTCCTATAGAGGTTGATGGCCAACTTTAGTACATGCAATCCATGCCCTAAGTCACAAATTTGCAAAGATGCACTATCTTCTTTTGTACTTTCCCCACTTACAATCTAAAGACAATAAAAGTATTTTCAATAACATGCAAATTTAGAATGATGAGAGTACTTGTTAAAACTTGTCTACTTACTCTACTCCTATGACAAAATAAATCAACTTAAAACACGGTCAAAGTTCTTTAACAAACAATGCCCTACGTGAACTCTGAAACTTTTTTGTTTTCTTGTGTTTTTCGGCTTATATAGTGCAAGTTTAGTGGTTCTAACAGCCAACAAAACTTTGCAACAAGCTTCCTACCTACTCACAATATTCTACTCTATCTCTTTATCACTTTTGCGGTAATAATATTGCCTTGTGAATAATGCAAGATCAAGAATACCTCAATCTCTGCTCTTATTCTATCTTATCTCACTATTTACTCTATCTTAGGAAAATGTATTGGGTTTGTATGTGTCCACACTAATCTAGGTACTTATTTCTTGGCAACGATGCCAATGTCTTGGGACCACCAACCGGTCAACACCTCTCACATGTTGGGAAGAGATGGAACCAAGACTAAAATGCCAATCTTGGGAAGAAAGTGACTTTCCTAGGACATGGAAGCAATTCAAGAGGTTTAAATCTTGCATCTGAACACAATACAATCCTCTTTGATAGTCAATGTGCATTCTATCTATGAAAATCCTGGATTCTTTCCTCTAATCCCTTCACACATCCTCATGCAAGTCCACTAGCAAAACAACTCCAAACGACTTCAAACTTAATAGATCACATCCTTACACCATCTACAACATATCAAGGTCATCAGACTTACAATCTAAGCATTGAAAAAAAAAACAATTTTCTCTAGCAGACTAATTGCAGGTCACCCACTCAAACATTGGACATTCCTACTAGGTTTTCCTAAGTATTGGCATCCTTGCATAAGCAACAGAATCTCAATACAACACTCAAGTGGTGAGATAAGTCACATGTATGGTTGAATAAGTCGATTCCCGATCTCGCAAAGCACTTGCAGTATAGATATCCACATGTGGATATCAATGAGACTAACACAATGGTGCCCTTGGAATTTCAATGTGACAATCGTGCGGTGTAGTGCAAAGAGATGAGCTTACTGTAGAAAGTAGCACATGACATACAAACAAAAACCTTATCTACTTCTTTCATTCATCCGGGAATTACAACTCAGGCTTATAACCTTGACTTCTTTAGAATTACAAGATGATCATGGGGGATGGGTTTTGAGAAGAAATGTTACAACCATTTTGCATTACAACAATAAAAATTCTCCTTTGCACCTTCCTTACACAATCGATTTTCATTTTTTGTGGAATCTTCCAACAATTTCCATGGTGAGATGAGCAAAACAATGCCGAGTCTTAGCCCCAATACAAGATTTGTCCATGCAGATTAATCATAACCAATTCAAACCTAGGTCCTTGACCAAGGTGTTGTATGTTAACACACCCGGCAAATTCAAACCTAGTTCATCGACTTAGGTTTTGTGCATGTAGACCAAACCAAACAAGTTCAAACCGAAGTCATCCACAGTTTGCCAACCAATCTATGAGAGATAAGGGAGGGGGGGAGAGACAGAGATAGACATCAAGGCAGGAAAACTATATAGGTTTGACATGGGTACAATTCATGTCTTCCAAGACCTTAAGGTTTTTCCATGTGGACAAAACCCAACCAATTCAAACCTAGATAATTGACATCTTGCGAACCACAATCCATGGTCGAGAGAGAGAGAGAGAGAGAGAGAGAGAGAGAGAGAGAGAGAGAGAGAGAGAGAGAGAGAGAGAGAGAGAGAGAGAGAGAGAGAGAACTAGATAGAGATAGAGAGACAAGGGGATAGGATCAAGCATGTAAGTGTGAGTACGGTTTGCTCTTTCAATGAAGAACATGGTTTTGTAGTTGAGGGCAATATGGGTAATGTAATGTATGAAGCGTGACCCACCGGATTTCTCCCAAGCCATAATACATTGGCGTTGTAGAAAAGCTTCATTCACTTGGGAGTCAATTGAAGCATCATGTAGCAAGTGTAATGCATCGCATCTCCCAAATCACTTCTTTATGTCTTGCATCCATCCCGTGATCAAGATCTTGCTTTTATGAATCTTTTGAACTTTTTTTGCTTGCTTCCCATGCAATTGTAAGAAGTTGATGTGAGGGGTTTTGATGCATCTTTATCCTGTACTCCACAACCCTTTGCATGTCCATAGCCTCATTTGGAAGAGATCCAGACTCAAGAAGTAGGAGCATATATGGTGTTTGTGTCTTGGAGAAACTTTGCAAGAAAATGCTCTTGGACATTCTCAAACTCTTTCCAAGTAGACTTTAAGATGCTCTTGCCCCACACTTCAACTCCATAAGGAAGAACCGGTGTCGCCAATGCATCAAAAAGAGACTTCTTGAGAACCTTACACTTGATGTTTCCTGCATTACACATTCTCAAATGCATAATATGATATCTTTTCCGTTTCCAAATGACGCATAGCACATTCATGCCACTTGTGATTGGGCGGAACCTCAAGGCCAAGGTACTTAAAAGCTCTCAACAACTTCAAGAGTCTCATTGTTGTACACAATGCATGACTTCTCCTTATGGTTGATTTTCACAAGCATAAACTTTTTTTTGGATTCATTCACAATCAACCCACTATGCAAGCAAAAGTTCTCAAGGACAACCATAAGCTTTTGTGCATCTTCTAAAGTGTGTGCTAGAAGCACTACATCATCCGCACACAATAAAAGCATGATTACCGCATTGCAAATAGTGACTTCTTCAATGCCTTTTTCTTGCATAAAGTCAAGTACCATTTGTTCCAATTGATCGATGCATAGACCAAAGAGAGTTGGTGACAATGGACATCCTTGTTTAACCCCAATAGTGCTTACATTTTTTTTTGAAATTTCTCTTCCCATGTAGAATTGACAAATCACCTTCTCATAGATTCCAGAAACCGCAAGCATAAACTCACTTGGCACTTGGAGTTCTTCCATCCTTCTCCACAAATTGTTACGTAGAATCATATAAAAGGCTTTCTTAAAGTCCACAAAACAACAATACAATCCCTTCCTTTCAATCGAATTTCCTCCATGAGAACACGAAGAGTAAGAAGATGATCAATGGTGCTATGGAGTCGACAAAATCCCGCTTGTCCTTTTGCATGCTTGTCATTCTCGTCAACACAATCACTCAATTTCATCTCCATTATGCATCCAAGAAACTTTGCCATAAGAGACCAAATCATTATAGTCTAGTGGTTGTTTACATTCTTTACATCCCCTCCTTTATGCAAAGGCTTGACCCAATTAGTACTCCAATCATAAGGCATACCATGTTGAATTGCAAGGTTGAACATATCACACATACAGACATGGGTAAAATCTCCCGTCCATTTGATCATCTCCAGCTTGATACCTTGAAAATCTGCCGCTTTGCAAGTGGCCAACTTTTCAAGCCCACCGCATATATCCTCAATCGTAGAAAAAGAGGGCATACATGGGAGTGAACCATAAAATGGCATTTTTTCAGTATTTTCTTGCTTATATAATTGTCTACAATGTGTGTACATATCCACAACACTCAAGTTACCAAGATTTTCACCCTGCTTGCCCCTCAAGTTTCTCCAAAATCTTACACATGCACGTGCCTTTTCTTGGACTTGAAAAAATTATTGCTTTACTTCCCATCTTCTTCTCTTCTTTTGAATCAATGCCTTGTATGTATGCAAATGACTTTGATAGTTGTCTTTGTCCATAGTTGCATCAAGCTTTATCAAGGACTTTTGAGCATCTTGACATTCTTTATGAAACCACCTTTTGCATGATCTATCTTTGTTGATACCATGGAGATGATTTATGGCCCAAGCATTCTTCGACACAAGAACAAATAACTTTCTTGAAAGCTTCCCATTTAGTTTCCAATGGTGTGTCATATTGAAGCTTTGTCATCCTTAAATTTTGCTCAACCATTTCAATGTACATTGGTGCCCATTTGAAATCCATACATAGTGATGATTTATCTTCCCTTTGGATGAGATTATCATGCTTAGTTGCTTCTCCACATGAAAGGTCAATACATAAGGTCTGATGGTCGGATTTCGGGGTCCATTGGACAAACATAAAACTCTTTATACAATACATGATGTATTCGGTGAGTAGCATATAGTCAATCACACTATCCCCATTGTTTCCTACATGTAAATCGATTGGTTCCACTCCACAAAGATACACCATTGGCAATGAGCATACCCGTGCTATTACACATGTGTAAAAGTAACTTTCCTTGTCCTTGTTGAAAAAACCCAACAAATTTAAACCTAGATCATTGACCCCTTTCCAACCAAGGTTTGCTGGGGGACAAAGAGAAAGAAAGATAGAGAGGGAAGGCTTCAATGATTTGTTAGGTAAAATGTTTATAGTACTAGGCCTCTCTATTTTCCCATGTAGGTAAATGTCAAAACTAGAGCATTGACTACTTGATTATTATAAGTTTCTTGCAATATATATACCTAGATGAATTTGGGAAAGCTTAGATTTTTCCAAATGAACACTAATGCAATTAAAAGCTTGTGACAATAAACCACAAAAATATATAACCATCAAGCCCATTACACATAGTATTGACAACATTATTACATCATAATTGCTAATGTTGTCAATGTCAAATAGTTTCATACAATATGTCTAATGGCCTAGATTTTGTGACCCTTTGTCACAATGGCCGAGTGTGAGACCCTTGTAGAGTCTTCCTGGGCACAAGGTTTTCAATACAAGGACAAATCTCAAGCATTGTTGTCACTTTGTGAAAAAACAATCCAGTATTAAGGTGAAACATAAGAAAACATTTCTCACTTAGAGTATACACACAATTTTTGTAAATTCTTTCTCACATTGAAAAAAAAAGACATTTGTTACAAAAATACCTTGCTTGAAGGTAGAACTTGCAAACTGCAGGAACTTAGATGGGCACATGATGTTGCAATGGAGGCCACAGAGAGGATATTAAGTATTGGGTTATTGGGGTGTTGGAGCCTTCAATGTAAAGGGCCTTTGCGGCAGGTATGTTCTAGAAGCCTCAACTTTGTGGGGATGTATATGAGAGAGAGAGAGAGAGAGAGAGAGAGAGAGAGAGAGAGAGAGAGAGAGAGAGAGAGAGAGAGAGAGAGAGAGAGAGATCTAGCTATGATGACACCAAACTGCTTCTCTACATGTAATTTAGCAACATGCAAGTCTACCAAATTGTAAGTTTTATCTTTATCTCTCAAGATAAAACTTACAATTTTCTTAAGCTATAGGAAACTATAGTAGTTGTGACCACACCACGCGTGAGCACGCCCCTCGAGGGAGGATGCTATTAACTATGAGTGCTATGTCTGAGTGGCCATTTGTGTGGATCCCGCATCATGACAAAACATTCCGGAGAGTGGTTTTAGTACCTTGTGTGGGATCATGGGCGAAAACGAAACAAGGCTCCTACTTGCAAAACAAAAATGACAGTGCTTTTGCTGTTTTGCATGCAGTTTCCTTTTGTTGGGGTATAAAGCCCAATGTGGTCGCCCAGGTAAGTGGGCGGGCCGCCAGGTATGTACACATATTCTTTTGTAAAAACCTAATAAGAACTCACTATGCTCTACACATTACAGTAGAGCGAGTTCACCATATCGTCGTGCTCTTCTTCTCGCACTCTCTCTCGCGTCGCATTTCCGCTCGTACTCCTTCAACTGGTATCAGAGCTCAGATCGAGGCTCGGGGCAGCACTGCAGGAGGCTAGAGTCACCAACTCAGATTGGAGTGAAATTCGACAGGCGATGACACGGCCCCAAATCTCGTGGGTGAGCCCGAAGGACTTAGTGTTGTCAGAATTTCATTCTGAGGTCATCTTGGCCACCGTTCGGCTTCGACAAAGGTCTGCGCAGGCCATTTTCGACTACGTGGTCTCGACGGGTGCAAATCCGACTTTGCAAATTTGGGGTTTTTGGCCTACGATTGCAGGTGCTGAGGATATCGACACTCCCAGAGTGTTGATTTGTGGCTGTCTACACATCGAAGGACGGCTCACAGTTCTTAGAGACGTGTCACATACGACACGGGCGTATCTACACACAGGCTGTAGGCGACATCCACTAGTTCATCAGGTAGCTTATGTTTGTTGCTTGATATTCCAGATTTCATCCTGACATTGCAGGTACTTCCACATGGGATGTATTGTCAGAGATGATGTATGTCTATTGAGGGTTTGCTGGTTGTGAGTCACGCAGCAAACAACCGCCGCAGCGGTTACAACATACAGTGGGAAATTTGTGGATGTATGACTTTGTGGGAAGTCTATGTACTGTCAGATTTACTGCAGCCTTCGTTGAGGGTCGAGTGAGGTTTTATTGAGTTGGGGGATTCTCGAATGTTGAGATCCATTTGGTGATACAGGTCTTGGAGCGATCCCTCGAGCACCCTTAGATAGGCAGCTAGGATGTATTGACTATGAGTTAGACAGTTGGGATTGCATCTTTGCTTTACTGCCGTTGAGGCATTGTCGCAGTCTATGCTTATAGGACAGTGAGAGACAGTATAGGTGCAGGACAGGTTTACCCGCAGCTTACAGTGTCAGAGAGACAGTGTTTTTTGAGTTGTTTTTTGGTCTATTTTTGAGTACACCAGAGCCATTTTACAAAGGAGACTCTGCCAAAATTTATGGAGAATTTGAAGCTTTCTTGGTTCATTTGACAGGTTGATATTTGTTCAGAGGTCAGTTTACAGGGGAAACTCTGCCGAATTTTTCCCAGGAAAGTAAACCAATGTGAAGCGTAGCTATGGCTGGATCATAGGACACTGCTCTTTACAATATCAAGAAGCTGGATGGAACCAATTTCCCATTGTGGAAGAAGCAGATTTGGCACGTGTTGGTACAAACGAAGCAGATAAAACCTATAAAGCTCAAAGGGATAAAACCAGAAGA
Organism: Adiantum capillus-veneris; assembly: GCF_014529385.1. NCBI lineage: Eukaryota > Viridiplantae > Streptophyta > Polypodiopsida > Polypodiales > Pteridaceae > Adiantum > Adiantum capillus-veneris. The sequence goes on along the minus strand of NC_140949.1, from coordinate 113,293,062 downwards.
TATGGACGAAGATGAATGGAGCGAAATGGATGAATTGGCACTTTCTACCATTATGCTGACTTTGGCAGAAACCGTTTAATTCAATGTAGCAGACGAGATGTCGGCTTATCAAGCATGGTTAAAGCTGAGTGATCTTTATGAGAAGCAGAGTGCAGCTTCACAGGTATACTGGCTTAAGAAGCTTGTTGACTTGAAGATGAAAGAAGGGACACCTATGTCCAATCATCTGAATGAATTCAACACAATCTATAGTCAGTTGTCAGCTCAAGGTGTCAAGTTTGATGAACCTGTTAGAGCTATGTTCCTGTTGATCACATTGCCGGAAAGTTGGGACACTTTTCGCACACCTTTGAGTAATTCTGCACCTCTATATGGTTTGAACATAGCAGGTGTAGAAGGAAGTCTGCTTACTGAAGAAACCAATAGAAAGACAATGGACAAAGGCAAAGGAACAGCCTTAGTTGTCAGGGGAAGGACCAAAGAAAAGTACAAAGGTGGAAAGAGGAATCAGTCTTGTAGCAAGTCCCGCAGTGTTAAAGGCAAGAGTGACATAGAATGCTACCATTGTGGCAAGAAGGGTCACATGAAAAGAGACTACAGAGAATGGAAAGCAGAAAAAGGCAAAGAGAAAGCTGAAGACCATGGTGAGAAGAACAAGTCCTCAGTGAAGATTCAAGAAATAAATGTGACAAACACTGTTGTAGAGGATGACAGTCTAGTGTCAGGAGACATCTACTTCTTGAAGAATAAAATGGACTCAGCTCTTCTTACAGCATCTGATGGAAATGCACTGAGTGACTGGATTATAGACTCAGGGGCATCACTTCATGTGTCTCCAAACAAGGAGTGGTTTACCTCTTATGTGACCACTAAAGATCATGTTCGGCTAGGCAATGGGCAGACATGTGAGATCTTAGGTGTTGGAGATGTTCAATTGAAGTTTCAGAATGGCTCTTCTTTCATACTGAAGAATGTGAGACATGTTCCCGCAATTACAAAGAGCTTGATTAGCACAGGTTTACTTGATGATGCTCGCTACGTCACCACTTTTGGACAGAACATGTGGAAGATATCCAAGGGTTCTATGACAGTAGCACATGGAGTAAAGTCTGGAGGACTTTACATGATTTATGTATCAAATGTCTCTAAAAATGTAATCAATGTAATCAAGCATCCGAACGTTTCTTTCTGGCATAGCTGGTTAGGACATATGTCCAAGAAGGGAATGGAAATCTTGTCTCGTTCTGCTTATTTTCCTGGCTTTTCATTTAATGATTTTGAATTCTGTGAACATTGTCTGTATGGTAAGCAAACACAGCAGCCACATAAGCATAGAAGCAGTAGAAGAGATACACAGTTGGCACTTGTTCATAGTGATTTGTGTGGACCTATGCTTAACCTATCTCTAGGGGGAGTTTCTTACTTTATGACATTTATAGATGATTACTCGAGGAAAGTATGGGTTTACTTTCTCAAGCACAAGGATGAAGCGTTTAGTGTTTTCAAAACGTTTGTGACACTTGTGGAGAATCAGAGTGGCAAGAAGCTTAAATGCTTACGCACTGACAATGGTGGAGAGTATGTTTCAAAGGCCTTTCAGGACTTTTGTGAGTCAAAAGGTATAAAACGTGAACTTACTGCTCCTTACAATCCTCCTCAAAATGGTGTTGCTGAGAGGATGAATAGGACCATACAAGAGAAGGTCAGAAGTATGTTGTCTAATGCACAGCTGCCTAATGGGTTTTGGGCTAAAGCTGTATCAACAGCTGTTCATCTTGTAAATAGATCTCCTAGAAAGGTTTTGCAGAAGGATTCAGTGCAAGAGATGGTATGGTCAGGCAAAATGACCTCATACAAGCATCTCAGAGTCTTTGACTGTGAGGCATATACTCACGTTGCGAAGGAATTTAGAAACAAACTTGAGCCAAAGAGTAGAAAGTGCATCTTTCTAGGCTATGGTAATTCTGGTGAGACGGGGTACAGACGTTGCGATCCCGAATCCAGAAAGGTTGTCCGCAGCAATGATGTTCACTTTAATGAATCCAAATATCATTCTAAACCAGAGAGGGTTGAGGAGGTTAGAAGAGTTGTCTTCCAAGAAGATGGACCTGCACGTGCAAGACAAAATGTCAGAGCTCAAGAGGAGCAAGGATAGGATAGAGTGGAACCACAGGTTGTGGCTGAGCTTGAGCCACCTATTGTGCATAGATCTGGATGTGTCATGCGACCTCCTGATAGGTTTGTTCCATCTATGAACTATGTCATGTTGACTGATTGCAATGAGCCTTCATGTTACAAGGAAGCAGTGCAAATGAAAGACTCCGGGAATTGGCAATTGGCCATGCAGTCAGAGATGACAGCTCTGCATAAAAACAAGACATGGAAGCTAGTTAAATTACCACAGGGCAAAAAGGCTCTACCTTGTAAATGGGTTTACAAGTATAAGATCACCGCTCATGATAGTCAGCCAAAGTACAAAGCAAGGCTTGTTGCCAAGGGCTTTAAGCAAGAACAAGGCATTGACTTTGATGAAGTCTTCTCTCCGGTGGTCAAGATGACTACATTGAGATGCTTTCTTGGATTGGTTGCCATATTAGATTTGGTGTTGCACCAAATGGCTGTCAAGACAGCATTCTTGCATGGTGATTTAGATGTGGAAATTTACATGCAGCAGCCAGAAGGGTTTGTTGAGAAAGACAAGGAAGATTGGGTATGCCAGTTGTTAAAGAGTCTTTATGGCTTAAAACAATCACTGAGGGCATGGTACCATAAATTCCACAAGTTTATGCTTTCTCAAGGCTACAAACGTAGTGAGTTCGATCACTGTCTATATACAAAGAAGGCTAAGGATGGTAGTTGGCTGATCCTTATTTTGTATGTGGATGACATGTTGATTGCTGGCAAGCACTTGGAAGAAATTTCAGCTTTGAAGTCAAAGATGGCAAAATCGTTTGACATGAAAGACATGGGTGAGGCAAGTCATATACTTGGTATGCGCATTGAGAGAGACAGATCAAAGAAGTTAATTTGGTTATCTCAAACAGAGTATATTGAGAAGGTTTTGCAACGTTTCAATATGGAGAAGGGAAAGGCATTGAGTGTTCCATTGCCACCATATGTGAAACTTAGCAAACAAGATTGTCCGGTGTCTGAGGAAGAACAGGCTGAAATGGATAAGATTCCATATGCGTCTGCAGTGGGTAGTTTGATGTATGCAATGATTGCTACTCACCCAGACATTGCATTTGCAGTGGGAGTAGTAAGTCGATACATGTCAAACCCAGGCAAGAAACATTGGGAGGCAGTGAAAGGAATATTGAGATACCTGAAAGCTACAAAGAGTATGCGTATATGCTATGGGAGTCAGGAGCTAAGTGTAAAGGGTTTTACAGACTCAGATTATGCAGGTGACTTAGACAACCGAAGGTCTACGTCAGGGTATGTCTTTACATTGGCTGGTGGAGCAGTATCATGGCGTTCTATATTACAAGATTGTGTTACTCAGTCTACTACAGAGGCTGAATATGTTGCAGCATCAGAGGCATGCAAAGAATCAATTTGGCTTAATCGACTAGTAACAGATTTGGGAATCAAAGAAGAGATGCCTGTGTTATATTGTGATAGTCAAAGTGCTATACAATTGGCTCGCAATCCAGTTTATCACTCAAAGACAAAGCATGTGGATGTGAAGTATCATTTCATCAGGGAAATGCTCAAGGATAAGCAACTTCAGCTTGTCAAAGTTCACACCACAGAAAATCCTGCTGATCTACTTACAAAAGGACTTCCCTCAGAGAGCTTTGCGCATTTTCGCAAGCAGTTAGGTGTAGGGTAGTACATCACTTCTCTACATCTCTTGTATATTAGCTTGTATAGTAGCTTCTCTCACACTTAAAGTACCACATTGGACTTTAAGTGGGAGGTTGTTGGGGTATAAAGCCCAATGCGGTCGCCCAGGTAAGTGGGTGGACCGCCAGGTATGTACACATATTCTTTTGTAAAAACCTAATAAGAACTCACTATGCTCTACACATTACGGTAGAGCGAGTTCACCATATCGTCGTGCTCTTCTTCTCGCACTCTCTCTCTCGCGTCGCACTTCCACTCGTACTCCTTCACCTAAATGAAAGGAGTCAATCCGATAGGCAGGAAGAAGTTGGACACGCAAGGGAACCACCATGCGGGGTTAGGCAGGTAGAAGTTGGACACGCAGGGGTAGGTGAGAGAAGTGGAGCAACTGCACAGCCAAAAAGAGACGACATTGCGAGCTATTGCAGGCTAGTGAAGGACGCGCCATGCAAGGCAGAGGAAGCGGGTGAAGAGCAGATGGAGGTCGATGATGAGCAAAGGGTTAGGGTTTTCTTGATGCATGGAGATCTCTCTCTATCTCTCTAATGCACATGAGAATGGTGTTGGCTTTCACTGTCTTGCCCCTCTTCTATCTTCCTGTGTGCGTTTCAACCTCTCTCCTCTCCTGTGGAGAGAGAGAGAGAGAGAGAGAGAGAGAGAGAGAGAGAGAGAGAGAGAGAGAGAGAGAGAGAGAGAGAGAGAGAGAGAGAGAGAAATATGAATGTAAGTTCCAATGAGGCAAATGTACAGCCTATGGGGGTTTCTGAAAATGTCGTAGATCAGCCTATTACTGATGCATATGTACATGATGTACTTGATGAGGAAAGGGCTGAAAATGAGCAGGCTAGAGGTATGCCAAAATGGCTGGTGCACACTTTGCGTGACAGTAAATTGGATGCACCTTTGTCTAGTCGTACTCGTTCAGGCTCTCACCATGCATCTTATGCATCAGATTGTTATGCTTTGGCTGTATCTAGCTTACATGATGTTGAGGAGCCTCTGACTTTTGATGAAGCACAAAATTCAGAAAATTGGATAGCTGCCATGCAATCAGAATATGATGCACTTATAGAAAATGACACATGGACTTTATGTGATTTGCCTCCTGGCAAAAAGGCCATTGGTACGAAGTGGGTTTACAAGTTGAAACGCAAGCCGGATGGTGAGATCGATCGCCATAAGGCTCGACTTGTTGCAAAGGGTTATGCACAGCAAAAAGGCATAGATTATGAAGAGACTTTTGCTCCCACTTGTCGTATGACTACTGTGCATTTTCTATGTGCATTGGAAGCTCATTTTGGTTGGGATGTACATCAATTAGACATTGTTACTGCTTTCTTAAATGGTGACATATTTGAGGAAGTTTATGTAACGCAGCCTCGCGGTTTTGTCATAAAAGGACAAGAGGACAAAGTGTGCAAATGTAACAAGGATTTGTATGGGTTGAAGCAATCTCCTCGTGCTTGGTATGAGAAAGCTGACACTCATTTGGTCAAACAAGGCTTTCGTAACAGTCCAACAGAAAGCACATTGTATGTAAAGCGTGAGGGTGATACATTTCTCATTGTGGTTCTTTATGTTGATGATTTGTTGATCACTGGACCAAATGAGAGACATATTGCTGAATTTAAGGCTGATTTGAATGTTACTTTCAAGATGAAAGATTTGGGGCTGTTGCATCATTACTTGGGTATACAGTTTAAGCAGTGTGATGGTGGTATTGCCTTGTGTCAAAAAAGTTACATAGAGACATTACTATGTAAGTTTGGACTTGAGGATTGCAAACCTATTACCACTCCCATGGAAACAAGTTTGAAGTTGAGTCTACATGATGCGGGTGATCCTGCTGATGTCACTCTTTACCAAACTACTGTTGGCTGCCTCATTTATGTATGCAACATGAGGCCGGATATTCAGTTTGCAGTCTCACAGGTCAGCAGATTTATGCATAGCCCAGGGTCTAAGCATTGGTAGTCTGTCAAGAGGATTTTTGGCTACCTTAGTTGCACTTTACATCTTGGCTTGTTTTATCCCAAGGGGGGATTATTGCCGCCAGACTTACATGCTTTTTCGGACTCAGATTGGGCTGGTTGTTTTGACACGTAAGTGTCCACAAGTGGTTTTTGTTTCATGCTTGGCAGTTCATGTATATCATGGTTGAGAAAGAAGAAACCTACTGTGGCCACTTGGAGTTGTGAGGCTGAGTATAGGGCAGTCTTCACAGCTACAGTCGAGTGTGTATGGCTCAGATGCCTTATGGCTGATTTGGGTGTTGGACAGGACACTGCCAACTCTATCTACACTGATAGTCAGAGCGCATTGGCAGTTGTGAGGAACATAATTTTTCATGCTCGCACAAAGCACATTGAGGTGCATTACCACCATGTTAGGGAGAGGCTCTTAGCAAGAGAGACCAGCTTGGCTTATGTGCCAACACAGGACAACCTTGCAGTTCTTTTCACAAAGGCATTGTCTCGTGAGAAGCTTGAATCTTTCCGCAAAGCTTTGGGCTTACTCCCCTTTGTGGAATGATCATGTCCTCAGGGCATGGAACTTCCCTTTAGTCATGTGCCAGCTCTCGTTCACCGCATCACTCCAAGGGGGATTTGTTACCATGTACATGTGGTAGTGATGTGTGTGAACACATCACTACCACACACTAGGACCGCCGGGGCATTTTTTTCCCTCTTTAGGAGGTTTTTGCCCCCGAGTATTGATATATATGCCCATCAGTCTAGGGCTATCTATCTTTCCATTGCACACTAAGTAACACACTCTCTATTGTGTGCCTTGAGCTTCCTTCGTCTTCTCCAAGCTATGTGTGTTTCTATACAACCCTAATTCCAACAAGAATAGGGATTTTTGAGCCTTGCAGTGCGTCTGCTTTGTGCAGATAACGGGGCATCACTGTTGAGAGCTATGCTCTTAATAGTGGAGTCCTATGGGGCTTGCCTACTGCTTAACCACTATTGAGCTATTAGAATCTTGATAGGAGCCGGTGTTTTTTTGGTGGTGAAAGACCCTCTCTTCTATTCCTTGCAATTAATGATATTTGAGCCACGGGTACAGGAGTTTGAGTGCTTTTCCAAAGGGGTTAAGAGGAGTAGCAACTAGGGCTTGAAGTGCCAAAGTACACTTAGAAATTTTACACCTAAAATTTGTTAGAATGGCTGACAATAGTAAAGAGAGTGAAATTAATGTTTATAGCTTTGATATTGGTAATGAACAAGCTACTAATGATGCCCCTATGCTTGTCAATTACCTTGTTACTAGGCTTTGACAAGCCATGGGCAATCCATCCCTCCAAGGTGAAGTGCAATGGAAGCTACATGCTCATGGGATTCTCCAAACTCCCCACCAAGAAGAGAGAGTACCTAGGAAGCCTCCTTGTGAGAAAGAGTCCTCTCTCCGATAAGGGAAGAAGAAGAGGATCCCTATGAAGGGCTCAAAAATCTACTACTTGATAGCTCATCTCCTTCCCAAAGGAGAACTTAAGTTTCAATGGTAGAGTCCCCACCAAAAGAAAAAGAAATAAGTGAGTCTCCTGCCACCTCGGCGGAGATGGCTCCACGAAGATGGTGGGAAAAACTCTCTCCAACACCCCCTAAACAGAGAAGAACATCGCACACTTATCTACACCATAATTCAAAGAGGGACGAGAGAAAACAAGAGAAGAAAAAGGTCAGAAAGAGGTCACCCTCTTCTGCATCTTCCTCATCCTCTTCCTCTTCTAAAGAAAGTGATGGTGCAGACAAGGAGGAACAAGGGAAGAAAAAGGCGAGAAAGAGGTCACCTTCTTCTCCATCCTCTTCAAATTCTTCCTCTTTTGAAGAAAGTGATGGTGAAGCTCTTGAACCACCTAAAAGAAGAAGCCATACAAAATCCTATGCCACATGGAAGAGGTTGTCCAAGCTCAAAAAGTTCAAAGAGGGAGGAAAGAAAATCTCTTTCCTTAGCTATGATGGCACCTTTAGTGCTACAGACAAAGTCTTGGCCTTCATCCAAAAATTTGATGCGGCGTTCGGAGATGAGGGCTTCATGGAGTCCTCTAAGCTATGCCATGTAGCTATGCATTTTCAAAAGTCCGCCAGGCAATGGTGGTCTAGCCTATGAGCAAACGGTGAAGCTCCACAAACATGGAAAGCTTTAAGAGCTTCCATCATGAAATAGTTTTCGGCTACCGATGCCAAAGACAAAGTACTCACCGAATGGCGAAGCTTGCTGCTCTCTCCCTACAAATTTATTCACAAATATGTAGACAAGTTTTGGGACTTACATATCCTCAAAGCCACTGTCTTCCAAAAGATGGATTTTGAAGAGAAAAAACAACAATTTTGTGCGGGTTTAATTGAAGATATGGCGGAGTATGTCAACTCCCAAAGGCCACGCACCATATCTGTGGTCATACACCATACCATGGTGGCTTCACAAATCAATCTCCAACAAGGGGCTAAGAGAAATCTTAAACCAACGAAGAACAAGGACCATAATAATGAGCCTAAGGGGAAGGACCATGTCCAAAAGTCGCCCAAAGGCAATGCCAACAACAACAAAGCTAAGGAGAAGGGAGTTTATAAAGGAAAAAATAAACTCTCTCCTGAAGAGCTAGAGCATTATCGTAAAGATAACCGTTGTTTCAAGTGTGGGGAGCAAGGGCATGCTTATCGTGCTTCACCCCACAAGAATACACAAAATGAGCCACCTAGAGCTAGGATGCTCACCACAAAGGATCTCCTCTATGCCATGCTTGGGGAAAGGTAAGAGAACATGATGCTTTTATTCTCTTTGACCCTAGTTCTAATCACAATTTCATATCCACAGAGTTGGCCACCAAGCTAGGCATCCAAACCATGAGATGGGAGATGTCCTACCTACCGATGGTGCTCTCAAGGGGCAACAAGCCTCAGTCACTCCCTTAATTCAGGCTCCATCTCCAAAGCTATGTGGACAAGGAGGATTTCTTTATCTCTCCTCTCAAGCACGAGGATGTAATTCTAGGGGCACCATGGTTTGATTGCAACATTGTTGCCGATGTTAAATTCCCTAAAAGGAAAATCTAATTTAGGTTCAGGAAAAAAGATATGTACATAGATGCTAAAGAGTTGGGTAACACCATACCCATTGTACATATGTGACAAAATGGGTAGACCAACAGCAACTGATATGACTCCACTTACTCCAGTTCAACCACTGGGAGTATTTATGAAATGGGACCTGGACTTCATGGAACCATTCAAGAAGGTCACTCCAAGGAAGAACCGGTATATCTTAATGGCTACATGTTATGTCACTAAATGGGTAGAGGCCAAGGCTCTTCTAGATAATACTGCAAATTCCACTAATGTTTTCCTATTTGAAAACATTATTTGCCGATATGGATCCCCCATTGAGCTTGTGTCTGATCAAGGGACACATTCCATCAATGATACCATGGAGCTTTTGATGGAAATGCTCTCCATTAAGCACAGGAAATCAACTCCTTATTATCCTAGGTGCAATGGGAAAATAGAGAGCAGTAAAAAAACCATCAAGAATATCCTTACCAAGATTGTTTAGAAGGAACCACATCAGTGGGATCTTAAGCTACAGACTGCTCTATGGGCCTACAGAACAACTTATAAAGTCACCACTGGAATGCCACTTTTCAGAATGGTATATGGTACTGAAGCTGTAGTGCCTATTGAATTTGTGATTCCCAATCTCAGAATGAAAGTGGAATATGGACTAGATTTTATCATAATCTTAAACATAGATTGAAAGAATTAGTGCAGTTGGATGAGTTTCGATAATATGCCATGTTGGAACATGAAATTTTTCAGCAAAGAAGAAAGAACTGGCATGATAGAAGAGTCAAAGTTGGAGAGTTCTAGAAGGGAGACTTCGTTTTGCTTTATCAATCCAAATTGGGCCCTAAGAAACCAAATTTAAAGATAGCTTGGGCTAGTCCATATAAAGTTGATTGGGTTTTCTCCAATGGCACAGTAAGGTTGAAGAACTTATCTGGACTACTGTTGCCAGGTGTTTATAATGGGGCCAAAATTAAGCTATATTATTCTAATGAGAAAGAGACCTCCAGAGAAGAAGATACTAGCATTCTGGGTATTGATAACCAAGAACTTTGAGAACCAGACATTCTAAACCTCTTCCATGTACAACCAGTACCAGAAGCAGTGACGGTAAAAGTCTCAGCATGATAAAACAGTGCTAGTGGCAGAGTCAGTAAAGTGTCAGAGCCAGTACGAGTTCTCATGGGGAAAGTGCCAGTGGGAATGCATGTGATAATTATTAAAGGGACTATGGGAAGAATTAGCCAATGCATGTATGCCATGTCATCGACGGTGCACAAAACTCTAGGAACGGTAAGTAGTGGAGCTTTTATAGCGCGCACACGTATACCAGTAAGGCGGGTGGGCATTCTTCCTCACAAATCTCCTATGTGATGCCTACCTGTTGTTACACACTCGACATTGCCAAGCTTTGAGGACTCTTCACTATAGCCGCAAACCTCCTTGTTAGAAGAATCTGTTGATCATTGTCTATCTCTACCCAACACACCTTGCTGTGGCTTTGAATATACAAGTAAGTCTTCTTCCTCTATAGACTTATCATCCTCACAGTGTATGGGTAGAAGGAAAATGTCAAAGAAGATGAAGGATACCATAGATAAAAATGCAGTGATCATCAACTCTCTTCAAGCTTCCCTACCACTTATCCCACATAGCAAGATACAAAGGTATGTGTTTACTGATCAGGCCAAAGTGCTGCTACAGCTATGGGATTTTCATGTGGTTGTGTACGCTACAAGGTTAGATTTTGACACGTGCATTATCAAGCAACTTCTTGATTCTTTCAATGCTGAGGAAGGCAGTGCTATTGTCAATGGTGTAAGAGTCACAACAACACACGTCGACATTGCCTATGCTTTCAAAATGCCCAATGAGTCAAAGCCAACCACAACATCTACAGAGCAGATAAGTCTGGCTCTGAAAGAGGATGAAGCAGCCAAAAAGAAATGAAAGGCTAGTGCACAAGGGTTCCAGTAGTAGGACTGGATGTCCCCTCAGCCTACAGGTTTGTTGCTGAAGATGTTAGCTTGAAGAACAATCCCACCTATGTGTCAGAGAAGTTGTTTACCATGCTGCTTGGCAAAAATATTAAATGCTATAGCTAAATTCAATTTATGTCAGATTTTGTCTCACAATGTACTACAACAGACTGCCAAGCTGAAATCTTAGACTGTATTCAAAGCGAGGTATGTCTAGAAATTTCTATACTGGGCAACTGCTCCAGAAGCCTCTTTCCATGTAAAGATGGCTTGGAGTCTCAAACCCATTCTAGCAACTAACAATGTAGAGCTATTTTCAGACGACGAGGTTCCAGGAAATCATTTGTCCCTAATTGGACATAGGAGAAAGGCAACACAGGTGGAGGCCAATGGTTCAAAGAGACCAAGAATTACGTTGGCAAAGAGCACTACTTTACTAAAGCAAGTGGAGAGTCAGGTTAAACCCTTGCCTACTAAAAAATCCTCGACAGGCTAGACTTCAGCCAAACCTGAAGAGCAGACTTGAGCAGACACCAACACTAAAAAAGGCGAGCAAGAAACATCAAGCACTGAATAGGTAGCAGTCAATAATGACAAGGGAAAGGGTTCCCCACCTGCCAGTCCAGGTAACAAAAGTTTCTTTCAGTGAATTGGATTTATCCATAGCCAAGAAGGATAGGTTACAATAGTTACAACATAACCCTGTCAAAGGCCGATTGATTTTTCAAAAACCGGATTTGGCAGCATTACCATACATGGCTCCCGTTATGGTGAGCCGATCCAATCTGACCCGGCAACAGTAGATGATGGTTGCTCGGTGCTTATCCAATCATCATGGAACACCATTGTGAATGCCTTAGAATAGATGATGTATGCGTCACCTTCCAATGAAGAAGTGTCAAAGATGAAAGAAGAACTAGAAAGCAGCCAGCAACAGATTCAAAAACTCCAGCAGGATATCGAGGCACAATCTCTTAGGTATGGTATTGCTGAAAATCAGCCAGCACAAACAATTAAGGAGCTACAAGCAAAGTTTTGTCAGCTCAAAACAAAGAATCTGCAGTTAAATGAAGACAAGGCAGAAGCCTTAAGAAATGCTGACAGATTTCAGACTGTGCTGAGAATGAAGCGGATTGACTTCAATACGTTGCTCACAACCCACACTGCATTGAAGGCCTCCCTTACAAAGAGATATATCTATAATAACCTTGCTGATACTTTGACTCCACAAGGCAATGTAACCATGCAACTAGACAATTTAAAGGCACTTATGGAGACCATACAGAGTGATTTGCAAGAAAAGCTCTCTAAATACAACATAGCCTTAACAAATCAAGCAATTATGGATTATATTGATAAGCAAAATGATCCTAACGAGGATTTTGAGAGGGAAGAAGAGCAGGATGAGGAAGGGGAGGACAACCCAACAAATAAACCTGATGATGATGATAATATTCCTCCTTCCCCACTCTCAGGCTTTGGAGCTGGGGGATCAACTGTTATAGGGGACAGTGAACCCAAGAAAGACCAGCCATACCAGTAGTTGGGTGAATAGTGATCCATTAGGAGAAAGTTGGACTCACTTTTGGGCCTTTCAGTTCTAGAGAGAGAGTGGCACTCGACCAATGAGGAAGAGGCTAACATTACGTTGAGAATCAACATTTTGGAGCCAAGATCTTTTAGAAAAAAGGAAGAAAATATTAATTTTGTTCATCAAATTACACAATTTCACGCTTTCAAGGCATAAATGCCATAAGCCATACTAATTCTGTATCGCGACGAATTTCAGAACTTTCATTGAAGACTCTATCTAGTATCTATGTTCCCGCTCAAAAATATGACGTTGAGTAGCTCTACTTCCCTCTCAAAACTTCTTCCCTTTTTCATATTTGTGTTAACTTTTCTATGTATTCCAGTGCACATCATGACTACTTCTCGAAGGCCTAACACTACCATTGACTCTGTTAGCATTTTTAACTGTTATACTACAGATGATCAAGCATGGATACCATCTCGAATAACTATTGGAAGTTGGGTTCTACTGCAAACTAGGAGGAGGAAGAGGAGGCAACGCAATGATTTCATGGAGTCTTTCAAGGGACAAGTTAAAGAGTTTAAAGTGTGTGCACAAAGCAAGCGGGTGAAAGAGGTCCTCGTACAACATGCTTTCCAGCATGTAGACTTAAGGTTGCAAACATCTCCTCCAAGTTTTCTACGGCATCGACCCAACTGTAAGTTATCTTGAGAATCTCACTTAGTGCATGATTATATTCAAAGTTTAAGTGGTGGGGGATATCATCTTTGGTATGTTTCAGATATTTATCCATCGAATAAGACGGATTGGCAACCAGTTGAGAGCATAGTTGGGATTTTTGATGCTTTCCATGCATTTATTGGTGAGCAAATGTACCAATGAAGACAACACAAGGACATTGCAGATAATGGAATATTCTTTTATGATATGTCATATTTGGAACCGAGAACTTCCTTTGGTTTGGGTCGTGTAGACCCTTTGTCACTTCCATCCTTTGACAACAAGGATTGGTCTCTGCCAGCTTCACAAACTAGTGAAAGCTTTAGAAATAGGTTATTTCAGGATATACAAAAGCCCGCAAGTATTCAATTGCCACAAAAATATTTCGGCTCGCACTATTTATGCCTCTTGAAGTGTTTGTAGATTTCTTCTTTGATGAGCAAATAAGAACTACCACAACGATGTTCATTTGCAAGTCTAAGAGCTGTTTGGACTTTTTAGATGATAAGTGGGATAGGAAACAGTCACAGGGCAAAATCTGTATTTTGCAAAAGAAGTACATAATTTGAAAGTTCATTATAAGCTCTCAAAATCTCATAGTGTCGTTTACTATTTTGGATATCATTGTAAGGTCTCTGACCCCGACCAAAAAAGAGCACCATTGTACCATGAAATGAATATAATGGAAAAAGTTACTAATTTTAGCAGTTTTCTGAATTCTATCAGTGCCATGATGTTTAGAATGTTATAAATCTTGGAAATGTGAATTAAAATAATTTTTGTGAAAAATTTTCCAAATATAGTAAGTTTTTGGTCACAGATCTTGCTCGTCTACAGATCTTGCACATCGAAGAGGTACAAAGTGAGGAAGAAGGAGATACATCGAAGAGGGTAAAAACGACGGGCTTAGGTCCATCTTCTCCCTCAGGTTCATCTTCTCTCGCTCCTGACTTGTGACTATCGCCACCTCGCATGGCGCTCCCCCGCATTTGAATTTCCCCAAGCCATTTGTTTCTTCTCTTTGCGGATGTGTTGTAAAGAGCGTGTAATTTTTGAACTGTGAAGAAGCTCCTTCTGCCTTGCTCTATGAATTAGTAATCTATAAGTCCATTGGTGTAACTCTAATAGGCTATTGGCCTTATCCTTTCCTCCCCCATGTCTAGTGTGCTTAAAATAACCTCTTCTTGCCATGTAGTGGGTCTTTTCCATGCCTTATCTGGACCATATTGATAGTGATCCGTATATCTTTGGCAAAATATGGACCATGGTTGAACAATATGTGCTGCATTGAAATAAAACAAAATGGTCAGTAGAGTACAATTAAAAATTTTCTTTTGTATACGTAGAATGCTAACCCACCATGTAATCTGTGATATGTTGCCCACCCCACCTTGTAAGGTAAGCCTTCTTCCAATCCAGCAAGGCTACTTGAAATGATGTGAGCTTACTTTGGTCCCAAGAATGCTGCTCAACGTAGTGGAAAATTTTATCTAGTGATTTCCACATGTTCGCTTTGTGATTTGGATTGCCCCACCACTAGCATTGTCTTCAACCAATTTATGTAACTATTTCCATTTGTTGAACAGGTTACTCCTCTCTTCTCTATCTGAATCTTTGAGGCTAAACCCAAGAAACCTTCTGGCCTTCACGCCACCTATCGATCTTTCCTAGGTACCTTGTAACGACTTTGAGACATCTTAGGGTCCTCTTCAATTTTGACATTGCCTCCATGCAAACCAATTTCTGAGATCACTCCCTCTAATGCTTTGATCACTCTTTTTGACTCACTCTCTGGCTTTAATATCCATGCAAAACATATGTACAAATGAACCACCTTTTCAATTATTCGACAGAGTGCATGAAGTGTACAGACGTGAACTCTACTCAGAGAAATGTTACCATATACATGTGGTAGTGATGTGTGTGAACACACTAGGACCGCCGGGGCATTTTTTCCCTCTTTAGGAGGTTTTTTCCCCCGTGCATTGTATATACGCCCATCACTCTAGGGCTATCTATCTTTCCATTGCGCACTAAGTAACACACTCTCTATTGTGTGCCTTGAGCTTCCTTCGTCTTCTCCAAGCTGTGTGTGTTTCTCTGCAACCCTAATTCCAACAATTGGTATCAGAGCAGGTCACGTCCTCCCGGGCTTAGTCGCCAGCTGCTCCAGCACACGCCTGCTCACTTTCTCCGATTTCAGTGAGCTTTGGCGAGCGTTCGCAGGTCGACAAATATTTTGGGCGAGCTCGAAGAGCTCGGTCTGCTCAGAATTTTGATTTGGGCTCATTTCGGCCTCCGTTTCCACTACGGGCAGTACTGCACAGGCTATTTCGTCATTTTGTGCAGATTTTCTGTCAGTGCCGTTTTCTGCATAACAGGTGCCTTATAGTCTTCTACGGTTTGTGCTATATAGCACAAGTTGTTCCCGCTCCATTTCTCCTATTTTCGGGCAGTTTTCACATCAGGTGCAGCATTTACCATGGCTGACAACAACAACACAGATGTGTTCAAGATGTTTGCTGCTGAGGACAGGTTGGATGGGGACAACTACCCTATGTGGGCTTATATGATGCAACACGTTCTTGTGTCAAAAGGTGTCTGGAACATTGTGCAGGGCATTGATGTACGTCCTGGTTCTGAAGATGTAGGCGATATTGAGGATGTTGCAGGTCTTGCTGCAAGGATTGCAGCTGTTAGAGTTGTTTTGCCTACAGCAGAACAAGCTCGTTGGGATGTTAAGGATGCGCAGGCTCATGCATTGATTGCGTTGTCTGTGAAGCGCACCATTATTCCTCACATCCGTTCAGCAAAATCTGCAAAACAGGCTTGGGATATTCTAGCAGGTCTTTATGCAAGCCGCAATGAGGCTAAAATTGCTTTGCTGCGTAAAGAGCTAGAGTCGAAGATTATGCATGAGGAAGATGATATGGACACTTTCCTTGCTAGTGTCAAGGATATCAATGAGCAACTCATTTCTGCAGGTGAAGTCATTTCTGACAGTTCCCTTGTGCAGACTGTTCTTGATGCCTTACCAGATTCCTACCAGACTTTTGCTAGTACTTGGAGACTGATGACCCAAGGAAATCCTGAAGTTGTCAAGTTTGATGCATTATGCACATTGCTGTTGCAAGAGTCACTTTCTAGAAAAAACAGGACTAGGCAGCGTGCAGTTGAACAGGCTTTTATTGCTTCTCAAAGAAAGGGTGGTAACAGTAATGCAGCCACTTCTTATGGTTCTGCTGCGAGTGGCAAAAATTATGTTCCTAATGCTTCTGTTGGCAGCACTTCGTCTGGCAATTCTGGTGATAAGGGCAAAAAGAAGATGCGTTGCCATTATTGTAAAGCCAATGATCACTTGATCAAGTCGTGTCCTAAGTTGAAGGCCAAAGAGGCTAAGAAGAAAGAGGGTGGTTCCACTGCAAATGCTGGTTCCACTACAAATGCAGCCATTGTTGAGTCTTCTGTGAAAGGAGATTGTGATGCTGATGTTGATGCAGAATGGGCTTTTAGCGCAGAGTGCACTTACAATCCTGCTGTCCATGATGCATGCTTGTCAGTTGCTGCAGATTCACATGTGTGGTATTTCGACAGTGGTGCTACAAAGCACATTACCTCACATCATGAATTGTTTACCTCTCTCGAGTCTGTCCCTCATGGGAATTCAGTCACTTGTGCCAACAACGCCTCTTATCCAGTTCAGGGAGTTGGAAAGATTGTGCTCACTGCTGCTAATGGCAGTTCCTTCACACTTGTTGATGCACTTTATGTACCTGGGATCAAGAAGAATCTATTGTCTGTATCCGCACTTGCTAGACTTGGACTTGTAGTCAAATTTGTGGATGACAGATGTACAGTTCATGATCTCAGTTTTGGTGATGAAATTGTTGCATCTGGGCTTTTGTGCCGTGGGCTGTATAAGCTCACTTTGTATGACAAGTGTGGACAAAATTTTGCAAATGCTGTTGCAGATTCAAGGGCTATTTCAGATGCAAAACTTTGGCATGCACGTTTTGGTCATCTGAATTTTGCCAGTTTGCTGCGTTTGCAGAAATCTGATATGGTTGCTTCTTTGCCTCCTCTTGAAGCACCTATCAAACATGTTTGTGAAGGCTGTATTCTGGGTAAAATGCAGCGTTCTAAGTTTCCAAAGGATGGTTCAGTTAGGGCCACATGCAGGTTGCAGCTTGTGCATAGTGACGTTTGTGGGCCCATGCAAACTCCGTCCTTGGGCAATTACCTGTACTTCGTGACTTTCATTGATGATTACTCCAGGCATGCGTGGGTATTTCCGCTTAAAGCGAAGTCCGAAGTTTTTATGTGCTTCAAACAATTTTTGGCTATGGCTGAAAATGTCTCAAAATGTACTATGGGCACCCTCCGTTCCGATCGAGGGGGGGAGTATATGTCTCATGAATTTAATGCATTTCTGGCTAGTCGTGGGATAAAACACCAATGTACAGTGCCTTATACACCTCAGCAAAATGGTGTTGCTGAGAGGAAAAACAGGTCACTAACGGAAATGGCACGATGTATGGTCAAAAGTCAAGCTTTGCCGCATTCTTTTTGGCTTGAGGCCATCATGTGTGCCACTTATGTACTTAACAGGTGTCCTACGAAAGCTTTGCAGTCTATTACTCCATATGAAGCATGGCATGATAGAAAACCTTCTATTGAGCACATGCGTGTTTTTGGCTGTTTGGCATATGCTTTGGTGCCACAAGTGCAGCGCAGAAAATTGGATGATAAGGCTGTCAAATGTATTTTTGTTGGTTATAGTGCTGAAAGCAAAGGTTACAGGTTGTATCATCCGCAAACAAAACGTATTTTGGTTTCACGGGATGTAGTGTTTGTGGAAGATTCTGTTCAACCCTTGCTGTCATGTACTAGAGACAGTAATGTAAGCTCACAGGACATTTATGACACTTTGTTGCCTCTTTTCAGTGGTGGAAATACGAATGTAAGTTCCAATGAGGCAAATGTACAGCCTATGGGGGTTTCTGAAAATGTTTTAGAACAGCCTATTACTGATGCAGATGTACATGATGTACTTGATGAGGAAAGGGCTGAAAATGAGCAGGCTAGAGGTATGCCAAAATGGCTGGTGCATACATTGCGTGACAGTAAATTGGATGCACCTTTATCTAGTCGTACTCGTTCAGGCTCTCGCCATGCATCTTATGCATCAGATTGTTATGCTTTGGCTGTGTCTAGTTTACATGATGTTGAGGAGCCTCTGTCTTTTGATGAAGCACAGAATTCAGAAAATTGGATTGCTGCCATGAAATCAGAATATGATGCACTTATAGAGAATGACACATGGACTTTATGTGATTTGCCTCCTGGCAAAAAGGCCATTGGTACCAAGTGGGTTTACAAGTTGAAACGCAAGCCGGATGGTGAGATCGATCGCCATAAGGCTCGACTTGTTGCAAAGGGTTATGCACAACAAAAAGGCATAGATTATGAAGAGACTTTTGCTCCCACTTGTCGTATGACTACTGTGCGTTTTCTATGTGCATTGGCAGCTCATTTTGGTTGGGATGTACATCAATCAGACATTGTTACTGCTTTCTTGAATGGTGACATATTTGAGGAAGTTTATGTAACGCAGCCTCGCGGTTTTGTCATAAAAGGACAAGAGGACAAAGTGTGCAAATGTAAGAAGGCTTTGTATGGGTTGAAGCAATCTCCTCGTGCTTGGTATGAGAAAGCTGACACTCATTTGGTTAAACGAGGCTTTCGTAACAGTCCAACAGAAAGCACATTGTATGTAAAGCGTGAGGATGATGTATTTCTCATTGTGGTTCTTTATGTTGATGATTTGCTGATCACTGGACCAAATGAGAGACATATTGCTGAATTTAAGGCTGATTTGAATGCTACTTTCAAGATGAAAGATTTGGGGCTGTTGCATCATTACTTGGGTATACAGTTTAAGCAGTGTGATGGTGGTATTGCCTTGTGTCAGAAAAGTTACATAGAGACATTGCTATGTAAGTTTGGACTTGAGGATTGCAAACCTATTGCCACTCCCATGGAAACAGGTTTGAAGTTGAGTCTACATGATGCTGGCGATCCTGCTGATGTCACTCTTTACCAAACTGCTGTTGGCTGCCTCATTTATGTATGCAACACGAGGCCAGATATTCAGTTTGCAGTCTCGCAGGTCAGCAGATTTATGCATAGCCCAGGGTCTAAGCATTGGCAGGCTGTCAAGAGGATTTTCCGCTACCTTAGTAGCACTTTACATCTTGGCTTGTTTTATCCCAAGGGGGGATCATTGCCGCCAGACTTACATGCTTTTTCGGACTCAGATTGGGCTGGTTGTTTTGACACGCGAGTGTCCACAAGTGGTTTTTGTTTCATGCTTGGCAGTTCATGTATATCATGGTTGAGCAAGAAGCAACCTACTGTGGCCACTTCGAGTTGTGAGGCTGAGTACAGGGCAGTCTTCACAGCTACGGTTGAGTGTGTATGGCTCAGACGCCTTATGGCTGACTTGGGTGTTGGACAGGACACTGCCAACACTATCTACACTGACAGTCAGAGCGCATTGGCAGTTGCGAGGAACCCAGTTTTTCATGCTCGCACAAAGCACATTGAGGTGCATTACCACTATGTCAGGGAGAGGCTCTCAGCAGGAGAGATCAGCTTGGCTTATGTGCCAACACAGGACAACCTTGCAGATCTTTTCACAAAGGCATTGTCTCGTGAGAAGCTTGAAGCTTTCCGCAAAGCTTTGGGCTTACTCCCCTTTGTGGACTGATCCTGTCCTCAGGGCATGGCACTTCCCTTTACTCATGTGCCAGCTCTCGTTCACCGCATCACTCCAGGGGGGATTTGTTACCATATACATGTGGTAGTGATGTGTGTGAACACACTAGGACCGCCGGGGCATTTTTTCCCTCTTTAGGAGGTTTTTTCCCCCGTGCATTGTATATACGCCCATCACTCTAGGGCTATCTATCTTTCCATTGCGCACTAAGTAACACACTCTCTATTGTGTGCCTTGAGCTTCCTTCGTCTTCTCCAAGCTGTGTGTGTTTCTCTGCAACCCTAATTCCAACAAGAAATATCAAGCACTGGCCTAAAAGTTTGATCTTGAAGATGTATATTGGGAGCTCTATTCCATTGTACACTCTCAAGAGATTGTGCATCAGCCATGCAATATAAGCATGGATTTGCCACAACTGCTCCGTTTGTTATGTTGTACATACACTTAAGAGTCTTAACTCACCTGCCATGTGCCATTCCACTATATAGTCACCAAATCCTTCCACTGAAAGAACGACTCCGTTTCTTTGTTCACTGATGATAGAAGGAATTGGGATTTGACTAAAAATCCAATCGAGGATTTCAAAATTTTCCTTATCAACCCACAGTGAAAAACGAAAACATAAAATCAACAACCAAATAATCAATATTTGAACTAAGTATACTTGAAATGATTCTAGAGTTAGAATGTTGTTTTCGGATTGCACATTGAAGTATCGTGGATCCTCTTTTGTTATTGATGGATCCAGACCTCTATTCATGAGGGTAATGGTGATTCTCTCCAGATTGTTCTTCAGGACCTCGCACTTGTTGAGCTTCAAAACAAACTTGAGAACCCCACCGCACTCCTCTCAACTGATGTCAAAGAAGTGAACTGCATACCTTTGCAATGCTTCAAGATCTACGAAGAGGTTGTTGTGCTCGTTAAACTGTACCTCTCTGCCGCCCTTGCCTAAGAACGTGGCTTCAATATGGAATGGTGAGCCAAGTTTCTCAAACACCTCATCATTTACGTGTCTGCTCGAGAAACCTTTACATGTGATGGCTTTGGCAGCAATGATCCTCTCTGTAGTCTATTTTGAGACTTTTTAGCTAATGCTTTGAAGAGTGCCCTGTATCCTATCTGCGAAATGCCACTCTCATCAAGTATTGCTTGCACTTCCATTGGTTCCAACCGATTCTCGTTCATGAAGGAGGTAAGGAGCCTCCCTTTCAACTTATGAAATTTTTTCTGAGTTATCATCTCTTCAACTACTTCTGTTGGAACTAGACGACTGTAATGCACTTCGACATTGAAGCCTACACCGTTCGAGTTTGGATGCAGTAAAGACCTGCCAAAAAAGCACCATGCGTTATGATCATGTATAGGAAAGTGTATCCATTTCTTAGTGAAGCACATTGAAGATACAAAAGCAGAAATAAACTTCGAGTTACCTTAAAGCTCGTATTCATTTTTTCAGGCCACCCCTACCAATCTTCATGTTCTCAATGTTGCACAAATCTCGTTTTCTTTTTTGACTACCAAGCACGGTGTCTTTCTCTCGCAAACTTGTGATCTTCTTCTCAAGGCCTTGGATTGTCTCTTTGCTTGATGAAATCTTCCGAGAGCATGCTTCATTAAGTTTCTTCAGTTGCATGTTCTCCATCACCAGGAAGTTTCTTTGCCTTTCCACATTCAATCCTCTCATTTTCAAATGTTCGGTGTCTCCCAATAACCCATCCTTGCTTGCCTGTGAAATGTTAGAGGTTAGTGATATTAGCAAAGGGAGGTGGTGCATTTGTCGTAGGATCCTTTGGATAAATAGACCCATCGGTCCACAAATCCAAATGATATTCCTTGTTTGTCCTTCTAAGTTCTTTCTCCCGTTGAGATAAGAAAGACTCCCTCATACATTTCTGTAACGGTGCGTACTCTTCCAATACATCAACATGAAGATGATGTGTGTTCTTTCTTTGGGTAAGTGTTAAATATGAAGGGGTTGAGGATTGCAAGTTCAAATTGGTGTTTTCATCACAAAAAGAAGCGTTCTCCATTCCTAGAGTTGATATAGAAATAGACAGACACTCGAAACTCATGAAATATCTCAGGTTTTGGGAGGAAGGCCATATTCTCATGTTTAGAGTTGATAGAGTTCGTGTGGCTTATGTTTCTGGAGGGAACGCTTGTAAGTTGGCATTTCAAATCATTAGTCATACAGTTAGTTGGATTCTTGACAAGAGAACGAAGGATAAGAATGATAAAGAGGACGGCTACCTACCAAAGAATGTCATTTTGGCTTTTTGTTGGCGCAAAAAAGTATCACATAAAATGCACAATTTAACATTTTAATTTTCTCTCTCTAAGCCGACGTGGAACTTCTTACAGGGCCCAAAAGTGAGTCCAACTTTCTCCTAATGTGAGGGCCAGCAGGAAGGCAATGGACAAAAGGGAAACATTGGAGATTCTCTAGTACACTAGTCACGACACAGTCCAGACAACAAAGGAAAAGGCAAAGCTGTGGCTGAATCCTTAAAGGCTGATGAGAAACACTCCTTACAGCTCATCACATTGAACAAGAGATTAAGACATTAGCAAGCTTCTATCACTAGAAAGTATTTGGAGGATGATACTCTTATCTCTGACTTGGAATACTTTCAAAGGCTATATGTAGGAGCTAGGAAAATGATTCAGCATTGGAAATCAACTGCCTTTCATGATCAAGAGTTGTATCAATTACATGAGCATCCCAGCAGAATCCAGCTACTAGAAAGGATACCTGAGTGGACGCTGAATTTTGATGATATGACATTCAATCCACATTGGCAGTGAAAGTCCACTGCAGACCAACACTCTCTAGCTCTTGAACTGGATCTACTACTAGGAAACATGCCTACATACAGATGTATGAAGGAGGTTTGAACTCAACTTAAAGAAGTATTTCTTCAGATGCAAATTGCCAGAGGAGTTTTGGATCAGAGGGTGCATGCCATCATTGAAGATCAGTCTTCCAATAGTAAAGGACCTCGGACTCAAATGACAATCAGAGAACAGGAAACTACTCTCTGAAGAATCTTTCAGCTTGTCCGAGTTACTAGGAAGATGATGCAGCAGGAGAACCAAGCTGTTCTCAATATTTTGGAGTTTGTGCATGATTCTCCAATTCTCCTCTATGCATTACCTGCTAAAGAAGCTGAACTGCCTAGATTTTTCCCAGCTTTGTTTCCTCAACATTCAGAACCTGCAAATCAGCTCACTTACTTCAGCATCACTAATGAACTTCAGGAATGGTATGAGCGAACCACTATAGAATGGAAAGCCTTGCAATCACTGATCCATGATGCCCTCAAAGTGGATACTGTCATGGATTTGCGAGGAGAAATACAGAAGGTCAAACTCTGTATGGGACAGTGGAAGATCCAGCTTCGTGGATCAACGAAGACCACAAATCAGTTACTTCAACTGACTATGAAGTCTTTTAAGATTCCAAAAAAGCATATCACTGCAAAACCAGGACTGGGGCCATTATACAGAAAGATGGCTGAGATTCTCTTTGAAGATAGAATTAAGACAAACTAGCCTCTTCAGCAGGGATGGATCCACACAGCTTCACATTTTCATAAACTGGCCAAAACTCGTCTTACAAAGGGAAAACACAGTCTGTATGATTTCGACACCAAAACCTACAACGCCCTCACGCCTTACAAATTTGAGATGTTAGCTTGCGTAGGAGGCCATTTACAGAATTATCCAGAAGGACAATGCTAGCACTGTGACTTCTGAGGCACCAACACAGAAGAGGGCAAGAGGAAGCGGGTTTAGTGGAAGGATACTGGGTAGTTCCATCTTAGAATTAGAGGGTGGATTTTCCCAGTTAGGCACTGGAATTTCCTTGGCTGGGCACCCTTGGAATTGCAGCTATAGGGGTGTCAAGCACTCAACGAGCATGTAGTATGGTATAAAGCTAGCAATACCAAAAGAGTACTATCATGAGGAACATTGGCCAACTTAGCAACCAAAAGGGTTTAGGGTTTGGGCCAAACTAGAACACCAGATGGTTTTCTTAACACCAAATAAGAATCAGGTGGTGGAATTTTTTTCGGAAATTTTGGAGTTATACCAAAATTCAAGAAAGAAGAGAAGGATGTAGAAGGCACGGACAATCTCAGCAGCAGCGGGAATTGCCCCTTAGAAGGATGACCAGCGGGGAGCGGTCACACTGGCAGTAATACTGCAAGCAGTTACTGCAGTAACTCTTGAGAGCTATAAATAGGACCCGCTACACTGTAATCGGGCTTCTTAGCTGTTTTGACTTTTTGTCTTTTGGCTTTAGCTTTCTAAGAATTTTTGGATTTATGAGCTCTTCGCCTCTAGCTTCACTATGTAATCATTGCTTCTGTAATTATATGAGCTTAAACCCATTATACACTATACTGGTTATCCTTGAGCTATTAATCTGAATCTACAAATACTCTTTACAATCTTTCAGTTATGTCTCTCGTTTTAGTATAACATTCCAGTCCAATACTCTATTTCAGTCCAGTACTCTATTACAGTCTCACTAACTGAATTGAAGACATAACTAGTAGCTCTAAATTCTAACACTGGAATCAGCTGTCTGAAGAGACTAGCTCCAATTCCAGAGAGAGAGACAAATAGTTTTGTTCAAGTAATTTTAAATCGGTCTCTTTTCTCTCTCTCTCTCTCTCTCACACACACACACACACACACACACACACACACACACACACACACACACACACACACACACACACACACACACACACACACACACACACACACACACACACACACACACACACACACAGAGTTGGGCATACCTAGAGTTTTTTCAAGTAATATAAATTAGTATCTTTTCACACACACACACACACACACAGAGTTAAAAATTATTTTTATTATCCAGATGTAATAGAATGGTGATCAGAATTCCCTTCTAAGAAAAAGGTCCAAAGTCGAGATATATTGGAGGTAGAACTTGTCTTTTTTTTTTTCTCTCCCTCTATCTATCTATCTATCTATCTATCTATGGGTGCATGCAATCAATACACTTTTTCATGCAAAGAAAAACCCGTTTATCATATTTTACCAAAAAATGAAGATACTTTGATGTGAGAAATTACTAAAATTAGTCTCTTTGATCTCTCTCTCTCCCTCTCATACACATTCTCTCTCTCTCTCTCTCTCTCTCACTCACACACACACACACACACACACACACACACACACACACACACACACAACCACTTGTTGACAATGGCCTATTTATGATTCCAGATGGTGATTCACAGAAGCAGATGTGCTCTTGCCATATCTGGCAACGTACTGTCCACAAACCTCCTATTTTTTCCAACACTCTCTCTCTCCTTCAACATACTTAAGCTACATCTAGAGCTAGTTTATGGATGGCCCAATTTTTTCATAAGCAGGCAAGCCCAATTTTGTTGAAAAATACTCAATGTATGAGTTTTTGTTAATGTCTCTTATCATTTTCATGAACTTATGCACACAGATTCACTACACTAACTGATGAATTAGGAGAGAAAGGGCAATAACGGAGATGCTTAACATTCATTAATTTTGCAAGCACTTTGAGAAAGAGTATAAAATTGTCTCTTCGTAGTTATTTAAAACAATATATAGAGTTGCACAATAACAAAAAAAAAATATTGATCTCAAAAAAATCCCTTGAAAAGATAAAACCAAATATATTCAAAAATCAAATTTTCATTAAATTAAAAAATCACCACCAAAATTGTTTTTTTTTTGCACTTAAATTGGTACATTTACATTATGTATAGTATAAAGTCTTTCGACTTTCCATAGCAAAAAGGCTTTCCATTTTCCACAATCTTAGGTCATTCAATGTTGCATTCTAAGTCTTCTTTCCCTTCACTTTTGCATTTTAGATTAAAAGTTTTGAAAGGTTTCTTTGAAGTGAACCAATGTGTATGGATTGAAACTTTTAAGCTAGGTAGTACCAACGTGTTCATTTGATGGAATCTAAAAGAGATCCTTTGGGCACTCACTAAAGAAGGAAAAGGGAGTTTAAGTTCTTCTTTGATGTCAAATTAAACTTAAAGGAGGGGGGGGGGGGGGGGGGGGGGGGGGGGGGGGGGGGGGGGGGGGGTGGGGGGGGGGGCGGGCGCGGCGTTGTGCTACACGTCAATCTTCTTTTTAGTCTTTGGAGATATTCAATCTCATAACCAAGGGTATTTGGGGAATTTTGATATTTTGAAGGGCATTTTGGAAATTTATGGCAAAATATTAGGGGTGTTTTGGAAGAGCGACACAAATTGATGCTCGTGGACATGAGTCTGAGCTAGCAAAAGTTCATGCTTTCCTTCAAAGAAAATGAAAAGTGCATGGGATGTGTACAGATCCACATGTGGAGAGAATGGAAAAAAAGGCCGGGGGGAGGTGTCGCACGATGGGGCAAGGGCCAAAAAATTGTCTTTTTCTTTATACAGCAAGTTGTGATGCGATAATAAACGAGCGTTGCTTGAGTGAGTTGGCACATCGAGGTGGATAGGAGTGGGGCATGCGACGACACAGGAGGGGGAGGGCCCGAGAGGCAAGTTTGCAACCTGCAGGTGGAGTTTTGATAGTGCTCTCTCTCTCTCTTCCGTGCAGACAATGTCTGTGTCTTGCAGGAGAGCGGGGCAATGAGGGAATCTTGCATGGGCAAATGGAGGCAGGTGAAGGAGATGCACTCACTAGGAAAAGCAAGGGAGGTTGCATCATGCAAGTGTGTGTGTGTGTGTGTGTGTGCGCATGACTAGATGCATGTGAATGCCATCCAAGTGGAGAGTCCACGAAAGAGTTAAAGTGGAAGGGGCAAGAGCATATTTCTTAGTTGTCCGTGGATGATTTATTTTTTTGGACAAAAAGTGGACATGCGACATGGTGGAGAGAGAGAGAGAGCGGTAGATATTTTCATGTTGGCATGTCTGTAGGCGGACTCATCTCGTTTGTGTGCAGACCAGGCCCCGCAGGTCCAGTGGCATCATTTGAGTCTCCAAGGAATAGTCTGCATTGAGCAGGACTCTCTCTCTCTCTCTCTCAACCAACTTACATATGGGCAACGAGCAGTCAGGGTGATGGAGAACTAGGGGGTGGCGAGTGGTCAGGGTGAGTTGGTTAGGAGACGGGACATGCCCCAATTTGGCATGGCTCCGACTCTTCTCTCTTGCGTTCTTCTCTCACATACTCCTCTATCACGACAAGCACACGCAGTCCTATTCAGAGGAGGTTGCTTTCTCAACATTGCAATAATGGAGCACGGGATGGGGGGCTATTGTCCACGCAAATGGGGGATGGCAACATTCCAGAGCGCTTTTTTTGTTGGGTGAGGAAGGAACGCGAGGGGAATCTATCTAGATTCTACCTAATAAAAAGGGAAACGACCGAATAGAGTGGAAAGACACCCACTGTTTCATTACCAAAATTGTCTTTTTGTGCACTTAAATTGGTAATTTACTTTATTTAAAGTAGAAAGTCTTTTGACTTTCCATTTCCAAAAGGCTTTTCATTTCCCACAATGTTAGGTCGTTCAATTTTGGATTTTAAATCTTCTTATCCTTCAATTGAATTTTAAATCTTCTTATCCTTCACTTTTGCATTTTAAATTAAAAGTTTTAAAAGAATTTCTTTGAAGTCAATCAATGTGTGACACCTAGATGTCCTCTCTTCCCTAGAAAATTGTAAGCTCCATTATATATACAAGTATATGATCTGCACATTGCTACGGCCAAGAAGGAGAATGATTCACTTTTGGGTCCCCCCCCCCCCCCCCCCCCCCCCCCCCCCCCCCCCCCCCCCCCACCCAAAAAAAAAAGAATGTTAAAAAAAACCTAGGTTTATTATAATTCCACCTATAAATTTTGAGATTTTCTTTTAAATTCTAATTTGCAGCAGAGAGAACCTACAAAGGTGTAGAGAGGTAGCTCGTGACCAAAAGTGGCTGAGAGAGAGAGAGAGAGAGAGAGAGAGAGAGAGAGAGAGAGAGTTGGAAAGGAACATTTAGCAATGCAACAAAATAGGTCACCGTAAAGAGAATCTTAAACATTGAAAATGTGTATCGTAATGCTCAAAAAAAGGCTAGGTTTAGTGTAATCCTCTAAAATTTGTAGGCACTCTCGCTTTCAAATCTAGAGTGTAGGGGTAAATTTTAAGATTTGTAGGTGAATTTAGTGTAGACACCTTCAAATATAGTAAAGATTTACCTCTAGAACTTCTCATATGTAGGTTCTCCAATTATTTTGGAAAATTATTGTGTATCTTAGTGCTCAAAAAAACTTAGGTGTAGTGTCATCCCACCTACAAAATTTTGAATTTACCTTTAAATATTAATTTAGAGGTGAGAGCACCTCTAAAGTTTATAGAAATTTAGTGTAAAAGCCTTCAAATATAGTAACTTGCCTGTAAAATTTATCGTATGTGAGTTTTCCAAGTTTTGGGAAAAATATTGTGTCCATTGAACTTAGGTCTATTGTAATCCCACCTACAAATTTCAAGATTTACTTCTAAACTTAAGATTTAAAGGTGAGAAAACCTACAAAGTTTAGAAAATTTAGTGCAATAGCCTTCAACTAGAGTAAATGTTCACCTTATTTTATGTAGGTTTTTCAAGTTCAAATCTTTGTGTATCCACATGCTCAAAAAAATTAGACCTTAGGTTTAGTGTAACCCCACATGCAAAAAAAACCTAGGTTTACAAATTTTGAGGTTTACCTCTAAATTCTATATTTGAAGTTCTATATTTGAAGGTGAGAAAACCTACAAACTTTAGAGAAATTTAGTGTAAAAATCTTCAAATGTGCTAAATTTACCTCTAAAAGTTCTGAGATAGAGATTTTCCATGTTACTTGAAAAGGATTGCAACCTACAAAGTTTAGAGAAACGTAGTGTAAAAACCGAATATAGTATATTTGCCTTTGAAATTTCTCATACTTAGGTTTTCCAAGTTCTTTCAAGAAAAATCATTGTGTATTTGAATGCTACAAAAATCCCTATTTTTTGTAATGGAAATGGCCTTTGAACTTTCACAATAGCGGAATTAAGAGAATTAGAGTGAGCATTTTTGTGAAACTATTTGGAGAACATAGAGGGTGAACTTAATCAGTGGTAGCAACATAATACTTATGAACTTGGCATGAACAATACTTTTGCGAGAGAGAGAGAGAGAGAGAGAGAGAGAGAGAGAGAGAGAGAGAGAGTTTAGAGAACTTGACAACAGTTGATGATTGGATTTATGTGGAGCCGGTCCGCCCTCCAATAGGATTTTGTATTATAGATTCTCCCATCAAGAGAGACTTGGTACAATACAATCTTTGTGTTCCTTTGTGACCTAGGTGATGCAATGAAGATGGAAAGCTTCATGCATCACGAGCATAACATAAACTTTGTAAAATCATGAACCATCCCCAACCTCATTCCCAAGGCCTCAAATACCTTTAAAGGTGGAGAGAGCTACTGGGGAACGATGGTAGGGCAGAGGAAGAAGAAGCATTCAATAGGAGAAAGAAATAGTTTATCACTTATTATCAATCTTGTTATCTAGCATAGCACAATAGCATTGTAATGAAGATGAATAAGATGGCAAGCTTAAGCATTGAAGCATGGCTCTTGGTTGGATTTGCATTCCATAGCCGTGAATGTTGGTGTAGGCTCTCAACTTCTCAACAAGCTTGGAGAAGGAGATGGAGCTCTTGCACCGTGTACTTTACACAATGAGAGAGTGTGTGTGTGGGTGTGAAAGAGTATATAGATGCTAAAATCAGCCCCCCCTCTCATGCTTGGTCCACCTCTCTCTATCTCTCTCTCTCTCTCTCTCTCTCTCTTTTGTATTATTTAATTATATCATTTGGAGAAGTTTCCTCTTTTCCCTCTTTAAGAGAAAGAGATTAATTATTTATTTGAATGCATCTAAATTCTCATTGGACCCCTTTAAAGCCTATCCAAATGGATTCAAGCACATCATCTGGGCAAAACGGGGAGGATCTTGACATGTGTCTTTTATGCTTCTGAAGAGATCATGTTTGAATTGAACACTTCAAGCACCTTAGTCATTTAAGCATGACAATATTTTATGCCTCTTGAGATATCATGTTTGAACTATGTTTGAACTGAACTCTTCAAGCACCTTAGTCATTTAAGCATGACAAGAACCTCAAGCTTGGGCAAGGTTCCCACAAAAACCTTAAGCACCTTAGTCAGCAAGCACTACAAGCACCTCAAGCTTGGGTAGGGTTCCCACCTCAAGGTCAACCCCAAATTTCTTATGGTCCTATGTCTAAGTACTTTTTAACACTAACCTTTGGAGGTATTTAATGAAGCTAACCCCCAGGTATTTAAGCTACATTAGGTAGTATTTCTCTTTAACAGACAATCTCTCATTTGGACCCTTTTATCGTGGCCTCGTATTGAGATAGATCCATAAGCACATGTCTATATCTAGCCCTTGTTCTCATTTATTCTCCCACATTAAATGATCAATTTAATATGAGGAAATCATTTGGGTTGGTTAGATATTAGATTTTATGACATTACCTCTCTCTTGAAACTATAGTTGTCCTCGACTATGACGTAGAAGAGATAAAGTCTTAGTCATTAGTTTATGTTTCTCTACGATATCATTCCAAGATGGATGAATAATCCATTTGGTGATTCGGAGACGTAGCTACCGCAAGCATGTCTGCTCTTTAGTCCCTATCATACTCCCAAAGTAGAGTGACAAATTCTACTTGGTGTTTGAGTGACGTCATCATCACCACATGATTGTAAGCATGCATACTATTTAAATTTGTGCCCAAAAGAGGAATAGTCTTACATGACAAAACCATTGTTCATTTAGAAAACATTTATATTTGCTTACTCTAGTGTAGCATTGTAAGCATTGACAAGGTTCACCCTATCCTTAAGTTTTGTTCCTTGTATCCATCTAGCATCTTCAAAAGGATAGTTTTGAAATTTAATAAGATACCGTCGGATACTCTTACCATGTCTCAGTACCTTGTCTTTGTTAGTAGCAAGCTAACTCGGATAACATTTTTTGGAGCTTTTATTGTAAAAACAGTTATTATTATGATGAATCGGGAATGTTGTAACTCCTACTTTTCAGATAAACAATTTAATTGATGAGCTGGGGCTACAAGCTTCGAAATTGTGTCAACTTGTCTTTAGTTAGAGCTCCCAGATTATTAGTTTTGACCACAAAACCTTGGCTAAGGTATAAAAGCCAATTTTTGTAAGTATTTTATAAGTTTTGGGATAATAGAAACATAGGGTGAGCTAACGGTCCTCACTTCTATCCTTCTCGCACTTCCTACTCTCTTCTCGGTTGTCACACTGCAGTGTCGTCTGTTGCGTTGAAACCGCAGGTAAGAGCTCTACGCATTGACGTAAACATTTCATGGTAATCTGTAGCTTTTTGCATCGTTGACCTGTGGCCTAACTCTATCATAAGTAGGAATTTAAGCTTCAAAATATAAAACTAAGTATAAGCGGGATATTGGAGCATCATTGCTAAGCATTTAAATGCATTCTAGGTCAAAAACGACAGGTAAAAAACGACTAGGTCAAAAACTCGCTGCTATTAATAATCGCAATTTTTGCACTTTACCTAAAGTGAGATTTGAGACCATAAGCATGTATTCTTAGGTCTTATAAACATGTATTAGAAGTTTCGTGACGTTTGGATGTTGTTTGATGCTATAACGGTTGTGATTTGTTTATCGATGAGCGACTAGCTTTTGGTGATTTCTGTCCGTTGAGTGTATCTTGAGTTAGATGCGAGTTGTTTGTTGTTTTTTAAGATATTGACAATCTCTTGTAGCCTCTATGCACTAGTCAAGTCAGCTTCATCCCATGGATTGACAATTATACTCGTGGTTCTCGCTATGTCTGCAATAAGATATGAGTGAGGTTAGACACCTGTCCCACATTTGGCACCGCATCGAGGATCAAAGAGATCTAAACTAGGGAAAAACACGAGCGTCTTGTGAAGTTATCCTTTAAACTTCCTCTAGGATCACCTAGAGACAAAACTTTTTGTTTAAAACCCCATAGCTTAAGATTGTCATCTCTTGCTGTGTAGAGGTAGCTTAGAAGTAGGTTGTACTTGCTAAGTATCTTTTAAGATTGTAAAACTGTAGAATTAGATTAGGATTTTGAGAATGATCGATGGACAAGACAAGTCTTAAGATCAAGGCTCATAAAACCATAAAAAACAAGAAAACGAGTGTTTATGGACACTTTCCACAACCCCATTGTAGTAGAACCTAGGAGTAGGGTAAGTAGAATCCGAGGTGGGATCTCAGAACATTTTTCTATCCAAAAGAATCAATTGTGAGTTGTTTATGTGAAGTTGCAGAATTTCAGGTCTACGGCTAGAAATAGCACCAGAAGATTGTCCACCATTGAATCCGACTGGAGATTACGCTTTAATAGTTGTATGACCCAATGGGTAAGCTTAAGGACACATTTGAGGTAAATTTCAAGAGTTCACAAAAATGCAAATTATTTATTCTTGATATTTTAGGACAAATTAAGTTTTGACTTGACTTAGAAGCTTAAAAATAGATCATAAAAAGATTGTCCATTGAAAAAGTTAAAAAAAGTACTCATTTTAGGCCAAAAGTAAATAATCACGATTCTTTACTTTCAGCTCAAAAGTGACCAAGGTTGATACCAGAGACTCTATGCATGTGTACAAACATATTTTCTAAAGGCCCATAGAATTTGGATCACCAAACTGACCAAAAACTAAATCTGTATTGGTTGTCGAGAACTTGAGTGTAAATTGGAAAAATCTTGTTTAAACTTAGTGAAACTTGACTCATAGGCTTATATTGAAGTGTTAAACAAGTGTACATGCTCAATTGACCAAACAGATGCAAAAAGTTACCAGAAGTAAATAATTGTGATTATTTACTTTTGTCCCATTTTCAGCTTTTTTGACCAATCCAGCATACCACTAGTTTTAGAATATCATATTAAGTCCACAAACCAAATGTGCTAAGATTTGGATCATTGGAGTGAAAATTGTGGCCAAATTTGCAAAGTCAGTCTGCAGACAAAAAACTGATGACCATTTGAACAGAAATTATCCAAACTTGATGAAACTTGGCTAGGGAGCTTAAGTTGAGTTGTTTAACCAATCTATGTCAAGATTGTGGCAAAAAATAGCATAAAAATAGTAGGAGTAAATAAACACGATTATTTACATCTGGTACTAAATTGGATATTTTTGCACATTTGAGTATACCACAAGGTCAAGCATATCAAGTAGACCACACAAATCAAATTTGGTGAAATTTGGATCACAAAATTGAGACTTAAGCAAGATTCTTGAAAATTGAGTCTACGAACACGAAACAATTGATAACTTGAACAAATTTTGTTTAAACTTAGTGAAACTTGTCCAGAGACTTTAACAAGTTGAGTACTTGGAAAAACAAGGCCAAAAGTGTAAAAATTTGAGAAAAGTAAATAATCGTGATTATTTATTTCTGATACACAGAGAGAACATTTTGGACTTTTGAGCTTGTACAATGTTAGACCAACATAATAGTAGGCCGTCGGGAAATTTTGGTTTCAATCGGATACAAATTGGTACATGTTCACTCAGTTTCTAGATGGCAGATTAATCCTTTGGCTTTTGGCAAAAGTAGAATTTGAAAATTTCAATTGCCGACTCATTGAGCTCAATTTGAAGAGATACAAATAGACCAGTCACAATAGTTAGCAAAAATTGTACAGTCTTTGTGAAAAGAATAGCTATCTGGATTAAAACTGATATAGGAATCAGGTTGCACACAAGGAATTGAAAGCTTGATAGAAGTTGCAATCAAGTCAAGTGGAAGAAGTTGACAACAAGTCAATCCAATGGTAAGTACTCTATCCAGGGCTTCACAAGTCTATATGAACAGTGTGAATCAAGATGATCACTTGGACACTATCTTTGAAGAAGTCTCAGACACTTTTTCAGAATCAACATCTGAAATGTCTTCCTATTTGACTCATTCAAAAACCGAAACGGCAGTGCGTTATAAGCACGTACTCACCTTTTATAAGACTAATCACCATGGAGGTTAGGTCTACCTGGATCCTAATGAAGAGTATGCCACTTGCATTAATGACCATGGCATAGAGTTTGAAGAGGAAATCAGAGCAAACAAACAAGGAAAAATGTATATGGATAAAAACGGAACTCAGTATTTACAAGCTGAAAACCCTAATGTGACAGACAAATGAGGGTTAGAAGTGAATACCATAGTTCTAGATATGGCAGCAAAAGAAGGACCACTGACTTTAGAATTTGAGGGATATGATCAAGTTGATTTGAAGCCCTTGAAACGGCTTAGCATAGATAATCCTAGGATCGGAGTCTATTGTTGGGAGGATAGAAATGTTAAAGATCTTCTATGGACTTCTCAAGTCAAATCAGGACAGTTAACACCCATGAAAATCATCTATATCTTCAAAATCAAAGACAAGGGTTCAGTAGATCTACCAACCTACCTATTTAGGGATTGTTATAACAATAACTTTGTTATGATGAGTCCTGAGAAGGTGGAACAAACCAAATACCAAGGGTACTCTGTAAGGAATTGGATATTGGGCCAAGGACCAGAAACTATTCCAAGAGATAAAATCCACGAGAGATCTTTTGAGAACAATGTTAAAAAACCAGAACTACCTCATCACACAAAGAAAACCGGGTGACACTAAAGCTAGTCCAGGGCTACATGAGTCACTATTTTTAACAATTGGTTTGAAGGACTCGGAACATGACCAACTGCCAGGAGACCGGGAGTTGAACCAAATAGTCGTGTCAGACCAGCTGATTTCAAAAATGGATCAGAAAATACAATGGATCTGGGGATCCATATGACCACTTAGCAAGCTTTAAGCAAGTGCTAAGAGCAGAATGCATATTTGATTTCCATACTCAATTTGAGAGATTTGGAATGACATTATAAAGAAAAGCACTAACATGGTTCCAAAACATTCCAATGAGGTCAATCATGGACTTAAATACGCTAGCTCAAGGAATTGTAGGTGCATGTTCCGAAACGGGGATCAAACATAATACGGTAGCTCAAATCTATAGCCAAGGTGAGTCTGTTAGGGACTGTGCAGCTAGAATGAAACAATACATTACAAGATGCCTAGATTTAGAAATACCTATAGAGGAAAGATTAGTATCATTGTTTCTAGAGGGACTGGTAAACAAAGAACTTCATGCTATATTGTATAGCAAGAAACATATGACCCTAGAAGAGTGTGTGTAAGATGCTATTGACTTAGGAGAAAATTGTGATATTTTCAATGAAGAAAATGTCTCTAAGGATAATCAAAGTGAGAAAATAGCATCCACTAAACTAGCACAAGTGGGAACAACTGCTGCAGCACTGCTTACAGCCATAGAAGACATGCTCAAAAGGATGAATGAAATTATGAATAACATGCAAAAAGCACCTATGAGGGGAGCAAGGCAAATAATACCTCAACATGGACAACCAATTAGTCCGCAAAAAATGTGTGTAATCGAGGGTAAATGGACCAACCATGAGACCAATGAGTGCTATTACCGACCAAAGTATGATGGGAATATTCAATACGTGCCTATGAGGCCACAAGGACAACCCATGTACAGATATCAGCCTAATATGGCCCCAGCTCAAAGACCACCGATGGGTATGAAGAGACCTCAACCTGTGTTGGGTTAACAACCTCCATATCCTGGACATAATATAGTGCCTGTAAAGTACATGCATTCATAGATGAACAAGCACTAGTGCATGTTACACCCTATGCTGAGCCTAGTCCATCTACAATAATGGTAGAAGGGGATTGGTATAATTCACATCCACCACCAACGGAATAACCTATGACTTATACTACACCGGAGCTTGCATCGATGTACTATGTAGCTAATCAAGGTGTTAGACCTCCAATGGTAAGACCCATGATTAAGCCAAGAACTGCGAACTGTCATAACTGTGGTGCAGATGATCACTAAAAAAAAGAATTCCCAGACCCTGACAAGAACATTAAGCCAGTTGAAGCTTTTTGTATGCAATGTTGCAAAAAGGGAGGACACTTCCTTGAAGATTGTCCAAAAAATCCTTTAAACAAGGGTAAAACAGTAGTGAACGTAGGCCAAGTGATACCTAGTAGCTCATCTCAAGTGAACCTATTGTTCCAATCAAGGTAAACACCAGAGCCTAGGCTAAGAAAAATAAACATAACTCCTTTGATGATTCGGAGATACTAAGATTTCCTCTCAAAAGACCAAGCGAAGCAAAAGCAGAAGGTATGAGATTAGAAAACAAAAACAAAGGGCTAAAATCAAGGAGAAAGCAAAGAATCTATTCCAAGAAAAAGTGAAAGAAACTGGAAGTGAAATCAAGGAAACCACCCTGAAATCTGGAGGATCAATTTTGGTAGACAAAATTTTTGAGCCAATCAATGCAGCCTTGGAAGCT
Organism: Adiantum capillus-veneris; assembly: GCF_014529385.1. NCBI lineage: Eukaryota > Viridiplantae > Streptophyta > Polypodiopsida > Polypodiales > Pteridaceae > Adiantum > Adiantum capillus-veneris. The sequence goes on along the minus strand of NC_140949.1, from coordinate 113,256,646 downwards.
TACCAAGTGGGACTTAAAGCAGGTCAAAACATGGAAAAAAATGGAAAAGCTATCCTTCTCTAGATATTGAAGCAGCTAAGTTTGAAGCTTATCAAAATTGGTAAGAATTACTCAAGAGATGCTGGAAAAACAAAAACCCAAGCTCGAGAGTATAGAAAAACCTAAGGAGCTTGTGGTAGGAACGAGTAAAGAGGAATCCAAAGCAGAGGTAGAACGCCACCTTGAAACTAAAGAGCCAAAACTCATAGTGCCCGACAATGAAGATGCCATCGATGGAATTCCGTTTGTAGAAGAAGACTAGCCAGGACACTTGTGGAAAAAAGTTAGAGAGATTAATGATGGGAGCCTAACTCTGAAGTCAGCTCCTATAGAGAAAGTTTGGTTAGACAATCTACTTCTTGATATGGACGTGGATGTACAATCCTTGTATGGGGATTGCGGCTCTGAATCTTTAGGAATGTCTAAACCAATGACTCTGAAAACACTACCCTCTTACTTGGGAGATAACGAAGACGAATCCATAGTGTGTAAAACCACTCACATAAAGAGAGTGGAACAGACCCTAGAGGTAGACAACATCCATTCAATTATGTCTACACCCATTCAATGCACTCTTACTTTAGGAGAATTGTTAAAAATCAAACCATATCTATGGAATCATCTACGAAAAACTCTAGAGAAGGTGGGGATAATAGGGCTAATTGTGAAAAATTGGGAAAAATTGAAACATGAATTGGATAACAAAGAGATTAGATCCGTTCCAATGAACAAAGCTGGAGAATACTACGAAGGGGAAAAGGAAACACAACCCTTCCAGTGAGATACAATGATATAGAAACCATGGCAATACTGGATAGTGGGGCAGACATAGCCATAGCCACGAAAGCAGTATGGGAATCATGGAAAAAACCAGCCATTAAACAAACTCAAAACATCAAAAAACCCTTAGGACTACTTGAAAAAGTGATAGCTAGTTCTTGTAGAATTGATTATCGACACACTTTTGCAATAGTGGACTTTGGAAAGAAACTCAATTACGAAATCATCTTGGGAAGATCTTTCATGCGACAAGTATAGCTTATCTAGGATTGGGGAAACAATTATCTGTACTTGAAGCAAGTGGGATCAATAACAAGGGTTAATCTAAAAGATCACACTTATAGAGATGACATGAAAATGCCCATACAAGAATTTGACTCAGTCTCTTTGACTAAAACTAAGCTTCCATTTTGATTGAACAAAGACACACCTATTTGGATGTGCGGAGCCTAAGAAAACGGAGCTTAAAACGAGAAAAATGTACCTTAGAAAGGGATTGCACAGACGAAGCCTACGTACCTGAACCCTTTCTAGAGCATTTGTTTGAGCCATTTGAGCGGACTCAAATTTTAGCAACAATGGATGTATGTGTAAATACGTCTATGCCTACTCAATATTGCAATGAGGACGGCTATGACATAATTCCCATACAAATGATCTCAACCCTTCACATTGAAGACAAATTCAAGAATCCAAGGACTTCATGAAAGCTCAACAAGTCTTTACAGACCTCTACTATGATGCGATAGATGAGTTAGAAAAATATTCAGCTACCTCAGATGACTCGCGGTCAGAAAAAGAACATGTGAGAGCTAAACTGCTCATGAAAGGAGGGCAAGAAACATTTTTTGACTTTCCAAACCAGAAACTAAGAAGACAAAAATGGTATAGAAGAAAAAGAAACAAGAGAAACTTCAAAGCTAGAACTATGCCATCAGTCTCTAGTAGAAAACAGTTTTTGATGCAGATAGATACACATGATTGAGTCAAAAGACAAAATCACCGGTAGATATCCTTTAAACGAAAAGCAAGAAATATCAAAAACATTGAGAAAAACAAGAAAGGAAGCTCAAGCAAAACCTAAATACCAAGACAAGTATTCAACCATGACACGAGTTGAATGAAGAAAGAAGTATCAAGAGTTGAAGAAAGCTCTAAAGGAGATATATAAAACTGAACTGGAAACCACTCAGGAGGAAGGTAAATATGTAATGAGTGTTCTATCCCAGTACAAGAAATATACTCTCCAAGACCGAAAAATCATAGTCGAACAACCTGTCAAGAAATTACGAAAATACGGCGAGTCCTATGAAGGATCTGAAAATGCAAAAAAGATAGATCTAGCCGAACCGGGAGAAGAGCCTAGACCTGACTACAATGCAAAGACTTGATGGAAGAGAAGAGGAGATTTTGCTAAGCTTACTGAAAGAATACCGAGATATGTTTGCTTTGTCTTATAAGGATCTCAAGGGTGTTGATCCAGAAATCTGTCAACATATCATACCTATGAGAGATGATGCGGAACTAAGCAGATAGAGGCCATACACTGGCCGAATTCATTTAAAAAGATAAACATACAGATTGGGTGTCTCCAATTGTGGTAGTACCCAAGAAAAATGAAAAATTAAGGGTGTACTGTGTGAATCTCAAGAAAGTGAATGCAGCTACCATTAGAGACAACTTTCCTCTTCCAATCACTGAGTATGTTTTAGAACGAGTTGCAGGAAAAGAAGTTTATAGCTTTTTAGATGGCTTTTTGGGTTACAATCAACTTTTGGTTGACCCCAAAGATCAGCACAAAACTGCCTTTACAATTGCATGGGGTATTTTTGCCTATCGGGTTATGCCTTTTGGGTTAACTAATGCTCCTGCCACCTTTCAAGGATTGATGAGCCATGCTTTTAAGGCATACCTTTGGAATTTCTTGGAAGTATATATGGATGATCTATGTGTACAGTCATCAATTCGGGCTGATCATTTTGAACACCTCAAAACGGTATTCGAAAAATGTAGACTTTATAGGATTTGCTTAAATCATGAAAAGTGCACATTCATGGGCAGACAAGGAAAAATTCTTGGACGTATAGTGTCTAAAAATGGCATAGCTAAACAAGCACCCATACCTCATGTGACATTGTTCGAGATATCACTTGTTCCTAAGTGGAGTAACTATCTAGTTACTTATTATCAAACCGAACATTTCATGAGGATATGAGTAAACGCCTCCAAAGAGCGATTGAAATTGAAGCAAGAGACTATTCTCTTATTGGAAACCAATTGTATTGAAGAGGGAAGGATCAACATCTGCGCCTTTGTGCAGATGCAGAGGAATATATTCCCATTACAGAAGAAGCACATACTGGATTAGCTGGAGGTCACTTTTCGAGTGAAACCATAGCAAGAGCAATCTTAATGGGCAGGCATATGGTGGCCAAGACTTTTTGTAGCTACCAAGGAATATGTTTGAAGGTGTGATGCATGTCAATGAGCAAAAATGCCAACTCGTGTAGATAACATGCCTTTAAGACCAATGATGGGGGCTAAAGCTTTTGCAAAATGGGGTATAGACTTTGTTGGGCCAATACAACCACCTGCTTATAGAGCCCAAGATCAATATATTATTGTAGCTGTGGATTATTTGACCAAGTGGGCATAGGCTAAAGCAACCCAAAAGAATGACGCCACAACCAGAGCTGCATATTCATATGAGAATGTACATGTTCACAAGATATGGACTGCCAATAGAAATTTTCAGTGATAGGGGACCTCATTTCGTTAATGAGGTAATTGAGTATCTGCCTTATGAATTTATGGTCATCCATAACAAATCAGCTCCCTATCACCCACAAGCAAATGGACAAGCTAAGCATACGAATAAAATTCTTAGCTCGGTATTGACTAAAGTGGTTAGTTGAGGACGGACAGATTGGGAAATGAATCTCCATGCCGATCTATGGGCTTATAGAGTTTCATTCAAGACAACTTTAAATGCTACACCGTTTAACCTTGGTTATGGTCTTGATGCCATACTGCCGATAGAATTTCTATTGCCGACACTAAGGGTAGCTAAGGATCTTGAGTGGACTGGACATGAATTTCCAGAGAGGCTTGAAGATTTAGAAAATCTTAACGAGCAAAGGCTAACAACTGTAGCTCACATCTATGCACAAAAGCGAAAACAAAAACAATTTTTTGATTCCCATCTAGTCACAAAAATATTCAAAAAAGGGGACTTAGTTTTAGTTTATTCCATAAGCAACACATTCCCAAGTTGAAAAAAAAGGGAAACGGACCGTTTATCATTGAAGATCTCCAAGTGGAGCACTTAAGTTGTCTACCCTAGATGGTGAACCAATGGCTAATTGGATTAGTGGATGCCGTTTAAAGAAGTACAATTTGCCGCTAACCAATGAATTGCTAGAAAAGATGCATGCAACAAATCAAAGAAAGATAAAACGACAGCAGGTTATTGATGAAGCCCAAGAGGAAGCTTGGATTTGAGTATTCAAAAGGAAAGCTGCTCTCAAAAATCAACAAATACCTATTCCTATCAACACTCTAGAACTAGATGACCGACTATGGGAATTACAGAAAGATGTAGTGTCAACAGATGATGATTGGTTAGATGAAATGGACCTTTGTATCAAAGTACAATTGAACAATCATAGCACAAATGCATCGGTCGATACAGGAGCTTGAGTAAATACATTCAATTATTCCACGTACAAGAAAGCAACGAATCAATCTTTGACTTCAAGAATATCGACTATTAAAGGGATGCAACAAGAACCCAACATTGACATTGAGAGTAGTCAACTTAAATGTGATAGTACATGGATGTTCATGCCCTCATCAGTTTGTATGCCTATAAGAACACATGATCCATTCCTCTCTCTCTTCCCTTTGCTCTCGCTCTCTCTAGTCCATTTTGTGTGTGTCTTGGTGTGAGGTTGCTTGTGTGTGTTTTGTGGTGCATCTTCTTGGTTGTGTCAAAATCGCTCTTGCATCCTAGTTCGCCTACCATAACTAGGTGGTGCCCCTATATTGTTTGGGTTTGGCTGTGGGTTTCTTGTTGTGTTTGTGCTTGTGGTTGCCCCAGCCCCAATTGAGAAGCACGGGAGCCTTAAGGGGTGGGGTGTTTAGAGGTCGCCTCTCTTGTTTCCCGCCGCGGACCGCCTCATCATCTTAGTCATCAAGCATGACAAGCACCTCTAGCTTGGGCCGGGTTCCCACCTCAAGCTCAGTCCTAGATTACCTAAGGTCAAAGGAATTTTGAACACTTACCTTTGGAGGTCTGCAATGAAGCTAACCCTAAGTTCTTTTAAGCTCCATATGGTGGCCTTGCTCTTTGACAGACCATCTCTCATTTGGACCCCTTTACCATTGGCCGCATGGTGAGATAGATATGTAAGCACATGTCTATATTCTAACACTTTTTCTGGTATATCCTCCCACATTAAATGATTAGTTTAATATGATAAAGTCATTTGGGTTGGTTAGATATTAGATTTTATTACATTACCTCTCTCTTGAAATCATAGTAGTCCTCAACTATGAGGTAGAAGAGGATAAGACTTAGTCGTTAGTCAATATTGCTTAGCGGCTAGAGGATCCGTTTTTACCCTACATCATCTCTCCAAGATGAATGAATAATCCATTTGGTGCTTGGGAGAGATAGCTGCCACAAGCATGTCTGCTCTTTACTCCATTTCATTGTCCTAAGTAGAGTGACAAGTTCTACTTGATGTTTGAGAGACGTCGTCATCACAAACATGATTCTAAGTATGCATACTACTTAAATTTGTGCACAATAAAAAGAGAGAACTAGTCTTATAAGACAAAAACATTGATCATTCAAAAGAAATTTGTGCATTTGCTTACTCTAATGTAGCATTGTAAGCATTGACAAGGTTCATACTATCCTCAAAGTGTATTCCTTGCATCCATCTCGCATCTTCAAAAGGATAATTTTTGAACTTAATAAGATACCTTCGGATAGTGTTACCATGTTATAGTACCTTGTCTTCATGCCGAAGGGTAACTTTGGGTTGTAGCACCTCTTCTTGGTCTTCAATTTTGGGAGGGTCTTCAATAATTGCTTCACGTGGTGGTTCTCCTTTGTAGGGCTTAAGTAGGCTCACATTAAAGGCATTGTGTATGATCCAATGGATGGGCAACTTGAGCTGATAAGCCATCTCATTGATGGGCTTCAAGATTTGTAATGGACCATAGTATCTTTTTGATATCTTAGCATAATACTTTTGATGGCTCCTATGATTTTTGCCTATCGTTTGCCTCAATTGAGCCTTGGGAAACTTCAGTAAAACCCAATCAGTTTCTTTGAACATTAAGACCGTTTTGTGCTTGTCAGGAATAGCTTTTTGTCTTTGTTGAGAGATGGATATAACCTCCTTAATATTTTGAAAAGATTCTTGTAGGTCACGGGTGACCGGGATGAAAACACACACAACGCCTCTATAATGACCCGACACACACTCTTGGGATGACACACACACACACACACACACACACACACACACACACACACACACACACACACACACACACACACACACACACACACACACACACACACACACACACTATGGGGCACCACTCAGCTTACACAACCCACCTTGCCGAGACAGGGAACACACCGATGGAGTGAGAGGAGAGAGACTACCCATTTACCCACTCCACATAGAGAGACACACACACACACACCCAAAAAATCAGCTCAAAGGAGGCGAATTTCTGATGTTTAGATACAATTGAGCTTGGACCAACACCAATGGGGCAAATAACTCACACAATATGGGTAAAATATGCCAGATACAATCACAAATTGGAGCAGAGGCTTCACTCATAGGAGAAACTTACATAGCCAAAACAACAAAAAAACAGTGAGGAAGGTGGAAAAATGGACAATGCCATCACGTCCGGAACGGCCCAAAACCCCAGTCTACAATGTCAAAGTGCTCAAATCCGCGAGCAGTTTAGGGCCAAAACAGGCTCCAAAAACAGCAAAAACACAGTTGTGGCTGTTCTTCCTCTTCTCTCCACGTTTTTCCTGGTCTTCTCTTGGTTTTTTCAGTTCCCACAATTAGCTTTATTAGTTGGGCACCCTTGGCATTTTAGTTGACCTCAAATGGACCCCAAACATGCCAAAAAGTGGCCTCACAGTGCATAGTTGTCACCTTGCTGCATCCATCCGCATACCTGGCACTGAACATTTTCCAATAATGCATCCCGCCACCATGTGAAGTGGCCCCAAAAGATGATCCTCATGATGAACTCTCTGCATAATTATTACAAGGAAACACCCACGTTGTGTCTGTACTTATCCACATGCAAGTATTGACCCCATTCGACCTCCTGACGCCACTAGGAACCATCTGACGCACCTTCTTACCTCATGTCTTCGGCCCGTGGATAACTTCCTCGAGAAGTTTTACGTGCTACCAACTCCTCATTATTATAGAAAAAACATACTGGTATTGGTGATAGTGAAAATCGATGCACTATGTACATATTGTCCTACCTGTCCACATGGCTCTGGAAAATGGGCAATCCTTTATTCGATGCACCATGCATGTGTATATACATATGTGCAATCCCTTGCTCCAAAAAACTCCTAACATAATTTTCCCATCCCCTATCTTGCTAGATCATTCATGATCAGCAGCAGCAAAAAGAGATATGAGACTCGCCGTGTCACAGGTCTCCTCATCCCTCACCAACATTACTTGCTCCATAGACATCTCATCTTGCTGCACCATCATTAGCCTGGCATGATATAATTTAAGACGCAATCCATTTACCCTTGACTTATATAGGATTCCATACAGGTTAGCCAGCTGATATGTACCATTCGAAAAACACTCCACTACCTTGAAAGGGCCTTCCCACTTAATCTGAAACTTCTTTTGGAAGGTGTTGTCCAGCTTACTGTTGTAGCGCAAAACCAAGTCATGCTTCTTGATACCTTTACTTTTGACCTTTTCATTTATCTTTGCCAAAGCCTTATCATGCATCTGCCCATAATGTTCCAATGCACTCATCCTATCGAGTTGAACCTCTTGTAACTGTAAGAGCCTCTCTTTGAATGCATCACTAGGCGGCCCAAGCAGCTTCTCTAACATCTTGACTGCAGGCAACTCTACTTCCATAGGCAATGTGCTTCCTTTACATATACCAAATGAAATGGAGTAAACCCTGTACCTGTCTTCACCAAAGTACGGTAAGCCCATAATGCTCTAGGCAATTTCAAATCCCAATTCTTTCCTTGGTGCTCTATCACTTTTGAAAGAATTTGTACTAGCTCACCATTGAATCTTTCATTTAAGCCATTACACTGCGATAATAAGGAGTGGTATGCTGGTGCCTAATCTTCATCTTTGGCAATAAAAAGTCTAGCAGTTTAGCTCTAAATCCTAGCCCCTTATTTGAAAGTAGCTCCAATGGCACCCCAAACTTGCAACATATTTCATCATACACAAATTTTGCCACATCCTTTGCAATTATCTGTTTTACTGCTATAGCCTCTGCCCATCTAGAGAGATAGTTCACTGCAATCAAACTATAGCTTTTGCCCCTTCTTGTGATAGGTAGTGGGCCTATTGCATCAATACCCCACTTTTCAAACACATCAAACGCCATCATGGTTTTTCGTAGCTCTGGCTTCAACACTCTCTTCCCAAATGCTTGACACCTATTGCAAGACCTACACCAATGGTGAACATCCTTGTGCAAACTAGGCCATACATACCCCTCTTGTAGGATCTTATGCAAGGTGATCTTTAAAGAAAAATGTCCACCACATGCACCTTCATGATTCTCTTCCAACACTCTATAAAGCTCCTGCCGCCAAGGTACACATCTCAACACGATATCAGCCCCTTTCATGTACAAGACATCAACAACCAATTTGTACCTATATGCTCTACGCACAAAACCATACTTATTAGACTTCTGAATGTCTTTCGGAATGATTTCTGTTAACAAAAACTCCTCTTCTTGAGCCAAACTTTCCCGGCCATGATAAAGAGGTAAGTTGGTCCTCAACACAAATAGCTCCCCAATCATGCTTTGAGCTGCTTCACGTGCCTCTCCAACTAGAGCATGTTCAATGTGTCTAATGCTCCATGCTTCGAACTTTTTTAACAGGCCTTTAATTCTGAAATACATTTCCTTCAATGAAGTGTTCTTGCTCTTCCACACACTTAGCACTTGCTTCACAACTAACAAGGCATCACCTTTTATGCTCAACCTTCTAATCCCATGCTTCAAACAAATGTGTAATCCGGCTTCCAAAGTAGCATATTCAGCCTCATTGTTAGTATGTGCATCCAAATTGAACCCTCGCTTGCATACTAGCTTTCGCTCTGGATCATAAAGTGCTATACCCCCTGAAGCTGCATCATGGCTCTTTCTGTATGAGCCATCAAAGAAAAAAACATATGCATTTCTGATCTGTGGAACTTCTTCAACTACCTTTCTCACCACCTCTTCCTTAACAAGGAGGGGATTCTCCTTGTAAGTCAACAAATCAGCTAGGGTAGTCCTTGTACTGTCTTCCACTAGAAAAGAGAACTCAAACTCTTGCAGCTCAATTACCCATTTCTTGACCACATTTGACATGTTAGTGCCATTAATTAACTATGGCAAAAAAGCATAACTCGTCAATAAAACAAAAGGTCGTGGTAGCAAGTAATGACAAAATCGCCGACAACAAATATTACACTGGTCATCACTAGCTCTACTTCCGAGAACTTTCTCTCTGTTACCAACTTCACTCGGCTTTCACAATACATTGGCCTCATATAATGGCTTCCCTTCCCCTTTTTCAATAGCATGGCTCCAATGGCATCATCCCCTACTGATGGATTTACATAAAAAACTTTCTCCCAATCAGGAGCCTGCATGGTTGACAACCCCCCTAACACCTCTTTCACCTCTTGAAACACTTCTTCACACTTGTCATACCATTGCAATGGATCATTCTTTGCCACTTTTTGTAATGGATAAAGAAGCTATGAACACAATAGAATAAACCATGCCATGTACTTCACTTTGTGTATAAAGGTTGCCAATTGCTTTGTACTCATAGGTGATGGAAGAAGAATAATAGACTTAACCTTTTCTGGATCAAGCCTCAATGCCATTTTCTGACACCATATGGCCCAAGAACTTCACCCTTGGCTGTGCTAGATGATATTTCTTCAGATTTAGTTGTCCTCCACATTCATTATATCGAGCCAATACCATCTTCAAACTCTCATGGTGTTCAGCCCTACTGCTGTAGACACAAAAGTCGTCCATAAAAGCTTTAACACAACTACCAATGAATGGTGCCAATACCCAATTTTCTCTCTCTTGATAAAAGGATGGTCCATTTGTCAACCCAAATGGTAATACCATGTAACAAGAACAACCCCATGCCGTAATGAAAAATTTCTTTGTTTGGTCTACAAGAGCAATCTTCAATTGAAAATAGCCTGAAAAACCATCACACACACTGTACTTCTCATAACTTGCCATTGAATCCAAGATCTGATCAATGAATGGAAGAGGATATGGGTTCTTCTTAGTGGATGCATTTAAGGGTTTAAAATCTACACATATCCTCCACTTCCCATCCTTCTTTGGATTGACTACTACTGGACTCACCCATTCTGTGGTTTCTAGTGGAACTATGAGCCCTGCCTTCAATAACTTGTCCACCTCTTCCCTCAAGGCTTCCATCTGCTCTTGACCATCCTTCTTAGCCTTTGCCACACTGGCTTAGCACCTTCTTTTAGCTCTATATGCATCTCTTCACCCTTGAACCCTCTGATCTCTTCATATAAAGTAATGAACAAATCAGGAAAATTAGCCAGCATGTGCAAATATATCTCCTTCTCCATAGCTGAGAGGTCTCCACTGATCATTTGTGTCATCAATTCTTGCTTCTTTGACAATTCAACCTTGGTTTTCATCGGCCCTTCAATCACTTCATAAGGCCCTTCACTTTCATCTTCAACCTCATTTGCAAATGCAACTAAACCAGACTCGTGGATTCCTTTGTCCCATCAAAAGAAATGCAACATCAACATCCTCATCGTTGCTGGTAGTACTATCATTGTCCTCATTAGACACTGTGAAATAGTCTTCATCATTAGATTTATCTTCATCTTCATAAGTCTCTTCAAATAATTTACTTGTGTCCATATTCTATAGCTTCTTGGCACCTGTTTTTCCATAGAGGCTAATTGTACCATGTCTCCAATATTGAACAGCTCCCATTGCATGTAACCATGGTCTATCCAGTATAATAGGATATGCTCCCAACCCCGCTGGCATCACATGAAAATCAACCACTACCTTTGCATCATATGCCTCCACTTCTAAGCTCTTTACAACACCCAAACATTTTACTTTTTGATGGTTTGCAATCTGATCTGGAAGCCTGACACCCCAGCCACTGTAAGACACATCTTCTCAATGCATGAGTGTGTTATGATACATATTTGGGCTCTGCCATCCACATAACCTTGTCCCAGATTTTTTCTTTTGTTCCACACATCTACTATTGGACAAATGTCTGGTAGCTCATCCATTGCCAACACCTTTACTGAACCCCTCTTTGGCTCTTTCTCCATTGGGTTAACCATCCTCTTCCATTGTCGCTTTAGCTTAGGAACCATCTTTATAATCTACCCAAAAGTAACATCGGCTTTCCTGTTTGTCAAATACTCCTTCAAGTCATAGCTTAATTGCCCATCCCCTAGTGGAAAATCTGAAACATGAAACTTGCGATGAGCCCTCCTTTTCCTCTTGGCTTTGACATCCTCGCCTTCATGGCTCTTTCCCTTCTTCTTACTAGGACCTGGGGCACTTCTTCCTTCCTTGTCCTCTGTGGTCCTCTTACCAATAGGCATCACTAATGTATCCTCAAGCTTTGATGCCTTCTCCAAGGTGACCACATTTATCACTTTTCCTTTTCCCTTTTCCTCATGGGTTAATCCACTGGTTCCTTCTTCTCCCTTAATTTCGATGCCATAATCATTTGAGCTAGTTAGCACCTGTCTTGGCAATGGATACATGTCTCCCCCCATCATTGGTGGCTGATGTGACCCAACTCTCCACAATTATAACACGTGGGTGTCTGTCTCCAGAATCTACCATTGCTTTGTCCAACACCATTTCTGGGCCTCTCTTCACCTCCTAGATGATTTGCAAACCTCCCTCAACCTCGATTATTTCCCACATTATCTAGCATGTTTAGGCTGAGGTTCTTCATTAAACGTACTACTTGCCTCATGTCTTGCCTTAGCCCATCCTCTTGCACTACTGTAGTGACCACTGTTGGCATAACCTGAGGAGTAACATAAACCACTGGTTCATGATGAACCCATGGCATGCGACCTTGCAAAGATTCCATAGGCTGAAACTCAGGCCTACTGGGCGAAGACTCCACCCCTAGCTGGCTCTTTTTCTTGAGCTTCCACTCTTTGTTCCTCACTACCTGTAGTGCATCTTCACATGTCCTAGGCTTCTTTAGCTCCACTCTCCAACATATATTCTCCCAAAGACCAACCAAGAACTTGTCCTTCTTCATCATGTCTGGTGGGGGTACCTGTGGTGCTAAGGCCTTGCAAATTCGCTCCCATGCCAATGAGAACTTACGTATGTACGCATCTACTGGCTCACCTTCCTTTTGCACCAAACTTGGTACTTCTTGCCACACTTTATCAGGATCTCCTGTCTTCACAAACTCCACTTCCAATTCATGCCTTAGATTGTCCCAACTCAATCTTATAGGTGGATCAACCACACACAAGTCCTCTTCAAATGCTTTGGACCAAACTCGTGCATCACTCTTCAAACAAATTTGGAGAAGACGTAACATCTGCGCCGGGTCATGAATCTGGTTGCTAATGTAGGCAACCTCCATCTTTTCCAAAAATTATTCCGCATCCTCATCACTTCTTCCATGAAATTCCGGATAAGAGAAAGCCATGTCTACCCAAGTTTCGATGCTTTGAGAACCCCTTCGAACACACGTGCAAGAACCCAACTTTTAACTAACCCAATCTCCACAAACTTCAATGAAGCTTGTCTTTCGATAAGAACAAACACATGCACATCAAATGAGTTTTCATAGTTAATCATCGGAATTACAACATGAAAAGGACATTCCAGTATCTCTCTTAATCTTCTTGGCCCGAACATAAAGACTATACGCTGCTGGAAAAAAATCTTCCTGGACACATGAACATTTATCTGGATTCTCTGAGCTAAATGAAAAGGAGTGAATTGAGGGCCATTTTGATCATCCATTAAAGTCAACCATGCAGCTCCCAAGAAAGCACACCTGTCTTATCCTCTGATTTTGCCAAAATTTCAGTAGCATAACAGCATAAATGGCTCAAAAGACCAAAAAACCAGTCATCACAACTTGGAAAACTTTTGGCAGAGTTTCCCCAGAAGTAGATCAGTAAGAACCCAAAATATAGACTGTATATGTATGCATAAACTGCCAATCAATAGAACCCGAGCATCAAGTAGGAATCACTAGTACATAGCCTATGGTGAGGTCACGAGAAGGGTACTCCAGCCACCTGTATCACCGAAAGAATCTCACATTTGAGAATCCCCCAGCTCAATAAAACCTCACGCTATCGACCCTCTCACAAAAGCTTATGCAAATCTCGTATATTCAAGTCTCAGAAATGACTATCTTCCAGACCAAGTCTCAGAAATGGTTGGGACTACCCAATAAAACCAAGTATGGCTCCACAAAGGCATACAATGGCAGTATCCACAAGTAACATACAATACCAACAGACAATGCGCTCAAACAGGCGCCAAATGATGCATACCCACGGTAGCTGCAAGTGACTTCGACTTGCCAGTATATCACTCTACTCCAACTACTTGTACCTGTAACCTGTAACCTGTAACCTATAATTTGTACTCTATAATTTGTAATCTGTACTCCCGAAGTTGAAGGTACTCGAAGAAGATCCTCCATGGGGGCGCCAAAAGAATGTGACCGGGATGAAAACACACACAATGCCTCTATAATGACCCGACACACACTCTTGGGATGATACACACACACAATATGGGGCACCACTTGGCTTACACAACCCACTTGGCCGAGACAGGGAACACACCGATGGATTGAGAGGAGAGAGACTACCCATTTACCCACTCTACACAGAGAGAGAGAGACACACACACACACACACCCAAAAAGCTCAGCTCAAAGAAGGAGAATTACTAATGTTCAGATACAATTGAGCTTGGGCCAACACCAATGGGGCAAATAGCTCACACAATATTGGTAAAGTATGCCAGATACAATCACACATTGGAGCAGAGGCTTCACTCATAGGAGAAACTTACACAGCCAAAACAACAAGAAAATAGTGAGGAATTTGGAAAAATGGACAGCGCCATCGCATCCAGAATGGCCCAAAACCCCAGTCTACAATGTCAAAGTGCTCAAATCCGACTTCGGATGAACAGTTTATGGCCAAAACAGGCTCCAAAAACATCAAAAACACAGTTGCGGCTGTTCCTCCTCTTCTCTCCACTTTTTCTGGTCTTCTCTCGGTTTTTTTAGTTCCCACACTTAGCTTTATTAGTTGGCACCCTTGTACTTTTAGTTGACCTCAAACGGACCCCGAACATGCCAAAAAGTGGCCTCGCAGTGCATAGTTGTCACCCTGCTACATCCATCCGCACACCTGGCACTCAACTTTTTCCAATAATGCATCCTGCCACCACGTGAAGTGGCCCCAAAATATGGTCCTCATGATGACCTCTGCGAGGTCTCGACCCCGCCGTTCCAAACGGCGGATCTGGGGACCTCACACCTGGTATCAGAGCCAAGGTTAGGGTGAGAAATAAAGTCGTATTGTTTGAATACTTAAAAAGGAACTAAAAGTATGTAGGTAGCTGATCTGAATTCCTTGCATTGGTGTTGCAAGAAGACCCCGTGCTAGAATATTGGAAGTTCCAAGTGTTTGGGCTTATTTACAAGCAAGCTCGACGATCCCCAGTTTACAAATTCAGGCGAGATGTCATGGAGATGTTGATGAAGGCTCATACACCGCACTCCACTCGCATCGATAGAGGATGGGGGCTTGATTGGACACTTGCAAGAGGGGTTTACTACATCAACGCTCAGAAGCTAGGATGCTTGGCTACCGATTTGAAGAAGATACATTGGGGAGAAGAGTTGAGGGTGGTGGAGATATTCTACTTGCTGCCTACATGATTGGACCTGACTGTCTCTAACGACACCAATCAAACCCTCAATGAGTGGCTTTTGGAGAAGGTCACTAATGTAATCCCAACAAACAGAGTTATAACTTTTGGAGTACCAAAAGAAGAATCCACGCTAGACACCATAGTTTACTATCCACTCAAGGATGAGTATAGGAACTACTTCACTAATAAAGTAGAGTATCATGTAAACACAATCTGCTAGGCGTATCTTATACACAATCCAAAAAGCCATGTAATAAATTGATCATCAGTTATCCTAAACCTTGAGGGGTTTCGATTGTAATAAATTTTCATCAATAAAGTGTTTTTGTCTCTGAATCTCTGTCTCTTGATAAAGTGGGATCTTGAATTTTATTTAAGTCTCATGTCTATTTGAAATCCAAGTAATGGTGTCAGGAATCTCGTATAAACCATGTAGGCACCGCCTGCTGCTCTCTACTCGGCAGCGCAAGAGAAGAATCTCCTCCTCAAAGAAGCCCAACCTCCGATCTTTAAGAGTGAGGGGTCAAATGTGGAGAGAGATGCGGAAGTGTGGATGGAAGCGATGGACAATTACTTTGAAGCTACGGGAACCCAACCCGTGAATCAAACCATGCTTGCGATGTTCCGCTTGTCTGGGGATGCCAAGATTTGGTGGAAGCAACATTGAAGGGACTTGGATATTAAGGGATCTTCCCAATACTGGGAAGACATCAAGGCTGCAGTGATGGGATGTTACTTACCACCCGCCTATAAAACCTTGAAGATGAACGAGTTCACTTCGGCAGCCAGCTGAATTTATCTATTGAAGAATATTATGCTTAGTTCGTCACTCTTTGGAGATATGCTCCTAAGATGACTTTGGAACAACAGGTAGCAAGGTTCTGCCAAGGGCTAATCGACCTTTTGAATACTCGGTTGGAAGCTCTCAGGCCGATGACACTACAAGATGCTTTGTTGAGGGCCAAACCTTTAGCTCTTGAAGTACAAAAATTTAATCAGAATAGGAGGAATCATTTGGCAAAAAGGGCAAGGAAAAATGTTTGGAATAACAGACCAACCAACCAAGCATATGACCAGCGCCCTATTGTGGCTACCACCACTACCATGGAGTTCCCAGATGTTCGATGCTATGGTTGCGGTGAGTTTGGACATTACAGATCCAAGTGCCCCAGGAACACTCAGGAAACCAGCGCTAATGCCATACCCTTGAATGCCCATGGGCGTGGCCAATCTAATGGAAGAGGAGGACGTGGAAGGATGAACAGAGGGCGAGGGCGTGGAGCTACCGCCAGAGTGAATGCCACAGTGGTACAACCAACTGTGGGAGACGAAGCAGTGGAGAGAGAAACCTTGCATGCTGCAATTGACAACCCCAATGGTTGCAAGAAATACCCTGTCATTCATACGCTAGGATCTCTCAGAGGTGAACAAGTTAACTTCCTTATAGATTGTGGTAGCACTCTTTCATTTCTTTCACCCAGATGCATGAGGAAGCTTAAGCTAGATAAGTATCCAACAAGCAAGCTAGTTGTAAAGTTAGCAAACGGCAAGGAAGTAATATCTCAACACTCTGCAGGAAAAATCAACTTTGATTTAGGAGGACACCCAACCTCTGCACAATTTCAAACCCTAACCTTAGGATTCTTTGATGGGATAATAGGGATGGACTGGTTAAAGAAAAATAAGGCCCACATCCATTGTGCACAAGGGAGCTTTACCTTTATGGATAACTTGGGTAATGAAGTCTTAATCCAGGGGGAAAATGGGAGACCTAGGGCTACTCTAGTTAAGGCCAGTAGACTCTTGAAGGGACTAAGAAAGGGGCAGCAAATTTATGCGGTAAAGCTCAACAAGGTGGACCAATCAGATACCACACTTCGACTAAATTGGTTGAGGGAGTATGATGATGTATTCCCTGAAGACCTTACCAATCTTCCTCCACATAGAGAGGTAGATCATGAGATTGAGACTATCCCTGGATGTGAACCTATATCAAAGCGACCTTATAAAATGTCACTTCCAGAGGCCATTGAACTCAAGGAATCTCTTAGGCAACTCATTGAGCAAGGATTCATTCGGCTCAGTACTTCTCCTTGGGGTGCACCAGTTCTTTTTTAGAAGAAGAAGGATGGAACCTTAAGGCTATGCATAGATTACCGTGGACTGAACCAGGTAACTGTCAAGAACAAGTATCCAATTCCAAGGATCGAAGAACTCTTGGACAGGCTCCACTGTGCCAAAATGTTTACAAAGATTGATCTAAGGTCAGGATATTACCAAATCAGGATCAAGGAATCAGATATTTCAAAGACATCTTTCAACACTAGGTATGGACACTACGAATTCACAGTAATGTCTTTTGGTCTAACAAATGCTCCTGCAAGCTTCAATCGACTTATGCAGCATATTTTTAAACCTTATGTGGATGATTTTGTCTTGGTTTTCTTTGATGACATTCTTATCTATTCTAAGAACGAGGTAGATCATGAAGAACATGTTCGCAAAGTACTTGATCTTCTTCGAGAACACAAACTTTACCCTAAAGCGAGCAAGTATACCTTCTGCTCACCAAAGTTCAATTATGTCATATCGGTCGAAGGGATTTCAGTGGACCCAGATAAATTCAAGGATATCGTTGATTGGCCTCGACCATCCACCGTCAGTGAAGTAAGAGGATTTCTTGGGATAACGGGATGGTACATGATTTTTTTTCAAGGATTATGCACGTATTGCTGCACCTTTGACGGAACTCCTGAAGAAAGGAATGAGGATCGAATGGAAGACTGAGCACGAGTCTAGCTTCGCTAAGCTAAAAGAATTCTTGGTCTCAGCTCATATCTTAAAACTTCCAGATTTCAGTAAGGAATTTGAAGTAGCGATTGATGCTAGAAAATTTGCTTTAGGCAGAGTTCTTACTCAAGAAGGAAGACCGATGGCTTCTACTTCACGAAAGCTAAGGGATCATAAGAAGAATTACCCTACTCATGATTTGGAACTTTTAGCAGTTATACATGCGCTGAAGTTATGGAGACATTATCTTCTCGGGTGAAAGTTTCAGCTGGTTACAGACCACAAGAGCTTAAAATGGAGTTTTACTCATCCTATTCTCAATATGCGACAATGGCGATGGATAGAGCTTTTACAGGAATATGACCTTGACATAAAGTATAGACCAGGGAAGGAAAATGCAGTTGCAAATGGACTTAGCCAAAAACAAAATCTTTTCTTGGAGCTATCTCTATTCCAAATAAACCTATCTGGGACAGAATCAAAGGAGCATCTTTGGTAGATCCAGAATACCAACATATAGTATCATCAGTCCAGCAGAATAAGATGCCTGAAGCTAAAGATTACTCTCTTATGGGAGGATGTCTTTACTCTATAGACATAGACTCTGTGTACCCAGAGACCCAGCTCTAAAGAAGGCTATCATGTATGAAGCACACGATAGCCCTACATCTGGACATCCAGGTTATGCTAAGACTCTTCATGCTGTCAGGAGGAGTTATTTTTGGTCTGGAATGAAAGGAGACATACTTCGCTATGTGAGGCAATGTCTTTCTTGTCAACGGATAAAAGCCGAAAGAATCAAGTTATGAGGGCAACTTCAACCTCTTGACATACCCCAGATGAAATGGGAATGCATCAGTATGGACTTTGTTACAGGATTACCTTCTATAGGAGGTTATGACTCTATTTTCATGGTTGTTGATATGCTCACAAAAGTGGCTCATTTAATACCCGTAAAGACAACCTTTACTGCTTCGGACATTAGCCGGGTATTCATCAAGGAAATTTTTAGGTTACATGGTTTACCCAAGCGTATCGTCGGTGATAGAGATGCCAAGTTTACATCAAAATTTTGGACTTTTCTTTTCCAATCTATTGGGTCACAATTAGCCTTCGGTATAGCGTATCATCCCAGACAGATGGGCAGACTGAAAGAGTAAATCAAGTCATTGAGGACATTCTTAGGGCCTATTGTTCGCACGAGCCAAAGAAGTGGTTATAATATCTTCCTTTGGTAGAATATGCTTATAATTCTTCCGAACACAGAAGCATCGGGATGTCACCCTTTAAAGCTCTTTATGGACAGGACTGTTTAGCACCATTGAACTTCTCGGATCCAACCATCAGGGTAGAATCCTCTAGAAAGATGTTAGAAGATATGGAAGCTCAGACTAGAGCTATTCTCTAAGACATTCACGCAGGTCAGGATAGACAGAAGCACTATGCAGATAAGAACCGTTTGGAAAGAACCTTCAAGGAAGCAGATAAGGTCTGGGGGTACAACATCCTTCCCCCAGCGAGAGTTTACTCCTCCTGTTGTCGCCTAGCTGCCCATATAACTAGGTATGTCCACTGCTTAACCAACAAACGTGGACATTCCCACCGCATAGAACGCAAGACGTGGGTTCCTACCGCTTAACCAACAGACATGGGTATCCACCGCTTAACCAGTAGACATGGATTCAAGAGCCCTTAACCAGGAACTCTACCCCCTGTTAATCAGGAGGGGGTTCGGACTAGTATCAACATTGGAAATAGAAATGAACATGCCGAGCTAAATTTTCCCTAGCAGACATTCTTTCCTATTCCAAACAGTATATCCATCAACCATTCTTTCCTACTTAGACTTTAATATTCAATTGAATTCAAATGCCGAGGTTTTCGTCGGATTTTCTCCAACATGTTTTAGGGATATGTTCTTTCCTAATTATCGTGTGCAATGTTAAATTAAACAACTTGAATATAATTGTGACCTACCTCCTCCATTTCCTCATCAATGGCCCATGAGATGGCCGGTGCTTGTTCGTCCATGGGAGCTTTTCCTTTTCCATTCACATTGTTCGTTCCCGCCTCGCGGTCGTGGTCACCACCAAAGCGAATTCTCTTTACCGGGGCCATTTTATACTCACTACTTAATTGACAAACTTGGAGAAAAGAGCTAATGTCCGAGAGTACCATAACAATCCAGATGACAGATTAGAATCACTGAACAATCCTTCTTATACGAGAGGATTAGATTTCCTTCGAGACATAGTAATTTTATGGATAATACTTTACTTGTCCTATGGGAACTGGCTCTAAAGTTAAACACTTGGCCTAGGTAATTAAGAATTTCATATTTTTACTAATTAAATTACTAGAGAGATGAATCAGACATGCTCAATCACCTTCCTAGGCGACAATGGGAGGAGTAATCTCTCGTTGGAGAGGGGATGTTGTACCCCCAGAACATTGGAATTTTAATGAATAAGTTTGAGTAGAATTTTTACTAGAATTTCTGTCTTGGTGCCGCTTTGCAATACTGATTGAAGGGCTGTCTTAACGAAACTTGTGAATTGGAATCTAATCAAGGAACTTTAATGTTGAACAACCATTATGATATTAATTAGGACACACAAGGAAGTGTGAGTGTGGGGGTGGAAAGTGGGGGCTTGGCTCAGGTTGCCAATGACTATGAGAAGGGTGGTCCCGATTGGTCGGGAACTCTCTGTCCCCAGGGTGCTTAATTCGACACTAGTATTACTCATTGTCCCTAAAGCGGCGAAGTCTCAAGTGTACGTGCCTCTGAAAAATGGAAAAAAAGGCACTCGGGATTTCTCTCCTCTTGGAAGGTGGGTCTTAGGATCGCTAGATAAGTTAAGTACGCTTCCCCTCCGAGGTGGAGCTAGATCTCGTTGCTAGCAGGCTCGAACTTGATTCACTTTGTGATGAGAGATCGTCCACTAGATGAACCTTGAACCACTTTGTTTGCTTCCGCTATAGATCTAGTGGCCACGAGGTTTACCATCAGATTCGCCGTTTGGAATGGTGGGGTGGGGACCTCAGAACCTCTCTGCATATTTATCACAAGGAAACACCCACGTTGTGTCCGTACTTATCCACGTGCAAGTATTGACCCCATTCGACCTCCTGACGCCACTAGATGCCATCTGACACACCTGCTTACTCATGTCATCGGCCTGCGGATAGCTTCCTCGATAAGTTTTACGCTGTCGGGGGATATGTGTTCGCTACGTGAGCCGGGCCTCTGGCTGTGGGCGGTGTGAAAGAGAGAGAACAAGAACAACAGATGGCTTTCCCAATCACCACAAGCATCAATTAATTGATTATTAACTTGAGTACAACTTAGTCCTTAGCCAAGGCGGGCTGTTAACAACGCCGTCACTTGGATCATCTGCTAACGAGGAGTTTAAGCTCCCACTTTACAGTATTAACCGGGCCGTTAACGACACCGGACTTATCAGAATGTTAATTCAATCTTTAACGGATGACGGTGATAGAATTTTTCCTTTGTCTCTTTATCTGCTTCAATTGCCCGTGGATTCTGCAGTCTTCAAATCAGTTCACTGCCCCAATCATCAAGCCTCAATTATTATCGATTATCCTGCTCTTTATGTTCTACACTTTAACTTCCTCATGGTCTGCACTTTAACTCCCTCATGCTCTGCACTTTAATTCCCTCCTGCTCTTCAATTGCTATCCGAAGCTTTATCCCTTGCTTGGTTGCCTCTACTTACTCCTTTGGTTGATTCGACCAAGCTCGCCCTTGCTTGCTTCAAGTTTACTCCCTTGCTTTGCTTCGACTTCGACAAGCCTTTCTTGCTTTGGCTTGTTCAAGCTTTCCCTTTCTTAGTGCTTCACCGGCTTCAAGCCTCGAGCCTGCTCTCCACAGTCGAGAGAGAGAGAGAGATCCCCTTTTGCTTGGATTCGATTGAAGGTCAAGAGAGAAAAAAAACCTTGCTTAGCTTCCCCTCTTGCTTAGCTTCGATGGCAATTAAGGAGAAGCCCTTGCTTCGATGGAGTCCAAGGAGGCAAGCCCTTGCTTCGATGGAGTTCAAGGAGCTTGCTTTGATGGCGTTCAAGGAGGCAAGCCCTTGCTTCAATGGAGTCCAAGGAGCTTGCTTTGATGGCGTTCAAGGAGGCAAGCCCTCTCTTTGATGGAGATTGAGGAGATCGAGAGGAAGCTCTCCCTAGTCTTCTCCCTAGTCTTGCTCGTTTTTTCCTTCCCTCCTCTCCCCTTTTGCATGAAGTCCCCTATAATTAGCGTGCCCCCTCCCTTGCAGTAGCGCCGGGCGCTAGTGACGTGGCATGGGAACGGCCATTATGACGTGGCGGTCGGCGGGTCGAGCAGCGCGAAATTCGGCTTGGCTGGTGCCGCAACTGAGGGCCATGGCGAGCTCGACATTTTTCCCTTCTTGGACGTGCTCAGGCGAGCTCCCTACAGCCCGGCGCGACTCCTTCTCTTCCCTCTGCGCTCTGCTCGTCATCTGCCCGCCATGCTTTGCTTTTTCCCCTCTTTGCTTCACACTTCAGCCCCTTTACTAAACCCTTTACTGGGCGGCCTTTGTGCCATACCCACTTGGGCGGCCATTCTTTTATGGTCATGGGCTATGACCCTTCATTCATAAGGGTTCTACATTTGGCATATACTTTGGCACTGCTTTGTTGGGTATATCCCGCAGTCAATGCATTCCGAGAGGTCACATTCCGAACATGAAGCTCTTCATGCACTTTTTATACTTTATGAGAACACCAAGCTTGGCGTACATGTAAACTGTCGTAGTGACGCTGGTGGCAGTATACCTTGCTTAGCAATGCACTGCAGGAGATAACATTTTGGTGAGTTTCTCCTTGAGCACTTATTGTGTTGCACTCAAAAATCCGAGCGAGAGCCAAAATCTCCCAGATGGCACTCCGATCGAGCGGACCGAATTTGTACGGAGCCGGCCCCCGGTGAATCTTTAACGGCTAATAACTTGACAACCGGAACTCCAATTGCTGATCTGAAAAGACCGACGCGCTCCACAAAGTGAGCACTTCAGGCCCATGCATTCATTCCATTTTTGTCACCCCAGCTGCAGTTTCTCAATCCGGTACGGATCTGCAATCGACTTAAACTTCAAAGTGCCATAACTTCTTCACCGTGACTCCAATTGACGAGCCGTAAAGACAGGCCAGTAGAGCACTTCAAGCACTACATTTCTAGATCATAATATCTCATCTGTTGTCACTGCAAGAATACTCATTTTTGGCATCATTGAGGCATCTGTTGGCCCTTCTAAGCCGCATCTGGCATACATTGATCATTAAGCTTGGCCTGTTAACAAGCCCTGATCATTGCTCACTTAATGTGTAGGATTCAAAGCAGCTTAGCTTGCATTTCTCTGGTCTTTTTCTCATCATGGCAGCGGGGCTGCACGACAACGCGCTACCAACTCCTCATTATTATAGAAAAAACACACTGGTACTTGTGATAGTGAAAATCAATGCACTATGTACATGTTGTCCTACCTGTACACATGTGGTCCCCATGTAACCACCTAGCTCTGGAAAATGGAAAATCCTTTATTCAATGCACCATGCATGTGTATATACATATTCGCAATCCATTGCTCCAAAAAACTCCTAACAACGGCTATACTCATCGGCAACAAAGATCTTTCCATGTACCTTAAGTACCAAGGGACTTTTAGGTCCTCCATCAATCATTTCAAAAGGTTCTTTTTCTGTAGAAGTATGTACAATATTATTGTACGCATACTCTACAAGAGGTAAGTACTTTTTCCATTGTGAGTGTTGATCTACTTCGGTAGCATAAGTCTTTAGTTGATCGAGTATCATAAAATTGGTTAGCTCACTTTGGCCATCCATTTGTGGCTGATAGGCCGAAGAGAAATTCAATCTTGTACCTAGATTTTCAAACAGACCTTTCCAAAAATTACTAGTCATTCTAGGATCTCTATTTGACACGATGGATGTTCGTAATCCATGGTGTTTGAAACTATGTGATATGAAGAGAGTTGCCATTCGGTGTGCCTTAATAGTCTTTTTGACAAGAATAAAGTGTTCTTGCTTGCTAAACCTGTCAACTATTGTCCATATTCCCATATTTCCATGTTAAAATCCAAAGATGAAATCCATGGATATAGTCTCCCATGGTGAATTTGGGATAGGCAATGGCTGGAGTAATCCAAGTTGCTTCCCTCTATCATACTTAGTTTTTTTTTCATACCACACATTTTGTGTCATAAAAACTAATATCTAACCAACCCAAATGATTTTCTCATATTAAACCGATCACTTAATGTGGGAGAATAAATGGGAACAAGGGTTAAGATATTGAGATGTGCTTATAGATCTATCTCAACACGGGGCCGATAGAAAAGGGGCCCAAATGAGAGATGGTCTATCAAAGAGAAAGGTTGACCAATGGAGCATAAGACCTTAGGGTTAGCTTCATTGAAGACCTCCAATAATATGTGTAAAAGTCCTTTGACCTTAGGTAAGCTAGTGCTGAGCTTGAGGAGGGAACCCGACCCAGCTCGAGATGCTTGTCAGCTTCTCATGGTTGATGACTAAGGTGCTTGAGGTGCTTGATGATTTAGGTTATTGAGATGCTTGAGGTGCTTGAAATGCTTGAGATGCTAGGGTTGTACTTGAGGTAAGAACCCAGCCCAAGCTTAAAGTGCTTAAGGGCCAAGCTTGTGGTGGGAACTGGGCCTATGCATGAAGGGCTTGAGGTGTCAAAAAGTCAAATATTCAATCCCTACAAGGAGGGGGCGAGCCCTACATGAGGGGGGATGAGAGAGAACACCCACACACTCACACTAGGCATGCATGGTACAAAGAAAGGAGAAGGGACACTTGTCAAGTTTCTCCTCATGTTGCCCTCATTGTGTGTCTGCAGCCTATTGGTTGGCCACCCAAGGGGTCCAATGATAATTTAGGAGATTTAAATAATTGATTTTGCATTTATCAAGTTATATCTTTCAAAGGGGAAAGGGGGACACTTGTCCCAAGGCTACCCTTGCTGCTTGTAATGCCTCCTGCTTGTGATTGGCTAGGCCTGGAGGGGTCCAATGAGCTTCATGCATGAGATACAAGGGGGGGTCAACCCAAGCAAGCTAGGGGTTTGCTTACAGGGTATACTCACCCATACACACTCACAAACACTCTCATGGTGAGCTATGCAAAGTGCAAGAGTCGCCTCTCCTTCTCCAAGAAAGTAGAGGTTGAGAGCCTACACCAACACTCTTGGCTATGGAGTGCAAATCCAACCAAGATCCATGCTTCAATGCTTAAGCTTGACATCTCCTTCTTCTTCATTACTATGCTATTATGTATACTAGCAAGAAGAGTTATGATAGGTGAGGAACTAATTCTTTCTCCTATGAAATTTTTCTTCTTCCTCTTCCCTACCATCATTCCCTGCTAGCTCTCTCCACCTTCGAAGGTGTTTGAGGTCTTGGGACTGAGGCTTGGGATAGTTAAATATTTCTTCAAGTTTATGTTATGCTTGTAATGCATGAAGCTTTCCATCTACATTGCATCACCTAGGTCACAAGGAACACAAAGATTGTATTGTAACAAGTCTCTCTTAATGGGAGAAATCATAACACAAATGCCTATTGGAGGGGGGACCGGCTCCACATAAATCCGGTCCTAAACTGTTGCCGTGTTCTCTAAATTCTCTGTCTTGCAGAAGTATTGTTCATGCCAAGTTAACTAATATCTATGATTATGTTTCTATCTTCAATTACGTCCACGCGCTATGCTCACAAATTCATTTCTCAAAAGTAATCTCATTAATTTCCGCTACTCTCAAGGTAAATAGGCCGATTCCATTACATTGGTATCAGAACATATAGTTTCTCTCGGTTTTGTTGAGCCCACTATGTGGTATATGGTGCACACCTTCGGAGCTTTGGACTTAATAATGGAGTCTTTTTAGACGTTCCTACGGCTTTACCATTATTGAGCCATAAGAAGTCCGAAAGGAGCTAGCCCTCGGCAACTCTGCTATGCTAGACCTACTCCTCTAATCTCTATAATTAACCACTTTGAGCCGTGAATGTAGATACTTAAGAGCCGATTTTCAAAGGCTAAGAGGAGTGGCAACTAAGGTTTTGAATTGCCAAAGCATACACTAAGTACATACATAAATTTTGTTAACATGGCTGACAATAATCAAGAGAGTAGAATGAATATTGATAGCTTTGATTTCGCACATGAAGGTGCTAATGATGATTCTCACATGTTTGTAAATTATCTCGTCACTAGGTTGCAGCAAGCTATGGGCAACCCTGCTTTGCAAGCCGCAGTTACTCAACAACTTTGCGCTTATGGAATTTCCCTTCCTCTCCAAGAGGAGAGAGAGAGCTTAGGAGGCCTCTTGAAGAGACCCCCAAAAGAATACTCTCTCCCATTCGAGAGGAGGAATCCAAAGAGCAATAAAGCAATGAAAGTTTAAGTTCCTCTGAAGATGTGGCTCCACAAAGACGACGGTCTAGACAATCGCCCACTCCTCACAAGAGGAAAAGATCAGTACATAGTCCTTCTCCTCATCACTCTGAAAGGGAAGAGAGGAACAAAGGAAGAAAAGGGCTAGGAAAAGGTCACCCTCTTCTCCTTCTTCTTCCCTTCCTCTTCTGACGAAAGCTATGGCTATTCTTCTAGAGAATACAAGAAGGGAGGACATCACAAATCATTTCCTGCATGGCAAAGGTCACAAAAGCTAAAGAAATTCAAGGAGGGAGGAAAGAGTATCTCTTTTCTCACCTATGATGGCACCTTTGGTGCTACCGACAAAGTGTTGGCCTTCATCCAACAATTTAATGTGGCCTTTGGAGATGAGGGCTTCACAGAGTCCTCCAAGCTACACCATATAGCTATGCACTTCCAAAAATCAGCTCATCAATGGTGGGCTAGCCTTCGTGGCAACGACAAAGCCCCAAAGACATGGAAAACTCTACAAGTTTCCATCATGAAGCAATTCTGTGCAAGCGATTCAAAGGACAAAGTGCTTACCAAATGGTGCATCTTGAAGCTTCTTTCTTATGAGTCTATCCACAAGTTTTGGGATTTACATCTCAAGGCTACTGTCTTTCAAAAGATAGACTTTGCCGAGCAAAGGCAACAATTTTGTACTAGATTACCTGAAGAGATGGACAAATACATCAACTCTCAATAGCCTGGTACTATTAGTGAAGTAATCCATTACACCACAGTTGCTTCACACGTCAATTTACATCAAGGGGCTAGATGGAATGTCAAACCCATGGAAAACAAATAAAAAATGATGCAAAGGGGAAGAGGAATGTTCAAAATTCTTCCCAAGGCACTACCAACAACAACAACAATCGGTCCAAGGAGAAGGGAGTTTACAAAGGCAAAAAAAAACTCTCTCCTGAAGAGCTTGAATCTTTTTGCAAGGACCATAAGTGTTTTAAGTGTGGGGAGCAAGGACATGGCTATCATTCTTGCCCCAAGAAGAATACTCGCAATGAGACTCCTAGGGCTTCCACCATCGAAGCTCCAAAAGAGGATGCTCATTGCAAAGGATTATCACTTTCCTATGATTGGGGAAAGCTAAGAGAGCATGATGCCTTCATCTTGCATTAGGGAATTTCGGAGGTCATTTGGAGGGCCTTCTAAGAAAATGTATTTTTTGCACTCTCTCTCTAGAAAAAATGGCAAATAATAGAGCTGGGTCTTTCATAGTAAAAGTTCAAAAAGTGTACTTTAAGTAGATTCCTTACTCTTCTGAACATTCGTTCGTAGTGATTGAGGGATAATCCTCTTTTCAGTTGCATTGAATGAACCTCGTCAATATGGAGGGAATGAGGCTAACATGGAGGGACGAAGGCGCAACCGCTATTCACTTTCCATTAAACCTGCACATTTGGATAATGGCGCACTCCTCAAATGGCACAAATGTTACCCAGAAACGTGCCAAATATCACCTTCACATTGATTTGGACAATGAGTACCAACCATTGATTAAGCGCAGTAAAACAAACACACATATACCTCCCGCTTCCATAGACACGCTCAGAGCTCAGGGAGCTAAACACATAGATATCTGGACGAGAGGCTCTCTCTACCCTAAGAATCCAATGACTAATGCATCTCCACCGTTTGTCAATCCTACAAGCTTATTGACCTTTGTTGGTGATGGAGAAAAGGGCCTTCTGGGTTATTGTAAATCTCTTACAAGAGAAGCCGAAACTTACAAGGGCATTCTCCAAGCTCAACAATGTGAGATTGTTCGCCTTTCACATTTACATTCTACAGATCAGGTTACCATTTTGCAACATAAAACAGAGGTACAAGAGCTGAAAGGAAAGGTGCGAAGTTGTCAAATGAAGGACACCATCTTGGGTGGTCGTATCCGAAAGAAGAAATTGCGCAATCTTGAAACATTGCAGGTTGCATCAGGAGGTCTCAAGAAAAGAATCCGAGCATTAAGGTGATGCTTCTTGGTTGGCTACATTGTCTTAGTTAAGTAATCTTTTTGTTTTTTCTTGTTATGCATTGTTTTCATGTGCCTAAATAGTGTTAGTGAAGCAAATTTTCTGTTATTTACTTATGCATTGTCTTCATGTAGAGATTCAATCTATCCTGACAAGGAAAACATTGACCCCAAAGCCAATATAGGAAAGAGATTGAAGCCACTTATAAGTAGAAGCCTGGCAGCAGATATAGTACATGACAAGAAGTTTAAGGTCCTACAACGAAATGTAGTGGACCGCTTTATTTCAGAGAACTCAGTGCCTGCAAAAGAGATACAAGGCACACTTGATTCACTTGGTGTAAGCAAAAGAGGATATTCGGCTATCCAAAAGTCTGTCTCATCCATCTTTGTTAAGAAGGGTATAAAATCCAAACTTCTACCATCAGCCTCAAGTGTTTGGAAAGAGAGGCTTCAGCTTAACGAGGCACATGGAGACTATCTTGGACAACCCTTTCATATTAAAGCAACTTACGGTGGCCATGGAGCAAGCATGGAATATGATGAGTTCAATAATATTTTTATGGACCTGCGGATATTACAGAAGAGAATGGTGGAGTTTTACAACATCACATTTGAAGAGTCACGAGGGGTATTACATTTTGTGTTAAAACTAGATGAGTGTGAGCTTGTTAAAGAGAAAAAGCTAGAGCGTGTTACTATTACTTTAATGAATAGAGCCCTCTCAAAGTGTCCCAGTGATGATCCTTTATATTTTAGTGTTCAATCAGAATCTAACATATGGTGGCTTGGTGCGTTTGAGGTAAGCGAGATTCTCAGGTAAGCTCAAATGTTCACATCTACTTAAGTCTCATTTATTTTGTGTTGCAGGTAAAGAAAGAAGATCATGAGATTCTATATTGGGTGTTCCATCGAACTAATATTCCGGAGGTGATTGATCAACAGACTAACCAGGGAGAGGTACTACGTCTAGATGGAAGGGGAGACTTTCAAGTTCAGTGGCATCTTGCAGGTGACCTCAAAACATTAAAGTGCATGTATAATTGTGGAATGGGTGCAATGGCAAAGTCGCCGTGTTTGTTCTGCATGGAGCCTGCAAAGGTCATGGACCCAAAGTGGTGGAGAAAAGCTCCAACACGTCACATTGAGGATCCTGCTTTTTGACCGGTTTTGAAAATACCACTTGTGAATGTCCACATTTGTACAATGCATGCCCTTTGTAGAATTGTGGAGAAATTGGTCTACTTATATATCGGGTTTGCTTGGAATATTAAGAACTCGGCAGAACGACAAGCAGCCCTACAGTGCTTAGAAATGGTACTGTCGGATATGGGGCTTCATGGTGGCAATGTGAAAATCTAGCGGGATAAAAAGAGATCAACTGCTGAGAAGGATGTCCCATGCAAACCATCCATTGGTGGGGTGAAGGCACGGAGGTTTTTATCTAAACCCCAAGGTACAAGAGATCCGAAGCTAACAAAACATGGAAAAATATATAACACATCTTATGTTAGCAAGGTAGAGTATCAGAGCTGGAAAAAGCTACATATTGCAGTCAAAGACCAAGAACCAACTACTCGTAATGCGAAGGCTGAGGTTTGGCGATCAATGGACATCCTATTTTTGATGTGTGACAAAGATGACTGGTCACAAGGTGATATGAACAAGCTCAAGGAGAATCTCAACCTTCTGAAAAAATCATTCAAGACAGCATGGACAGACACCCAGATTACTCACTACATGGTATTATCGTGTATTTCATTCTCTCTTATGTGCAAATATGTGAGTGTAAAACATTCTAACTAATCTGTTTTCATATCCAGCACATCATCTTCAATCATTTACCATATTTTATACAAAAGTATGGGGACCCGGCAATATGGAATACCCAAGGGATGGAAAAGTCTCATTACATGGCGAGAAATGCTTATTTCAGGCACACATGACATGGTGGCTCTCGAATCAAGGCTAGAAATTTGAGAGAACTATTTCAATGGTTCTATCGTAGAATCATTCATCGAATGCAGGCAAAAGAAGTCTTGGAAAATTCAGCAACAGCACAAGCCATCAGACATTTACAACAACAAAAAGTTAAAAGATCAATAGCATACAACAACTCCGGAGCTCGTAAAAGTCAACGAAGGTGGAGAGAGACAATGGTGTATGTGAATCACAAGTGGAGAAAGATACTCTGAGTGGATGACATTGTACAAAATTTATGTAATACATGATCTTATACAATTGCTACTTGAAGTGTATCAAGATTTTGAAGGTTCAATTTTGTTTTTTGGCACGTCACCCTTGTAACGAATCATGAGATGTTTGCCATACTCTAAAAGTTCATCTGGGTTTTGTATACCAAGAGCTAGTGCCATTGCTGTGTAGGTGTAGTAATATGCTGCCCGACCACCTGTATAGCCCGGGAAGTAACCAAAACAATCTCTAGCAAACACTTTGTCCACAAGAATGACTTTATCTACACTTTTGGGCAGCACGGGTCCACCCAAGAAGCGTGATAGTGTCTTGAATGTGTAAGTTGCTATTGAACCCTCTTGTGACATGGAATTGTGAAAAACTACTATCGGCGACTCGCAAAGCTTTGAAAGGTACTACGCTAGGGCCACATCCCTTCCACGATACTCTCGAGTCCGCCGCCGAAGGAAGTCATCCTTGTCAGCAATCCAAGACTGCACATATCATGTCAGAAGTGACACAAAGAGAGAGATAGAGAGAGAGAGAGAGAGAGAGAGAGAGAGAGAGAGAGAGAGAGAGAGAGAGAGAGAGAGTTACCATGAAGCTCTCATCTTGCAGAAAGAGGTTTTCCTGCCACAGGTCTACAGATGTAGTTGACCCCTGACCTGAATGGTTAAACCAATCCTCCACTTCTTTGTTACTTGTTGATGGTCTTAGGCTTTGTCTTATTGCTTGGAAGGTGGCTTCATCAGGTAGCGTCTCCTTGTATTTTTCAGCTTTCTCAAAGCATCTTTGGAGGCATTCCATTGGATTGCTGGATGTTTCCATTGCCTCATCATCACTACTATCCTCTGAAACAAATCCACTCCTCTCCTCTTGGACTCTGGAAATAATAGCCAGGGAGAAATCCTCCCTTAAATAAAAGATACTTTGCACATCATGTAAGAAGATATAGGTCCTGTCTCCAATCCTGAAGTCAGGCATAGCAGGAAACATCATCTGAGCATGCTTCTCAGTGAAGTTACTGACATCCAATGGAAGTTTGATTTTTGTGGTTTTCACAGAGAGCATCTTACTTCTTTGTACTTCAATTGCCTCAACCTCAAGGTCGACTGTATCTTCAACCTACTCGACTTCTTGTATATGAATTGTCTCCTCGCATTCTTCATCTGGTGCTGCATCCTGCTCCTCTAACACCTCATCAGGATTCTGCATGAGGAATCCAAACAGGCTGTTCAGGTAAATCATAAAGCCAAAGGCTTCCTAAATGAGTTTGCATTCTTTTTGGTGCAAAGGGCAGGCTGAATGTGGGCAAGAAGGTGGTAATTCCCTATACTTCTTCAGTCCCTATCCCTTTCCACCACAGTCATTTAAATGCACAAGAGTCATAGTGGGCAGAACAACCCTCCCTACCTGCACCATCACTTCAAACTTATCTCTGAAGGACTGCAAGAAATTACTATGCTGAGCTAACAGGTCTTCAATGTCAAACTTTGGATTAAACATAGAATGAACTAGATCAAACTTGT
Organism: Adiantum capillus-veneris; assembly: GCF_014529385.1. Lineage (NCBI taxonomy): Eukaryota > Viridiplantae > Streptophyta > Polypodiopsida > Polypodiales > Pteridaceae > Adiantum > Adiantum capillus-veneris. The sequence goes on along the minus strand of NC_140949.1, from coordinate 113,224,582 downwards.
CCCCAGCACCACAAGATGCTGCAAAATCAAACAGCCTCTCATCAGTTGCAGCTGGGTCTTCCAGAGAAGACACATCCTCTTTGGCTTTACATTTAGTTGCACAGGGACTACTTTCTGGCACATCTGCATCATCTGAGAAGTCTATATTCCTCTTTCTTGTATTTTTCTTGACAAGTACTGTACAGGGTGAGGGAGCCTTGTAGGGTGAGGGATCCTCTTGGCCTGGTGACCTCTCTGATTGATCTTCACCAATTGACTCTTCTTCAGATATGTCCTGACAAAAGTTAACAGTTCTTTTGGTAGAAACATTAAGCAACTGAGCCTGCAAAGGTTGAAATCCTGGCACAAGCTCTGGGTCTGGTTTCAGCCTCTTCTGCCTACTGGACCTTAATCCTATTCATTAGGAAACATGACAAGTCTCACTCTCTCTCTCTCTCTCTCTCCATATATATATATATATATATATATGTCTCTCTCCAAAGCACAAACAAAAACACACATAGTCTCTCTCTCTCTCTCTCTCTCTCTCTCTCTCTCTCTCTCTCTCTCTCTCTCTCTCTCTCTCTCTCTCCAAAGAACATTAAAAAAATACACATAGACTCTGTGTGTGTGTGTGTGTGTGTGTGTGTGTGTGTGTGTGTGTGTGTGTGTGTGTGTGTGTGTGTGTGTGTATGTGTCTCTTTGTACTAAAGGCGCGCAAGGACGACAACATACTTTTTGCAACTCTCTACGCGCGCCTTAAGTACAATTGAGAGCTAAAGGCGTGCAAGGACGACAACATACTTTTTGCAACTCTCTACGCGCGCCTTAAGTACAATTGAGAGAGAGAGAGAGAGAGAGAGAGAGAGAGAGAGAGAGAGAGAAAGAGAGAGTCATAACTATACTATAGGCGCGCGGAGAGAGCTGTAACCGGTGTTTGGTTGGCTCTGCGCACCGTTAGTAACGGGGACAGAGAGGGGAGGGAGAGAGAGAGTGTGTATGTCTGTGTGTGTGTGTGTGTGTGTGTGTCTGTGTGTGTGTGTATCTGTCTATGGAAGTATGTGTTGAGGTGTGTGTGGGTTGAACAACAGTATGGGTTTTTCTTTGTTTACACACACACACACACAATTTGTACCAACTGTTGGAAATACAGAGAGAAAGAGTGAGAGATCACCTTTTGTTGGTGGGGTTTGCAGAAACTCCAAGGGAGGTGTCTCCTCCATTGTTTTTTGTCTGTCAAACTGACTCTGTCTCTCTCCCTCTCTCTCTCTGAGAGTAAGGAGTCCCTCTCCCTATCTCTCTCTCAATCTGTCTCTCTCTCTCTCTCTCTCTCCTTCTCTCTTTCTATGGTTCTCTCTCTCTCTCTCTCTCTCTCTCCTTCTCTCTTTCTATGGTTCTCTCTCTCTCTCTTTCTCTCTATCACTCTCTCTCTCTCTATCACTCTCTGGCAGTAATGAGGCTCTCTCTCTCTCTCTCTCTCTCTCTCTCTCTCTCTCACTCTCTCTCTCTCTTTCTATTATTCTCTCTCTTTCTCTCATTCGTGGAATCAAGGAGGAAAGCATGGAAACACCCCAATCTCTTGCGGTTGCTATTGAAGAGTTTTTTGCTACACACTTTGGCATGTCAGGAATCATGGCTTATGGTGCACATCGAGTTGGAAAACAAGGAGTCCCTCGCTCAGGAGAAAGACCTATTGTATGTACCATGGCTGATGAGGTAAAGAGAAAGATCATCCTTGACAATGGTTGGATCTACCTCAAAGGAACGGGTTGTAATGTATATGAGGATCGCACTCTTATGCAACAAAATGTACGTCGCAAAGCATACGAGGAAAGAAGCAAGAAGGTTAAGGTATCATCTCAAGAAGAAAAGGCACTTGAGGAGGATGCAAGTCCACCCAACAAATAGGGACACATGATCTATGAGACCAACTCACGCTTGCGAATAAGCTTTTGGAATTGTAACGGGTATCCATGGAATGCGGGAATTGGCATTGATGAGCTTACCAATGACTCCGATGTGATACTTCTTGTCGAAACATGGGAGCATGATGCGCAACGAATTCTTGGATTTGACAAATACGATGTACATTCTTTGATGTGGGCCAAAAATGCAAAGCAACGAAGAGGCCAAGGAGGCGTAGCATGTATGACCAAAAAGGGTTTGAAAGATGTTTCCATTGTCAAAGAAGATAAGTATAAACGCTACTTATGGCTGAAAATCAGCCCACCAAATGGTCAAGTCATGTTTGTGGCCGGCTGCTACATTCCTCACTATGAATCCAACTTTTATGCTCGCTTGAATATGGATAGAGATCAGCCCTTTGTTGAACTAGAGGAAGACATTGCTCATTACAAGGATCAAGGTGAAGTCATTGTTTTTGGAGACATGAATGCTCGCACAAATATGTTACAACACGACACACAACAAGTCGACATGCCGCATGTATCAAGAAGAGTGAATGACTCATACATGTATAATCGAAGTTCTAATGATGCAAACGAAGTGGATCACTATGGAAAGTCACTTCTACATATGTGCAATAGTACCGGAATGCTCATTGCAAATGGTGTATCTCTATGGCAAGGCACCAATGACTTTACATGTAGAAAGCACAATGGTGCTAGCGTGATTGACTATATGTTGTTCTCAGAAGCCACTCTAGAATGCATACAAAGCTTTACACTTGGTGAATGGAATCCGGAATCGGATCATAGGATGTTATGTATTGACCTCAAGTGTGGTAAACGGCCCGAGCATGTAGCCTCCAATCATGATGTGAATCATTTGTACCTACGTCTAGACTTCAAACGAGCACTTATATATGCTGATATGGTGGACCAAATGTTAAGCATGATAGAGCATCAAGGGAGCCCAACATTAGAATGCAAGTGGAAAGTTTTCAAAGAAGTAATTTTCTCTTGTGCGAAGGAATGCTTTTCGGCGAAACACATGTCTTGCAAAAGGTCTAAGAAGGGTAGCACCAAGAAGAAATGGTTTGACATGGAATGTAGTCAAGCCCGAAAACACTTGCTAAGATTGGATGCAATCAAAGACAAGGAAGTTTACTTGGAATGTTCACACACATACAAAGCACTTGTTCAAAAGAAGAGGAGAAGGTGGGAAGTCGAAAAACAACTTCTTTTAGCACAAGAGAAAGCACATGCATGTGGCAAGTTTTGGCAAAATCTAAAAGGCAAGCGCATTGAGAGCTTTGGTGACTTGACTCTTGAGGATATGTATATGCATTGTAAGAACCTCTATGAGCAACCCAATGTTGATAAGATGGAGGGTTGTAGCTCCCTTCCATTTATGTCTCCCTTCTTTACCATTGAAGATGTATGCCGCGCGCTTGAGAAACTTGCTACTCGCAAGGCAGGTGACCTTCAAGGTGTCAAGGCTGAAATGATTAAATGGACAAGCAAGAAAACACGATATTGGATATGCGATATGTTTAACCTTGCACTTCAGTATGGCATGCCTCATGATTGGAGTGCAAATTGGATCAAACCCTTGCACAAAGGAGGAGATGTGAACAATGTGAACAACTATCGCACTATAATGGTTGGTTCTTTGATGGCAAAGTTATTTGGATGTATCATGGAGATGAAGATAAGTGAATGGGCTGAAAAGAATGGCAAACGTGCGCTTGGCCAAGCAGGTTTTCGAAAGCATCATAGCACTATTGATCACCTTGTCACTCTTCGAGTTCTTATGGAAGCGTCTCGATTGAAAGGAAAAAAGTTGTATTGTTGCTTTGTGGATTTCAAGAAAGCTTTTGACATGGTACCGCGAGGAAATCTTTGGAGACGTATGCAAAGCCTTCAAGTGCCGAGAGAATTTATGCATGCAGTCTTTCGCATCTACCAAAAAGTGATATGTCGATTACGTATGGGAGATGGAATTTCAGAATTTTTTGCAAGCACTATTGGTGTCAAACAAGGATGCCCACTTTCCCCAACCCTCTTTGGGCTACTCATTGATGAATTGGAATACATGGTTCTTGATTTTATGCAGCAAGAAGGCATAGAAGAGGTTAAGATTGGAAATGCGGTGATCATGCTTTTGCTTTATGCCGATGATGTAGTGCTCTTGGCACATACCTTAGAAGATGCACAAAAGCTTATGAGTGTCTTGGAACGCTTTTGCCTACATAGCGGGCTGATCGTGAATGGATCCAAAACCAAGTTTATGCTTGTAAAGACCCTCAATGATGAAAATCCATGCATTGTATACAACAATGAGAAACTTGAAGTGGTAGATCACTTCAAGTACCTTGGCCTTGAGGTTCCATCCAATCATAAATGGAAGGATTGTGCAATGCGTCGCTTGGAAGCCGGAAAGAGGGCTTATTATGCATTTGAGAACATGTGCAATGCAGGAGAGATCAAGTGTTGGGCTCTCAAAAAGTACCTCTTTGACACATTGGTGACACCGGTGCTTCTTTATGGAGTGGAGGTGTGGGGTGGAAGCATCGGGAAGTCTACTTGGAAAGAGTTTGAGAATGTTCAAAAGCATTTTCTCACCAACTTTCTCCAAGTCAAGACACAAACACCCTACATGCTCTTACTTCTTGAGTCCGGATCGCTTCCCATTGAGGTCTTGGGCATGGAAAGGGTTGTGGAGTACATGCGTAAGACACAACGTAGCCCTTTGCATCGACTTCCTAGAATCGCATATGAAGCAAGTCAAAAGGTTCAAAAGACATGCAAGAGCAAAATACTAAGTTCGGGGTGGATGCTTGATATCAAGAAATGGTTTGGAAGATGGGATGCATGTCACTTGGTCAAGGATGCGTCGATCGACTCCCAAGTTAATGAGGCCTTCTTACAACGCCAATGTATCATGGCTTGGGAGAAATCCGGAGGTTCTCGCTTCAGCCATTACACCACACACGTTGCCCCAAACTACAAATCTCTCTTCTTCTCGGAACGAGGTAACCGAACCCATTCCTACATCCTTGAGCCCATCCCGTTGAGTGCGATCCGCACCATTGCCTCCATTCGTCTTAGCTCCCATTCTCTACGCTGCGAGACAGGACGTTGGGGCACTGGCGAGGAGTGTCATCGACTTTGCACCTTATGCCCTCGTCAAGTGCGAGAGAGTGAGTACCACACACTACTTGAGTGCTCAGCTTTTGACCACATTAGGTCCTCTTTTCCCCATATATTCAGCCATGAGCTCTCCCTACATACCTTCCTCTCCCAACCACGATGTGGACTCTCTATTGCGACGCTCATTTCAGCCATTTTTGAGCATCGAGAGTCACTTATGAACTCCACCCACACCACGTGACATGTTCATTTGGTCCCATAGGTCATATTTGACCTCCCAGGACGATAATAGAACTATCTATCTATCTATCTATCTATCTCTCTCAAAATCACACTTATAACGGATACACACGGCGGCGCCCCACGTGTTACTATAAAATAGAGTATAATTGCATGTTGTCGCACGTGCGGTCATTATTGAGACCGTATACTTTTGTACGTCATATATAGAGGTCATGAGAGAGAAAAACCACACCTCGTAAGAGAGAGAGAGAGAGAGAGAGAGAGAGAGAGAGAGAGAGAGAGAGAGAGAGAGAGAGAGAGAGAGAGAGAGAGAGAGAAAGAGCCGTCGTCTGCGTCTCCGACAGCAAGCCGACCCATCTTAGACATAACGAAGATCTGCGTCCTCATGAGGTTTGGCCCTCTCTCTCTCTCCCTCTGCTTCTAAAATTTCCCTCTGCCTTTGCCTCTATCTCTCTCTCTCTCTCTCTCTCTCTCTCTGTGTGTTTCTGTCACAGTATATTGCATATCTAGCTCTGTCTTAACAAACAACACACACATACAGTCACAAACACAACACACACACACACACACACACACACACACACACACACACACACACACACACACACACACACACACACTCACAAACACACAGACACACACACACACACACAGAAACAGACAAATATAACATACACACAAACACACAGAGACACAAATATAACATACACACCAAAGACACACACACTCACAAACCCAGAGACACACAAATCTAACATACACACACAAGATACAGACAAATATAACATACACACAAACACACAGAGACACAAATATAACATACACACACAGACACACACACACACACACACACATACAGAGACACACACACACTCACAAACACACACACACACACACACACAGAGCCTCTCTCTCTCTCTCTCTCTCTCTCTCTCTCTCTCTCTCTCTCTCTCTCTCTCTCTCTCTCTCTCTCTCTCTCTCTCTCTCTCTCTCTGTGTCTATACTAAAGGAGCGCGTAGAGAGGCATAACCGGTGTGCATGTCTCTATGCGCGCCGTTAGTACTGTGCATCGACCAGTGTATGTGTGAGTGTTATAGAGAGAGGATGTAAGGTGGGGGAAAGAGAGAGAGAGAGAGAGAGAGAGTGAGTCTTTATTTTACCTTATACTAATGGCGCGCGGAGGTGTTTTTTGAGGTCAAAACATGCTCCACGCGTGCCTTTAGTAATGGGAGTCTCTCACTCTCTCTCTATTTAAATATGCTAAGCTATAGAAAGGAGAGAGAGAGAGAGAGAGAGAGAGAGAGAGAGAGAGAGAGAGAGAGAGAGAGAGAGAGACTCCTCTTTTTGTATATAGTGAAATGGCTAGAACAAAATCCACTGCAAGGAAGGCAGGCAAGGGACCATGATTAGCAGCTAGCTAGTGCCACAACTCACAGTTGTAGATGTCACACATGATGTGAATACAAGGGCAAGGGCAGAGACTATTGCTCGCCAAACAGAGGACATGAGGGAAGCAGAGCTTAAGGAGAAAGCAAAAGTAGCAGTGGAGTCCCAGAGGCAAACAGAATGCAATGTGACCCTGTCCATAGAGGCAAGCAATCAAGAAACTCTACTTTCAATGAAGGATGGTTTGCTTGCAGAGATACCATTTGTAGATGGAGCCAGAAAGCTAGCTTTGGAAAAAGTGGACATTAATTTATTGCAGAATCTAGATGCTCAGATTTCAGACACAATTATCTATGCTTGTCTTAAGTAAGTGTTACTATCTTGCTAGCTTTGAAAACTCAGATAATAGGTTTGCTAACTCAGGTAAACTCTCTGCAGCCTGATCAAAAGTCAACTCCCACTGCACACCCACACAGAGGTGTTTATTCTTGATCCACAAATGTCAGTGATTATTAGACAAAAGAACAGTCCATCTGGGACCTTTGAGAGTTGGTTTCTCCACTGTGCTATGCTGGAAGTTACTGTCATCATCTTTCCATATGAGAACAACCATCACTGGAGTCTCATATGCCTTGATGTTGACCAACCAGCAGTGTGGGTGTTCAATTCAATAAAAGGAACCCACCCTGAAATTAGCCTGTAAGTGTTTTGTATCAGAAAGTGTTTCTTATAGATATCCATGTAAATTTGAAGCCTCATGCTAACATCTTGACGCTGCTTTGTGCAGTTGTATAAAGAGGTTGTTGCTTGCCTATGGCAAGCTATGTGGAAGGTATGAACTATACAAGGCCCCAATCAAAGATGTACCTGTCCTAAATCAAACCGATGGAAATTCTTGCGGCTGGAGATGTCTTCTCCATGTAGAATATGTCCTGCAAAGCTACTTTGCATTAAAACCTTTCATGACTAGGGTAACCATTTGGCAATGCATTCAGTCAGTTTTGGTTTAGTTTATAAAAGAATTCTCACCATGTGGTCTTTCAATTTTGCAGAGTGCTTTAAAAAACTACACATATGATTATTTGCAAAGATACCGGGTAAGTTTAATACAACACCTGCTTACTATGTCTAGCCCCAGAGAGCTTGAAGATAGCGGCTTGGATGACCGCACTATTGATCTAACAATACATGACGTGCCACCACGACAAACCCCTGCATCCGATACAGTGGAATCACAACGGGCCGAGGGGGTCATATCAGCAGAAGATGAAAGAGCCGAGGATGAGGAAAGGTCAAATGAGCATATGGAAGGTGCTAGTGTACAACCAGAGGAGACAATGAAAGAGCCAAGTCAGCCAGTGGAGGAGCCAAAAGAGCCTATGGATGAAACCCAAGATGAGGAAAGCAGGCCTATAGATGAGCAAAAGGATATGGATGAGGAAAGCAGGCCTAGGGATGAGCAAACTGATATGGATCAGGCAAGGATGTATGAGGCAAGCCGGTCAACCGAGGGAGAGGAAAAGACCTTGGAGGAAACCTTGAATGAGGCAGAAAGAGCCATGGGGGAGACCGCTGATGAAGATGTGAATGATGACTATGAAGATGTGAATGATGAAGCTAAAGCAGAGGAGAGCAACAACGACATCAACACTACAGAGACCCAGTATGGACCCTTGCTACCTGTAGATACGGTTGTTCCGGTAATGTCTATTCAAGTATGGCAAAATATGTTCAGCTTCTAACTACTTATATGTACTTGTCAACTTTTACAGAGGTTGATTATCTTGGACGTCAATGGATTGCTGCTGATGCGCGTGCCTCTCGGTGACACAGAACCCTTTGAGGATTTGCAAACGTTTCGGATGGGAACTTGTCAAGTCGTGGTTCGTCCAGGAACCAAGGAATTTATTCAGTTTCTTCTTCCGCGCTTCAGAGTTGTCATATGGTCTTCAATGCAAAGGCAAAACTTGTCGCCACTAGTTACAATAGTTTGCAGTGTATGCGGCGCTCACACGTCAGATTTTGCCTTTTTGTATGATCAAAGAAAATGCGTTACCGTTGAGGGCCACTACCACCCTAAAAAACCACACTTACCTCTTTTGTACAAACCATTTAGCCAAATCGGTGTACCCTTTGATGCAACTAATACACTACTGATTGATGATACTCCTGAAAAGGGAGAACTAAATCCACCGGGAACAACTATCTCACCACCTTCTTTTGAGGGGCATTCCTTCGATTTTTACCTTGAAGACATTCTGACTCCATACTTACAGAAATTCTATCTCAGTCCATTGTTCACGGATGACTTTGTACTTTCTAATGAATTAAGATGACTCTTCTATCATGTCTTTGTCTTGTCTAACATTGAGAGAGAGAGAGAGAGAGAGAGAGAGAGAGAGAGAGAGATTTGACATGGTAAAGAAATGTATTTCAAGCACACTTTTTCACAGGGCACAATTGACAAATGAGCTCAATAAACTTCATGTATTGAAAGTCATTTGTATACACTTGGGTTCACAAGAATATCTGTTACATTGACACTACTTCAACCCGACCATCCAACTCTTTGCACAAAATATCTTTTTCCCTTCGCCGCATCACCACACTGCCAGCTAGGAAAAAGGAAAAATCTGATAGGTCCCTGTCCAGTGACTCTTCAATTAAGTCATGCCGCAAATGCTGAAGACTGCATAGCTCCCTTATTGTAACCACCAACAGTAGGCCATACTCTTTATCAATCACTTCCACATCCACAACAGGATTATCTTCCAAATCTGCAGAAACCTGGTCCATAGGAATGTACTTACCATTGAGCATTTGTGATCGCATATACCAAAACGAGAGTAACAGTGATTGGCTTGCAATCATGTACTTGACAACTAGAGTATCAAGCGCGACCTCGCACCGTAAACCAATCTCTTCCTTTACATACCATCCTCTGTCAAGAAGTTTGTCACAGGATGACTGCCGAAATGACTTGCACATGAACATAGTTTTCGTAACACGGATGTTGTAGCTATGAAACAACTCTATGAAGAGTGCAATAGGACAAACGTTTGCAATTCTAACCAGTTTGGTGGGAATAGAGCTACGTAGAGACCTCTGTATATCCTTGTAGAGCTTACTTCGCATTGCCCCACCATTATTTTCTCGGGAATTGGCCAGTCCACAGTGTTCCAATCGGTTGGTAGAGGCACTTTCACCAACATGCCATTCTTATTCCCTGAGCTGAGTTGGTAGAAGTGGTCATAAAAAAATATTCCCTCATCAACCAGGCTTTTGCTGCTCCTCCCTGAATACTGTAGAGAACCAATGTGGGCATGAACAACATGGAAGAGGCCTATTATGCACTCCACAGGCTCCCATTGCTCATAAGAAGAGGGATAAACATCTGCAATATATATAAGAAGAGTTAAACTAAGAGTATCAATAAGTAAAAATGACAAATCTAATGTAATTGAGCTGTGAAGAATGGAGACATTGCTCATAAGAAGTGGGAGAAACATTGCAAAATATATAAGAAAAGTTATAATGAGAGTATCAGTAAGTTCACATGTCAAGAGTACTTACAATTGCAACGTGGTTGATGTATATCTGATACATTTTCACCGTTTGCTATCACCTCTGAATGGGTAAACACATGCTGAACAAGAACTTCCTTTACAGATCTTTTGCCGATTTCAACTTTGAAATCCAACACTCTGGCCTTCCATGGTGAGCGGTAAACGTTGATACCACTAAACCTCTTGGGTCTTCTTGGTTGCATGAGGACCCATGAACCTTTGTTTATCCTTTGTCCAACCCATTGGTTCTCTGCACTTATTGAAGTTGATATTGTAATTGAGGATATGCTACTACTTGGCCTTCTAGGCAAAGTGCAGCTGTTGGTTGTTGGTGTGAGAGACAGTAAACACCTGGAGCTTCTTGGGCGAGAAGACGTGGAAGCCATAGCTCTCAGAGAAAAGATTTAGTGGAGGGAGATTAACTTTGAAAGCATTCTAATGGAGGGAAAGTGTTTTAGAATTCTAATATCTTGTGCGAGCTTAATGGTCACCCTCCAGTACGTTAATGACCATAAGAGAATATCAGAAGTGGGACCACATGCAAGCACCTAAAAGCTCGGTAAAAGGAAGGAAATTACGATGCTACAATCCTAGATTCGTGAAAGTTTTATGCGATTTTCCTATTTTTTGAGTCTTTCCACGTACTTTCCTACGTAACGTAGCCTTCTTGCTCATTGGACGCGCTCTATTTTTCTCTCTCTTCATATGGCCCTCCAAATGACCTCTGAAATTTCCTAATGTTTGACCCTAGCTCTACTCACAACTTCATATCAATGGAGTTGGCCACCAAGTTGGGCATTCAAGCTTTCAAGATGCGAGATATGGTAATGGCTGACGCAGCTTTCAACGGACAACAAGCCTCCATTACTCCTTTGATTGGGAAGTTGAGGCTTCATGTCCAAATCTATGTTGACAAAGAAGACTTCTTCATCTCTCCTCTCCAACATGAGGATGCTATCCTATGGGCACCATGGTTTGATCGCATGGCTGCCAATATGAATTTCGCTGAAAGGAGAATCTACTTCACCTATGCAGGGGAAAGAACATGTATATAGATGCTAGTGAGCATGGTCGTACTATTCCATCTGTAAATCCTCTTGCTTTTGATAAGTCAATGAAGAGCTCAGTTTCTGCATATATGAGTTTTGTCAAAGGTCTCTAAAAGATCCTAATGTTTCATCAAATGTAGATGATAAGAATCAAGAAGAGTTAGACTTGTGTAATTTTCTAAAAGGATTCTAAAATTTTCTAAAAAGAAGCCTCCTTATCGAGTCTCACAAGCTCAACAAGAGGAGATCATGAGGCAAGTACAGGAATTGGTAGACAAGGGGATGGTGAGGCCTAGTTCCTCTCCCTTTTGTTCTCCAGTCCTTTTAGTGAAAAAGAAAGATGGTACATACCGTATGTGTGTGGACTATCGAGCACTAAACCATATCACTATCAAAAACAGATTTCCCGTGCCTCGGGTAGAAGATCTGTTTGATAAGCTACAAGGCTTTACCTACTTTAGTAGAATTGACCTTAAGAGTGGCTATCATCAAATAAGGATAGTGGATGAAGATATCCTAAAGACCACGTTTCGCACAATGTTTGGTCTTTATGAATATCTAGTCATGCCTTTGGCTTGACTGATGCGCCAGCTACGTTCAATCGTCTAATGGAGAAAAAATTTAGACCTTATAATAAATTCACTAGAGTGTTCTTTGATGATATCATCATCCACTCCAAGTCTTTGGAGGAACATAAGCAACATCTCCAAGTGATTTTTCAAGCATTGAGGGAGAGCTTTTTCTCAACCAAAAAAAAAGTGAATTTTTCCTTCAAGAGATTCAATACTTAGGTCATATTATCTCTCAAGCTGGTATCCGTATGGATCGATCGAAGCTAGAGGTAATAAAATCATGGCCTAACCCAAGGAATCTACATGAGCTAACAAGATTTATTTGTATGTGTGCATATTATAGACGCTTCATAGCAAAATTCTCTCAAGTAGCAGGATCACTACACGATTAACTAAGAAGAACATTAAGTATGTATGGACTGCTAAGGAGAAAAATGATTTTGATAAGCTCAAAGAGAAGCTTACTTCCCAACCATTCCTCATACTTTCAAATCTCTCAAAGCCATTTGAGGTCCAATGTGATGCTTGTGGTGATTGCCTTGGAGCAGTTTTGATTCAAGAAGGGCATCCCATAGCATATGAGAACCGAAGGCTCAATACTGATGAATGAGTCTTGGGCATTTATGAGAAAGAGCTTTTAGCTGTTCTACATGCCCTAGACACATGGAAGCACTACTTATTGGGGACACCATTCATTCTACGAACCTCGGGGGGTTCACTATGTGTAAAACTACTATATCATGTGCGTTCAAGACATGTTTGTAAAATCCCTTATCTGTGAATTTTTTTAGGAATATAATGTACCCTTTTATTTTAAAATCTGTAAGTTTTTTTCAAATTTGAAAAATAAATTCCCTTCTGTATATATATTTCTGTAAGTTACAAAAACTTTAAATACCCTTCTGTTGAACTCACGTGATAGGTTACATTTTTATTAGGTGACCCCCCCGGGCTACGAACCGATCACCAAAGTATCAAGTATTTCATGACGCAAACCAAGCTTTTTGACAAACAAATGAAGTGGGCAAATTTCCTTTTGCAATTTAATTTTCATATTGCTCACATTGCTGGTAGGCACAATCAAGTGGCCGATGCACTTTCACGACGACCAAAAGTTAATGCGGTCTCTATAGCTACTCACAATGATCTATCTTCTATGATAGATAAGTATGATACTGACCGTGACTATAGAGACATAATGTCAGCCCTTGCTTTGGGGAAGAAAGAGGAACCATTCACAGGATGGTTATCTTCTCCACGAAAATAGGCTATGTGTTACACATTCCCTTTGTGAGAAAGTTATGTATGAATCCCATGCTCCTCCATATGCGGGGCATAGAGGTATTCAACCTACTCTCCGATGAGTAGATACGTATTTCTATTGGCCTACCATGAAAGTGGACATACAAGAGTATGTTTCAAAATGTGTAGTATGCCAAAATACCAAATATGATAGAGGGAAGCAACCTGGATTACTCCAGCCATTGCCTATTCCAAATTCACCATGGGAGACTATATCCATGGATTTCATCTTTGGATTACCCAAGTCTATCCATGGGAATACGGGAATATTGACAATAGTCGATAGGTTTAGCAAGCAAGCACATTTTGTTTCTGTCAAAAAGACTATTAAGGTACATCAAATGGCAACTCTCTTCATATCACAGATTTTCAAACACCATGGATTACCCACATCCATTGTGTCAAACAGAGATCCTAAAATGACCAGTAATTTTTGGAAAGGTCTTTTTGAAAATCTAGGAACGAGATTGAATTTCTCTTCGGCCTATCACCCACAAACGGATGGCCAAAGTGAGAAAACCAATCTTACAATACTTGATCTACTAAAGACTTATGTTATAGAAGTAGATCAATGCTCACAATGGGAAAAGTACTTACCTCTTGTAGAGTATGCCTACAATAATATTGTACATACTTCTACGAGAAAAGCACCTTTTGAGATCATTGAGGGAGGACCTAAAAGTCCCTTGCTACTTAAGGTATATGGAAAGATATTTGCTGCCTATGGGTATAGCCATGACCTACAAGAATCTTTTCAAAAGATTAAGGAGGCTATATCCATCTCTCAACAAAGACAAAAAGATTAAGGAGGCTATATCCATCCCTCAACAAAGACAAAAAGCTATTCTTGACAAGCACAAAAGGGTCTTAAATTTCAAAGAAAATGATTGGATTTTACTGAAGTTTCCCAAGGCTCAATTGAGGCAAACAATAGGCAAAAATCATACGAGCCATCAAAAGTATTATGCTAAGATAGCAAAAAGATACTATGGTCCTTTCAAATCTTGAAGCCCATCAATGAGGCGGCTTATCAACTCAAGTTGACCAACCATTGGCTCAAACACAATTCCTTTCATGTAAGCCTAATTAAGCCCTACAGAGAAGAGCCACCAAGTGAACCAATTATTGAAGACCCTCCCGAAGTTGAAGACCAAGAAGAAGTTCTACAACCCGAAGCTATCCTTCGGCATGAAGACAAGGTACTACGAGATGGTGAGATTATCCGACGGTATCTTATTAAGTTCGAAAATTATCCTTTTGAAGATGCTAGATGGATGCAAGGAATAGCTTAAGGATAGTATGAACCTTGTCAATGCTTACAATGCTACATTAGAGTAAGAAAATGTAAAAATTTATTTTAATTGACTGATGTTTTTATCTTATAACACTAGTCCTCTTTTTCATTGTGCACAAATTTAACTAGTATACATGCTTAGAATCTCTCAAACATCAAGTAGAATTTGTCACTCTACTTTCGGAGAATGAAATGGACCAAAGAGCAGACATGTTGCGGCAGCTATGTCTCCCAAGCACTAAATGGATTAGTCATCCATCTTGGAAAGATGTCGGAGGGTAAAAAGGGATCCTCTACCTGCTAAGTAAAATTGACTAATGACTAAGGCTTTGTCTCTTCTACCTCATAGTCGAGGACGACTATGATTTCAAGAGAGAGGTAATGTCATAAAAAACTAATATTTAACCAACCCAAATTTTTTCGTAGATTAAATTGATCACTTAATGTGGGAGAATAAACGGGAACAAGGGTTAAGATATTGAGATGTGCTTATAGATCTATCTCAACACGGGGCCAATAAAAAAGGGGCCCAAATGAGAAGTTGTCTATCAAAGAGCAAGACTAACCAATGGAGCATAAGACCTTAGGGTTAGCTTCATTGAATACCTCCAATAATGTGTGTAAAATTCCTTTGACTTTAGGTAAGCTAGGGCTGAGCTTGAGGCGTGAACCCGACCTAGGTTGAGGTGCTTGTAATGCTTGATGACTAAGGTGCTTGAGGTGCTTGATGATTGAGGTGCTTGAGATGCTTGAGGTGCTTGATGATTGAGATGCTTGATGATTGAGATGCTTGACATGATTGAGATGCTACGGTTGTACTTGAGGTGAGAACACGAGCCCAAGCTTAAAATGCTTAAGGGCCAAGCTTGTGGTGGAAACTGGGCCTATGCATGAGGGGCTTGAGGTGTCAAAAAGTCAAATATTCAATCCCTACAAGGGAGGGCGAGCCCTACATGAGGAGGGATGAGAGAGAACACCCACATACTCACACTAGGCATGCATGGTACAAAGAAAGGAGACTTGTCAAGTTCCTCCTCATGTTGCCCTCATGGTGTGCCTGAAGCCTATTGGTTGGCCACCCAAGGGGTCCAATGATAGTTTAGGAGATTTAATTAATTTATTTTTCATTTATCAATTCCTCTCTCTCAAAGGGGAAAGGGGGACACTTGTCCCAAGCAAGGCTACCCTTGCTGCTTGTAATGTCTCTTGCTTGTGATTGGCTAGGCCTGGAGGGGTCCAATGAGCTTCAAGCATGATCTACAAGGGGGGATCGACCCAAGCAAGCTAGGGGGTTTCTTAGGGGGTATACTCACCCAGAAACACTCACAATACACTCTCATGGTGTGCTATGAAAATTGCAAGATATCCCTCTCCTTCTCCAAGCAAGTA
The DNA here is from genome assembly GCF_014529385.1 of Adiantum capillus-veneris. Lineage (NCBI taxonomy): Eukaryota > Viridiplantae > Streptophyta > Polypodiopsida > Polypodiales > Pteridaceae > Adiantum > Adiantum capillus-veneris. The sequence continues at coordinate 113,208,748 of NC_140949.1, read as the reverse complement.
GACGTTGAGAGCCTACACCAACACTCTTGGCTATGGAGTGCATATCCAACCAAGAGCCATGCTTCAATGCTTAAGCTTGCCATCTCCTTCTTCTTAATCAATATGCTATTATCTATGCTAGCAAGAAGAGTTATGATAAGTGAGGAACTAGTTCTTTCTCCTATGAAATGTTTCTTCTTCCTCTTCCCTACCCTCATTCCCGCTAGCTCTCTCCACCTTCGAAGGTGTTTGAGGTCTTGGGACTGAGGCTTGGGACATTTAAATCTTTCTTCAAGTTTATGTTATGCTTGTGATGCATGAATCTTTCCATCTTCATTGCATCACCTAGGTCACAATGGGAGAAATCATAATAGAAATGCCTATTGGAGGGGGACCGGCTCCACATAAATCCGGTCCTCAAATGTTGTCATGTTCTCTAAATTCTCTCTCTTGCAAAAGTATTGTTCATTCCAAGTTAACTAATTGCTATGATTATGTTGGTATCTTCAATTATGTTCACCCACTATGCTCACAAAGTCATTTCTCAAAAGTACTCTCATTAATTTCCGCTACTCTCAAGTTAAATAGGCCAATTCCATTACATTTTGGAATATAGTCTTGTATGTCTATTTTCATGGTAAGCCAATAGAAATATGTCTCTACTCTTTGGAGAGTAGGTTGAATGCCTCTATGCCCCACATAGAGAGGAGCACGGGATTCATACATGACTTTCTTATGAAGGGATTGAGTAAAACATAGCATATTTCCATGGAGAAGATAACCATCCTGCAAAGTGAATGGTTCCTCTTTCTTCCCCAAAGCAAGCACTAATATTACATCTTTAAAGTCAGGGTCAGTAGCATACTCATCTCTCATAGAAGATAGATCATTGTGAGTTGCTATAGACACCGCATTTACTTTTGGTCGTCGTGAAAGTGCATTGGCCACTTGATTGTGCTTACCAACAATGTGAGCAATATGAAAATTAAATTGCGAAAGAAAATTTGTCCACCTAATTAGATTGTTGGAAAGATTTGTTTGCATCATGAAGAACTTGAGACTTTGATGGTATGTTTGTAAAATGAATGGAGTCCCCAATAAATAGTGCTTCTATGTGTCTAGGACATATAGAACAACTAAAAGCTCTTTTTCATAAATGCCTAACACCCGTTCATCCGTATTGAGCCTTCGGCTCTCATATGTTGTGGCATGCCCTTCTTAAAGCAAGAATGCTCCAAGGAAATCACCACAAGAATCACATTGGACCTCAAATGGCTTTGAGAGATCCGGAAGCATGAGGACTGGTTGGGAGGTAAGCTTGTCTTTGAGCTTGGCAAAAGAATTTTACTCCTTAGCAGTCTATAAATACTTAATGTTCTTCCTTTTTAAGTCATGTAATGGTCCTACTATTTGGGAAATTTTTGCTATGAAGCATCTATAGTATGCACACATACCAATAAAGCTTCTTAGCTCATGTAGATTCCTTCGATTAGGCGGCAGGCCATGCTTTTATTACCTTGAACTTTTATGGATCCATATGGATACCATCTTGAGAGATAATATGACCTAAGTATTTAATCTCTTGAAGAAAAAAATCACTTTTCTTTTGGTTGAGAAAAAGCTTGTTCTCCCTCAATGCTTGAAAAATCACTTGGAGATGTTGCTTATGTTCCTCCAAGGACTCGGAGTAGATGATGATATCATCAAACAACACTCCGAGGATTTTGCGGTAGGGTCTCAAGATTTTCTCCAATAGACGATTGAACGTGGATGGTGAATTACTCAAGCCAAAAGGCGTGACTAGATATTCTTAAAGGCAAAATGTTGTATGAAATGTGGTCTTTAGGATATCTGCATCCACTATCCTTATTTGATGAAAGCCACTTTTAAGGTCAATCCTATTGAATTAGGTAGAGCCTTGTAGCTTATCAAACAGATCTTCTACCCGAGGCAAGGGAAATCTGTTTTTGATAGTGATATGGTTTAGTTCTCGATAGTCCACACACATACGGTATGCACCATCTTTCTTTTTCACTAAAAGGACTGGAGAACAAAAGGAAGAGGATCTAGGCCTCAACATCCCTTTGTCAACCAATTCTTGTCCTTGCCTCATGATCTCCTCTTGTTGAGCTTGGGAAACTTGATAAGGAGGCTTGTTAGGCGGTGAGCTTCCTGGTAGGAGCTCAATTCAATGGTCATCATCCCCTCGTTTTGGAGGTAAGTCCATAGGGATATCATCGATGAACACATATTGGAATCCTTTTCAAAAATTAGACAATTCTAACTCTTCTTGATTCCTACTATTTACATTTGATGAAACATTAGGATCTTTTAGGGACTCTTTGATAAAAAATCATGTACGAACAAACTGAGCTCTTCATTGATTTATCAAAAGCAGGTGAATTTACAAGTGGTATAGTACGACCGGACTCACTAGAATCTATATACATACTTTTTTTCCTGTAGGTGAAGTAGATTCTCCTTCTAGGAAACTTCATGTTGACAACCATGCAATTGAACCATGGTGCTCCTAGGATAGCATCCTCATGTTGGAGAGGAGAGATAAAGAGTTCTTATTTGTCGACATAGCTTTGGACATGAAGCCTCAAATTCCTAATCAAGGGAGTAATGGAGGCTTGCTGTCCTTTGAAAGTTGTGTTGACCGTTATAGTATCTCCCATCTCAAAATCTTGAATGCCCAACTTGATGGCCAACTCCATTGATATAAAGTTCTGACTAGAGCCAGGTTCAAACAAGATGAAGGCATCATGCTCCCTTGCCTTTTCCCAAGAATAGGAGAGATGTGATCCTTTGCAATGAGAATCCTCTTTTAGAGCTTTGATGGTGGAAGCTCTTGGAGTCTCATTGCGAGCATTTCTCTTGGGACAAGAACAATAGCCATGTCCTTGCTCTCCACACTTAAAACATTCATGGTCCTTGTGTTAGGAGCAAGCTAACACGGATATCATTTTTTGGAGTTCTCATTATAAAACATTTATAAAACACGGATATCATTTTTCGGAGTTCTCATAATAAAACATTTATTATTTTGATAAATTGGGAATATTGTAACTCTTGTTTTCTCGGATAAACTCTGTAATTAATGAGCCGGGGCTACAAACTTCCAGATTGTATCAACCTATCATTACCCATCTATGGTACAACTCCCAGATTATTAGTTTTGACCACCAAAAACCTTGGCTAAGGTATAAAAGTCAATTTTTGTAAGTTATTATTAAGTTTTTGGATAATGAAATACACAACATGAGCTACCTACTCCCTCCCCGGTTGTCACATTGGAGTCGTGTTTGTTGCATTGCAACCGCAAGTAAGAGCTCTACTCATTGACGTAAGCACTCCATAGTATTTCATAGCATTTGGCGTCGCCGACCCATGGCCTAATTTCATCTTAACTAGAAATTTACACTTTCAAATAAAACTAGGCACATGTGGGGTATTGGGGCATCATTGATAAGCATTTAGATGCATTCTGGGTTGAAAACGACAAGGTCAAAAATCCGATGCTGTTAATAATAGCGATTTTGAAACTTGACCTAAAGTGGGGTTTGAGACTATAAGCATGTATGCTTAGGTATTTTAAACATTTCCTAGAAGTTTCTTACGTTTGGATGTCATTTGATGCTGTAACGGATGTGATTTGCTTGTCAATTAGCTATTGGCTTTTGGTGATTTCAGTCACTTGAGTGTAGCTTGAGTTATATGCGAGTTGTTAGTTGTTTTCCGAGAGATTGACAACCTCTTGTAGCCTCTATGCACTAGTTGAGTCAGCTTCATCCCATGGATTGACAATTTAATTGTGGCTTTCGCTAATACTGCAATAAGATAGGATAGTGAGGTTAGCCATGCGTCCCACATTTGGCACCGTTGCCGGGGATTGAAGAGACCTAAACTAGGGAAAAACATGAGCGTATTGTGAAGTTATTATTTAACTTCTTCTAGGATCGTCTAGAGTTCAAAAATTTCTTTTAGAAACCGCATAGCCTAAGATTGTCGTCTTTTGCTGTGTAGAGGTAGCTTGGAAGTAATTGTACTTGTTGAGTGCCTTTAGGATTGTAGGATTGTAGAAATAGATTAGGATTTTGAGAATGATTGGTAGACGAAACAAGTCTTAAGATCAATGCTCCGAAAACCATAAAAGACAAGAGAACGAGTGTTTGTGGACACTTTCCACAACTCCATTGCATGAGAATCTAGGAGTAGGGTAAGTAGGATCTGAGGTGGATTTCAGAAGATTGCTCTCTCTGAAAGAATCAAGTGTGAGTTGTTATTGGAAGTTGCAGAATTTCAGGTCTACGGCTAGAAATAGCACGAAAAGACTCAAAACCACTCAATCCAACTGGAGAGTAAGCTTAAAAGTTGTCTAAACCAGTTGGTAAGCTCAAGGACACTTTGAGGTAAAAATTTCAAGACTTGGCCAAAACTCAGATTATTCACTTGACATTTTAAGCCAAATTAAGTTTTGACTTGATTCATAGGCTTAAAATAGCTCATGTAAAGACCGTCTTCAAAAAAATTACAAAAACGTATTCATTTCAAGCCTAAAGTTAATAATCGTGATTATTAACTTTTAGCTCAGATTTGACCAAGGTTCATATCATTGACTCATTGCATGTGTACAAACAACTTTCGTAAAGGCCAAAAGATTTGGATCACCAAACTGGCAAAAAACTGGGTAAAAAATAAAGTTTGTATTGGCTTTTTGAAACTTGAGTGAAAATTGGGAAAAATATTTGTCTAAACTTGTTGAAAATTGATTCATAGGCTTATATTGATGTGATAAACATGTGTACATGCTCAGATGACTAAAAAGATGCAAAAAGTCGCCAGTTGTAAATAACCGCGATTATTTACATCTGCCCCATTTTTCAACTTTTTTGACCAAGTCAGCATACCACTAGTTTTACCATGTTGTAATAAGCCCACATGGATCACTAGAGTTGAACTTGTGACCAAATTTGCAAAGTTAGTGTGCGGACAGAAAATTGATGACCATTTGACCAAAACTTATCCAAAATTGATGAGACTTGGCTAGTGACCTTAACTTGAGGTTCTTAATAGATTTGTGTCAAAGTTGGGACAAAAAGTTGCAAAAATTTAGCAGTAGTAAGTAATCGCGATTATTTACATCTTCTTCAAAACTTGATAATTTTACAAATGTGAGTATACCACAAGGTCAAGCATATCAAGAAGACCCCGCAAATCAAATTTGGTGAAATTCGGATCACAAAAGTGAGACTTAAGCCAGATTCTTGAAATCAGAGTGTGCGGACACAAAACAGTTGATAAACTTGATCAAATTTTGTCCAAACTTGTTGAAACTTGTCTAGAGACTTTAACAGGTTGTATACTTGCCAAGCCAAGCCAAAAAGTGCAAAAAATTTAGCAAAAGCAAATAATCGTGATTATTTACTACTACTACCCAGGGATATCAGTTTTGACTTTTGAACTTATAAAGTGTTAGAACAACGTAATATAAAGCCACCAGGCAATTTTGGGTTCAATCGGATCCAAATTGGTACATGTTTACTCAGTTTCCGAGTTGCAGATTAATCCTTTGATTTTTTGCTAAAGTCGAATCTGAAAGTCAATTTCGAGCTCCCATAGCTCGATTTGAAGTGATACACATAGACCAATCACGATAATTAGCAAAAACTCTACTATCTTTATAGAATGATAGCTAACTTAATCAAATTTGTACAGGAATCAGGTTGCGGACGAGGAATCAATAGCTTGATAGAAATTTGCAATCGAATCAAGTGGAAATTGATGACAAGTTAATCCAAAGGTAAGGACTCTATCCAGGGCTTCATAAGTCTATATGAACCTTAGATCTGGTCGTGTACTAGGAAATCAGGGCATACTCGGAGAAACCTCCAGTAGAATATTCACCGAAGAAAGCGTAAATTAAGGAAATTCCTTACACACAATCCTTGAAGAAGTCTTAGACACTTTTTCAGAGTCAACATCTGAAATGTCTTTTTACTCGACTCACTCGGAAACCGGAACGACAATGCGCTATAAGCATATACTCTGTTTTTATAAGACTAACCGCCGTGGAGCCCAGGTTTACTTGGAGCCTAACGAGGAGTAGCTATTTGAATTGATGACCATGGTATTGAGTTCGAAGAAGAGATTAGGGCAAACAAACAAGAAAAAATATACATGGATAGAAACGGAACTCAGTATGTATAAGTCGAAAACCCTAATGTGATAGACAAATGGGGGCTAGAAGTAAACACCATAATCCCAGATATGTTAGCAAAAGAAGGACGACCAAAATTTAGGATTCAAGGGATATGATCAAGTAGATTTGAAGCCTTTGAAATGGCTTAGTACGGATAATCCTAGGATTGGAGTCTATTGTTGGGATGATAGAAACATAGAAGATCTTATGTGGACTTTGCATGCCAAATCAAAACAACTAACGGCCATGAAGATCATCTATATCTTCAAGATCAAAGATAAGGGATCAGCAGACCTACCAACCTACCTATTTAGGGATTGTTATAACAACAACTTTGTTATGATGACTACTGAGGAGGTAGAACAAACCAAATACCAAGGGTACTCCATAAGGGATTGGATATTGGGACAAGGACCAGAAACAATTCTAGGAGATGAACACCGTGAGAGATCATCTGAGAGTAATGTTAAGAAACCAGAAACCATCTCATCACGTAAAAAACTGGGTGACATTAAGGCCAGTCCAGGGCTACATGAGTCACTGTCTCCAACACACTGGTTTGAAGGACTCAGAATAGGACCAACTGCCAAGAGACCGGGAGTTGAACCAAACAGACGCGTCAGACCAGCTAATTTTTAGAAATGGGCAAAAAGTATAGTGGATCAGGGGATCCATACGACCACTTAGTAATCTTTAAGCAAGTGCTAAGAGCAGAACGTATATTCGATTTCCATACTCAATTCGAAGGTTTTGGAATGACATTAGAAGGAAAAGCATTGACATGGTTCCAAAACATTCAACAAGGTCAATAATGGACTTGAACACAATAGCTCAAGGATTTGTAGCTACTTGTTCCAAAACAGGGATCAAACATAATACGGTAGCTCAAATCTAAATATTTAAACAGAAACATGGTGAGTATGTTAGGGATTGTGCAGCTCGAATGAAATAATACATTGCCAGATGCCCAGGTCTAGAGATACTTGCAGAAGAACAACTCGTATCTTTGTTTCTAGAGGGACTTCTAAACAAAGAACTTCATGCTATACTCTATAGTAAAAAGCATACAACCCTAGAAGAGTGTGTATCAGATGCTATTGACTTAGGAGACAATTGTGATATTCGTAATGAAGAAGATGTCCCTAAGGATAACAAAGAGAGAAAATAGCATCCACTAAACCAGCACAAGTGGGAACGGCTGCTGCAACACCACTTTCAGCCATAGAAGATATGCTCAAATGGATGAACGACATGATGAACAACATGCAAAAAGCACCTATGAGGGGACCAGGACAAGGGATACCTCAACAAGGCAACCAATTAGTCCATAAAAATGGTGTGCAATTGAGGGTAAATGGACCAACCATGAGACCCACGAGTGCTAGTTCAGACCAAAGTATGATGGGAATGTTCAGTACGTGCCCATGAGTCCACAAGGACAACCCATGTACATATATTAGCCTAATATGGTCCAAGCTCAAAGACCCCCAATGGGTATAGAAAGACCTCAACCTGTGTTGGGTCAACAACCTCCGTACCCAGGACATAATGAAGTACCTATAAAGTACATGCACTATGAAGGAGTCATAGATGCGCAAGCATTACTGCATGTTACACCCTATGTGGAGCCTAGTCCATCTACAGTAATGGTAGAAGGAGAATGGTATAATTCACATCCACCACCAATGGAAGAAATCTTGACTTATGCTCCACCAGAGCACGGCACCAATGTATTATGTAGCTAATCAAGGTGTCAGACCTCCCATGGTAAGACCCATGATTAAGCCAAGAACAGGATACTGTCACAACTGTGGTACAGATGATCATTGGAAAAATGAATGCCCACAGCCTGACAAAAACCTCAAGCCAGTTGAATCCTATTGCATACAATGTTGCAAAAAGGGAGGACACTTTCCGGAAGATTTTCCTAAAAATCCTTAAACAAGGGTAAAACAGTAGTAAATGTAGTCCAAGTGATACCTAGTAGCTCGTCAGAGAGTGAACTGATTGTTCCAATCAAGGTAATCACTAGAGCCCAGGCCAAGAAAAAGAAACACAACTCCTCCGATGATTCAAAAAATACAAAAGTTTTCTCTCAAAGGATCAAAATAAGTAGAAGCAAAAGATATGAGATGAGAAAACAAAAACAACGGATTGAATTCGAGGAGAAAGCAAAAAAGCTATTCCAAGAAAAGGTGAAAGAAACTGGAAGTGAAATCAAGGAAACAACTGTGAAATCTGGAGGATCCATTCGTTGATAAAGTTTTTAAGCCTATTAACGCAACCTTGGAAGCCTACCAAGCAGGACTTAAAGCAGGCCAAAACATGAAAAACAAATGGAAAAACTATCCTTCTACAGACATGGAAGCAGCTAAGCTGGAAGCTTATCAAAATTTGGTAAGAATCACACAAGAAATGCTGGAAAAACAAAAACCCAAGCTTGAAAGTATCGCAAAACCTGAGCAGCTTGTGGTAAGAGACACTAAAGAAAAATCCGACGTGGTGGCAGAACCCCACCTTGAAACAAAAGAACCAAAACTTATAGTGCCGGACATCGAAGATGCCTAAGAATGAATTCCATTTATAGAGGAGGACTGGCCAGGACACTTATGGAAAAAAAGTCAGCTCCTATAGAGGAAGTTTGGTTGGATAACCTACCTTCTGATATGAACATGGATGTACAATCCTTGTACGGGGATTACAGATCTGAAGCTTCAGGAATATCGAAACCATTGACCTTGAAAACATGACCTTCTTACTTGGGAGATAACGAAGATGAATCCATTGTGTGTAAGACCATTCAATCATGTCTACATCCATCCAATGCACTCTTACCTTGGGAAAACTGTTAAAACTCAGACCATATTTGAATGATCTACAAAAAACCCTAGAGAAGGTGGGGATAATGGGGCTAATCTCAAAAAAATTGGGAAAATTATAAAATGAAATGGGTAACAAAGAGATTCGATATGTTCTAATGAACAAAGTCAGAGAATATTATGAAGGGAAAGAAGGAAACACCACCCTCTCGGCGAAATATAATGATATTGAAACCATGGCAATACTGGATAGCGGAGCAGGCATAGCCATAGCCACGAAAGCAGTATGGGAATCCTGGGGACAACCAACCATTAGACAAACTCAAATGAAATTGCAATTGGCTGACGGACACATGGAGAGACCATTAGGACTGCTTGAAAAGGTGATAATCAATTCCTGTGGAATTGAATATCAACACATTTTTGCCATAGTAGACTTCAGGAAAAAAATCAATTATGAAATCATATTGGGAAGACCTTTCATGCGACAGGTATAGTTTATCCAAGATTGGAGAAATAATTATTTGTACTTGAAGTAAGTGGGATCTATAACAAGATTAAATCTAAAAGATCACACATAGAGATGTCTTGAAAACACGCATACGAGAGTTTGATTCAGTCTCTTTGGCTTAAACTAAGCTTCCATCCTGGTTAAACAAAGACACTCCTATTTGAATGTGTGGAGCTTCAGAAAATGGAAGTTTAAAATGAGAAGAATGTATTCTAGAAAGGGATTGCACAGACGAAGCCTATGTACCTGAACCTTTTCCAGAGCATTTGTTTGAGCCATTCGAGTGGACTCAAATTTTAGCGACCATGGATGTATGTGTAAATACGTCTATGCCTACTCAGTTTTGCAATGAGGATGGCTACGACATAATTCCCATCCTAATGATTTCAACCCTCAACATTTAAGACGAAGATGAGGAACCCAAGGACTTGATCAAAGCTGAACAAGTCTTTTCAGACCTCTACTACGATGCAACTGATGAGTTAGATGAACATTCGGCTACCTCAGAAGGTTCAGGGTCAAAAAAAGAATATGTGAGAGCTAAGCTACTCTTGAAAGGAGGGGAGGAAAAGTTTTTTGACTATCCCAACCAGAAATCAAGAAGACGAAAATCGTATAGACGAAAAAGAGACACCAAAAATGCGAAAACACGACCTATGCCATCAGTCTCTAGTGGAACGCAATTTCTGATGCAGATAGATGCAAATGATTGTGTCAAGGACAAAATCACTGGCATATATCTTTCAAACAAAAATTCAAAAATGTCTAAAAATATCGAGAAAAACAAGGAAGGATGCTCAAGCAAACCCATAGGTAAGAAACCACTCATGCCCCGAGTTAAGCGGAAAAAGAAATATCAAGAGTTGAAGAAAACTCCAAAGGAGATATATACGACCAAAATGGAAACCACGGAAGAGGATGGTAAGGATGTAATGAGTGTTCCATCCCATTACGAAAAGTATACTCTCCAAGATCGAAAAATCATAGTCGAACAACCTATTAGGGAACTACAAAAACAGGGCGAGTCCTACGAAGGACCTGAAAACGCTAAAAAGATAGACCTGGCTGAACCAGGAGAAGATCCTAGACTTGCTTACATTGCGAATGACCTAACAGAAGAAGAAGAAGAAGAGATTTTGCTAAGCTTGCTACAGAAATACCGAGATATCTTCACTGGGTCTTACAAGGATCTCAAGGGTGTTGATCCAGAAATCTATCAACATGCCATACCCATGAGAGATGATGCGAAACCAAGTAGACAAAGGCCATACACGTATAATGAAACATTTTCCAGGAAGATAAAAGAAGAGATTGAAAAACTAAAGGAAGCCGAATTCATTTACAAAATTAAACACACAGATTGGGTGTCTCCAATTGTGGTAGTACCCAAGAAGAATGGAAAATTATGAGTGTGTGTAATCTCAAAAAGGTGAATGCTGCTACCATTAGAGACAACTTTCCTCTTCCAATAAATGAGCATGTTTTAGAACGAGTTGCAGGAAAAGAAGCTTGCAGCTTCTTAGATGGCTTTTCGGGATACAATAAACTTTTGGTTGACCCAAAAGATCAACATAAAACTGCTTTTGCAACAGAATGGGATATATTTGCCTATGGGTTATGCCGTTTGGGTTAACCAATGCTCCAGCTACATTTCAAAGGTTGATGAGCCATGCTTTTAAAGAATACCTTAGAAAATTCTTAGAAGTATATATGGATGATCTATGCGTACATTCATCAATCCGGGCTGATCATTTTGAGCACCTCAAAAAGATATTCGAAAAATGTAGACTTTATAGGATTTGCTTAAATCCTAAAAAGTGCACATTCATGGGTAGACAAGGTTAAAAGAATGCAATGGTGGTACAAAAAGAACTATCCTTGACACAACACGGGCTTGGTGGTTCATTTGTGTATAAATTGGACCTTTTAATTGGAAATGGAGAGGGGCCATATATTTCTTTGTTTTTAGACATTTCACTATTTGGAGGGGCCACTCCAAGAGAGAAGGTGGGGGGAGAGGGCTGGACCCACATTATGGTTATTGTCTTTCACGACACCACCTCTCTCTCTCTCTCTCTCTCTCTCTCTCTCTCTCTCTCTCTCTCAACACACAGTTGTGTTGCTCCTCTGCACCTTCTGTGCTCCATGACCAGTGAACTTGGGATGCTCTCTCGTTAGCTCTCTTTCTCTCTCTCCCTCCACCAGCAAGATGAGCCCTGGTTGACCAGCCGCCGCTGCATCTCTTTCTCTCTGTCACTCTCTGCACCAGAAAGATGCACACAAAACCCTGGTTTTAATTGATGTTTATTGACCACTGCTGTATCTGTGTGTGTGTGTGTGTGTGTGTGTGTGTGTGTGTGTGTGCGTGTTTGTGTCTCTCTTGCTCCTTGCCAATGGACAATACTACAAGAGCTTACCGCTCGGGTGACTCACAACTACTCTCTTTCGACGAGCTAGATGAGGAGGAATCACGCTTGGATGAACAGATACAAAACCATCCCATTATCAGTTCCATCGAGACATGTGTTACTAATCAAGCTTTTCTTCGTGATTATTGGGTTGTAAAGAAACTCAAACAGAGAAGGAAAGAACGACATCCTTCTTTTGCACTTGGATTACCAAAAGCCAAGTCAAGGAAGAACATTTGTGTAGCCGTGGCACGATGTTGGCGCAAGCAAACAATCGGGCTGTCAAGGAATGAGCAAAAGGAAATATTTCAGCAACTATTGGACCACCAAACATTTTTGGAGCTGCTTAAAACCAATTTTCAACAATGTCGAAGACACTGTTCAGATGAATTATATTATATAGATAATATGGACATTGTAAGCTCATACAAAGCAGAGTCCTACTCCTCGCTCTCCTTCGACCATTGGACAATAGTCTTCTTTAACCCTGCATGTTATGCGAGGTTCTCAACAAGTGAGGTTATATTACAGGGAATTCCAGCTTGCTCAACAGAAAGTTATGAAGGTAGCCAAGATTTCAGGTGTAAGTTGCACAGAGAGAGAGAGAGAGAGAGAGAGAGAGAGAGAGAGAGAGAGAGAGAGAGAGAGAGAGAGAGAGAGGCAAGACCCTTGCATTTAGAAGTAGTCGTCCTTGCGGCCCTTGAATCCAAGAAGGAGAACAATGAAGACATTTTTCTTCTTCTTTCTCTTCTACGTGGAATTCATTGCACCTGCATGGTACTGCCTCTCTCTCTCTCTCTCTCTCTCTCTCTCTCTCTCTCAAGTCTGCAATATAGTTGCAGAAGTGACAACGCACATTATCATTACTCCTATAAAGTGCTTTGAGGAGCGGTTCCAATCCCCCAACCTTTGATGAACCCAAGATCTTAAAAGTCTTTCGATAGCTGCTATCTATTTGGGAAGCCTTTTCGGGCTCGTGGCTACATATGGTGGCTCCTCTCCACAGCTCTAAGTCGCCAATCTTGACTATGGTCACTCATGGTGATCCTCCTCCCCGATAGTGGTCAATTAGACATTGGGAACTTGAGACTTGAAACTTGAAAACCGTTGGGAACTTTGCCATTCAAATATGATGATCACGAGAGCAAGGCAATGGACATCACAAGTTTCATCCAAAGTAAGTAGTGGGTAGTATGGAAAGAAAGAGTGAAGAGACTAGAAGAGCGATCATCTATACTCGCATCTGAAAGGCATTTTAGTGGTCAAGGAGGTTTGACGAGGGTTTGATATGGGTGAATAGATGGACAATCATGAGGTCTCTATCCAATTACAATGACCCGTGCTTACATCTTTGGTCTGCATGTTTGTCAAATGTGGTGTATTTGTTCTCATGAGCTTCCTATTCGGGATGTCATCTCTTGGAATACATTGAAAATTGTAAGGTATACAAACAAGAACAAGACCAAGAAATAGTGGGTTGTTGTGTCTTCAATAATTGTATGGTGTAGATTCTCTTTGAGTTGCTGAAAGAGCTTCCGAAAGGGGTAGCAAGGAAGTTGATCTATGTTTTTTTCATCAAGTGCAAAACGTGGGGGACTCTCAAATGTGATAGCATGCATTGAAGGTATGTGGCACTAGGTTTGTTTTGAAATATGATCACCCATGCTCGCATCTAGAAGGCATGTGGCAATAGCCAAGGGGTTTGATGTAAGTGAATGTATGCTTAGTGACGTATCTCTCCAAATATGATGACATGTGCTTACATTTTAGTAGACACAAACGTTAAATTTGGGAATGGATTAACTCCCTATTCGAGATGTGGTCTTCTGGGATGCATTGATCATTGCAGGGTACACAAACAAAGCAAGCCCAAAAAGTAGCGGGTTGTTGTGTTTGCAACAAATGTATAGGAAAATACCTCTTTGATTGTCAAAGAGCTTTTGAAGTGGCCAGTCAAAGAAGCACTAGGTTGTTTTGATAGAATGCAAAGGGAGGATATCTCTTGAATGTGATTGACTATGCTTGCATCTAGAAAGTATGTGGCAGTATGTGTCTTTGACATGCAAAATGAGGGCCTCTCCCCAAATGAAGTCAAGTATGGAAATTTTGATAACATTAATAAGCTCTGAAGACCTAAGAACCTCATGCCAGCTCTCCTTCATAATGTTGTCACTCGGAGAGAATTGATTGTAGGCTATGACGAATGGAGGTAAGGCCACAAAGTAGTGGTCTGATTTTCTACTTGGATGCAATTACCTATGCTCGCATCTTGAGGGAATTATAAAATTATGCAAGAAGTCGATTGAGGAAAATAAGTCATGATAAGAGGGGGTCTTGAAGAAAAACATTGTGATTGGAGGAGGAAGCTCTAGGTTGTCTTCATCATATGTATAGTGAGGGTCTCTCTTGTTAGACAAGGGGAACTAGAACCTAGGTCCACCTCCCAACCACCCACTATATAGCATGGCCCCTGGCCCTTTGCCCTAGTTGGACTCCCTTTCCACACTGCCTAGCCTGGCCTTACCCTTGTCTAGTCCGGCCTTGCCGTTGTCCTGACATTACGCCCCCCTTAAATAAGATTTTTCCTCCTCAAAAAGAAAAGTGGGGAACTTCTTTGTAAGAACACTAATGTTTTCGCAAGTGGCATCCTTCATGGATCCAGCTGTTTGGTTGACCGAAACACGGTTCTGCAGGAGGTTCAATGAACCCAAGAGTAACATCTTGATTTTCCACATTGTTGTCCATTTGCAACCAGCTTGTGTTACCGATTCCTATCCTATCATTGTGTGTAGACTCCATGTAGAACACACATGAGTATTCAAAACGAGTTATCACACAATGATGTACCCTAAAGAGTACCTCTTTTCACTTTCCATGAAAGTAACTCGCTAACATACTCATCAGCCAAGTTTAAGTCCTTGACTTGTTTTCCAATTTCAGCAGTAAATAACCCCACCATCACTAGTGTTCAAGGTTGAGAACTTGATTTATACATGAAGAGACTATCGAGTCGCAACATGCGTTAACTGATAGTAAGTAAACTCCAAGAAGACCAATAAATGCTTGGTGCTAATGTACGCACTTTACATATCCTTTAGCCCAAGATTACACTTTGTAATCTGCATATCCCCTTGGATAAGTGACAGTTTTGAGGTGTGTTTCCCCCACGGTTTACAACCAGTCTTTCTAGATGGCTGATAAACGGGAATCACAGTATCGTACCACATTGTTGAGGAATCAAAAACTAGGTGAATAACCATCGTGGTTAACTTTAAAAATCTACAAGCATCCAAACCAAGCCATGACCTCTATTGGTGATTGTAGACCGAAAAGTAAACTCATTGAGATACTAGACATAGAGTGCAAAAATGCTTCATAAGCAGCAACTTGAGGAATATGTCTGCCGTTCCAAATCAGCCTTTGCTAAACACTAAGGCCCATAACACCTAGTGTGCATGCAGTTTAGCAAAAAAAATAAAATTCGAAAAGAAACTAAATACTTGCAGTGGTAATCATTTTCAAGCCTTGTTGAAATGTTTGAATCATAATAGAAGATGAAACATTAATCACTTCTAGGGACAACAATGAAACTTTTTCAGAGCCTTGCTATGTGTATAAACAACCATCTATAATGTTGTTTAGTAATACTTGTAGTTGAACAAGTCATTCTAAGTATCCGACAATTTCTGGCCACTGAAATTGCTCCTGATACGTCGTGCCAAAATTGGTCTAGAAAACATATTTGACCAGCACCTAGGGACTTTGTCATGACACAGATTTATATTAGGGGGCGCCAGTGTCAGTCCAGAGATTCATATTCTTCACATGTGGAATATGTCTCACGTAAGGATGTTTAAAAAAGAACATCCTGCAAGTACAAAGTGTACTTATGTGTGGAGGTAACTCTAAACACTCCGCGACAAGAGTGAGAGGGACCCTCATTCATTGCTCCACATTGGCTAAACCGAACTCCTAGAGTTCCTAGACCATGTTTTATCCCATGTGACAACAAGTGCCAAATCGAATCCTGCAAGTGGATTCATAACAACATAATGTATTTTGGACACTACGGCCCAAAATGCTTGTTTCGACATGCCCTTGGCATGGCCCTGGGGATTGAACTGAAAGTTCAGTTACCCGTATTCAAATGCACAAGAGTACAACTCCCACCTCTGGAAAAACTAAGCAACATTGCACTAGAAACCTTGGGTGTTGGCTTCGCAATCCAAACCCGTTGGTTAGAATCTACGTAGTCAAACCCCTTGGTAAGACCCTTTGTAGAAACTGCTCAACTAGCAGGTAATGGTAACCAACCTGGGTAACCGTGTGCAAAATGATGAGAATCAACTTGAAAATTTGAATTTTTTCACAACCGCGTGGTAGATTGTGGAATTCTTTCCTTGAGTATAACGGAAATAGATCAAACCGTGATCCTCAGTGCGTATGGGGTGATTTAGTAAGCACCCGCTGTCGTGTTGTAACACGTACATAATGGGAACGCATGCTACAAGAGTTATCTTGTAACTGTTTAGATACATAATTATATTTCCTATACTGTACAAATGCATATTTAAATATAATAATATGCTTTCTATCTCATCCTATTATTTATCTCAAGGATAACGCATTTTTACTTTATCGTCGTCAAAAGGTACTATAGGAAAGCATCAATAGCTCCGCCTCTTTAACTTGGGGCAAAAAACATTGATTTTTTCTTTCTACTATCTCATTATTATCTCACACCCTAGCTACATCCTATATATGGGTAACTTCCAATATATATATATATATATATATTCTATGTATTTTTCATATTTTTCTTATATTTCTTTATAAATAGCTACTAGGAGGGAATCAAATCCTAGTGGGACACTAGGTGGCATGATTTCAAAGATACACTTATTTTAATGCATTATTGCAAGCATGATTACAAAACTTTGTCAAGGAGCAATGTCATGCTTTCATATGGCATGACGTGTCCATTGGAATCAAATAAAAGTCTAGGCTAAGGGGACCACAAGAAGACTTTTGCTGTCAAAACTATACCCTATTTTGATGATTTGTTTACACAAGGTTCCAATACGAATTGGAAAAATTATATAAAATGGGAGTTGTAGCTAATGAGCTGAATTTTCTGCCCATATTTTTACGTTTTTATTTGGAGCCACGGTTGAGGAGATATGATCAAAATACTGGACCCCAGTATGCCCACATCATGCAGGGACAACTCATTTCCAACTTTTCCAATTGTTGTTCACACTGGCTCTTCTCTTCTTGTGTAAACCCTTTGGGGTTCCCTTCAGCTATAAAAGAGGACCTCTTCTTCCTTCAAAACCATTGAAGCATTCAAGCCATTGATGAGAGGAATTCATGAGGGAGTGAGTAGTAATGCCTAATTGTACTTAGCCATTAACATAAGCCTAAATTCTACACTTTCTCCTAGAGGAAGACTAGCCATTCTTGTAAGCTATCCTTGGAGGATCAACCCTAATCAAAGAAGGTCTTGGAATTGCTGTATCAATCAAAGTTGAATTCTTCCCTCTTCTTCTCTCTCCATCAAAAATGGTGCCGAAGGGTTTGACAAGTAAGATATGTTCTACATTGATATTTTGTTGATTTCTTGTTGCTTTCTTTTTCATCTCTAATCCAACACATATATATCTAATCTCATCTCCTTAGCCAAACCTATCTCTCTCACTCT
This sequence comes from Adiantum capillus-veneris, assembly GCF_014529385.1. Taxonomy (NCBI): domain Eukaryota; kingdom Viridiplantae; phylum Streptophyta; class Polypodiopsida; order Polypodiales; family Pteridaceae; genus Adiantum; species Adiantum capillus-veneris. The sequence continues at coordinate 113,191,125 of NC_140949.1, read as the reverse complement.
TAGAAATTCATTCTCTCTACAAATTCTAGGTTCTCGTTGCTACAGGTACATCTCTCCCCGTAGTATCCTTATTGTCATAATAATCAATATCTAATTCTCCTAAATGATTTTCTCATATTAAACTGATCATTTAATGTGGGGAAGTGCCAGGGGAGAAAAAGCTAGAATATTGGTTACGCTAGCAGACCGGCCACAGTAGGGACCCAAAGGGGGGGCCATTTGCAAAAGAGCCATGTGAAACAATGGGCTAAAAAGACCCTAAGATTCATCCCATTAAGACTTCCAAAATGCTAAGGTTCCAAAATTCAAAGGTTATGTCCAAAGGTCAACCTTAAGGAATTGGATGCTTTGTGTGTGACCAAAAAAAGTCTTGCATATCCCTACATAGGAGGGGGCGAGCCTTTCTTCTAGGGGATGAGAGAGAAAGCCACACACACACACACACACACACACACACACACACACACACACACACACACACACACACACACACACACACAGAAGCTCCCTTTACACAAAGGGAATGAGGGACACATGTCAGCTCCCTAGGCCAGATGCCCACAAGGTGTACCCAATTCCTTTTGGATGGCCTTGGAGGTGGACCAATGAGAATTAGGCTAGAGTAAATCTATTTTAATTAATTTAAAAACACTAAATAAAAGAACCAATGAGAATTAAGTCTCCTAGATGACTATTGGACAGTCTCCCGAGGGGTCCAATGAGCATTCAGCAGCCCAATGGCTTGCCTGATTCCTATTGGCCAGGAGGCAAAGGGGTCCAATGAGAGTTTAGTTTAATTATTAAATTACCTAAAGCTCTCACAAAAGGGAAAAGGGGGACACATGTCAGAAGGCTATTACTTATGCTGCTTAATAGACATTGGCTTGACTTGGGGAGGGCCAATGAGGGTTGAGGAAGAGCAAATAGCAAGAGGGCTCGTCCAAGAGAGAGAGGGGGCTGATTTTTGCAGGGCATTATCACACACACACTCACACAATCTCATGTGTGAAGAAAGAGAAGAATATCTCTTCCCAAGCTTTAATGGAGAGCTCATCACCTACTCCAAGCTTGTGAGATAGAAGCCTACATCGACACACTCTTGGCATGTGGATTCAAATCCAACCAAGAGCCAAGCTTCAATGCATGCTCATCTCCTCTACCATGCTAATTACTAAGCTAAGCTATGCTAATATGAGTGATTATGTGAGGAGATGTACATCTTTCTCATAAGATACTCCTTCTTCCTCTCAATCTACTCTCATACCCTGCTAGCTCTCACCATCTTCAAAGGTGTGTGAGGTCTTGGTTCTGAGAACGGGGATAATTAAAGTTGTGTTTGCTAAGTGTTTTGCTTAGTGCATGAATCTTTCATCTTCATTGCACTAGCTAGTCTTGAAGGAACACAAAGAATTGTATTGTACAATGTCTCTCTTGATGGGAGAAACCATAATACAAAGCCTTTTGGAGGGGGGACCGGCTCCATGCAAATCCGGTCCTCAACTGTTGTCAATAGCTTAATTTCTCTCTCTTTTGAAAGTATTGTTGATGCTATCTAGCTAGGTGTTATGCGTTTTGTTGCTCTCTCTCTCTCTCTCTCTCTCTCTCTCTCTCTCTCTCCACCCAAGCACTCTTGTAATTCTCATTAGGAATCTATTCTAATGAAATGCCCACTATGTTCATGCTAATTTCCGCTACACACAAGTTATTAGGCCATTAAATGTTACATTGGTATGAGAGCACAAGGTTTCTCTTTTCTTGCTCAAGAAGGGAGGTTCTCAAGCTAGCTATAAATGGTTGGTATTATTAATTGCCTGTGAGTAAGTAGAATAGGGATTTTTGAGCCTTGCAGTGCGCCTGCCTTCGTGCAGTTAACGGGGCATCACGGTCGAGAGCTATGGTCTTAATAGTGGAGTCCTACGGGGCTTGCCTACGGCTTAACCACTATTGAGCTATTAGAAGCTTGACAGGAGCCGGTGTTGTTTTGGTGTTGAAAGACCCTCTCTTCTATTCCTTGCAAGTAATGGTATTCGAGCTGCGGGTACTGTAGCTTGATTGCTTTTTCGAAAGGGGTAAAGAGGAGTAGCAACTAGGGCTTGAAGTGCCAAAGTACACCTAAAAAGTTTACACCTAAAAGTTGTTAGAATGGCTGACAATAGTAAAGAGAGTGAAATTAATGTTGATAACTTTGATTTTGCTAATGAACAAGCTACTAATGATGCTTCGATGCTTGTTAACTATCTTGTTTCTAGGCTTCAACAAGCCATGGGAAATCCATCTCTCCAAAGCGAAGTGCAACGGCAACTCCGTGGCTCACGGGATTCTCCAAGCTCATCACCATGACGAGAGAACACCTAGGAAGCCTCCTTGTGAGACTCCCAAAAGAGGTCTCTCTCCGATTCAGGAAGAAGAAGAGAATCCGTACGAAGGGCTCAAGAATTTACTTCTTGATGATGCATCTCCTTCCCAAAGGAGAACTCAAGAGTCTCCACCGAAGGAACAAGAAAGAAGTGAGTCTCCCGCCACCTCGGCGGAGATGGCTCCACGAAGACGGCGGGCAAGAAAGAGGACACCCTCTTCTCCATCTTCTTCATCCTCTTCCTCTTATGAAAGTGATGGTAAAGACGACGAAGATCAAGACAAGAAAAAGGCGAGAAAGAGGTCACCCTCTTCTCCACCTTCTTCAAATTATTCTCCTTCTGAAGAAAGTGATGGTGAAACCTTTGAATCATCAAAAAGAAGAGGCCATAGGAAATCCTATGCCCCATGGAAGAGGTCATCCAAGCTGAAGAAGTTCAGAGAGGGAGGGAAGAGCATCTATTTCCTTACCTATGATGGCACCTTTGGTGCAAAGTTTTGGCCTTTATCCAGCAATTCGATGCGGCATTTGGAGATGAGGGATTTACGGAGTCCTCTAAGCTACGCCATGTAGCTATGCACTTTCAAAAGTCCGCCAGGCAATGGTGGTCTAGCCTATGAGCCAACGGTGAAGCTCTACGAATATGGAAAGCTTTAAGAGCTTCCATTATGAAGCAGGTTTTGGCCACCGATGCCAAAGACAAAGTACTCACCGAATGGAGAAGCTTAAAGCTCTCTCCCTATGAATCCATCCAAAAATATGTAGACAAGTTTTGGGACCTACAACTCAAAGCCACTGTCTAAAAAAGTTGGATTTTGGAGAGCAAAAGCAACAATTTTGTGCGGTCTTAACCGAAGAAATGGCGGAGTATGTCAACTCCCAAAGGCCACGTACCATATCGGCGGTAATACACCATACTATGGTGGCCTCACGAATCAATTTCCAAACGGGGGACTAAAAGAAATAATAAGCCCCCGGAAAACAAGGGTTCCAATGAGCCTAAGGGGAAGGACAATGTCCAAAAGTCTCCTAAGGGCAACTCCAACAAAGCTAAAGAAAAGGGAGTTTACAAAGGTAAGAACAAACTCTCTCCTGAAGAGCTTGAGCGTTATCGTAAGGATAACCAGTGTTTCAAGTGTGGCGAGCAAGGGCATGCGTACCGCGCTTGTCCCCAAAAGAACAACCGCCAAGATCCTCCTAGAGATTCCTTGGTTGAAATCCGAGAGGAGGAGACTCACCAAACTCACCACAAAGGATCTCCTCTATGCCATGCTTGGGGAAAGGTAAGAGAACATGATGCTTTTATTCTCTTTGACCCTGGTTCTACTCACAATTTTATATCTATAGAGTTGGCCACCAAGCTAGGCATACAATCCTACGAGATGGGAGATGTCCTACCTGCAGACAGTGCCTTCAAGGGGCAAGAAGCTTCAGTCACTCCCTTAATCGGGAAATTGAGGCTTCATGTCCAAGGCTATGTGGACAAAGAGGACTTCTTTATCTCTCCTCTCAAGCATGAGGATGTAATCCTAGGGGCACCATGGTTTGACTGCCTGGCTCCCAATGTTAAATTTCCTGAAAGGAGAATCTCCTTTAAGTTCAGGGAAAAAGACATGCATATAGATGCTAAGGAAATGGGTAACACTATCCCCATTGTACATACACCAGCTTTCAACATGTCAATAAAGAGCTCTATTTCCGTGTACATGATTTTTTTTAAAGATTCTCAAAATGAACCTAATACTTTAGCAAAAGAAAATAAAAGCAACCAAAAGGAATTAGAGTTATTCAATTTTCTCAAGGGGTTTCAAGATGTTTTAATTGACGACATCCCTTGTGAGCTACCTCCTAAACGAGGTAATGATGACCATGCAATTGAACTTCTTCCAGGAAGTTCACCGCCTAACAAACCTCCTTATAGAGTTTCTCAAGCTCAACAAGAGGAGATTATGCGGCAAGTGCATGAGTTAGTTGAGAAGGGATGGTTAGGCCTAGCTCATCTCCATTTTGCTCACCTGTGCTATTAGTACAAAAGAAAGACGGCACATATCGTATGTGTGTCGACTATAGAGCACTAAATAGGATCACTATCAAGAATAGGCTCGCGTTCCACGGGTAGAAGACCTATTTGATAAGCTACAAGGATCGACCTACTTCAGTAGGATTGACCTAAAAAGTGGCTATCATCAAATAAGGATAGTTGATCAAGACATTGTAAAGACCGTATTTCGCACCACATTTGGTCTTTATGAATACATTGTCATGCCTTTTGGCTTGACCAATGCACCAGCCACATTCAACCGCTTGATGGAGAAGCTGTTCAGGCCTCATCGAACCTTCAGTGGAGTGTTCTTTGATGATATTATCATCTACTCTAATTCATTAGACGAACACAAGCAACACCTCCAGGTAATATTTCAAGTTTTAAGAGAGAATAAACTTTATGTTAATCGAAAGAAAAGTGAAATTTTCTTGCAAGAGATTCAGTATTTAGGTCACATTATCTCTCAAGATGGCATCCAAATGGATCCATCCAAGTTAGAGGTAATAAAAGGATGGCCTAAACCAAGGAATCTTCATGAACTAAGAAGCTTTATAGGTATGTGTGCATACTATAAACGCTTCATAGAAAAGTTCTCACAAATTGCGGGACCATTACATGACCTAACAAAGAAAAGCGTTAGGTATACATGGTCTGCTAAGGAGAACAATGCTTTCGAAAAGCTCAAAGAAAAGCTTATCTCTCAACCTGTGCTTACACTACCGGATCTCTCAAAACCATTTGAGGTCCAATGTGATGCTTGTGGTGATTGCCTTGGAGCTGTTTTGCTCCAAGAAGGGCACGCCATAGGCTATGAGAGTCGAAGGCTCAACTCTGTTGAGCAAGCTCTAGGCATATATGAAAAGGAACTCCTTGCAGTTCTACATGCCTTAGACTCATGGAAGCACTATTTATTGGGGACTCCTTTCATTCTGCGAGGAACAGATCACCAAATTCTTAAGTACTTCATGACGCAGACCAAGCTCTCCGACAAACAAAGAGGTGGGAAAATTTCCTTTCGCAATTTCATTTTCATATTGCTCACATTGCTGGCAAGCATAATCAAGTAGCTGATGCACTCTCAAGACGGCCGAGAGTGAATGCGGTTTCCATAGCAACTCACAATGATCTATCTTCAATGATAGATGAGTACGCTATTGATCCCGACTTTAGGGATGTGATTTCAGCCCTTGCATTAGGGAAGAAATAAGAACCATTTACTTTACAAGATGGTTATCTTCTCTATGACAATAGACTATGTGTTACTAACTCACTACGTGAGAAATTAATGTATGAATCTCATTCTCCACCTTATGCGGGGCATAGAGGGATTCGGTCTACGTTAAAGGGAATTGAAACATATTTCTATTGGCCTACCATGAAAGTGAGCATACAAGAGTATGTTTCTAAATGTGTGGTATGCCAAAAGACAAAATTTGATAGAGGGAAGTAACTTGGATTGCTTCAACCCTTGCCAATCCCTAATTCACCGTGGGAGAGCATATCCATGGATTTTATCTTTGGATTGCCTAAGTCTATCCATGGGAATACGAGAATATGGATGATAGTAGACAGGTTCAGTAAACAAGCTCATTTTATACCTGTCAAAAAGACTATCAAAGCCCATCAAATGGCAACCCTCTTCATTTCCCACATTTTCAAGTACCATGGCTTGCCAATGTCCATAGTGTCGGATAGAGATCCTAGAATGACCAGTAATTTTTGGAAGGGTCTCTTTGAGAATTTAGGGACAAGGCTAAACTTCTCTTCGGCCTATCATCCACAAACGGATGGCCAAAGTGAAATAGCTAACCTAACCATTCTCGATCTACTAAAAGCCTATGTAACGGAAGTAGATCAAAGATCCCAATGGGAGAAGTACTTACCCTTAGTGGAGTATGCTTACAATAACACTGTACATACTTCCACGGGAAAAGCACCTTTCGAGGTAATTGAGGGAAGATCAAAAAGTCCCTTGCTACTTAAGGTACATGGGAAGATCTTCACTGCATATGAGTATAGTCGAGACCTACAAGAATCTTTTCAAAAGATTAAGGATGCTATCTCTATCTCACAGCAAAGGCAAAAGGCTGCTGCTGACAAGTACAGAAGAGCCCAAGCCTTTAAAGAAAACGATTGGGTCTTGTTAAAGTTTCCCAAGGCTTGATTAAGGCACACGACGGGCAAGAATCCTACGGGCCACCAAAAGTACTATGCTAAACTAGCAAAAAGGTACTATGGTCCCTTCCAGATTCTTAGGCCAATCAATGAGATGGCCTATCAACTCAAGTTTCCCAATCATTGGCTCATACACAATGCTTTACATGTGAGCCTATTAAAGCCTTACAAAGGAGAGCCACCTCAAGAACCAACTATTGAAGACCCACCGGAGATCACGAGGACCAAGAGGAGGTGTTGTAGCCCGAGTCCATTCTCCGACATGAAGACAAGGTACTAAGAGGCAGTAAGACTATCCGACGATATCTTATTAAGTTTAAGAATTATCCTTTTGGAGATGCTAGATGGATGCAAGGCATACAATTAAAGGATAACCTAAACCTTGTCAATGCTTACAATGCTTCCCAAGAGTAAGCAAATGTACAAAATGTTAAAAATGAACAAAGTTTCTTTTGTCTTATAAGACTCTCTTTTTCTTTATTGTGCACAAAAATGAAGTAGTATGCATGCTTAGATCAAGTTTGCGGAGACGACGTCTCCCAAACACCAAGTAGAGCTTGTCACTCTACTATGGAAGATTGATAGGACTAATGTGCAGACATGCTTGCGGCAGACTCTGGCTCTCAAGCGCCAAATGGACTAGTCATCCATTGTGGACTGATGTCGTAGGGTAACATAGGGATCCTCTACCCGCTAAGAAAAGGACTCATGAATATGCTTTATCTTCTCTACACCATAGTCGAGGACGACTATGATTTCAAGAGAGAGGTAATGTCATAATAATCAATATCTAATTCTCCTAAATGATTTTCTCATATTAAACTGATAATTTAATGTGGAGAAGTGCCAGGGGAGAAAAAGCTAGAATATTGGTTAAGCTAGCAGACCGGCCATAGTAGGGATCCAAAGGAGGGAAAATAGGGATCCAAAGGGGGGGCCATCTGCAAAAGAGCCATGTGAAATAATGGGCTAAAAAGACCCTAAGGTTCAGCCCATTAAGAAATTGGATGCTTTGTGTGTGACCAAAAAAAGTCTTGCATGTCCCTACATAGGAAGGGGCGAGCCTTTCTTCTAGGGGATGAGAGAGAAAGCCACACACACACACACACACACACACACACACACACACACACACACACACACACACACACACACACACACACACACACACACACACACACACACACACAGAGAGAGAAGCTCCCTTTACACAAAGGGAATGAGGGACACATGTCAGCTCCCTAGGCCAGATGCCCACAAGGTGTACCCAATTCCTTTTGGATGGCCTTGGAGGTGGACCAATGAGAATTAGGCTAGAGTAAATCTATTTTAATTAATTTAAAAACACTAAATAAAAGAACCAATGAGAATTAAGTCTCCTAGATGACTATTGGACAGTCTCCCGAGGGGTCCAATGAGCATTCAGCAGCCCAATGGCTTGCCTGATTCCTATTGGCCAGGAGGCAAAGGGGTCCAATGAGAGTTTAGTTTAATTATTAAATTACCTAAAGCTCTCACAAAAGGGGAAAGGGGGACACATGTCACACACAAGTTATTAGGCCATTAAATGTTACACTTATTGCCTACGGGAAAGAATAGGGCTTGGGAGGGAAACTTCTCATCTCTTCACTTCTCTCATATCTACATTTCTCACATACTATCCTAGATGAATAATCCACATGATGAGAATTTCTATCGTTTCCACTCTATGCGATCTATTAGAATTAACGTATGGATTAGCTATAAAATACACTTTCAACAATGTATAGTGTTTATCTTTGGCCCAGGGAAGGCTCAATGAAATACTTCTTTCACCGGATCCCATCATACTACCTCTTATAGACTATAAATTTTTTTTTGACGTAAGTGTAGTTATCTTGCTATGGACCAAGAGGATTTGTATACACAATTACTCCCAATCACTAGACAAAACATATATATTATAGTAAGCATAAAACTACAATTTCAAAGAACAATTCATAGCCTGTTTGGTCGACAAAGGTTGAATGCCATTAATTCATCTATTAACCCTGTCATATTACCCATGATATGATATGACCATATCCTTGATGTTTTCATCTTTGTGTTGTTTTGATATTCTCTTTCGTGTTCTTTCTTTGTCTGTGTGAGTGCAAGAGAGAAAGAGTGGGGCTTCTTTGATTGCACTTCTTTCCAAACCCTAGTCTTCATGGCATCTATGGTTTAACTCCTTCATATAGTTTTTTGGAGTTCTCTCACAAACTCTCACAGCCAAAAGCCCGGTGCTTTCCTAGCAAGACCGCAAATTGCTCGATATATTTTTGGTGAACTCGACACGAATCTACCATTGTGAGAGTTTTTGGGTAACCATGGGGGATCATGTTGAGCAATAGGGTATGCATTTTGACCCAGTAACAATGTAAATGTTCCAAGCATTTGAAATGTTCATGCAACAACAACATGCCACTGAAATAAGGGAGATTTCAGCAAGGAAGGCCATACAAGCAATCGTCAATAGAACGGATCAATTTTGGATTCCACATTATGCACATATAGCTGATCCTCTTTATCAGCTACTTAGAAACAATCAAAAGTTTAAATGGATAGAAGCACATGTAAAATCCACGAAAAAGATAAAGGAGTTGCTCGAGTCAGCACCAACTTTGAGAAAGGTAGACTATGAGTGTCAAAGGCCAGTAATTGTGATAGTAGACACCGGTCCTACAGGGATTGGATGGGCAATAGGGCAAGATGACAAAGAAGGACACATGTATGTGGTGAGATTTGGAGCAAAGGTACTAGGTGCTCGCCAAAGAAACAATCCACAGATAAATAGAGAGTTATGGGCTATGGTTACAGCCTTGAAAAATGGGAAAGAGTACCTAATTGGTGCATGTGTGGTTGTAGAAACAGATTGTCTACCACTTCTTGGGATGATTACAAGTTTCTCAACGCCAGACATTGATGTGTTGTGGTGACATTAAGTCCTTAAACCCTCAGTTTAAGCACATTGCAGGTAAAGACAATACAGTGGCAGATATGCTATCAAGGGCAAGGTATGAAGATGAGTCACAGATGATTGATGAGGGAGATGATGTGGGCACAAAGTTCTATTCCATCTCTCATGTCAAAGGTAACAATCACTACAAGAGGTTGTGTGCTCTTGTGACGCTTTATAGCGACAGAAATACATTGGGTTAAAAAAACCCCCGGCGTCGCCAAAACCGTCGCTATTAGCGTCGATACGAGAACGTTGCTATAGCCATCGCTACCGCAGTCTCTATCAGCATCGCTATATAGCGACGCATATAGCGACACTGTAGGGCCATAGATAGTGACGCTTATAACGACACTGCAGTGCACAATTTAGCGACGCCCGAGATTAAAAAATTTTGGTGGCAGGGCATTCAACCATCAACCATATTGAATGTTTCATTGGTCTATTTACCTTTGAAAAAAAGTACAAAGGTAAATATAGACCCAAAATAGTCAGCCACAAGACAATATAATCATTAACTCCATCATCCATAGTACGTATTGTTTGCAAAATAAAGATACAAAAATGACAAGCGTGAATTGATGGAAGTAAATAAATGACAATTGTACATAGCAGCAAAATCACTTGATTGTTAATCATTGCAAATGTAATAGTTACAAACCATTGTCATTATTTAAAAAATATACATGGTTTTAAAAAATACATAGTTACATGGTCTCATGATACATAAGCTAGGAAAAAAAGAAACTAATGCTATCTAGCTATGGCTAAACTGACGTCGTCTAATCAGACGTCTCATCGCGTCCAAGCGGCGTATCTGTCGGATTCTGCAAAAAAAAACAATAAGATAGCTTTTTGTAAGTATAAACATATAGTGAGCGACGTTTATAAAACAATCCATGCTTGATTGCTTTTTGCACTTCGGAACGCTTATGCTTACAGTATTCACGCATTCGAACCTTCATCACATCTTCATTGAAGCGGTCATCCCGTGTTGGAACGGGAAACTCGTCATGAAGCATGCTGATGACTCTGTCTTTTAATTCATTCGGTACTTCACTCCAGGTGTTTAGTATGTAGTGTCTAAACACCTGAGAGCAAAGACCGCGCATGCGCGAAATCACCTTCTTGCCGTCATCATCCAAGATGATGCTGCCGCTAAAGTCGATGGAGTAAGGCAAGCCCTCTCGCCTCTGACGCGTGAACCTTGGTGTCTCGACAGGGGTCTCTAGCGGCGTATCAACGGGGGTACGGACGCCAGGTGTCTCCACTAGAGTCTGAGCCCTGAAGCGAGGAGTGTCCACTGGAGTGACTTCTGGAGGAGTAGCTAGTGGTGTGTAGCTGTGGGGAACGGCACTCAGCTGTGCAAAACCTGGTGTCGATGGCGATGCCATGGCTGGTGTCGGGACGGGCAAAGAAGGGGAGGGTAAAGAGCCTCATTGAACACGAGGCGGTGTCGAAGCATCGGTGGCGCCACCCCCACAACAACTGCCACCTCCACCACCACCACTAGAGCGCTAGTGCCTAGACGAGTGTGAATATCGTCTCGTCGACACCGAAGCTTCGGAGCACGCTAAGGACTCCGAAACAGAGGGAGATGCGGATGGAATAGGAACGCACGATGGTGCGCCTGAGCGATGACGCTCCACATACCACTGTCTCTACTGAGGTGACAAAGAAGAAAGAAACTCGTCATCATCCATACCTGCATTAAACACACGAACACTTAAACTTAATATTGAATGAATGGAGTAGAAAACATGGACAAGTAGATAGAGAGAGAGAGAGAGAGAGAGAGAGAGAGAGAGAGAGAGAGAGAGAGAGAGAGAGAGAGAGATCAGGATGTGCTCTTCGTCTCTGCTAATGAGAACATACCTAGAGCATACGTACGTGGAGTGGACACAAAGACCATTAAATACCATGACGCAATGACGCATATAAATAAAATGACGCAATGATGCAAATACTTAAAGAGCCGGAGAATCGTACAAGAACACTCCAGTGCTTGCAGCTTTGGAATGTTCAAAGGCTAGCAGCAACAGAAAGCGTTCTTCTTCTATTCAACTTGAGTGATGAAAGAGGCAAGTGCATAACTCTGAATTTACAAAACGGAGCACACTTGTTCAAATAAAATATATATATGGCTTTAAGAGATCTCTCTCTCATCCTCACATAGCTCAGCATAACTTCCTCTATCTATATAGAGCTCTCCGTTTAAACAGATGTCCTCTGTTTCATTTTGTAGATCCTCTGCGTGCACCCCATAGAGAGTAGCAGCTTGATGTTCGTCTGGCACCACCTCCACGGCTTCTGACTGGGCATCTTCTTCGATATCCTCCATTGATGCCGCTGTGATTGGCACATGGTATCCTTCATACGTCCGTGCACTACGAGGGGCTACCTCTATGACGTACCACCAGTTTGATGCAGACTTTGTGGGATGAAATATCACCTGCCAGAGCCACATAACTTACATGAGAGCTTCCAAGCACATAAATTCTAAAACACGCGTTAACTATTTACATACTTACTCGTTCACAATGCTCGGGTAGTACGAAAGTGTCTCTTAGGTCAATCCATTTCTTAGTTGAATCCACCTCAAGAAAACCAGACTATCCTCTACGCACAGTAGCGTTGCGATCCTCCATGATTATCTTGAACCATTGCACGTAGAACAAGTCGACAAAAAATCATCTATAATCGATCCTCAAAATCTCTTGTAGCATGCCGAAGTAAGTGAGTTCTGCCACCACAAGATCTGCATCAGAGGACCGTCGTCGACTAGACTGTTCAAATTTTGCCATGATTCCACAATCCTGAGTAAAACGTTTTTTGTCGATCCGTTCCACCCTAAAATGTCGACCTTTATACCATGCTGCTGTGTATGACTTATACTACAACCAAAAAAGATTATGAGTGGCCGTTCAAACATCTAGAAAGTTACTAGTGATACATTGCAAACTTACTTTGGTCGCGCAACCCCTAGAGTACTCCCACTCTTCCTCAGTCACTTCTTCACCGCACTGTTGTGCGCCCTTCAGTTGGTTGTGAAACCATCTTAAGCTCATATTGTGAAATCCACTTCTGCATGACTGGATTGTGAAGCATGCAAAATCGGTTGATTTTAGCCTCTAGATCTTCCGTCATCCTCTTCTCAACACAGAGATTGCACATGACAATTCCAGATATGTGCTCATCATCTATGGTTCGCCATAGCATGTCCCGGGCTTTATCAAATCCATCTAGCCACTCTCCAATGTACACTAGGGACTCTGATACCAGCCAACCTTCTGCAATGCTACCCTCCGGATGTGCCTTCTGATGCACATATCCCTTGAGCGTTTTCATGAAACGTTCTAAAAAGAACATCTATCTGGAATGTACTGTGCCGGCTATTTCCACCTCATCAACTATGTGAACAAGAAGATGCACCTGAATGGTTAGCATAATAGTAGGAAAATATTTCTCAAACATACACACAACCTCAGCAGCGTTTAGTTTGGCGAATGGTATGGAGTCCGCGTTGATCTCCTTTTGTGAGATCCATTGTACCAACTTCGCAAGTTTGTAGATTGTGTTACGGACGTCAAGAGACAAACATCCCTCAATGGAAACCGGTAAAATAAACTGCAAAACACGTGCAGCAATGATATTAAAGTACGTCCACACACGAATTTGTTACACAATTCTCACTATGATATACTCCACTATGAACATACCTGACACATTTTATGCCAGTCGTGTGACTTCAAACCGGTAAGCTTTCCTTCTTTAGTAAAACACGTTCGAAGCGAGTGCATTACGCCAGTGGGGGTCCGCAAAGATCGAATGTTCTCTTTTACTTTGCGTTCTTGGGCTCCTGTGAAAATCCATGGTGCTTTAGGGAGTTTTATCGATCCATCGGACGCTGTTTGCGGCCAATATTGCTCCATACAATCCACATTTCTAAGGTCAACTATGGCTCCCAAAGTATCTTTCTTGCCGGTCAGATGGTCCCATAGTAGATTACCCACATTCTTGAATATGTGCATTGGATCGAGCAAGTGATTGATCATGAGTCGGGGCTAGTATGGTAACTCGTACCATAGAGATAGTCTCTTCATCCCTGGGGGCAATCCGTCATCACACATCTTCTTCTGCTCTAACCATGCTTGTGCAGACATCCTCGGTGTGGCTCTCTTCCCAAAAATCCGTCGCGTAACACATGATTCTCTGGAAGATACGCTTGATGACCTTCGTAGATTTTCTTCTTCAGTGAGGGCGCCCTACGTGCATTCAGTCTAGGTCCACATATGACACATGCTCTGTATCCGCTTGTTTGAAGCCTTGCATGTATACACATGATAATAGATCAACTTGAGAAAAAGCAAGATTTACAGTGTCTGAGTGAGGAGTGTAAATAGATCACCTGAGCATTCTGTTAGTCCGGGATAGTCATGCATGGTCCACATTAGAATGCCTCTGATCAAAGCATTCCGTCGACCTGTGTGTCGACTCATATCCACCACCTCTATGCCAATCCACAATTGTTGTAGCTCTTCCAATAGTGGACAAAGATACACATCCATATTCTTCGCTTTATATCGCCCCGGCACAATCAAGCTTATCCATAGGTTCCCCTTCTTCGTAGTCAACCACGGGGGAATGTTGTAGTTGACGATGACACCGGGCCATACACTGTAAGATGTTGATCTTTGAACAAATGGATTTACGCCATCCATAGCCAGGCCTAAGTGCAAATTTTGAGCTTCCCTGGAAAAATCCGTCCATGTTCCATCTATATGTTTCCAGGCTGCACAATTTGCAGGAATCTGTAGCACACCATCCGAAGATTTATTCTCCTCATGCCATGATGCTAGGGCGGCCATGGACTTATATTCAAAGAAATGCTTGATGCGAGGAAGTAGAGGAAAATGTCGCAAAACCTTTTGCGGAATTTTTGTTCCGTGGAGATCTACTCGATATCTTTCAGAATCACATTTCGGACACTTCTCCATGTCTATGTATTCCCCTCTAAAAAGAATGCAGTCATTAGGACAAGCGTGGATCGAATTATAATCCATCCCCAAGTTTCACAAAATCTTTCTTGCTTCCTCTGGAGAATCTGGCATCACATTCTCAACTGGTACTATGTGCTCTTTGAGCAATCTACACAACATAAAAATACGGTAGAATTGTGTAAAAATCTATCAGATCATTATACATTTAAAGTTTTATTAAAGTAAACTAATTGTAATAGATCACTTGAAAAGCGCTGTGATGCTAGTGTCACTCGATCCAAACTTTGTCTGCATGTTGAGAAGAACCAGGAGCGCTTTCAATCTAAACACACGTGCTCCATTATACAATGGCGTATCGGCTTCACTTTTCATATCATCATAGACAAGCCTTTCTGAATCCATGATCGTCTCGATCATTTCATCAACTTCGGGCTCAAACATTGTCTCGTTGGGAAATGCCGAGCTGTTAGAGGCTACATCTTGTGGCCTCACATATGCTGCTTGACCAAAGCGCCTGCGCACACGTCTATTGGGTTGCAAGATTGCTTCCTGTTGGCCGGTGTTAGAGTCCGACGAGTTATAATTGGCAACGACTCGATCTATAATAGATGGATCGAACTCGCCAAATTCGCGAACGTGCTGCAAAGAAACGTGTCTTGTCCGTCACACAGCATGCTTGCAATGGTTACAAGGACATAAGATCCTCGTTGAGAGATAGGTGTTTCGGTTGGACGGCCCCACATCCTCGTCATTACTCATAATGAGGGCAAAAATCTTATAACCTGGACAAAAAATTTAATCTTCTATTGGCATTCTTCGTCTTTTATCTCTCTCTCTCTCTCTCTCTCTCTCTCTCTCTCTCTCTCTCTCTCTCTCTCTCTCTCTCTCTCTGTTCACACTGTAAACTACCTCACATTCTCTAGTCATGTCCAATCCCCGCACACCTCGGTCTAGAGGTGCACGGAGATCAGAACCACCGGGTTATAATCTCGTCTTTATTGGTCAATGCCTATATTTGTGGGTACAAGAAATCTACACACCCACGTCTACATGATACTGCATGTAGTGGACAAAACCCCTTTGCCTCTTCTCTAGTTGTAGCATTTCACAGCATCTTAAAATCTTTTCATAGTAGATCTTTGTTTGTAGCATGCAAGTACGTTATTCTTGAAATGTAGCTGATGTCTGCTCAAGGCACTTAATTCTTATTCTAGATTTGATGGGATGTGGTGTGTGTGTGTGTGTGTGTGTGTGTGTGACCCTTGGAATCGTCATCTTGCATCACTAATTTTTGTGTATGCTCAATTTTCTCTTCCATTAGCTAAACACGACGGCTTATTGTATGGTAGCAGCAGTCGAACATGCAAGTGGAATTGCTGGTCCGCATGGACTATCGAGGCTGTGAGCGTAAGAAATTTTCTCGCCATTTCTTCTAACCTTATCTTAAACGATTTCTTCGCTATTTCTTCTAACCTTAATTAAATAACCTAAATCTAATTTAATATAACATATATAAACCTAAATTAATAAACCTCTAATATAACGTAAATCTAAATCTAACGTAAATAAACCTAAATCTAATCAAATGTAAATCTAACTAAAAATAAACCTAAATCTAATCTAATTTAATTTAAATAAACCTAAATCTAATTTAACGTAAGTCTACTAAAATCCTAATTAATCTTTAACGTCTTTTGGGATAGTTTCCTACGGTGTTAAAACTCTCTTCTTGTGTGTGTGTGTGGGTGTGTGTGTGCCAATAAAAAGAGAAAAATGGTATAACCTTTCTATCACTCAAGTGTGGTAGATTGGTTATGCCATTTTCCTCTTGAATAACAAGTCTTGGTTTCAACTCCTCGTCGGGCTAGATTTTTAGGTCTCTTTAATTAGTTTCCTACGACGTTAAATTAAACTCTCTTCTTCTCGGGTGTGTGTGCACGCCAATAAAAAAAGGAGAAAAATGGTATAACTATTCTATCACCGAAGTGTGATAGATTGGTTATGTCATTTTCCTTATGAATAACATGTCTTGAGTTCAACTCTTGTCGACTAGATCTCTAAGGTCTCTTGGGATACTTTCCTACGATGTTAAAACTCTCTTCTTCTTCTTCTTTTCTCTCTCTCTCTCTCTCTCTCTCTTTGTTTTATATATATCTCTCTCTTTGTCTCTTTTCCTCTCTCAATGTGTGTGCATTCTTCGATATGCATGTATGTGTGCGATTTTTTGGTTTATGCATGCTCTCTCTCTCTCTCTCTCTCTCTCTCTCTCTCTCTCTCTCTCTCTTTTCCTCTCTCAATGTGTGTGTGCTTTCTTTGATTATGCATGTCTGTGTGCACATTTTTTGTCTATGCATGCTCTCTCTCTTTTCCTCTCTTAATGTGTGTGTGCTTTCTTTGTGTATGCATGTGTGTGTGCGTTTTTTGTTTATGCTTGTGCTCTCTCTCTCTCTCTCTCTCTCTCTCTCTCTCTCTCTCTCTTTCTATCTCTCTCTCTCTCTCTCTCTCTCAAAAACACAATGTGTGTGTGTGTGTGTGAAAGAGAGGGAGAGAGAAAGAGGGGAAGTGACCATGAGAGTAAGGAGAGGGAAGGAGCATACCTGGCTCTCCTTCCTCTCCTCGTGTGTGTGTGTGTGTGTGTGTGTGAGAGAGAGAGAGAGAGAGAGAGAAGGAAAGAGAAAGAGGGGAAGGGAACATGAGAGTGAGGAGAGGGAAGCAGCATACCTGGCTCTCCTTCCTCTCCTCGTGTGTGTGTGTGTGTGTGTGGAGAAGAAAGAGAGAGAGAGAGAGAGAGAGAGAGAGAGAGGGAGAGCGTTACCTTGCTTGCTTTGAGCGCGCGTGGAAAACACAGATCTGAGATCTAAGTTTTCGGACGCTCTCGGTTATTTTTTTAGCCATGTCGGAGTCGCTATATGCGTCGCTATGAGAGTCGATATGTTACTTTTAACATAGCGACGCTCATAGCGTCGCAGATAGCGACGTCGTGCATTTTCATGTTTGAGCGTCGCAGTATGAGCGTCGCTAATGTTAAGCATGGCTTGTAGTGAATGCCTGCATGACTAATCCACTTGAATTGTTCTTGAAAGATCTTTATGAAGGTGATTGGCCCCTTATTGGAAGCTACTTGAGTACTCTAACAAAACAGGATGATTGGTATGAACATGAATTCAAGGGGATATGTAGGAAAGCATATGGTTACTTTTTGAGGGATGGCTACTTGTGCAAGATTCATGAGAGTATATGGGCTGGACACAGGGGTGTGTGGGCAACCTTCTCCAAGTTAAAAGAAAAATACTGGTGGAAGGGTATGTACAAAGATGTATCTCAATTTGTAGCGTCATGTGTAACTTGTTAAATGTATTCAAATGTTCGACATCGTGATGGATTGCACCCTACATATCCACTAGCCGTACTCTATAAATGGGTTGTGGATCTAGTCACAATGCCTTTAGGACTCTGGCAGATGAGATACATGGTTCTTGCATAAGAGGGCCTAACTAATTAGGTTCAAGGAAGAGCAATAAGAGCTAAAACCACGAAAGCTGTGTGCAAATTCCTTCTTGATGAGGTGATTTGCCATTATGGTTGTGTGGGAAAGATCACTACACACAAAGGTGAACTGGATGACGAAGAAGCAAGGGAGTTCTTTTCCAGATTAGGAATCAAGATTTCTCTTGCTATAGCTTACAACCCTGAAACGACTCAAAAATGCAAGGCTCAAAAACAAGGACTACTTTGATAAGCGACATCGGCTCAGGAGCAAAGCAACTGACAAAGGTGACTGGGTTTTAGTATATGATAGTAGCTTTGATAACCAGCACACAGTCATGTGTAAGTTCTCAAAAAGATGGTTTGCACCGTATGTTGTAAACATACATGTGCATGAAAATGCTACTTATAGCTTGTCTAAACTAGATGGTACAGAAGTAAAGATTCTCATTGCAGAAAAAAGGATCAAAATGTTTAAGAGAAGAGGAGACGATGATCGAGAAAATGTTGATGAGGAGGAAGAACAAAACACAGGTGAAGATCAAAGTGAAGGTGAAGCTTTGGAATCATC
Organism: Adiantum capillus-veneris; assembly: GCF_014529385.1. Classification (NCBI taxonomy): domain Eukaryota; kingdom Viridiplantae; phylum Streptophyta; class Polypodiopsida; order Polypodiales; family Pteridaceae; genus Adiantum; species Adiantum capillus-veneris. The sequence goes on along the minus strand of NC_140949.1, from coordinate 113,172,516 downwards.
CAGTGAAGAAGAAAGCAAGGAAGATGTACAAGAGGACTAATCTTACAAAGAGACAATGTGGCACATACCGAAGGATGTGCAGGTTTAGAGGGGGTGGATGTCGTGCTATGACACGTACATAGTGGGAACACATGCTATAAGAGTTATCTTGTAACTTTTTAGATACATAATTATATTTCTTATAATGTGCATATGCATATCTAAGTATAATAATATGCTTTCTATATCATCCTATTATTTATCTCAAGGGTAATGTATTCTTACTTTACCGTCAAAAGGTACTATGGAAAAAGCATCAATAGCTCCGCCTCTTTAACTTGGGGGAAAAGAAATGATTTTTTATTTCTACTATCTCATTATTATCTCACACCTTAGCTAGATCCTATATCTAGGGTAACTTCCAATATATATATATTCTATGTATTTTTCTTATATTTCTTTTTAAATAGCTACTAGGAGGGAATCAAATCCTAGTGGGGACACTAGGTGGCATGATTTCAAAGATACAATTATTTTAATGCATTATTGCAAGCTTTCATATGGCATGAGGTCTCCATTGAAATCAAATAAAAGTATAGGCTAAGGGGACCACAAGATGACTTTTGATGCCAAAACTATACCATATTTTGATGATTTTTTTACACAAGGTTCCAATCTTAATTGGACAAATTATATAAAATGGGAGTCGTAGCTAATGAGCTGAATTTTCTGCCCATATTTTTATTTGGAGCCACGGTTGAGGAGATATGATCAAAATACTGGACCCCAGTCTACCCACATCATGCAAGGACAACTCATTTCCAACTTTTCCAGTTTCTGTTCACACTGGCTCTTCTCTTCTTGTGTAAACCCTTGGGGGTTCCCTTCAGCTATAAAGAGGACCTCTTCTTACTTGAAAACCATTGAAGCATTCAAGCCATTGATGAGAGGAATTCATGAGGGAGTGAGTAGTAATGCCTAATTGTACTTAGCCACTAACATAAGCCTAAAAGGCCTACACTTTCTCCTAGAGGAAGACTAGCGATTCTTGTAAGCTATCCTTAGAGGATCAACCCTAATCGAAGACGGTCTTGGAATTGTTGTATCAATCAAAGTTGAATTCTTCCCTCTTCTTCTCTCTCCATCAAAAATGGTGCCAAAGGGTTTGACAAGTAAGATGTGTTCTACATTGATATTTTGTTGATTTCTTGTTGTTTTCTTTCTCATCTCTAATCCAACATATATATATCTAATCCCATCTCCTTAGCCAAACCTATCTCTCTCACACTGAGAAATTCATTCTCTCTACAAATTCTAGGTTCTCGTTGCTACAGGTACATCTCTCCCCGTAGTATCCTTATTGCCTACGGGCAAGAATAGGGCTTGGGGGGGAAACTTCTCATCTCTTCACTTCTCTCATATCTACATTTCTCACATACTATCCTAGATGAATAATCCACATGATGAGAAATTCTATCATTTCCACTCTATGCGATCTATTAGAATTAACGTATGGATTAGCCATAAAATACACTTTCAACAATGTATAGTGTTTCTCTTTGGCCCAGAAAGGCTCAATGAAATACTTCATTCACCGGATCCCATCATACTACCTCTTATAGACTATAATTTTTTTTTTGACGTAAGTGTAGTTATCTTGCTATGAACCAAGTCTTAGAGGATTTGTACACACAATTAATCCCAATCACTAAATAAAACATATATATTATGGTAAGCACAAAACTAAAATTCCAAAGAACAATTCGTAGCCTATTTGGTCGGCAAAGATTGAACGCCATTAACTCATCTATTAACCCTTTTATATTACCCATGATACGATATGACCATAGCCTTGATGTTTTCATCTTTGTGTTATTTTGATATTCTCTTTTGTGTTCTTTCTTTGTCTGTGTGAGTGCAAGAGAGAAAGAACGGGGCTTCTTTGATTGCACTTCCTTCCAAACCCTAGTCTTCATGGCATCTATGGTTTAACTCCTTCATATAGTTTTTTGGAGTTCTCTCACAGCCAAAATCCAGGTACTTTCCTGGCAAGATCGGAAATTTCTCGACACCGCTGGGTCGTACCCCAAAACTGTGATTCCATAGACACTCGTAGTGCTATAGAGAGAGCAAGAAATCCACATGAGTGAGATGCCTACTCGTATCAACAGCCATGCTGTCTCAACTGTGTGCTACCTTTAGAGATATGGTATAGACCAGCTGATGTAAGTGCAAGAGTATCAAAAAATCAACTTGAGTGTCGGGCTAGAAACAGTGCAAAAATGACACCCTAATCCTCCGAAATGACAAGACTCTTGCTCGTCCATTAACGTCGATGTATTCGATGTGTACTCCATTGGAATATCTGTTCAATCATAAGAACAATCCCCCAAGGAATGCCGACCGTTGGGTCATACCCGAGATCTGACAATGACTCCTAGTCAGCATGTGTGGTGCATAGACCTTATGGCAATTAGTGTTCACTCAAGGAAACGATGAAGACTAATGTAGAGGGCGTCTTGCCTAATTTCTAGCTGAGAGAGAGAGCACCTTGGCTCATGCTGACTCCCAAACAAAACATGTATCAAAAATTGTGTAGAAAATTTTCATTATTCATGGAGAGAAATAAGAAAGAGAGAGAGAAAATGTTGGGCTGAGGAACTTTCTTAAAGTGACAAGGCTATATATGTTGTGCCCCATCTGACGCATCTTATGCTGGACTTGCAGCTTATTCTATAAGCATGCAACAATCTGCCTGTATAACGCTCTCATCGAGAGAGGGAACAGAAAACACAAGCCACGGTTTGACCCTCTTACCCTGTATGGGGTCGTGACTTTACAAAATGACTTAATATGGCACTTTGCCTATGAAATAGTCCTAGATTTAGGTTCCTTTTAGTGGTAGTGTGTGTTGACAGCAACCTAAAATTTAAACAATCCAGAACTTAGTTTGTCCGTAACAGAGTGTGTGGTGTGTTAGCGGAAGCGTAATCTCTGAAGCGGTGAAATTCATGCCACCAGGTTAGCATGCCGTGCATACAGATTGTTAAGCCCTTGGCGAGAGTGATGGCCTCAAACGTGAGAGCCATAACCATTAGTGCCTTGCATAGTCGAAACTGGTAGGGATTCTATGAGGTGATATTCCCTATTTTGCTAGTTTTTCAAACTTGTGTTCCACTGCTCGTGACTCCAAGTCATTGGGCAGTACCTTGGCACAAGGGAAAAGCCTTGCTTCATGAAAAATTGTCAAAGGACTTTTCTTTGTACAAAAGCATTAGTTTCCAATGTAAATGTATAAACATGGAAAAATAGACAATACTGAACATGGTCTAACCTGGTCATCCTACTGTAACTAGTTGTCTTGAGATGTTGGAAGAAAAAATTGCTCAAATGTAGATCATAACCATCTCCTGGTCATCCTACTGTAACCAGTTGTCTTGAGATGTTGGAAGAAAAAATTGCTCAAATGTAGATCATAACCATCTCCATTGCGCGAGAGAAAGTCGGCTTGAAATATCCTGCAGGCATATGGAGAAATTCCCCAAAAGAGTGTGCTCATAGCCTACCCCAAACGGAAAAAATCTCAATGCAAGAGTTGTAAATTGAAGCCTTGCTTCACATAAATGTGTTTGTGTGGAGAGCCAACGGATGTGGCTGCAGATATCATGACAAAATTAATCAACCGTGTCGCTGTGTGGTAAGCCTCCTCCGTCGTCGTATAGAAACCGTTACAAGGAGTCGGCCATACCGAGCAACTTGCTTCCTTCAAAAAGTCTAGGAAGAGGCCATGCATGTCTCCTTGAGATATTAAAAAATTTGCAAATTTGCTATGTTTTATCATCAAATTGAACCGTTGATGAGCCGTGCTTCAGATCAAGGCATTAGGTACTCAAGCCATGCTTGAGTTGAATGAGTAATTGAATCATTGGTCCTTGGTATACAATAAATTGTAATGCTTAAAATAACCTGTCACACAAGTCGCCCTTGTGCTCGGAGTGCCTTAAGTGTACTCCTCTTGATTGCATGCGAGCCTTGTGAGAAGGCAATGCAAGCCATGCTTACCCGAAATGTTATGTAAATTCCAAAGTAACAATGCAGCATACACATAATTCAATTGCATGTGAAATGATGATCATGTATACTAGCAAATGAATTGATATTGATAACCTGTGCAACAGCCGTGCTGGGACAAGAATCATTCATCATGTTCGAACAAATTTGCCAAACAATTTCAAAAACAAATACATACCTCAGTACTGACTTGTGCCGACGACTGACCTTGCTAGCCGCATGTTGAAACTTGAAGTTTGTCTTGCCCTCATGTACTCGCATGGGGGTTGGTTGCAAGGCTTCTCTCGGAATGCCTTGCCTTATGTGAAGAGCGATAATGGATCGTACAGATAGCCATGCTATCTTCCTTCATTAGTAAAATACTACACCAGAATAAATTCGTGGTTTTTTGTGTGCATATGCTTTTGTAGCCAAATTTAATGCTTTAGATAACTGTCACAAGCCGTGCTTGTGCTTGGAGTGCATAAGATGCACTTTCTCTGATGCATGCTAGAGCTATGCAATAGAGGTGATATTTCCTCTATCTTAAGAATACGCTTCCTAAGCAATACACATCCTTGTTGTTATAGAATCAAGTCGTACTTGCGTATGGAAAGTTGCTACAATAATTGTGTTACAATGGATACGAACATTAACCATTTAGAAACATCATAACCATGTCATACTCAAGCCATGAACGATGCTAAAATTTCATCAACACAATCAGTGGTTCTGGGCAATCAAAGTTTGCGAAACCCATACCTTGCTGGGTGTAGACGCCTTGGACAACCCATACGGGCACGCGAGTACGAGAACCACACGATTGGCACAAGCCTTATGTTGGGCGGGATGCAACATGTGCTTGAGGAAAATAAGAAAGAAAATTGAAATTTATTTCTTACCGCATAAATGTCCTCATGCAACTGGCCTTGGCGATCACATGTCCAAAATATTCGAGCTTGTGTGATCATGCAAGAGACACTATTCCGCCTTTCTTGGTTGTGGATGCAACCATGCAACATGGCCCTTTGGTCACAGTTACCGCTCATCCACAGGAGGCGGCCTCACATGCATAGCATATTCACGATGGCCACGGCCCTTAGCAAGAGTGGGAGCCCAAAATAGGGCGCCCAAAAGACCTTTTTTTTAAAAAAAAAAAGTTGAACTGAATAAATCCCTGGCTATGGCTGACTCTTGCAGCCGACTACGCGTAGGAGATAAAGAGATGACCATGGCATGCGTTGCTCGGCTCAGCGTGCTCATGAAGCGAGTCTTTCACCTCAGCCCGACGCGCATCTATCGAGCCTGTCTCCTCCTCGATTTGTTGAGGTTGAAAAACTTCTCCCTCTCGACACAAGGGTCATTTCCCTCGCGGCCTTGACCTCTTGCTTGCATGTTCCATGCAAACAAGTGAAATTCTTGCTCGACCCTATCCTCCAAATCCGAGAGAGCTAGAATTCCGAGGGATAGGGAGAAAGAGAGAGAGATCCCTACCTAGAGGGAGAGAGAGCTCCATGCCTTCTCCTCCTCCATGACTCCACCTTGCTCTGATACCAATGTTAGACAAGGGAAAATAGAACCTAGAAGTCCACCTCCCAACCACCCACTATATAGCATGGCCCCTGGCCCTTCGTAGTTGGACTCCCTTTCCACACAGCCTAGCCCGGCCTTGCCCTTGACTAGTCCGGCCTTGCCGTTGTCCTGACATCTCTCCAAATGTGACCACCTATGCATGCATCTTAAAGACACGTAGATGGATAATATATGCAAGGTGGATTACTTGAAAGGGGAAAATATTTCAACAACCTGTTGTTTGGTCAATATGTATACCGAGTGCGGTGTACATATGTTTGTATTTGATAAATATTCAATTTGTTTTTCACCCATCATTCACCAACATGCCAATCAACCCCACCCACCCCATACTGAGGATGTCCAATTGTGTCTGAGTTGGCATCCATCGCCAAGTTTCTCAGCTGATAGTAGTACACACAATATACATGTGCTGGTGGTAAGACCGAGCGAGACCCGCCGATAGGCGAGTCATGCGAGCTGGTACTATTATAAAAGAGGGAGGGATTCCAATCCCTTCCCACGGACATGTGGTAGTGTCTCCTTCAACCCGACGAGCTCCAATGCTGTGAGCCTTGTAGCTTGGCCCCTGTGTGTGTGTGTGTGTGTGTGTGAGAGAGAGAGAGAGAGAGAGAGAGAGAGGAAAAGACTCTACCAAGAGGCAAGTGAAGACCTCCGGGAGTACTAGTGATGATAAAACTTGAATAAAGTTAAATGTGTGTCCTTTCATAGTTACCTTTCTCAAAGAAACTTTATAGTTTTGTTATCTAAAGGAAACGTGCTCTCTCTAGTTTAATTTACACTCTTTCATTTAGTTTTTACCCTATGCTTATTCTTATACATGAACTAAAAGGCACCCATTTTAGATTTTTATTATTAGTTATGAACATTTTTACTAGTTTACCTTTCTTCAAAATAAATACAGTTACTAGTTTACACATCAAGAAAGATTTATATTATGATACTTTGATACCTAATGATTTATAATGTACCAAATCAAGGTTGTTAGTTGCAAGATGGTGAAAATGTATCAATGTTGAATATCAATCGAGCAATGGTTCTTGAACATATGACATATGATTCCTTCAAAACTAATAAATCCAAAATTGGCACTACCTACTAGATATATTGAATTCTTATCTTCCTATGTATCTCCTCTCTCTCTCTCTCTCTCTCTCTCTCTCTCTTCCTTCTTCTCAATAATTAATTTTCTATACATAAATTAAAACCAAATAGTTTTGATCTTTCTTGAAAAAAAAGGACTGCAAGGCGTGGAAGCTATGAGAAAATGGAGCAAAAAAAAATTGGGCCTTTTAAAACTAGTTACAATTCCAAAACACCGGCTGCATCTTGATGTTAAAGGTTTTCTCAATGGCTAGGAAAGAAAAATTCTGACATTGATAGACTCCAAAGTGCCGATGGATACCGCGAATACTTCACTTAGTGTTTATCTTTTTTTAGAAAGTTTAATATATATATATTATAGTTTAGAGTATATAATCATTAATATAGTTATTACAACACTAGGACACTACCTAGTTATAGCTATTTTAACTTACAAGTAGGTTGTAACTTATATATGTAATACAAGGCTAGAAAAATACATTTTTCCTCATTGAAGAAAATAAGGGAAAACTTGAATTCTCCTGGTTTTTAGGTCAAAATTTGAAGATTTTGCTGGTAATTACACTATAAGTTGTGAAAATTTCCCGATTTTCTTGTAGGCAAGCTCAAAATCTAATGAGGATTTTAGGATTTCAGCAGGTTAAATACATTGGAACCTAGTTTTTTTCTAATACTGATGTAATATATAGTTATATACTTTTTAAAGAAAGAGGGGATATTTTTAATACATCCAATTTTTAAAAGGAAAGTAATTGAAAAAGGGTCAATTGGCTAAATGTGCCACGCATGCCCTCATAGGTGCAAGTCGTATGGGCATTTGGGCATACGGTTGACACATTTTTTTATTTTGAAAGGAGTGGAGAATTGATTAAAGAAAAGCCACGAAAATAGACATGGCTCCCACAGGTTGGGGGTGGGGGGTCCCCTTAACAAAGAGCATTAAGAGATCAGATTCCTCATCCTAAATCTAGAAGCATGATAGAACCTTGGTCCTATAGAATTCCATTGATGCCAAAATAAGCATCAGATATGTTGCTGCAAAGGGTTAGAGTTGACTGCAGTAAGTCATACCTGAGTAAACTAAGAGGAAAGGTAGAAACCTTCTTGAAGACAAAGGCATTTCTTTGAAGCTATAGGAACCATAATACAATCCTCCTCCATATATTCCACAGTGGGACATCGATCAAGCCCTTTACAGTGTCCCAGCTAGAGGTCCTTCACTTCCAATATTTTGAAGTTGACTTGAAAGAGAACCTATTGTAGGAAGTCGATAACTATTTTGTTTCTACTTATAGTTGAACCATATGTGAGCACAGTCTTCAATGAATCTTCAACACCTAGTACATACCCCATTGCAGCTTTGGCAGGGACTTTGAATTTTTCTATACATAGTAAACCTCTGGTGAAACACCATCAAACATATGATAGGGTACTAATGCAAAAATCTCTAAGAAGAGAGTTTTCTGATTTCAGCTCGTCCCCAACCAGAAGATCCTTCCTGCACTTGATACCAGCTTTGAAACATATGTATATGGGATTTCTTGCAGATGTCAGCTTTAGCTCTAGCTGCAAAAGCACCAAATCCACTGGAACAAATGGGGCTGGTGATAGAAGAATATCTCTAAGCTTCAATCTGGTCCATGCTTTATATTTTTGAAGTTTGAACTTGGGGATATCCCTTGAGTCAAAAATGCTACCCAGTCCAATGGATTTTTTTTTTGCTCTAGAGAGGGTTGGCTTGCTCAACCAGCCCTACTATAAAGAAAACAAGTGAAAGAATCACGGTGACTTTCTAAAACAATTAGAACGTGATAAAATCATTAGGTTGAGTTTAAGTAGAACCAGTGTTCAAGAAACGATTGCCTCAGCTTAGCCTTGAGCCAATTGAAAATGGAGACTAGCTGGTTGCAAATCATGGTAAAGGGAAGAAAAATTGGTGAAATATGTGAGAAAATAGTTCAAAAACTTGCAAATTTTAAATTTTTGCTAGTATTTTTGGTTCGTTTCTTTGTGGGGAGAAAACTCAGCCAAGGGCTGCTTAACAAAAGAGACTTTTCTCAATATTGACTAGAATTAAGTTAGAATGTAAAAACAGTCAAGCCGTGTGAGGCTTTGAAATGAAATGTGAAATTAAAAAAACTCATTAATATGTGTGTGTTTTTTTGTTTTCCATAGGATTTACTAAAATTATGCAAGTGAAGTTTCACTTTAACATTCTAAAACAATAGAATACAAGAAAAGTCAAGACATGTCAAGATATGAAATGAAAGTGAAATAAAAGATCCATTTACTATTTTAAAATTGAAATAACATTTAATGTAAGTTCAATCATCACTGAAAACATTATTGAAAGTATTCTAACCCAACTGAACTCTAAGGCTTCTTTTAGAAAGCCAAAAAAGGAAAGTAATTGAATTTCCCTTAAGATTTTTGAAAGTAGACTTTCGTTTTTTGAAACTCCCTTTACAACCTGCACCTCCTTTTTGTGAAAATCTACCCAATTTTTTTACACAAGTTTGAGCTTCTCTCATACCTCTTTCCCTCACTCACCACACACCCCACACAACCTAGATTTGTCTCTCACGCACACACACCCCTCACAACACCACTTGCGATCTCCGACTCTTGATCTCTATTGCACACAAAACACAGACTAGCATCATTGTCTCTCTCTCTCTCTCTCTCACCCGACACACACACAAACACACACACACACACACACAACCACTCCTCTCTCTCTCTCTCTCTCTCTCTCTCTCTCTCTCTCTCTCTCTCATACACACCCCACACAACACCACTCCTCTCTCTGACTCTCGATCTCTGACTGTGATAAGATGGCTCCATTGATGAAGACAAGCTTGGAGCGACATATTGAGCAGCAGCTTGTTTCCATCATGATGTTGAATGAGAAGTATTTGTGAGAACTTAGAAATTAACTTAAATTTGATTAATATCAATATTAATTAATAGGCTAATGTCAAGAAATAAGAGAGTACAAGATAGGAATAGAGCAATGACATTAGATTGCACTTAAATGGAGAAAGAACACCTTGTTACAAATGAGGGCGGCCGAAGCGATTATATACAAGTTGGGAGAGTGAGGAATATCCATCACATGTGAATTATAGGTAGGTGGGAATAGACACATGTTGAGACTTACATAGGAGGAAGGAGTCCATGTGGGAATTAGGGAATAGAGGTAGGTGGAAAGAACTCCACACTTAATAAAGTAATAGGTTACTTCTACATCCCCCCTTAAAGGTGGACTTCTCTTTGTAACGGATTGAGATTGATAAACAAAAAATTTGTGTGATGTAGCCATGTTGTAGATACATGCTATCCCCCCTCAATGAGAATTTCATCCAGTAGGGATCAAACTCAAATTACGAGATGAGGTGTGAGAGATGCACGTGATTGCTTGCAGAAGCATGTAATATGATGTGCCAAGAAGAGGTATGTCATCCACAAAGAGGCCTAAGATAGACATGCCTTGAGAGGTCTGCCATGTGTAGATATTGTAGTCCAGTACTGGTGAATAGCTGTTGAAGTAATCCACACGGTGTTTTTGTGTGAATCCACTAGCGACAAGGCGTGCCTTGTAGCGATCAACTGAGCCATTGGGGTGGTATTTCCTCTTTAATAGCCATTTGCAAGAGACAATGTTATGATTCTTAGGAGGTGGCACAAGCTCCCAAGTGTTAGCTTCTTTGAGGGCTTGGAGTTCATCCAATGTGGCGGCATGCCACTCCTTACTCTCGCTAGAAGCGAGGGCATCGAGAACGGAGAGGGGAAGGGCATCTTCAAGAGGCTCTGGTGGATGTTCAAGAATCATTTCATCACTGAGGACAACAGAGAAATCGGTGGCTTCATAGATCTCGCAAAGAGAGCGGGTGCAGCCAATGCGAGCTAGAGTCGGTTTGGTCCAAGTGTATAGCCGAGGTGTGTTACGATGGCGAGGTGGCAGAAGTAGAGCTATGGGACTCAACTTCGTCGACATCTGCTTGGATGGGAGTACCTTACAAGTCTTTGTGGGACTTGTGGAAAAAAGATGGCGATCGTGAAGGTGAAGCCGATAGCGAAGGTGATGGGAGCTCACGAGGTGGAGCACCGAGTGTCTGCGGTGTGATGGAAGTAGTGGCAGCCGGGACGGACGGTGTTGGTGATGGTACTGTCAACTCCGAGGAGATTGGTGCAAGACAATTTGGCTGTGCATGAGAATGCGGGGCACGAGGAGGTGGATGGGCAATGAGGAAAGGCCTTTGGATGGTGAAGGGAGGCTCAAGATTGTGCCCAGAAGGGTGGGAAATTTGCATGGGTGTGTGTGTGGGTGAGGCCGTCAACAAAGATTGATGAGAAGAGTGGAGTGTTGATGAGAATGTAGGGTGCAATGGTGGAGAAGATTTTCCTGAGATTATGAATTCTTCATCAAAAACGACGGTGCGGGCGAAGATAAACTTGTGATGGTCTAGGATATATAGGCAGTATGCCTTGATGCCAAAGCAATCACCATAGCCGACAAAAGTTTTGCATTTAGCATGTGTTGATAGTTTTGATAAAGGTTGCGTCACAAGTGGGTATGCAATGCTGCCAAAGATGCGAAGGTGGCCAAGATGAGGTGGGTGACCATGCCAGAGGGTGTAGGGTGTAGTAGTAGGATTGTGGGTGGATGGAATGCGGTTTTGAATGTAGCAAGCAATGGTGGTAGCTTCTTCCCAATAGGTGTCTGGGAGGCTAGCTTGAAGAAGTATGGCAGGAGCAGCTTCTAATAGTGTGTGATTCTTGTGCTTGGCACGACCGTTTTGTTGTGGGCGGTCTGTGATGGAGAATTCATGTCGAATGCCAAAAAAAAGACATAGATCTTTGAATGCATGAGAAGTGTACTCCCCACCATGATCTGTGTGGAGAGTTTTAATGTGGCAGCCATGTTTAGTCTCAACTAATGCCTTGAATGTGCAAAAATGAGAGAAGGTTGAGGATTTCTCGGCCATGTAGGAAGTAGTTGTTTATTTTGAGAAATCATCTATAAAAGTAAGCATATGGGCCACAAACATCAGAGTGGATGAGGTCGAGAGGTGCAGTGGCTCGTGATGATGAAGTGGGGAATGCGACGTGATGTGCTTTAGCAAGAATGAAACCCTCATAAAGTGTGATGTGAGTGAGGTGCTTGGGAAGACCTAGTGCAAGTTGGCGATGAGTGAGTTGGTGCAAAACATATTGGGAGATATGGAATAGTCTATAGTTCCATTTGAGTGTGTTTTCTTGTGTTTTTGTGGATGATGTAGATGCATGTGCAGGCGATGAGTCACGCAATGGATAAAATCGCCCAGTTTTGGGGACCAAAAGTGTGACATACTGACCATCTTTGTTTTGTGCCGAAATGTGGCAGTCTTCTCGCATGAATTTGATGGTGATGCCGTTGTCAGTTAGCTCGCTGACAGAGATGAGATTTTTCTTGAGACCAGGGACATAATATACGTGAGAAATAGTAGTGTGTAGGCCATTAGGTAGGTTAATGACAGCATCTCCATAGGCTTTGGCGAGCTGGATATTGTTATCACCGAGGCATACTTCTAGAGGGTGTTCTAGATAAGTGATATTGGATAGCCAGTGTAGGTGATATGTCATATGATGGGTGGCGCCCGTATCAAGTAGCCAAATATTGGGATATGAAGTAGCTATAGTGGTGGCATATAGTTGCAAAGGATAAGATGGGCTATCATGAGTAGATATGTCAGCATAATGAGCTTGACCATAAATAAAAGGAGATGGTTGACCATGGTGTGTCCCCCCTTGAGGGTAAGAAGGATATAGATTAGAATGAGAGATAGGACAGTCCTTTGTGAGGTGTCCAAAGCGTGATGACAGTTGGCGTATTTCTTTGAATTTTGGTGATTGTGGTGGCTTTGCAATTGCGACTTTCTTCCATAATTATTGTGTTGTCAAGGAGGGCCCGAATGTTGAGGATTCTTCCCGTTGTAAGGGCGTGAGTTTCTTGTCATAGTGACAAATGCTATGGACTTCTACGAGCTTCTAGTGTGGTCGCAAAGTTTTTCCTCTTGATGGATCTTGGCTACAAGATTTTATAGCTGCAAGTTAGCCGTGGTTGCTTGTGTAGTGATAAAGGCTCTCCATGATGCAGGTAGGGAAGCCAATAAGAACATACTTTGAAGCTCTTCAGGGATGGCAAGCCCTGAGATAAGTACTTCATCTAGAAGTATTTGCCACGTCTCCAAAAACTTGGAGGATGACTGCCCTCTTGCATGGTAGTTTTTACCAATTTCTTGATCAAGGAAACTTGAGGTCAGTGTGCTCATAGTTCTTCTCGAAGAACTTCCAAATGGCGCTACCAATAGTTAGCTTTTTCACCATTTAGACTTGCCGATCTTGGCAATGGAGAATGAGCTCCATCTTTGCACTATTGTTTCTACCATGCCAAGTATTATAGGTGTCGATGAAGTATGTTGAATCTTTGTCTTCGAGGTCTTCGAGGTGGTCAGGTTGCTCTTCGACTCTTTACGTGACGTCCGAAAGTTGCAGCTGCGTGAGGTAGAGTTCCATCCGAATCTTCCACACTTGGTAGTTTGTGCCGTTAATCTTGTCGATAATGTAGCGGGGCTTGTAGGTGGATGCGGAAGATGAAGAAGCTAACTCAGCCATCTTTCCAGGTTCCGGATTCCTTGAAAATAATGGAATTTGAGTGTGAGCTAGAGAGGATGGAATGCTCTTAGCGCTAATTTAAAAAAAACTAATCTTAAGTTCTATTGCTCTGATATCATGTGAGAGCTTAGAGATTAACTTAAATGTGATTAATATCACTGTTAGTTAATATGATAATGTCAAGGAATAAGAGAGTGCAAGATAAGAATAGAGCAATGACAATGGATTGCACTTGAATGGAGAAAGAACACCTTGTAGTTGTTACAAATGAGGGCGTCCTAAGGGCTTTATAGACAAGTTGGGAGAGTGAGGAATATCCATCACATGTGAATTATAGGTAGGTGGGAATAAACACATGTCGAGACTTACATAGGTGGAAGGAGTCCATGTGGGAATTAGAGAATAGAGGTAGGTGAAAAGAAGTCCACACTTAATAAAGTAATAAGTTACTTTTACAGTATTTCCCTCACTCAACAACGTCTTTGGTGGTGAATGTGGGGGCGACGTCATTTGCACAATCGGCGGCAACGTGTCTGGCTGATGCGGGAGGAGCCAGTGATTGAGGAGGAGGCAGCTACAGGAAACGACATCACATGTTCTGTCCTCGGGTTCAACTTCCGCATGAGAAATGCCAAGGTCAAGGTAGCCGTCCGCTCAGCAACACTGCACTTAGCAGCCAGAGAACCCACAAGTGATTTATTGTTATGCCCAATGCTCTCTACTACCAAACGGACACGCTTTTGGGCTACCATCCTGACGGCATCCCTTGCTGCATCACGCATCACCACCCCTTCTTCGCTGACCTCGTGCAGCACTTCTCCATCAACGACGCTCGTGTGGCATTTGGCAGCACCGACAAGGCCATGCACCTCATGCACCAACAGCAAGCCGTCTGCTCAGCACCACTGCACTTAGCGCCAGAGGTCCCACAAGTGATTTATTGTTGTGCCCAATGCTCTACTACCAGACGGACACGCTTCTGGGCTACCATCTTGACAGCATCCCTTGCTGCATCACGGCCCCTTCTTCGCTGACCTCGTGCAGCACTTCCTCGTCGACGACGCTCATGTGGCTTTGGCAGCACCGACAAGGCCATGCACCTCATGCACCAACAGCAAGCCGGGCACCTTATCCCCCGAGAAAATATCGGTGTTGTTGAAATTTAGCTCCTCTTTTTATCTTTGTCTGTGTATGGATTTCTCGAGACGTTTTATGTATAATCTACAAATGCCATGGCTCTGATGGCACATGGCTTCCTTTGTATCTTTTATGGTTTTTAAATAAATTATCACTCACAATTTGTGAGTTTGGGGAAAAAAATATGTTAATTATCATCATCAATGGTTGCCTTACTATTATCAACTTCTTTTTGACATGCCTATGGCATGGACTATATTTAAATAAGGGTTTGAAGTGACTTGGGCACTTCTAGGACAGTGGCAACAAGAGTTGGAAAACCACTGACCTTATGGTTACCCAGTACCAATTTAATAGCTTGGAGGTCTTGCTTGTCCACAAAGTGATGAAAGAGCTTGACAATCTAGTGATGCCAATCTGTGATTCCGAGTTGGACTGGAATGCTTGGAAATGGCCTGGAAGCAGTCTCTTGTGGAAACCCCATACTAAAAGCATTTATCAGACAATGATGAGGAATTGGTCTAGCCCCCTTAACAAGCTATGGGAAAAGCAATGGCCGGAGGAAAGGTGGGAGCATGTAATGGAGAAAATATGGAAGCCAAAGGTTCCGCGGCACATGAAGGTTTTCTTATGGAAGGTTATTTGGGGTGCTCTACCGATGAGGGTGAAGATTCAGGAGAGAGGGATTGGGTCAGATCGATGCTTGGGGTGCAGGTTGGCTAGTGAAGATTTGGCCCACCTATTCATGGACCACCCAACTATCAAAGGCCTGACAGGGAAAATATGCAAGTGGGTCCAAAGGACATGGAAAATTAGTTTTTTCAAGACTGACCTATTCATTGGAGGTAAGAATTTTGGTAGTCCTGCACTCCTCGTCATCACTCAAATCGTCAGATACTTCTTCTTACATAATGTATGGCAGACAAGGAACGCCGTGTGTTTGAAGGAGGTTTTGAGGTGGCAAGCTTCGCAGAAATTATACAAGAAAGCAAAGTGCTAATATGGACACTCGGGCGCAAGCAACACTCGGAGGATTGGTTTAGACTAGTTGTGCCTTGTTGTCAGCAGATGGAATGCGTAGGATGGGGGCAAATCTTGGCCATCAGTAAATAAAAGATCTCAGAATGACAAGATTATGGACCTTGTGTATCAAGGATGAGGGGGCGGGTTGGTAGGGGTGGCTGTCGTGATAGCCGATGTAATTATGATCCCTAGATGTTGTCATGGCTTAACATGAGCATGACAAGCTGACCTTGTAATTTTTGGGTTGTTGAATATAACTCACTCACAATTGTGAGTTTTGCAAAAAAACAAAACAAAAAACAAAAGAGCATATTGTTCTCATTGTTGGATAAGTTAGTGGCCACTCATTGTGGCAACAACGTTGTCATGAAAATGATAAAATGTCGAGTTGAAATCTGATCCTACTTCTATTGGTGCACATTTTTTTGCGCACACACACACAGACCCTCAGGACTAAGTGACACGGGCATGGGAAGGTGGGATCTACGACGGGGGCATTGCGGGCCGTAGATCCCAGTGGCGGGGCCGAAAGTAAATTAGGGTATCCTACACTACTTTTTATAATAAAAAGTAATCTAAGATACCCTAATTTACTTTCGACGTCCGCGCCTAATTTACATGTTTTAAGTAAATTAGGGCCCTCACGTTCCACAACGCACACATGGCATCGTGGTTAAGGTAGGCGCCTCTCATGCATGAGGTCCCGGGTTCAAATCCGATGCCCCAAAATAGGGATACCCTAGATTACTTCCGAAATGCGGATACCCTATATTATTTTTTTATCGTAGATTACAAAAGTAATCTTGGGTACCCGCATTTGGGATCTACGACCCACAATGCCCCCGCCGTAGATCCCACCCTCACATGCCCATGCCACATGATCCTGAGGCACACAGACACAATGTCGTTTGAAGAGGGCAGGGTCTAGATGTAGCCTCTCTCTCTCTCTCTCTCTCCTCTTTATGCAGGTGCACACTATCGAAGGTGATGGCAATAGGAGCCAGTTAGGATTTAGTCCAATACGAGGGCGATAGTTCATCACTAGTACACGATGGTGTGTTTTTCTTTGTTTGGGGGTCTTTTCTTGTCTTCACTACGTTTCCGTCCTCTATGGCAACTGCAAGGTACAAACAGGTAGTAATGAAGCGAGTTGCGAATGTCATGCACCTTGGGCTCCACAATGAGGGAATCCAGAGGGGTGCTGAGAGAGAGCGTCTATCTGATAAGGGAGGAGAGAGAGAGAGAGAGAGAGAGAGAGAGAGAGAGAGGGGGGCGGGTGTCTCTCCAATGAAGGGATCGTCTGTCTGATGGCGAAAGAAGAGAGAGTTTCTATTTGTGATGGTGAGCTCTGCATAGAGGCAAAATAATAGGTTATTTGTGTCATAGCAGGCCCCCGTTTTTCTCAAATCGCTCGCTCTTCTACCCTAGATGCCTTGCCATCGTCCCCCTTCCTCTTCATATTGGTGCACGCCATCATCTTCCCTCCTCTAGAGCTTTAGGTTCACACTCATGATTGTTTGCCTAAATACAACCAACTACATGATTGCTTCTTCAAAGCTCGGAGATAACTACCCAGCTTCACGTAGAGCATATTGACGATGGAGCTCTTCTCCAAGTTTGCTGGCAAACCACAACCCCCCTACTCACACGTATTGACGGCACCCCATGGTTTACCAAATTCAACTTTTAGTGTTAGCATCTTCACATTCTGCATAGAAGCATTTAAATTATGATCACATCATTTGAGCTCGGAAGGCTCTTGGCCCCATCCGTTGCTACCTCTGAAATGCACCCAAATTCCTCACTTGGAAGCACTTGACCTTCCTCCATTGATGAAAGGAGGATCTGGGACCCCCTCACCCTCTTGTGCACGTTTCGTTCGATGGAGAGGCTCAGAGAGTTGGAACCTGAAGTGTGACATTCAGACACAAAACAATAGGGCTCTATCATGGGGCCTACACCTTGCATCCTTTGCATGCGCAAGAGGGAACGCCGTTGTTTGTGCAAGCCACAAAGAGAAGAAGAAGAAGAAGAAGAGAGTTTTAACGTCGGAGGAAACTATCCCAAGAGACATTAAAGATCTAGCCGAAGAGGAGTTGAACTTAAGACCTGTTATTTAAGAGGGAAATGGCATAACTAGTCTACCCACTTGGGTGATAGAAAAGTTATACCATTTTCCTGTTTTTATTAGCGTACACACACACAGGAAGAAGAGAGTTTTACCGTCGTAGGAAACTATCCCAAGAGACTTTAAAGATCTAGCCGACGAGGAGTTGAACTCAAGACCTCTTATTCAAGAGGCAAATGACATAACCAATCTACCATACTTGGGTGATAGAAAGGTTATACCATTTTCCTCTTTTTATTAGCGCACACACTCACACCCGGGAAGAAGAGAGTTTTATCGTCGTAGGAAACTATCCCAAGA
Source organism: Adiantum capillus-veneris (assembly GCF_014529385.1). NCBI lineage: Eukaryota > Viridiplantae > Streptophyta > Polypodiopsida > Polypodiales > Pteridaceae > Adiantum > Adiantum capillus-veneris. The sequence continues at coordinate 113,154,545 of NC_140949.1, read as the reverse complement.
GACCTTAAAGATCTAGCCGACAAGGAGTTGAACTCAAGACCTCTTATTCAAGAGGCAAATGACATAACTAATCTACCATACTTGGGTGATAGAAAGGTTATACCATTTTCCTCTTTTTATTAGCGCGCACACAGACACACACACGAGAAGAAGAGAGTTTTAACGTCGTAGGAAACTATCCCAAGAGACCTTAAAGATATAGCCGACGAGGAGTTGAACTCAAGACCTGTTATTCAAGAGGGAAATGGCATAACCAATCTACCACACTTGGGTGATAGAAAGGTTATACCATTTTCCTCTTTTTATTAGCACACACACGCACCTACACACACACCCGAGAAGAAGAGAGTTTTAACGTTGTAGGAAACTATCCCAAGAGACCTTAAAGATCTAGCCGACGAGAGAGAGAGAGAGAGAGAGAGAGAGAGAGAGAGAGAGAGAGAGAGAGAGAGAGATCCGTCTTCAACGTGTAGCTTTTGTATCTCTCTCGCGTTGTTGTGCATTTATCACCACCCGCTCCAATACACCGGTGGAGAACTTGCTCCCTCCGCACATCTTGCGAGTTAAGGGTAAACTTTAAAGGGGCCATGTAATTAGTGCCACTTAATAAGGTGAGTAAGCAACTGCATGCAATATACTTCAATCAACGTCAATTGAAGGGGTGCCGTCAAAAGAGCACTCCAATAGCTATCCATAGCAAGAGTACCATCACGAATGCAAATCAGCAAGCTATGTAGGAAAATAGCCAAGTTTCTATGTAACAAAATTGACCAGTGACCACCAAAGTGAACCCACTCAAGGGGGTACTTAGTGCCATCATAGCCAATAAGCCTCGACCTAGAATCTTACGGACATTATTTACTTTCAACCACTTTAAACACATGATTAAAGGCTTGTTGATGTCCCTCATCTAGAGCAAGCACGTTTTAGTACTAGGGGGTGATGGGTCCCTCTAATGCTAACTCGTTCTTTAATGGTCCCTTTACCCAAGGTATATTTTATCAATGGCAGGCCTCGTGATTTTAGCCCTTTTTGGCCTGCCCAAAGGGTTAAGGCCATAGTGATGTGTTTTCTTTTCATTAATGGAAAAGGGAGAATATTTTTCAAAAAATGCATAAATTTCTATTTCAATTGCCTAGCTTTTGATTGGTGCATGAAGTTAGTTGTCATTTACTGCATCTGATGGATGGGATAGGAATCCTAGGAAAAAGCAACAAAGAGATCTCTTCAGTGAATGAGATGTCAAAATATAGATATCTATACTTCTACTATGCAGCTTGAGATTTTCAAGCTCTTTCAGCCCCTCCATGTGTCGCTTCCTCCTTACTTCTCCAAGGCCTTTCAAGTCCAATAACCTCCTTACTTCTCCAAGGCCTTTCAGGTCCAATAAAATAACAAGGCCTTACAAGTCCAATAAAGGCTGTCAACTCAAAAAAAAGTAAAGACCTTGATCTTGTAGAGTCGAACATACTCCCCTCATCACAATCGAGGCCTTGATCTGTAGGTTGCAGAAGCTTAGTTAGCTCTGCTCCTAGCTCCAACTGCTCGGCCTGATCCATTTCTCCCAATTTAGCTTCCCTCGAAGCCTCTGCTTCCCCTCCAAGGATATTAATTACGAGTCCATTCTACATCAGCCTCTCGGGAAACTCCGGATTTAAAGCCGCCAGCACCACCTGACAGCCAACACCCGATGGAACACCTTTGTCAAAGCCAAATCGAACCTCGAACTGATCGAAGGTTGAAGGCGCTGTCCCAAGCAAATCACCATTAAAACTAATAGTTGTTGTCGTGGCACGCACGTTCGCAAGTGAGCTAGCACTCTTGTGTCCAAGGTCTTGGGTTAGAGACGTAAGACTGCTCATCGTGCCCGCCGTGCATGCGCTGCCCTCAAGGCTACGATGTTGGAGAGCTGCCCTCAAGGCAAGCGAGTGAAAATCATAAGTCGAGGGAGAACAACTGCTGCGGCGTGTGAGAGTGACACAGAGAGAGAGCGAAGAAGAAGAGAATCTGTGCGTGAGAGAGGAGAGGGAGAGGGAGAGGGAGAGAGGGAGGTAACGTCAAGGTTGCGCGGCTGTGTGCGGCTCAAGGTCAGTAGGTTTCTCTCTCTCTCTCTCTCTCTCTCTCTCTCTCTCTCTCTCTCTCTCTCTCTGCCAATTCCTACTACCTCGTGTGTCGTCTCTATTCCCTCCATCATGCCCTGCAGTCTACTCCATCGTCCCCTGCAGGACTGCCTCCCTCGACACAGGCTCGTATGATCTGCAAACACCATCTCCTGCTTACATCCATTATCCATACCCATTTACTTCCACAAAAGCGGCTCATAAACTTTCTTGCTACGTAGGGGTGAAGCCAAGGTCCTCCTACTGAGCAGGCTGTCACTCATCGAGGAGAGCGACGGGAGAGAAGCAGGTCTCTCGCAGCAGAGCCATGGGGACAAGGAGACGACGCAGTCTTGGAGCGAGAGCCGGAGACGGCACAGTCTTGGAGGAGACGGCAAGAGCAGGGGGATAGAGTCTGCAGGCCGACGTCCTTTCGAGGCACTTTTTACCCTTCGAAAGAAGAATAGAATGTTGAAATTTTTTTGAGTAGGGCTCCTAGGAGTTCTACCAAACATCGAGCAAACTTATCCGAGCAAGCTCAAAACCGAGCAAAGTTATCAAGTGAGTTTCTCACATATATATATACTTCTTTTCTAAAAAGAGATATCACAGAGAGAGAGAGAGAGAGAGAGAGAGAGAGAGAGAGAGAGAGAGAGAGAGAGAGAGAGAGAGAGAGAGAGAGAGAGAGAGAGAGCTTTCTCTAAACCCAAACACTAAATGTCAGCACCATTTCTCCCCAATCATGATTATACAAATCTAGTCGTCCTTATACACGTGTCACCATTGCTAGCAAAAATATGTTTTTTTGGAAATTTAAATATAGATCAATTGAACAGCTTAGTTCACAAAGATGGAAGACTCCTTTCCATTTTGGATTATTGTTTGGAAAAATCTAGCAGATGTCTAGAAGGCCATAATTTGTTTGCGGAAAATTTCAATCTCTTTTGAGTTTGTGTCTGTTTAAGACAAGGTGGTAAGGAAATCTTGCTAGTTGGATGAGGGAAAGGGTTGCATCATATGGACATCGCATTTTTTGCAGATGATAGAGACTTGCCAAACCAAGAGCTACCATGTATGTCCACTAGGAAGAGCGCTAATAAGTGATAGAAGATGCTTAGATCTCTCTCTCTTCTCTCACTCACTTAAAAAAAAAAAGAAACAATATCACTATTACCAACTATTTTCAACATACACAAAACATCTTTACAACAAAATGTTGAGCTTGGAGGATATCCAAGAAAAAGTCTTTCACTTTCAGGGACCAAAGCTAACTAGATCTACTTCGATTTTTGACTTATCTTTCTTCTCTTTCACTTCACCTTGCGCATTCTCCCACTTAAGTTTTAGTCCTCATGAAAACCAAGCCAATGTGTGAGCACAACCAAACTACCTTGTAGGATCTTCTCTCTCTCTCTCTCTCTCTCTCTCTCTCTCTCTCTCTCTCTCTCACACACACACACACACACACACACACAAAACTCTTTGAAAAAATTTGCGTCTCTTTCAATTTTTAGATTTCAAGTCCGCTAAAATATAGTGCTAAGAGCTGATTAAAAAACTCAAAACAACCAATTGAAGGGAGGGAAAGAAGGATAAAATCTGGTTTGAAAATTCAAGAAAATAGAGTTCAATTGTAAAAAATGCCAGTGTTTTGAGAAATTTCCTCTATGGATGTTTGTAAAATTCATTTTTCTCGAACACTGTCTAAAGCATGTGAGCCGGTGCTCTCTCTCTCTCTCTCTCTCTCTCTCTCTCTCTCTCTCTCTCTCTCTCTCTCTCTCTCTCTCTCTCTCTCTCTCTCTGACACGCTCAGCATACACTCATTAGAAGTATAACAAGCTAACATTTGTCCAAAAATGATTTGCGAAAAAAACCAAACAACAGTACCACAAAGTAAAACTTACTTTAGCAACACTACATTCCAGAGAGGCACCTACCTAAGATTGATTAATTAGCTAATTCTCTGGAATCTCAACATCCCCATCGGCAATCTCTGTTTTCAAATCCTTGGGATCCCTGCCATCCACAGAGAAACCCACAGAAACGCAGTACCCAGAATTTCCTTTACTGTGCCAGCAAGCTCCTTTGCCATTGAACGGGGACACATCACCTGGGCTATCTCGATCACATCATCAAGAGAAATGTTTCCATTGTGCTTGATGTTCTTAAATGTATAAGGAGAAGGAAGAGGAATCTGCAGGTCAGAAACGAGCTAAGAGCTCACGGGGCACACTAGCATGGAGCAAAACTCTGTCGCCAATGCTAGGATTGAGGGGAAAGCAGAAGACGAAGAAAAAGGCAATCGAGTGCTGCAGTGGCTTGCATGGTCAGATTAATAGGAGGAATTCTGTCAATGCAATTATGCAAATATCTAGCAATCATGAGGAGCATCTGCTGTATAACAATGTCATAAATGCAAACGATGGCATCTCTGGGTTTCTCTCAGTGGGCTTTCTTTCAGTGGGCTTCATCATTGTGGGCAGGAATCTAATGTCAGAGCTCGCCCTCTTCGAGATTAGGAAGAGAGATAATTGTTGCACGAAACTCAGAGCGGATTAACAAGGCCCTTAGCACTAATCATAAGCAACTCCAGCCGTCTTCAAAGACCGTGTTCACACCAGAGCACAGACGCCCACCACAGCAACACTCGTTCTTGAGCAAGGTTTATAGCGCGTTTAGCTACTATTTCAGTCCCGCGAGGAGTATAAACAGCAGCAATGCATTCATCTTCTTCCTATCGCGCTCGGGCTCCTTGAGGGCTTTGATCACAAGAGAAGCAGTGATAATTGCTCCCCTAGTTCTAGTCCTGCTCTAGTTCAGCATCACCATTGAGGGAGCCACCCGGAAACTCCAGCAGACGGTAGACATGAAGCTGAGTGATGCATGTTTTGTGCCCACAATGAAGATGCAAGGCTGATAAAGCAAGGGTAGCAAGAATATGAGGAGGTGGTCTTTGTTCGTTTAACAGGAGGGGAGGTTGGAGCTGCCTTTTCATTGGCGCCCAAGATTGTGCCTCTGGGTCTGTTGCCCAAGAAGGTAGGAGAGGACATTGCCAAGGAGACTGCCATGGACTGGAAGAGCCTGCGCGTATTGTCAAGCTCACTGTCCAGAATCGTCAAGCCAAGGTCGATGTCGTCCCTTCCACTATCTGCGAGGGATCCAATTTAAGCGGCATCTCTGTTGATTTCCTCTCCTTTATTTCTGTTGCTTCTACTTCTGATTCCACAACCTGTGTCGCCCTCTCTCTCTCTCTCTCTCTCTCTCTCTCTCTCTCTCTCTCTCTCTACTAGGAATAAGCGGTAGCTAAATTAAATCATGATAAAGATGCCCGTTACATAAACCTCAAAAAAATAGCCCATTTGATTCATTCTGCAGTCATCCCCGCACCTAAACATTATTACAGAACATAAAACATCATTGCAATCAAAACTCAACAACTCAAGCATAGGAGAGCTAATACTTGTAGTTGTCAACATGAAGCGATTCATCAGTGCCAACACTCTTAGCAGCATCTCCAGCATACTTGCCAAGGACAGCCTCAGAGTTGGCCTTGCATCAGGCAAGCAAAGCAGCTTGTGCTACATGAATGTTTTCCTTCTTTCCAGCCCAAGTCTTCCAAGTGCTGGCTTGCAATGCTCGTCCAAATGAGAAAGAAAGTGGCCATGGCTTCTTGGTATCTAGCTCATTCATGGAATTCCAATTCAAATTTGCTTCTCACTTTGACCGCCCGACAAGAACATGGCACCAGGAACAACAGGAGGAATCGTCCTTTGAAGTGCTTGTACTTTGTATTTGTCTATCTCCGGAGGGGTTGTCTTTGGCGCTTTAGAGCGAGGAGTAACCATGTTTGGCTTCAACAAGGTGCCCTCCAAGAGTACATGATGATCGCTCAAAGCCTTGTAAACAGCAGCAAAAGCACAATCTTCGTCTAATGGCAGCACATTTCTTAATACCATGGGGCCCATCCACAAGAATCTCAAGCTCAAGAATGGGGACTAGCGAGCCAACCCATTTGCATTCTCAAGTATGGCAAGAGGAGACGGCTCAGTTGGACCAATATTCTTGAGCACATCTCTCCACTTCGCAAATCGGGCTCAAACATTATAATATTGCTGGCAGTGTTGGGCAAGGCCGTCCAATCCCTGAGTGGTTGTCTCATCGTCAGTGTCTGCAAGGTCGACAGTGCCCTTATCTACCTTGATGTCGGGGACTACTCCACAAACGGCTTGCCACTCGCTATTTTCTGATAGAGGGTTTCCTCAAAGAGAATGATACCACAAAGGTACTAGAGGGCATCTGGGGCAGTAAAAAGAAGCTCCCGAAGATCTTGCCTGTTTGACTCTACATTCTCCACATGTATACTTGCCAAACGCTTCCCAACAATCCATGTGCTCTCATCGACTGCTAGGATGCCCTTGCCAGGGGTCACAATGTACTTGGCAGTGGCAATAAGCTCAGCTGCGTATTTACCCTCAAACGCGGCCATGGCGGCTAGCAGGGTAGATACTAGAGCTCTCTCTCTCTCTCTCTCTCTCTCTCTCTCTCTCTCTCTCTCTCTCTCTCTCTCTCTCTCTCTCTCTCTCTCTCTCTCTCTCTCTCTCTCTCTCTCCTCTCTCTCTCTCTCTCTCTCTCTCTCTCTCTCTCTCTCTCTCTCTCTCTCTCTCGACTGGAAGCAGTACACACATCAATCATACAAGTCTAAGGTTTGAGTAAGCAGGTCCACTGATTCTTACTGAGGATCGAATGACGAAGCTATCCATAATACACCCATTTGAATTTTAAATGCACCACATTTACATACATAAGCCGCAAGGGAACGGATGAGCCACATCCGCTTAGAAAAGACAAAAGGCTGTTTTTCTCCATCAATCTTCTTGGAGGCCACTGAGGACAATGGAGCCAACAAATAGAGCTCCAGCGACTGCAACCAGAAGCCCAGCAAAGGCAGTTTGAGCCACAATAAGAGCCGTGCTATCATCGGGTACTACAACCAATGTCACAACAAATAGGACAATTAGAGGCTATGACAGAGATGCGAGAAGTGCAGGTGACGATGTTGCGAAGCTCTCTGCAAAGCTCAACAAACCAAGATTCTCGGCCTTCGACAACAAACCCATCTTCTCTATTGAGGAGAGAGTGAGTCCAATACTCTTTGCGTTTGAAAGAAGCCCTGCCTTCTCTACTTGGCTAAGAAGCTTCTTCTTCTCCAGCTTCTGCACAATGTTCATAGGTGCGGCCTCTGTATTTTCGGTAAACATCCCGCTTCCAAACCATGTTTTGTTCCAATCAGAATCATATGCATTCACCTTGTTTTTGGGCGCCATAACCATGAACTTCAGAGTGTGATGAGGAGCAGAGGAAGAAGGCGGCGATCGAGCTCGGGGCCTCAAGGGAGGAGCCAAAGAGAGGCCACGCAGAGAGGACGCGCAGGAGGAGAGAGAAGAGGGCACCTGCATGGCTCTATTTTGCCGCTACTGCAAGCCATCATCAAAGACCCCAAACCAGCTCGCGGCGATGGCGTGCCTCTGTGGCCTATACACGCGAATCTCTCTCTCTCTCTCTCTCTCTCTCTCTCTCTCTCTCTCTCTCTCTCTCTCTCTCTCTCTCTCTCTCTCTCTCTCTCTCTCTCTCTCTCTCTCTCTCTCTCAAAACTCAACTCAGCTCTCTCTCAAAACTCAACTGAGTTGAGTTTTGAGAGAGAGAGAGAGAGAGAGAGAGAGAGAGAGAGAGAGAGAGAGAGAGAGAGAGAGAGAGAGAGAGAGAATTAAGAATTGGAACCAGCGCGCGCTTTTTGAGAGAGTTGAGTTTTGAGAGAGAGAGAGAGAGAGAGAGAGAGAGAGAGAGAGAGAGAGAGAGAGAGAGAGAGAGAGAGAGAGAGAATTAAGAATTGGAACCATTGGCTTCGCTTCAATTACCTGCAAAGTTATATTTCTAAGGGGGCCGGCTTTAGAGTAGAAAATATTGCCGCAGTTGAGCAGAGTGGGAGATGGCAGCAGCTGAAGCGCGGGAGCAAGTGGAGAAGAAGACACGGGAGCTGATGCAGCACCTATAGAAGCGCAAGCCAACGTCGAGTCAGGTGGTAGGGTTTGTGACACTCCTGGTGGGGGCGGGCGTGGCGGTGGTGGTGGTGCTGGCAGTGATGGCACCGCTGCTGCTCTGCTATTAAGCCCAATGCTGGTGCCCGTAGGCTTCTTGATGGCGTTGTGCACAACAGGCGCCCTCATAGCCGGAGGGGTAGCCATAGCTGCTATTCCTGTGTTGTTGTGGGTAGACACCCTGACGTTTCCCAGCAGAGCTGGACAACGCCCGATTCCGCATCCAGGACGTGGCTAATGGGATGAGATGCAAGGCGTGTGACTTGGCCGGCTTCGCCCTTCATCCCTCCTCTCACAGCGACAACGCTGGCGCCGAGGCTGCCCCTGGAGCTTAAGACCTCTTTTCCTATTCCACTAGGCGGCTTGCAATGCTCTTAATCAAGGTCCCGCCCTATAAAGATGTAAACCGAAATACTAGTAGAAATTTTCAATTTTCCAAAATATTTGAACTATTTTCTTAAAAAAGAGAGAGATAGAGAGACAGAAAAATAAAAACCCTTGCGCTCTTTGATAGAGTTGAGTTTTTAGAGAGAGAGAGAGAGAGAGAGAGAGAGAGAGAGAGAGAGAGAGAGAGAGAGAGAGAGAGAGAGAGAGAGAGAGAGAGAGAGAGAGAGAGAGAGAGAGAGAGACCCTTGCACGCCGACATGCGCTCTTTGAGAGAGTTGATTTTTTTTAGAGAGAGAGAGAGAGACAGAGAGAGATCCACGCCCAAGAGGAAGTAGAAGCAGTTGCGGCATAAGAAGTCATGGTGATCAAGCGTCATAATGGTGGACGTAACAAGCACGAAAGAGGCCACACCAACCTCATTAGGTGCTCTAGCTATGGTTGATGTGTGCCCAAGGACAAGGCTGTCCAGCGATTTCGTTGTAAGGACCATTGTTGAACAAGCTGTTGTGCGAGATGTGCAAGATGCTTGCGTTTATGATGGGTACGCACTTCCCAAGATTTACGCCAAAATGCAATACTACGTTTCATGTGCCATTCATTCTCATGTTGTCCATGTGAGATCCCGCATAGCAAGAAGAGTTCGGGAGCCACCACAAAGGTTTAGATGCAACGAGGATATGCAGAACTAGAATCAGTGTACCAGTGTTCTTGTTGTTAGAAAGTGAAGAAGTGTCTAATTAGTGCATAAGCCAGGAGAGGAAGAAGGCTCATGAATATTGACTTCTATCGTAGAACTCTTAGAAGACGCATGCTACGAGCATTGCCACTGTGGTTGAAGACATCAATTGGATGGACGTTGAGGGACTTTTGAGTCTTTTGGACAGGCTTGTATTTGATGTTTTGGAAATGTCTTTCTAAAGTTTTTTCAAAGAGAGAGAGAGAGAGAGAGAGAGAGAGAGAGAGAGAGAGAGAGTCCGACTTGCTTATGAGACTCTGAGAGTGCATGACAGAGAGAAGCCCTGCGAGTGAGCAAGAGACACGACACTGAAAATTCATTAAACTCGGCCACTGAGAGTGATTGACGAGTGCTTGAAAAAAACTTTTTTCCAAAAACTTCTCAAAACCTACATGTTAGAAGCAATAGAGGTAAACTGACTAAATCTGAAGGTTTTTACATCAATTTACATTCATTTTTTTCAAATTTTGGATGTTTTCTCACCTTTAACTATAAAACTTTAGAGGTAAATCTCAAAATTTGTAGGTGGGGTTACACTAAACGTAGGTTTCTGTTACACTAAACCTATGTTTTTTCTGAGCACTGTGAGTGACTTATAGAGGCGGCACTAAGTCAAAGAGAGAGAGAGAGAGAGAGAGAGAGAGAGAGAGAGAGAGAGAGAGAGAGAGAGAGAGAGAGAGAGAGAGAGAGCGAGAGCGAGAGCGAGAGAGAGCGTAATTGGCTCGATTGGTTGAGAGCATGCATATCCCTTCCATGCAGAGCTCGTTGCCCAATGGGCGGAATCAGACCCAGTTTTGTGGAACTCTAGAAGAAGGTGGAGGTAGGGATTGCTGAAATATCTATTTTTGACGCACGACTAGAGAGATTGGTTTTTGAGAAAAGATTCCTCGGCTGTGATCCCACAACTCGGTTGTGATCACAACTCGGCTGTGATCCCACAACTATGGAAGAAGAACCTCATTCTCTCTCTCTCTCTCTCTCTCTCTCTCTCTCTCTCTCTCTCACACACACACACACACACACACACACACACACCCAAACTCTTCACCTTTGTTCTCGCCGAAAGATAGGGCCGAGGTGATTGCAAAGGCATTGCATAAGAGGTGATTGCCAAGTTGTTTCAAGCAAGTGATGATTATCGTTCATGTCGACAGTACCTTATGATCTTCATCACCTCTCCCACCCTTGGCCACAAAGTCCTTGTGATTGGGGCCTCCTCTTTTGCCACTTACCATGAAAACTCTAAAAGAGTCCGTAGTCCATGAAAAATATTTTTTTCATGATACATGTGATGTGAAGGATATTTTCCTTTCCTCTTTGTTTCTCAAGTGTCATGATTATACGTTGAAAGATCTTTTTTGCGAGCTCTCTGCGAGCTAGACAAAACGGATTCACTCACCCAAAACAAATTATCTCCAATTCAATAAGGTACAATCTAGCACCAAAGATTGCACATACACATTGTTCATATTGTCTCCAACCTACCAATACGATCTACCAAATCTACTTCTTGTTTAACTTCCCTACAAGCACTTTGCCATAATATTATGTATTGAGAAACCCTCCTTCCCCCTCCACAACATTGTCCACACACACACACACACACACACACACACAATTTTACTTGTCCAAGCATCTACCATGGTTTGAATATTGATGCAGGCCACAAGCCGTGATTCAAATGAGGGAGCATAACCTTGGATAATCAAGGAGCTAATATAAGGGTGGATGATTAAAGTCTCCATAAGGAACGCTCTAGACATTTAGAGACAATGATAGACAGATTGTAATATGTAATTTGATGCTAAATGTTTCTATTATGATTTAATTTCTATGTATCTTGTGGGGTTTTTCTCTTTTTATATTGCTCGAAAAGGTTTGCTTGGAGTTTGAAATTCCTCATCCTGCAGCCAACCATGGCTAGGCACATAACCATTTATGGACGACAATGTGGCAACAAGATTTTTCTTATGTTTGACGATAGCATCTATGCACTTTCTTTCTCTTTTGTGATACAACATTATGAAATAACTAATCCATTCAATTTGCATCCATTAACTCTAATGGGAGAGTCGGTGAAAATAAAGGCTACTGAACTTGCTAGTGGTGAACAAATCTTCCTTCTCAATCATGGCCAATGTCAATTCTGGAAGGTTCGCATTGCTATTGAAAGCACACAAGGCATTGGAATGAAGGACACACTAGTAATAGTCAGATGGTCCCTCCAGAGTAGTCGGTATACTACATGCAATGCCTTCTTCACAAAGTAGCCTACACATGGCACTCAAGCAATCAAAGGATATCATTCAAGTTCAAGAGCTACCTATGCATTATGATGGACATGTGGCATCTGAGTTACCATCTTTTTATCTATTTGTGCACAAACTTATGACAATTGCAACATGTGAATTTACCATGGAGAATAAGTTTGCACAAATAGAGTTTTGGAATATGCTCAGCAAGATGGTTCAGAAGCAAGGATATGACTGTGTATCAATGTGTGTGTGAACACATTAAAGGAAGAGTATGGCTCTTTTGTTTCAGAAGATTCAACATGGTTACTTTCCTACACTATACTCTGTAGAGTAACTATTGAGATCTTGATCTAATCTTTTTCATTGTTTATGCTCGCTCGGTTTCTTGTTCGCTCGGAAGTACTCACTCAAGGATTGGGATTCCTCGGCCCCTAGCTATTTGTAATTCTTCAAATAGATAGAATATTTGAAGATGCTACGCATTCATGCGTAGCTCAGTTTACTGCAGCTTTTGTAGAATATTTGAGGGACGGTGTAGGTGTGTGCAATAGTGCCAGAGGGGGGGTTGATGGTGGTTGAAAGGGCAGCTTGTGACGACGAACTGCAGGGTGTCAACAAGTGCTGCGGCGAGGGTCAACTGTTTTTTTTTAAATTAAAAGAAGCTTTGCGGACAACAATGTACGAGATGCTAAGTGGTTTAAGCCATGATGCTACCTACTGGTCTTACAGGTTCGAGTTCGATCCTTGAACAAATCACGTTTTATAGTGAGGTAGAAACTTAAATCTCATATTGGTAAGGCTCATTGACTAAGGTTGGTAAATGAGGAGCTAGAGAATCTTGCAAACGAAATGAATGAAATTAAAGATGAGCGAGAAAGTCTTTGTGCTTATGTCTAATTTTTGCCTAGATATAGCTTAATGTTGCCTAAATATAGCTTAATGAAGGATAAAGGTCACCCTTCAAAAATGAGCCTTGCAGAGAGAGACCGTCGTAGTCTTGGAGCGAGAGCCGGAGACGGAGGAGACGCTCCACTTGAGGTCTTGGAGCGTGAGCCGAAATGAGGACAGGCATGCTACCTCACCCTATGCAAGGCAGGAAGCGGCTGATGAGGCAAAAGAATCCCTCTCTCTTTCTCTCTCTAGCTATTGGCTCTAACTTTGTAAGTAGCTAGATGTCAAAACGTTTGTTGTAAAGTTGAGCAGTAGCAATCGTATGTTTATCTATTGTGGTCATCTATAATAAGCGTCATCTTCTCATGGCTTGCGAAGTGAGGTGCATTTGAATGTCATTATAAAGTGATAGTAGCAGGGAGCATACAACTTATATCATCTCTCCTCCAAGTGGCCACCTCCAAAGCATCTTTAGAAATTCCATGTAATAAAACATGCGTCCCAACCAGGGCTAGAAAAATACATTTTTCCTAACCGATCAAAATAAGGTCGCGGTTTTTAGGTCAAAATTTGAAGCTTTTGAAGGTAATTACACTAAAATTTGTGTAAATTTGCCGGTTTTCTTAAAGGAAACCTCAAAATTTACGTTTAAAATACACTAGAGCCCGGTTTTTTTCTAACACTGGTGCCAACCTATTGTATGGCTATTTAAAAGGGTCCATTCACAAGAAGATTTAGAAATTTTCTCATGTAGGGAAAAGGAGACTTTTTCAGTTTTTTTCATACAATGCATAACATCATGAGCTTCTGCTCGGGAGGCACCACGTACATAGCTACGTACGGTTGGGGCACGAGACCACTGGTCCCCCCGTCGGGCCGGCTGTCCCCCGCCCCCAATCGTACCTAGCTAGGTATGCCGTGCCTCCCTCACAGAAGCTCATGATTTTACGTTAAGTCATAATGTGGGAATTTATTGTGAGAATCTATCCAAAACTTATTGTGATTGAGTCTACCCTCCAAAGCGAATCATTTGCGTCATGCGTGAGATAATAAAAAGGTTTTGGGTGGAGGCAAATCATATATGCCATAAAAGGCGAGAGTGAGCAAGGTGACGGGCTTGCTGAAGTGGTTAGATGCGCACAAGGATGGGGACGGGGGTAGGGGACACTCAGAGTTTGGGGTGGAGGTAAATCATTATATCTTTTTTTTTGCATAGATTGCCAATGTGAGCCATGCGACGGGCTTGCTGGAGTGGTTGAGTGCGATTGACGGGTGCGGGTTAGAATTTCGACCTTTACTTTTGTAAAGGTAGGAGATCCTTGGGAGAGAATCTGGTAGAAGAATCAGAGTGCAAATTGAATAAAATAGTAGAGCCTGTAGAGGAGCAGTAGGCACAATATAAGTAATTCATGGTGCTCTTTGATGACTCAAATTGTTTTGCCTGGATATGGTTTCTTTACCATAGGGATGAGACTTGTGAGACCTTTATAAATGGCACACACTTGTGGAAAAGTACTTCCAATGCAATGATGTAGTTCTGCTATCTGAGAGAAGCAACATAGAGAGACTTTATGAAAGTACTCTATTTGGTAAGCCTTGAAGATTTTGGAGCCTTGGTGTACCTATGCAGGTTCCATCACTTGAGAGTGCCCTTTATTTGATGTTATTGGTTGATGACTCCAATCATTTCACTTGGATATGTTTTCTTTAACGTAAGGATGAGACCTTTGATATATTGGTAAAGATGCTCATGAAGCAGTACTTTCGATGCCTCCATCCATTTCCAAAGAAGTAGAGGGGGAACTTGGGAAGTTTGTCTTGAATGTCCAATAAAATTATATATGCTAGCTATAACACTTTTTCCAAAAGTTAGCGCTTTTATGGTCTGGTGTAGGAGGATATCATAGTCAGGAGAGATGATGTCTTTGACAAGCATCTTCTTCATGAAGCAACACAAAAAATATTTAGGGTGTAAAAAATGTTTTTTAGACATACAAAATTCCTTTCCTTTCATTTGCCAAGGGGAAATTTTGAAAAAATAAGTTTATTTTTTGAACTTTTTACACTATTTTTGTCTATTTCGGAGCGGAATTTCACCTTTTTGCCTTCCCCTCAACCGGCAGTTTTGAAATTGAGAACGGCACAATATTAAGTTGAAACACATTTTTCCCATCACATTGCGGGCCATGCAAGACGAACTCATGTCCTTTGATGGTTATCTCGCACTGATGCTTTTGGGGCGGAATTTGGCCTTTCCCCTTGCCCCTCACCTTATTGCCAAGCTTTGCACACATTTTCTTGATTTTTTGGAGCAAAGTTTCACTTTTTCCCTTGCCCCCAACTGGCTCTTTTCAATTGCTAGACCGAAAGTTTATTAAAAAAAAAGGTTGTTATCTAGAGTTTTGCAGCAGAATTTCGCCTTTTCCTTCCTTGCCCTAAAATGAAACTTTGGGAAATAGTTGTTTTGAAAGTTTGGACATCAAGGTGTAAAAAACTTTTAAAACATACAAAATTCCTTTCCTTTAATTTGCCAAGGGAATTTTTTTAAAAAATAAGTTTATTTTTTCTATTTTTACACTATTTTTCTCTATTTCGGGGTAGAAATTCTCCTTTTTCCCTTGCCCTCAATCGGCATTTTTGAAATTGAGAACGACACAATATTGTGCTGAAACTCATTTTTCTTGAACACTGCAGGCCATGCAAGGTGGACCCATGTACTTTGACGGCTATCTCGCACCCATGCTTTTGGGGAAGAATTTGGCATTTTCCCCTTGCCCTCACCTTGCTTTTGGAGTATAGAAAACCGTTTTTCATTCATACAAAATTCCTTTCCTTTAATTTACCAAGGGGAATTTTTTTAATAAAATTACATATAATGCCTTATTGGTGTGCCAGGCACTCTAGAAAGAGATCACTAACTGTAAATGACCTCGATTGGCATTTTTGACATTAAGAACCACACAATATTGAGCTGGGACACATTTTTTGCAAACATTGTTGCGAGGAGAACCCATGTACTTTGACAATTGTCTTGCACCCGTGCTTTTGGGGCGGAGTTTGGCCTTTTCCCTTTGCCCTCAAGTTATTGCCAAGCTTGCACTAGTTTTCTCAATTTTTTGGGGTGGAGTTTCACCTTTTCCTCTTGCCTCCAATTGGTGCTTTCCGATTGCTAGATCGAAAGTTTTTTAAAAAATTGGTTGTTTTCCAGGGTTTTGCACTAATTTTTCTCTATTTTGGGGTGGAATTTTGCCTTCTCGCCTTGCCCTCAACCGGGACTTTTTATTAACAAGGGAAAAGTTTGGAAACTAGGGTGTTTTTGCACTGTTTTCCTCGATCTTGGGGCGGAATTGGTGTATAAGCTTAGGAATTCGTGTGATATTGGACATAGTTGCACCACAACTAAGTCTATTATTATAATGGTAGAAAATGGTACGATGTTAAGCTAAGACACATTTTTTCCGAAGACAGTGTGTGTGTGTGTGTGTGTGTGTGTGTGTGTGTGTGTGTGTGTGTGTGTGTGTGTGTGTGAGAGAGAGAGAGAGAGAGAGAGAGAGAGAGAGAGAGAGAGAAATAAGATGCTAATTCCATATATTGGTTTTTGGCATTGACAAGGCCCAAAGCAAGAAGCCAAGTCCAAGGTTGAAGGAAAGCAAATATGAGGCAAAGAGTGAGCAAATCCAAGGCAGCACGAGTGAATTCGAGGCGACAAAGGCGGAGGAAAATCTTGACTAAAGTTGAAGGTTTTCTCTAAACTATATGCCATTCTCACCTTTGACTTGGGATTTCAAGGTCTAAATGAAAATTTGAAATTTACAATTTTTAGGCGTAAATATTATAATTTGTCAGGTGGGATTACACTAAACCGGTCCTCTTGACATTTCATTTTCTTTGCGTTTCGTGGGTGCAATCACCTTATGGTGTTCTCAAGGTCAAAATGAAAATCTCAAGGTACATATTAAAATTTGTTAGGTGGGACTACACTAAGCTAATCTTTTAGAGAATTCTCATAGCCAAATGTTTTTCAAAACACTGATGATGAAGGGCACGACAAATTAGGCTAGCCCTCCACTATATTTGGAGATTTCTAAATTAAATTCCTCCAAGTTTCATGCGTGCTATCACCTTGGGCTGAAATTCAGAGATAAATCTCAAAATTTGTAGGTGGGATTGCACTTAAGTTAGGATGCTTTTCTCCAAAACATGGGTGCTTTTAGTTTCATGGGTGCTATCACCTTGAGGTGAAAGTTTAGAGGTGGATCTCAAAATTCATAGGTGGGATTGCACTAAACTTGGATTTTTCCTGTGTGTCAATGAGTGGTGGTCTTTTGACGTGGTGTGTTTTCCCTTGGGACCAGAAAGAGAAGCAAAAGCCTTTAATTTGGTGATGGTTCAAATGGTCTCACCTACAGTCAATGTTGTGTGGTTGACTTTATCATGATTGAGATTATTTGGCCCTCTTTTTTAAAATAAGATATCCATGGACGGAAGTACACTAAACCAATCTTCGGGCACTCCAATACACAATGATTTTTTCCAAAATGTGAGTGGTGAATATGGGTGGTGGCAAATGGAAACCCTTTGCCTATATTTGAAGTTTTTTACACCCTAAATTCCTTTAAGCTTTGTAGGTGTTCTTGCTTTCCAGTTGGAATTTAGAGGTGAATTCCAAATTTGCAAGTGAGAATACACTAAACCTAGGTTTGAACAATGTTTAAAGAAAAATTATAGCTTTTGAGACAATTGTCTCCCTCCCCCCTCCCTCTTTCTATCATAGCCACTTTTGGCCACGAGCTATCCTCTATGTCTTTGTAGGTTTTCTTAGCTTCAAATAATGATTTCAAAAGTAAAATTTATGTGGGATTACACTAAACATAGCTCTTTTTTGAGCACTTGGATAAAAAATATCAATGCTACAATACTTGAGAGCTTTAAGATTTCTTTTGGAGTGATTTAATCTATCACCCTGCTAAAACATCTCTCTCTCTCTCTCTCTCTCTCTCTCTCTCTCTCTCAATCACTTTTGACCACTAGCTACCTCTCTACACCTTTGCACCATAGCCTTCGGGACCATTGGGACTACTACACCTATGTTCTATTATGCTGCCATGATGTCTAAATTGATTATACATATTGAACTGCTAAAAGAGGCCCAATGGAACCTCGTCTCAACATCTCCAAGAATCAGGCAAGTGCATGATTCATGCTCATGAGAAAAGCCTCTCTATTTCCTTTTTTTTACACATGAAACATGCAATTCCTAGCCTTGTGAAGCACACACACCCACACACACACACACACACACACAAAAGAGAGGAGAATACAACATCATCTCAACATATCTTAACATTAGGCAAGTGCATGATTCACACTCATGACAAAAGGCACTCTATATTTCTAAAAAACTACATGGCACGTGGAATTCCTAAGAAACTATATATATATATATATATATATATAGTTAGTTAGTTAGAGAGAGAGAGAGAGAGCAATCAAGAAAGTTTGTGCCAAAAACTAGCCCGAATATTTTCTATTTTAGAGGAAACCCAAGTAACTCCTCATACTACAGTCATAAACGTAGAGCTCATTACCTCATTTTTGCTATTCTAAGAAAGAAATATTGCATGAGATAAGTAAGGCCCCTTGACATGTCCACATGTCAATGAACTAGACTTTTCCTCTTAATCATGGGCAACATAGCTGTCCAAAATGGAGAAGGAAATGGGAGAGCCAATCTATTGCAACGGGGCAGGAAACTCTGATAACCAATCTACCAAACTTCAAGCTTCCTCTCCTTCTTAATGTATGTAGCCATGATAAACACATTTTCTAGCACCATAGAGAGAGATAAAAGAGTCAAAATGTAACGTCATCTCAACATTCCCTACTATAAAAGAAGGCATTCGGAATTTATTTTTTTTTAACACATGGCACATGCAATTCCTAGCATTGTGAGGTATAGATAGCTAGAGAGAGAGAGAGAGAGAGAGAGAGAGAGAGAGAGAGAGAGAGAGAGAGGTAGAGTGGTCAAGAAAATTTGTGACAAAAACTTACCCCAAAATTTTCTATTTCGAAGGAAACCCAAGTGATTCCTCATATTACAGTGGAAAACGTAGAGCTCCTTACCTCATTTACGTTATTCTGAGAAATATTGCATGAGACAAGCAAGACCCATTGAAACTCTTGCTCTTAGCATAGCAGTCAAAAATGGAGAGGGAGCTGGGAGAGCGATTCTATTGCAACGGGGCAAGAAACTCTGATAACCAATCTACCAAACTTTAAGATTCCTCTTCTTCTTCATGCAGGTAGCCATGATAGGCACGTTTGGTAGCACAATAGGAAGACCCCATTATCGGGCAGGTTTTGAATGTCATACGGGCAATGCTAATAGACTTGCCGATGAGTGTTGATACCTAAGCATACTATTTAAATGTGAATTTGGAGAACCAACCTAAAATATTTGGAGAAGGAATTGGAAAAGCCAGTCTACCACATTGGATGAGAAAACCAACAAAACCACTCTTACCACACTTGGGTGGTTCAACCTTTCTCTCCTTCTTCATGCAAGAACCCATGAAAAATTTGTTCTTGATGTCATAGAGAGAACCAATGATAGGAGATGCTAAATAACCTTCAAGAAGTCTCACAACTGAGTCTTCAACTCCAATGGTGTCATTTTATATTCAATTTAGCATATGACGTCTATTAAATTTAATATATCTTACTGATAGAAGAAGTGGGAGGATGCATGAAACGAAAAGCAATAGAAAGGATCTATCAAACAAGCCTTGAACTCATGTGCACTCTTTATTCCTTCCTTGGGTATAATAGTCCAATTAATATGATGTGTTGATGGTATTATATGCTTGCATTTGGAAGTTAGTATAGATAAGGAACTTCCCTACCTTAAGTACACTACTTTAATTAATACTATGATGTATTGAGGATATTTTATGCTTGCATTTGGGAGTAACTAAAATGATAAAACTTATGCACTCATTATGAATTTAGTGTTTTCTCTGTTGCTTGCAAGAAGCATTTATGAGGACAAGGGACACATGCCTTTGTCTTCCTAAATCTACAAGTCATTCCTCTCATGTGCGTGCACGCCGAAAGGTTGCACAAAATTATCAACGTCAACTCGCTATACAACGTACGATATACTTACTAGAGGATGCCTTGCCATGCTCAACAAATGGCCATGGTCGTGGTAGGAGTCCCTCCACATTTGTGGAGGGTTCTATCCATGGTGATGTTACTATTCCACAAGTTCCTTTGCAAACTATCATGCAAGGACAAGGACGAAGACAACACACTCTTTCATGTTTGGATGCGACAATAAGATATCGTCCGACAACGGGCAAGGCAACGCACCTCCAACATAAGACAGTAGCGCCATCAACATGACGGACACTTTTTCCCTCTCATAGACGCTCAAAATGAGGAACAGGTCCCGTATGTTCATGACACATCACTTGGAGGAATTTCTTGCATTCTACATGCCTATCCATGTCTACGAGGTGTCCACCCTTCCATGCTACCATTGAAACATGTCTCACTGCCTACAAATCATACAGGAACCATGTCCTCCTTCTGTGAGTTTTGTGGTGCACGTCTTTGGCCGTGTGAAATGAAGAAGGAAGATACACCATCAATGGGAAAATATTGTTGCAAAGGTGGAAAAGTATCCCTCTTTCCTCTTGCAAGACCGCCAGATGTATTGGAGAGGCTACTCACTAATAGTCATGCTTTGAGTAGGTCTTTCAGAAGAAACATCAGGAGTTACAATAGTGTTATGGCATTTGCATCTCTTGGAGCTACCATTGATGAGACATTGCTGGGTAGGTCTGGTGCATATTGCTTTTGTGTACATGGCGGTGTGTACCATCGAATTGGTTCTTTGCTACCACATGAAGCAGGGGCTCCAAAATTTGCACAGATATATGTATATGATACTGAGCATGAGGTTCGGAATCGTATGAGTGCCTTGGATGGTTTGAATTTGTCCACTCTTGAAGCATTATCAATGATGATGCGATCATGTAATCCGTATGCGAATGCCTTCTACAATGTTGGTAGAATGTTACGTGACAGTCCTGGTGTGGAGATCAAAATGACAATTTGTGAGAATAGAAATACTTCCAGGCAGTACTTGATACCTGTTGGCAATGAGGTTGCTACGATTATGCCAGGTCAAGGGGATGGACAAACAGTTGGCCATCGAGACATTGTGATACATTGTCAAAATGGAAGGCTGCAAAGGATTTCAAATCTACACAGGTCATACATGCCACTATTTTATGTTTCTCTTTCCACGGGGAGAAGATGGATGGCATGTCAAGCTTCCTTATGATAATGTGCATGGCCCTTTGGATTCCTTGGTTGGTCAACAATGTGTCACTCAAAGAGAGTACTATGCATATCGGCTACAGGTTCGTGCTGATACAGAGTCGTGCTTGCTTCGTGGGGGTCGTTTACTTCAAAAATTTATGGTTGATGCATATTGTGCCATTGAGGAATGTCATCTTGCATGGGTCCGTACAAATCAATAGACGTTGAGGGTAGAATTGTATGCAGGCTTGGTTGACATGGTGCATTTGTCTGGGAGTGATGTTGTAGTTGGACGGTCTGCAGGTCGAAGAATTGTCTTACCCTCATCTTTTATAGGCGCGGCCCTCGGCACATGTACCAATTGTATCAAGATGCAATGGAAATTGTGCGTGCAAAGGGAAAGCCAGACCTATTTATCACATTCACATGTAACCCCAAATGGCCAAAAATAAATGAGGCATTACTTCCAGGACAGGTTTCCTCTGATCGATCAGATATAACCACCAGGGTTTTCTTCTTGAAACACTCGAGCATGATGAAGTATATCTTAAAGAAAGATATTTTTGGGAAAGTGGTGGCTTACATGTCCGTCGTGGAGTTCCAAAAGAGAGGCTTGCCACATTCTCATACATTATAATTGATTCTAGATCCTCGATGTAAGCCTCAATCAACATTTGACTATGACAAGATGGTTTGTGCAAAGCTGCCAGATAAAAATCGATTTCCAGTGCTACATGATATCATTGTTAGTTGTAAAATTCATGGTCCAGGCAGTGAGTTCAATAGTTCATCTCCTTGCATGGTTGATGGCTGATGTATTAGAAAATATCCACGTTCATTTTGTGGAGCAAACAAGCATGGATAATAATGGCTACCGCATTTATGTGCGACGAAACAATGGCTTCACTGCCAAGGTTAGAGGTTCTACTATTGATAACCTATGGGTTGTGCCATATAATCCTATTTTGTCAACGCTATTTAATGCGCATATCAATGTTGAGGTATGCTCGACAATTTCAGCCGTCAAGTATGTCTATAAGTACATCTACAAGGGGCATGATAGGGCAACTGTAAGATTCCATACATCGGTACGTGATGCAAAAAGGGTGAACGTTGATGAGATAGACATGTACACGGATGGCCGCTATGTATCTGCATCTGAGTCTTGCCGGAGAATTTTTGAATATCCTTTGCACAATGACGCACCAATTGTTCAGAGATTGAGCGTGCATGTTCCGGCTAGTCAAATCGTGACTTTTCGAGATAATGATAGACTTAATGATGTCTTGCAAAGAGATAATGCAGAGAAGACCACTTTGACAGAGTGGTTCACATGCAACTTGGAGAATCCTGAAGCAAACGATAGTTTGTACATCGATTTTTTTCAAAAGTGGGTGTGGAATTCGGGTTCCAAGAAATGGACAAAGAGACGTCGTGGGGACACTATTGGGCGGATGTATTTTGTGCAGCCCTCTGTAGGTGAACGATGTTATGTCCGTTTGCTTTTGACTATTTGTAAAGGATGTAAATCATTTGAGGATCTATGCTCCGCAAATGGTGTATTGTTTCCAACATTCAAGGCAGCATGCATTGCAAGGGGTATCTTGGAAGATGATGGGGAATGGTTCGGATGCATGGAGGAAGCTTGCAATACACATACACGCTTGCAATTGAGACATTTTTTTGTGACCATTCTATTGTTTTGTGAACCCTCCTCCCCTCATCTCTTATGGGAAAGATTTCGACGTTTTTTGTATGAGGACTATCAACACATGTTGGAGATGAGATATGAGTCATTAGATGGTTGTACACAGGTTGTTGAAGGGTATGCGTTGAGAGATTTGCATAACATTCTTGGTACTTTTGGACGAAGTTTAACTGAATTTCCTGGACTTCCAATTCCTGAACGCTTTGTGACAGGTGATGAGAATAGCTTGCTTTTCCAAGAGCAATGCCTTGACAAAATGCAAGAGCTATCCGTGTCACGTGAAATGGAGCAGAGTCTAAATGAAGATCAAAGGATTGCTTTTGAGGCAGTGTTGCATGGAAGACTATTGATGGTGGGGCTATTTTTTTCCTAGATGGTCCTACACGGACTGGGAAAACTTATTTGTATAATTGTTTGTTGTCACGTGTTCGTGGAGAAGGAGAAGTTGCATTGGCCACAGCATCTTCTCATATTTCAGCATTGCTATTGCGAAATGGACGCAGTGCACATTCTAGATTCAAGATACCCTTGGACCTTGATAGTTGTAGCACATGCAATATCCTTGTTCAAGGTCAACTTGCTGAATTGCTTAGAATGTGCAAGTTGATTGTGTGGGATGAGGCTCATATGATGCATCGATATGCCTTCGAAGCTTTGGACAGGTCTTTGCAAGATATCATGTGCTCAACAAATCCATTTGGTGGAAAAGTGTTGCTTCTTGGGGAAGATTTCAGACAGATCTTACCAGTGGTGTTCCAGGGAGTGCGTGATGACATTGTTGATGCTACACTTCTTATGGAATCGTGTGAAGATTCTTCGATTGGCACATAACATGCGTGTGGGAGGTGGTGATGTTGCAAATTCTACTTATAGAGAATGGCTTATGGATGTAGGAAATGGGACTTTGACAATCGGTGATGAACAAATGATAGAAATCCCTCCTCACATGGTGCTTTCTTCATCCTCATTGGATGTATTGATAGGTTGCATCTATTCAGAAATTGATAAAGATATGGTCCATGCGAATACTTCAGAGAGCGGGCCATCCTTGCTCCAAAAAACTCTGAAGTTGATATTGTCAATGCTAAGGCCCTGTACACAATGAAAGGTGATGTTATGCAATACTTTAGTGCTGACTCTGTGGCGGAAAACTCGATGCAAGATCCTTTCTTATACTCTGTGGAGTTTTTAAATAGTCTCACCTTGGGTGGTGGATTTCCAACACATTGCTTGGAGTTGAAATTGAATGCCCCAAAAATTCTACTACGGAACATTGATCCAAGTCGAGGTCTATGTAATGGGACACGCTTGGTGTGCAAGGCATTTCATGCAAGAGTTCTGGAGACAAAAGTTATTTCAGATACACGGGTAGGCACTCGGGTTTTCATCCCTCGAATATGTTTTGTGCATTCTGGTACAAAGTTGCCATTCATTCCTAGACGGAGGTAGTTCCCAGTTAGATTGGCTTTTTGTATGATGATAAATAAGTCACAAGGACAAAGCATTGCCATGTTGGGCCTATACCTAGTGACATCGGTCTTCACTCATGGACAGTTGTATGTTGAATTGTCATGTGCACGTTCAGCCATTGGAGTGAAGATTCTCCTACGTGACATTGATGTAAACGAAACAACTGCACTAACAACAAACATTGTGTACCATGAGATATTAAACAATGCCATATGAAGGTTCCAATCCTTCTTTGTGTATGACGATAAATAACTCTCATGGCCAAAGCATTACCATGTTGGGCCTATACCTCGTGACACCAGTCTTCACTCATGGACAACTGTATGTTGCACTGTCATGCGCACACTCAACTATTGGAGTGAAAATTCTCCTATGTGACATTGATGTAATTACAAAAAAATTGCACTAACAATAAACATTATGTACCATGAGATATCAATCAATGCCATATGAAGGCTCCAATCCTTCTCATCATTGTGTTCTTCTTTATATATGTTTCAAATCATAAAATATTTTTTGAATTAATTTCTGCCTCTCTCCATAACATATACTAAACTATGTCATGTGAAGGTTTTTTTCCTTCCTTACATTGTCTATTTTGTGGTTTCTATTTTGGTATATAGATCATGGATCAAATGACTTACATCTCCGAGGTGTCCTTTCTATTAAATGTAGAAGATCATCCACATCCTGGTATGTTTTTTTCCACCATTAAGACATCATGTGGAGACTTATTGTGTTATCTTTGGGACCTTGATTTTTTTTCCATTATTTTAAGCAGAGCCACTTTTTTGGTGTGCACCTTTGCCGCACAAAAAAATTGTTAGGACCATCCGCAAGCACTACAAGACCAGGTGTGTGTGCATGAAATCACAAATTCACTTGGCATAAAGTAAGATTCATGGTATTTTTGTTTCCTTATGTGTTACGGACCTTAGGAATTTTCCATCTATTGATATCTTTACGTTACGTATTTTGGCATACTCCTCCGACGTTGAGTACGGTGTCTACTCGACAAGGAAAGTGTGTGTGTCTTCCGAAGATGAAGATGATGCTCAATGGTTTGCTAGATATGAAGGATACTCCGTTCCCGATGATTGGGAGTACCTCTAGAGTTCTAGGTTCACTGAGTTTATCTACCAAATCTACTTGCCTAAACAACTTTCATGTTTGGCAGGACCATACATAGCTGCAATAACTGGTATGTGTAAATTGTTGTGTTTGGTGCTTCAATTGTATTATTTTTAAAAAAATCTCCCTTTTTTACTAATATTGTTTGTTAATCTAGGAGATAATCAACCTTGGGATGGAAAAACGGTCCTTAATTTAGGAATGGAGAAACTCCAAGCCGATTGCCAATTGCATGATGAAGCAAGCTACGTTAATATTTCCTCTTAGATTAGTTGTGGCACGATAATGTCCTTGATTGTGTTTGGTTATATGACAAACAATATATCAATAGCTTTGCCATGCTTGTGATCCATTTTAGGCAATGTTCTTTGAAAATCTAGATACATTTCTAAATGTTTTGGTGTTTATTATGACTTTGTAATTCTATGCAATAGAGTTTTCCACTTGGGATTTGAGTTTGAGGCATCCAAGATATTAGGTTCATATCTTAGAGATCTTTGTTTAAGAACAACAATTCTATGCATTGATCCTCACGTTTTGTGAGAGGATAGGTTGCTATCACTAGAATGGTAACCTAAGAGGATATAAAAGTGTCCTTTCAGGGTTTTGGGAAAAAATTCCAAAACCATAGTAGATCCACTCATTTTGAAAAATCCTTTCATGCGCTTATAGTTCAATAACTACTACATATGGAAAAAATAAGAAACTCGTAATTTTTCTCATCCCTTGGTCACTACAAGCCTCCAAAGTTTCTGGACCAGTGCATTTTGCCCAAAACAGCAATTTCTTACAGTTGGTTGCATATAAATAAGAGTGGAGATTTTTGTAGGACATGAGATAAAATGCCCCGTTAACTTCAATGGGTTGGTGACCAAAACATATGGTTGCTTTTACCTCACTAAACTTTTTTGGGAAAAAAAAATAGGTACAAAAAAGTTGCATTTTTCCATTCGGTGGACCTATCATCAAAGTTTCTATAGTCACGCTCAATACAGATACTATATACATGTTTTCTTAGTTCCCTTTGGGCCTCTGGATTCAAAAGGAGCCATGGAGCATGTCAAAAGGATAATGGATCTCTTACAATTGGAACCTTGGGGGCAATGATAAAGTGCTAAATACAATAAACATGAAAAAACTGGGTTTAGCATTATGACCTCTAGAAACCCATAGAAACTACTCAATATCTAGCCAAGTTTGTAGTCTATGATTAGATATGGTCACTACCTACAAAATACACACAATTCGCCTAAGAAACTAGAAATATTGAGAAAGTTATACTTGCTACTCTAAAATGTATCGTATTCTTCAGCAATCAAAAAACTCAACCATCATTATATACTATGCTATATAGCATATCAGGTCCCCCAAAACTCAAGGAAGATTAGCTTTATGTTATACATTACACTTACACAATCAAAATTGAATTTGGATATCAAGAAAGCCACCAAAAAAATCATAAAAGTGCTAATTTTGGCCAAAAAACAGGATAATGCAATTCTTGTAAATTGGTCATAACTTTCAATTTTAACACTTAGCTCTCCCTACAAGCATCAAAACATGTTGAGAACTATGAAGGCCTAACCTCTAGCCATCTAAACCTCACAAACATGAAGTTTAGAGTGGTATAGTTGCCAAAATTTGAAAAAAAAAGCCAAAAACAGGACCCGTTTTTTCACACAGTTTAGGTTCAAAAATGTTGTGCAAGAGTAAGGTTAATGGTGAGATCGATACTCAAAAAAAAATGCCAAGTTTTTTTCAGCTCATAAGGCAACTTTGTGGATATATAGCACCTAGAAATTCATTTTCATACTCTTCAAATAATTCAAGCAAAATGGTCACTTAGTAGGACACAAAAGTGTCCAAGGACATAAAAGTGTCATGTTACCATTCTAGTGCTATGTTGAGAGAGAGAGAGAGAGAGAGAGAGAGAGAGAGAGAGAGAGAGAGAGGGATATGTGCAATAAGGAAGAGAGAAAATCATGCATGTTGTTTGAGGAAAACATTAAAGTCTCTCTGTGTCTTTTCTTGAGCTTGCACCTCTTATGCTTTGTGTAGATTATGTTTTTTGTATGATAAGATGTTATGTTCGTAATATTGTGCAAGGGATTGCTTCCTTTGTGGGAGTTGACACATAGTTCAACTTTATATGCATTGTGATGTACTTTTTAATGGTACGGCTATGGAAAACATGAATAACAATGCCATCATTGAGACCGAGTCAGATGGTATTGAGTCCACTCCTCCAAGGTTTGCCAATGTTCGAGCGGAAAAGAGAAGTGCTCGATGCATGGGATCCTCTTCTATTAATCCTGTGGTAAATGATGGGAATCATGAACTCATGGCTGCATTATGGGACTTCTTTGTCCGTAGTGAGTCTAGGCAATTGGACTTTGAACGACACTTGGAAGCACTTTTGGACGTGGCTCAACAAGCGAATG
This sequence comes from Adiantum capillus-veneris, assembly GCF_014529385.1. Lineage (NCBI taxonomy): Eukaryota > Viridiplantae > Streptophyta > Polypodiopsida > Polypodiales > Pteridaceae > Adiantum > Adiantum capillus-veneris. Next base: position 113,127,004 of record NC_140949.1, on the reverse strand, counting down.
GCCAACAAATTGTAGACCTCCGCAATGAGGTGCGTTTATGTGCACAACGCTTCAATGAAGGAATGGCCCAAGTTGAGGAGAACCAATTCAACATGCTGGTGCGCATGGAGCAACAATTTGAATCAATCCAAAGGTCACACATGCCCAATAGGGAAATCCAGGTCCAAATCGATGCACTTAAGGACCAGGTCCTTGCTTTAGAAGGAGAGGTAACCCGCCTCAAGGTCCATTTGAATCGATTGAATGCATTGATGACAAAGATGGCTCGAGCTTCTGATGGTCGTGCCATATAGCAACGTTCAACCTTGGCTACTAGAAATAGTTGAAGTACGTACTTTTGTGTGTTAATTTGATTCACTATGTTGATGTACTAAAGCATACCTTGCTTTGAACTGCGTTGGTAGGATAAATTAGTGAACATGTTGTTTTTTTTTTTTTTTTTTTTTAATACTTGTGTTGTTTGATCTACATGGCATAAATCCATAGAGTATACTTAAATTAAGTTTTGAGACTTTGGTTGAGATGATAATTTTGGTCAAAACAATATGAGGTACTACCTTTGTGTCTTGGGGACATAAAGTAGCATGTTTTTAGAAAAGAGGCTTCCATCGTTACAACTATTCTTAGCTGTGTGAGCTTCAAGGACGTTGCAATGAAATACTTGGAAGCTTGATAGATTCCATGATATTTTACCACTATCTACATTTCATTCTGAAATTTATCTTTAGGTTTACAAGTAGAAATTGTCTTACTCCTTTAGATTTGGTTCACTTTATGCACTCTTAAATAATTGGGTAGCACTCTCCAGACCCCATTATTAGTTCGTAATGACCATTGTAGACAACTTCAGATTGGGGTCATGCACATCAAACCACTTCAATGGGATATTTTATTGTATTGATGCATATGCACGTGCCTAAATTTTGTTTTCTCTTTGCAAACAACAAACTTCATCCTATAAAACCCTTTGCTTGGAAATTAGGGACCATTGAGACCCTGTTATGATGTGTATCCACAAAGTATTGAGGCGGTCCGGGGCGGGCAACAAGAAGAGTGGCCTCTAAGCACCCGTCTAGGCTCCCGTGCTGCTCAATTGGGTTGGGGTGGGAAAAAACAACAAACACACACACAAACCCGCAACCTAACCCTACACAAATTTGGGGCACCACCTAGTTTTGGATGCAAACTAGGACGCGTAAAGAGAGAGAGAGAGAGAGAGAGAGAGAAAGAGAGAGAAAGAGAGTGCTCGGGCTGCTTTGAAATGTATCGGTTGTGATCAAGCAAACACAATTATATATGTAAGAAAGAGAGGGAAGGGGGAGGGGGTGATTGTTGCACTAATACCTTCTTACAAATCTGTCATGACCAATGAAAGTGAGATTAGTATTTTTTCAACATAGCTTTATTAAATTACACCACAACACATCACAAGAAAAGCCACCCCAATCACTGTCTTAAAGCCCGGGGAGTCCTCTCCACCCTGTCGCCCTCTTACAGTATGTGGGATTTATGGTTGAATTGATGACAACACCCAAAGACAAGCTATCAAGAACTTAAAAAACACCAAGACACTTATACATCATTGTTGTCCATTACTTCACGTTGGAAGAGAGACAAAGTATCCAAGCTTAGTCCAGATCCACCCTCCTTGATTCAGCAAATGTTGGGCTTACACTAGTAGGAGAAACGATAGATTTCCTACTCTCAATTGAATGATCACTCTCTCTTACAATGGCATAGAGTTCCCTTGCTAATTACCCCTAATACAACACATGCATATGCATAAGACAATGAGCTTCCACTCAAGAGCTCCTTCTAGAGAGGTTGAGCTTGGATTCTCAAGCTATAGCATAGTGCTCTTGCTTATGGCTCCCCCCTTTTTGTGCTAGCTACACCCTCCTTTTATAGCAATTTTGAAGGCTAGGGTTACTCCTCTAACCATGGTTGGGTTAGATTTTCAGCACTTATCTAATTTCTTTTGCTTGGAATTATCAAGAAGTTGGTGTGGATAGATGAAGAAGAGAGAGAGGAGAGAAGTGGAGGTGATAGGACTTTTCATAGTAGGTTAGTGTTAGTAAATTAGTAGAGTTAGTATTTTTATTGATTTACAAATGGAATTGGATATTTACAATGGGAGTATCCAAGTAGGATACAAATAAGGAAGAAAACCTCTTAAGAGGTAAGAAAAGATGGATTTCTTACAAGGTTGATGTTCCAAGTGTCTTGAGTAGGGTCAATTTTGACGCTTGTTAACGGTCCAATAGCTATGACGGTACGTTTTTTCCACTCTTGACCTTCCTTTGGGAGCCAAGGTAAGTGAACATGAGTAATCAATCACCATGATGCTGTCTTTCAAGAGAAGAGGCTGAATTTTATGGTTTTTTTGAGAGATATGGGTAATATGGAAGAGGGAAAATGAGACTAGGTGATCAATTTTGGAATGGAAGTGTGTGAAGGAGACATGAGTTCACCATGGTTTCTCTTATTCTTCAAGGTTGAGAAGAAGGTGAGTAGGGTGCAGAGAGGAGTGGTGAGAGAGGTGGGGATGATGAGTGGAGAAGTGTGTGTGAAAGAGGAAAATGATAAAGTGGAAGAGGGAGTGTGGCTGCATAGCATGGGCAAACTGGGGTCCACCAATAAAATCATAGCTCACAGCTCGTAGCTCAAAAAAACATGAAACAATTTGAGGTAAAAGTTCAGCTCACGAGCTACAACTTTTGTTTGTATCACCTTTTCAAATTCGGGGAGCATGTGATCTTTAAAAATTCAGCAAAACCGACTGTTTTTTCCACTGCACAAGGTCCTTATGAGGTCCTTCTTTGGATGATTCTTTTGAATACCTCCAAGAGTGAGCTCCCCATGGTGCATGCATGCATGCCACATACCCTTGACCTTATTTGGCAGGTCTATAACTGAAGATATTATTGAGATCATGATATAAGTGAATAGTAGAACTAGGAAAATCAAATATTGAGGGGTCTAAAAAAATATGTACATGTCAAATATAAATAATATAGGTGGAAAAAATATAAAGGGGTCAAAATAAATCTCTCTCATTATAAGTCTACCATAAAAAGATGAATATTTTTGGTGGTCTAATTTATGAGAGTAATAGAGAATAGATGTAGCAAGGAAAAAATGACAATAGTGAAAAAATATACACATAAATAAACTAGTTTTTTTGGATTTTTGTTGGGATGGAGTTACTGTTAGGAAATAAGATGTAGCTAAATAGATATTTGAGTAGATTACTTAATGGAGAGAGATAGATTTCACACACAAGAGATTATAGAGTAGAGAGAGAGAGAGAGAGAGAGAGAGAGAAAGAGTATACACGATATACGTGGTTCACCCAATGTGGGCTACGTCCACGGGAAAGCAGCCACTCAATGGCTTTGGCACTTCAAAAGAAGAAGTAGTTACAAAGGGATTAAACCCTTAATAGAGCTCCCGCCTTGCTTCACTCTCACCACCTCACACTCACCTTGTTGCATCAACTTCACACTATGAAATGTGTGTAGAAATGGCCTCCTTTTATAGGCCAAAATGGCTACCCTCTCTTATGAGAGGCAGCCATGTGTAGCCGCCCTTGTGTGAAAAAGTCCAAATCGGACCCTCCAATCCGTCCATGTGTGGCCGCCCTTGTGTAGACAAATCTGCTTTTGAATTCGGCCACCCGCCACCGGCCATTGACTTCCGACCACCGGCCACCGGCCATTGACTACCGGCCAACCGACCGGTTGTTTTCCGACCACTTTTCGGCCGCCGTCTGGCCATAATATTCCGGCGAAAAGGAATATTCTGGCGAGGAAAAAAACAGTCTCGGGGGCCTCCGCCCCCAAGGCCCCTAAAGTTGCCCCTGATTCTTGTCCATGAAAATTTTGGTTTTCGGTGAGTGATTTTCCTTCACGCACGATAGCTTCTCCTCATAATGGGGGCCTTACAAATGTGCACTTTTACCACAAAAAATTACAAGGGTAAATTAGGCTCCATACTTAACAATCTCCCACTTGGAGACTGATCTCCAAACCAAACCTGTAACTACTTTCCATTCTGGCTTCTTATCCTTCAATGCTGATTGAAGATGAGCAAAAGCTCAACTTCTCCTTATTGACCACCTTTGTAAACATGTCTGCAGGATTTTCACTTGTATGCACCTTTCCTAGCTTTAGCTGTCCCTCTTCCAAAAGAGTGCGTATGAAGTGATATCTCACCTCAATGTGCTTTGTCCTTGAATGAAAGGCTGAGTTCTTCGTAAGATGGATAGCGCTTTGGCTATCACTGTACAAGACACAATTGTCTTGTTTGAATCCAAGCTCTTCTAAGAATCTGTGAAGCCATAGAATTTCTTTGCTTGCCTCCGTCATTGCTACATACTCTGCTTCCGTGGTAGAAAGTGAAACCACTTTCTGCAGCTTTGAAGCCCAGCTTATTTCTGTGCCTCCAACCGTGAACACATAGCCAGTAGTGCTCCTTCGAGTATCTTTGTCATCTTCCATATCTGCATCAGCATACCCTTCTAGAAAAATATCAGTTACTCCAAAATACAAAGCATTTGTTGTTGTCCCTTTTAGATACCTAAGTATCCACTTCACAGCTTGCCAATGCTCTTTACCTGGGTTGTCCATGAACTTACTCACAACTCTCACTGCATGTGCAATGTCTGGCCTTGTCCAGACCATAGCATACATTAGAGAACCTACCGCTGCAGCATATGGAACTTTAGACATATAGGCTATCTCCTCTTGTGTCTTTGGACACATATCCTTCGTTAGTTTAAAATGACCAGCCAAAGGTGTAGAAACTGGTTTTGCATTTTGCATTGCAAACCTTTCTAGTACCTTCTTGATGTAATCTTCTTGAGATAGCTTTATTGTCTTCTTCGTCCTGTCCCTTGATATTTTCATACCAAGTATCCTCTTTGCAGCACCTAAATCTTTCATTGAAAAATATTTGGACAGCTCCTCTTTTAAGTCTTTGATGTCCTACATGTTAGCACTTGCAATCAACATGTCATCAACATACAACATTAGGATGATGAATTTCCCATCTCCCAAATTCTTCATGTAGACGCAGTGATCCGGGTTGCATCTTGTGAATCCATGATCCAACATCCATCGATCAAACTTCAAGTACCATTGTCTTGATGCTTGCTTTAAACCATACAAGCTCTTCTTTAATCTGCAAACCATTTTCTCCTTACCTTTTACTTCATACCCCTTTGGTTGAAGCATGTAGATTTCCTCCTCTAAGTCACCGTGAGGGAATGCCGTATTTACATCCATTTGCTCGAGATTTAAATCATGAGCAGCCACAAGGCTTAAGACAAGCCTAATTGAGTTCATTTTTACAACAGGAGAAAATATTTCATTGAAGTCAATACCTTTCTTTTGAGAAAACCCTTTTACCACAAGCCTAGACGTGTACCTTTTCTTCCCACCTTCTTCTTCCTTCAGCTTGTACACCCATTTGTTTTGAAGTGCTCGCTTACCTTTAGGCAACTCAACCAACTCCCATGTTTGGTTGCGATGTAGTGAGTCCATCTCCACTTGCATGCTCTTCGTCCATTGTTCTTTGGATTTATGTTGCATAGCTTCTTCGTATGATTCCGGCTCTCCAGAATCTGAGATCAAGAGATGGTTGAAGGAAGGAACAAACCTTTCTGGAGGTCTACTTGCTCTTGTAGATCTTCGGGGAATAGGTTGAGGCTCCTCATTTGGTTGACGTTGTTGCACATTGTCACCGTTTGCAGTCCTTGAGTCTTCACCGTCCTCAAGCTCCATGTACTCATCACCTGTTTCTTTTTCTTTTTTTTTTTCCAAGTAATCTTTGTACATATTTTGTTCGTTAAAAATTACATCCCTACTTCTTAAGATTTTACCATCTTCAGGATTCCATAGGCGATACCCAAAGTCTCCTTCTCCATAGCCAATGAAGAAACACTTTTTGGACTTTGCATCTAGCTTTGATCTTAGGCTTCTATCTATGTGCATGAAAGCCTCACACCCAAACACTTTGAGAAATGCATAATTCACCGGTTTACCTGTCCATGCCTCTTCTGGAACTCCCCCATCCAATGCCGTTGAGGGTGACCAATTGATTAAGTACAGAGACGTACTTACAGCTTTCACCCAAAGCTCAAGCGATAGGCCTGCATGTAGCTGCATGCTTCATGCTCGTTCCATGATTGTCCTGTTCATCCTTTCCGAAATCCCATTTTGTTGAGGTGTCCTTGGGGTTGTCCTTTGCCTCCGAATGCCATTGCTAGCACAAAAGCTTTCAAAAGCTTGGCTTCAATATTCGCCTCCATTGTCGGATCTGAGGCATTTAATCTTGGTACCTGTTTCATTTTCCACAAAGGCTTTCCACCTTTGAAATATGGAAAATACATCGGATTTATTCTTCATGACATAAACCCATGTTTTTCTACTCGCATCGTCTATGAATGTTACATAGTACAATGAGCCACCAAGTGATGGTGTACTTGCAGGACCCCAAACATCAGAATGAACCAACTCAAGTTTTTTATTTTTTCTTTCATTTCTTGATTTTTGAAATTTTACCCTCTTTTGTTTACCATAAGCACAATCTTCACAGAACTCTAAGTCCACTTCTTTCAAACCTGGTAGAAGCTTATTTGTTTGAAGGATTTGCATTCCTTTGGCACTCATATGCCCAAGTCTGTAGTGCCACACCGCACTGTCAACTTGTATAGTTGCTGCACAAGCTGAAGGCTGCGTGCTAACAGGACACAAGTAAAGTGAACCGACTTTTTCTCCCTTGGCAACCACCAAAGATCCCTTTGAGATCTTCCACCGTTTGTTTCTGAATGCAATGTATTGACCTTCATCGTCCAATTGTCCTGTAGAGATCAAATTTTTGCGAAGAGAAGGAACATGCCTAACATCTTTAAGCTTCCATTCATTTCCGTTAGCAGTTTTGACAGAAACTGTACCTTTGCCGACAATCTCACAAGCTTCATCATCTCCCAAGTATACATACCCAAAATTACCTTTGGTGTAGTCTTGGAAATGTTGCTTGTGTGGTGTCGCATGGAATGAAGCCTCGGAATCTACTATCCAGGAATTAGACACATTGTCTAATGAGAGCATTAGAGCATCTTGCTCTACTTTACCTGCCACATTGGCCTCCGATGTTGGCTTGTTGTCTTGAGACTCTGTCTCCTTCTTCTTCTTGGACCAGCAATCCTTCTTGATGTGGCCCTTCTTGCCGCAGTTCCAACATTCAAGAACTGACTTTGTGCGTGACTTGCTCCGCCTTGAGCGATCACGACCCTTTTGGTTTTTGAACCTCTCCTTATGCCTTCCTCTTGTTTCCAATGATAGTGCAGCACCTGATGATTCTCATGTGCTTCTCCTTTGCATTTCCTCGCTTAGGAGAACACCCACAACATCATCAAACTTAAGAGTATTTGTGCCAGAGATAGAATTACTTACAGCCATCACAAGGCTGTCCCAACTATCCGGTAGAGATGATAGTATAAGGAGAGCTCGCACTTCGTCATCGAAATTGATTTTCACTGATCGAAGTTGACTTATGTTTGTGTTAAAGTCATTTAGGTGTTCTGCAATTGAACCATTCTTTGCCATCTTTAGATTGAACAGGCACTTCATAAGAAATACCTTATTGGATGCCGATGGTTTCTCGTAGAAGTCGTCAAGTGACTTCATCAAGTCCTCCGTGGTCTTCATCTCCGAAACATTGAAGGCCACTGTTGACGCCAAGCTTAACCGGATTGTTCCCAGTGCCTTTCGATCAAGGATAATCCATGCTTCATCTGCCATTGTTGCGGGCTTCTTCGCAAGACCGCCGAGTGGCAAATAGAGGTCCTTCTGGTAGAGATAGTCTTCAATCTGCATCTTCCAATGTTGGTAGTTTTTGCCGTTGAACTTCTCAATCTTGAGCTTCCCTTCCTCCCCCATAACTCCCTCTCAATTAAAGGAATCCTTTCCTTGAGATAATTTAGCTACGAGCAAACCTTGCTCTGATACCAGTTGTTAGGAAATAAGACGTAGCTCAATAGATATTTGAGTAGATTACTTAATGGAGAGAGATAGATTTCACACACAAGATATTATAGAGTAGAGAGAGAGAGAGAGAGAGAGAGAGAGAGAGAGAGAGAGAGAGAGAGAGAGAGTATACACGATATACGTGGTTCACCCAATGTGGGCTACGTCCACGGGAAAGCAGCCACTCAATGGCTTTGGCACTTCAAAAGAAGAAGTAGTTTACAAAGGGATTAAACCCTTAATAGAGCTTCCGTCTTGCTTCACTCTCACCACCTCACACTCACCTTGTTGCATCAACTTCACACTATGAAATGTGTGTAGAAATGGCCTCCTTATATAGGCCAAAAGGGCTGCCCTCTCTTATGAGAGGCAGCCATGTGTAGCCGCCCTTGTGTGAAAAAGTCCAAATCGGACCCTCCAATCCGCCCATGTGTGGCCGCCCTTGTGTAGACAAATCCGCTTTTGAATTCGGCCACCGGCCACCGGCCATTGACTTCCGACCACCGGCCACCGGCCAACCGACCGGTTGTTTTCCGACCACTTTCCGGCCGCCGTCCGGCCATAATATTCCGGCGAAAAGGAATATTCCGGAGAGGAAAATAAAGTCTCGGGGGCCTCCGTCCCTGAGGCCCCTAAAGTTGCCCCTGATTCTTGTCCATGAAAATTTTGGTTTCTGGTGAGTGATTTTCCTTCACGCACGATGGCTTCTCCTCATAATGGGGGCCTTACAAATGTGCGCTTTTACCACAAAAAATTACAAGGGTAAATCAGTCTCCATACTTAACAGTTACACCAAAAATAAGAGAAGCTTGCATGTTTTATATGGAATAAAGAGTACGCAAAATGGTAAGAAAAAATATGGTAATGTTGAGTTAATGTACATAGCATAAATAACACACCATAGGTAGAAATATTTAAATAAATACCAAAATAATTATGAAAAATTCTTTTATTTAGGCCAATGAAATATTTACACACAAATGGGCCATAATATACTTATTTTTTTTATTTTTTTGGCTCAACTAGCCCAATGACTAGCTAATTAAGGGTTTTTAAGAAGATAAGGGAAAAGTCCCCTAACTCACACACACCTATATACAGTGAAATAGTGAGGGTAACCACAATGTTTGAGTGATTTGATAGGGTGGGTTAACTCACTATGGCAATTATGGAGAGCCAAAAAACGGCTATCAGTATGTATAATGTATCCTAATTGTGGAAGGTTCAAATAAGACGATAGAGTTTGTGCGATTATTTTTATAAAAGGGTCATCTACGTATGATAGTGTAGGAAATTTGAATGTTATTATAGTTATTATATATTACCAATTGAAACTCCACCAAAGCATGCTTTGCCACTAACTATTTTGTTGATTGTTTCCTAAGAGTTTTGACATTTTGCATGGAGTGGAAATGTTAATCGTAAATAAGATCTGTCGGTGTTTGAAGGTTTATTGGTAGTGCATTTGAAGTTATTTTCTTTTCTTAAAATCTCAAAACTATGTGTTGCATATGCATGATATTTTCATGTTTTTCCATCTCATTTGTGAAAATGTTGAAATTTTAAGGTTTATGTACACATAAACGAGTAGATTTGTGTAGCTCTTTATGCATGTCTATGAGTGATCGAGAACTAAGATTTTGTTGCAAATTTCAAAGTTTCAATGGTATCAATAGTGTGCTCTTTTGGATTACACCAACATGTGTATCGCATACTATAGGTGCTATGTTGATTCAATTCTCTATACACTTTGATTGTCATGAAAAGCTGATGTTATGATGTTTATTGGACGGGGTTGAAATATTGTATTTATAGATGCCACGTCAAAGAAGGCATTGGATAGTATCTATGTTTAGTTGGATGCTTCATCATCGGCCATTTCTTATCTATGGTAGGATCTAAGTATATCCTTTGAAAATTTTCCAGCTTGGTGTTCAAACTAACAATTTTCTCATTTAGATCCACCTTGTTCGAGAGGCCCACTTAGTACGCATGATGTAGTAGACATTAGTGAAAGCTTTGAAGTCGTTAGGTAAGGAACACCAATGAGGCACAATGCTTTTTTAAATATTTTTTGGTTATTGAACTTATTGTAATTAACCAATTGGCTTGCAGGAATCACTTTATCGTGATAACATTTTAATGGAAGTGCATGAGTTTTTCGGAGGACTCCAAGGGTACTTTCATATCAGTGTGGCTTTAAATCGTAATGCAGGTTCAGCTCGCATACGGATTCACGAGCTCAGAGATCGCTTGCCGGCCAATGCAGAATGCTCTTATAGGGATAGGTATGAGAATTGGAGGATTGTATTATACACCCTGTGTGAGAGACATCGTCATTTTGGTAGGAGCATTTATTGTGTGGGTCCATGGGTTCTACGAGTACCAAATGCAACATCCCAAAGGCTGTCGTTTTGAAGTTTCAGTTGTTTTGTTAGTTAAGATTTAGTGGCTTGCAAAGAAGTTTCTTTAGAGACAAATATTAGGGCTTACAAAGACTACTTATAGTAATGAAAGTGGATTGTTGTTTTTCTTTTAATTTTCCTTTTCCTCTCTCTCTCTCTCTCTCTCTCTAAAGTTTAAAAAAAAACATGTACTTATTCTACTCTCTCTCTTCATCCCGCCCCCCCCCCCAAAACCTCATATGTAGTCTTTTAAGTTTATGTTATGTAGTTGTTATGTTCATTCAATTCTCTATGCACTTTCTATTGTCTCACAAATCCAGTGTGATTTAGGTCGATACCATAATGCACTATTACACATAATAAAGCATTTAAGATATAGTTGTCACTACCTTCAATTGGATGCATAAAAAATACTTACACATGTTATTCTTCTAAAGAAGGGGGGAGGGGGGGTTACACAAAATTCAATGATACTCCTTCTTGGCCACAGCAAAGCGCGGGTCACATACTAGTATACTCTATCTATATTGATGTTTTGTTAGCCTATGCAGGGTGAGTTTTCAACTTTCTACCTGGCGAGACTTATTTATATATGTACACATCACTAGTAAAGGGGGCTGTGTGTGAGTGTGTGTGTGTGTGTGTGTGTGTGTGTGTGTGTGTGTGTGTGTGTGTGTGTGAGAGAGAGAGAGAGAGAGAGAGAGACCTATCCCCAGCCCCATTGAGCACAAAGCTAAACCCTCTTGAGTGTTGGTGTGTGTGTGTGTGTGTGTGTGTACGTACGTACACTGAGAGAGAGAGAGAGAGAGAGAGAGAGAGCAAGTTTGAATTCAAGTGTCTGACTCCCAATCCATGTGTGCACATAGACTCACGACATTCAATGGATGTGGTGGCTTTTTGAAATAGATTCCCTCTCTAAACAAACGGGTTCAATGGGTATTTTAAGCCTGTTTGTAACGTCTTGCTGGCGGGAGGTGTCGATGCGACGAGTCTAGAAACCCATCTAGAATATATAGCCTCAAGCTACCCCACTCCAATTAACTGCTCCTAGCAGCGTGTGGGCAAGGCAAGAGTGAAGATGGAAAATCGGTGAACACAGGCGAATAGGAGCCTATGCTACATGTGGATCAGATGGGCATGGTTGCAAGGGAAGTTGTGAGGTGATTCCCAGATCATTCCCAGATCAAAGGGTACAAGATTCCACTAATTCAGCCTGGGAGAGGACAGTGCAAACCACTCACAAAGGTCTTGCTCATAGCACCCGCTTGCTACATCAACCCCATAACTCATAGCTATAAGCTCCTCCATGGTTTTGCAGATAAGAATCCTAGCCATCCCTTGCATATCAACACTTGCCTAAGCCACTCAAGCCCGTTGAAGATGGAGCTGGATCGGGGTTGAGGATGAGATGGGAGTTGGAGAAACTACATCAGCTACTTATCTCTCTCTCTCTCTCTCTCTCTCTCTCTCTCTCACACACACACACACACACACACACACACACACTTAGTCAGAGGATGCGGACTGGCATAATTGGAAGGGCATGGCAGAGGAGTCCTAAGCATGGAAACGAACAGAGGATAGTGACACGAGCATGGGCAAAGGTGGATCCACAGAGGAATGTGCAACGTGGAGCTTTGCTATAGACATGGAGCTATGCGACTAGAGAGAGAGAGAGAGAGAGAGAGAGAGAGAGAGAGAGAGAGAGAGAGAGAGAGAGAGAGAGAGAGAGAGAGAGAGAGAGACATAAATTGTGCACATTTAGTTTTCGTGTGTGTGTGTGTGTGTGTGTGTGTGTGTGTGTGTGTGTGTGTGAGAGAGAGAGAGAGAGAGAGAGAGAGAGAGAGCACTGAATTGAAGTATCTAGCCAAAAGAGGGAAAAAATGACAGATAATTGTGTAGCATGTTGAGGTGCAGATGGAGAGGGGGGATGTCTAAATATCCAAGATAACCAGTGTTCGGGAAAAATCATTTTTCTAAACATACAAAATTCCTTTCCTAAAATTTGTCAAGACGAAATTTTAATACATTAGGTTTTATTTGGGGGGTTTGCACTATTTATCTCTATTTTGGTGCGGAATTTCTCCTTTTCCTCTTGCTCTCAACCTGCTTTTTTTGGGATTGAAAACGACACGATATTAAGTTGAGACACATTTTTCCCGAACACTGAAGATAACCCATTATCTCATGAGCAAGAGAAAGAGAGAATACACGCATGCACAAGATAGACATGAATGAGAGAGAGGAGGTGGGATGTCATGCAAGGGAATATGAGAGAGAGAGAGAGAGAGATCCAATGCTTCAACTACCTAGCCTCAAGGGGTAATTAAGTGATAATGGTGAGATATGTGTATTCCATCGATTAATTCTGGGAGCTTAATTAGACCTTGAGTCTAGGAAGTTGAAGCACTCTCTCTCTCTCTCTCTCTCTCTCTCTCTCTCTCTCTCTCTCTCTCTCTCTCTCTCTCTCTCTCTCTCTCTCTCTCTCGTAGTGTGTATGCTCGGGGGTGCACTATGTAATCATGTTAATATATAACGTGAGTTCGAAAGGAAGTGTTTTAAAATGCAAAAAAATTAGGCAATTTAACAGAGATACATTAAAATATAGGGTTTTTATAATTAGTTTTGAAAAATTTTCTTAAAATAAGGGGTCATTTTATTCATTGAGACATGTTAAAAGAGGGGTTTTTTTAATACCCTATGAACACACGTTCTGTAGGGGGGTACTGAATGGTGAACCCCCTGAGTGTGTATGTAAGCTTGCAAATGAAGGTCGACATCTTTTGAGGATGAGGAACCATTGAGGGTGTGTGTGTTTTTTCAATATGTAGAAAGAGTGTCAGGTTGAAGACTTAGCTATCATGACGTATGGATACATGCTATCTCCATATATGTGTGCAACATGCAGAGCTATCATGTCTACAAGCTGATGTTTTGGGTGTGGTGAAGCATGCCCTCATTGAATAGTAGCTGATTTGGATTGTCGAACAGCATTGGCCCAAACAAAGCTAATGTATTCTATCTCCACGTTCCAAGAGCAGGTAGCCATGGCCAGACCCATGAATGAGCAAAACAAAGAGAAGAGGAAAACAATAGCAACAACCACATTGAAGCAGAGGGTAATTGGAAGTGTATTGTGAGGGTAGCTAGAAGATTGTAGCTGGAAACCTGTTGAGGAAATGTATCATGTGTAAAGCACCATGCCTCTGTGTATTGTGCATTTAAGCTCACATTTTCTTATTTATACACACATACATGCACAAGTGTATCCATAGCTATTGCAGTCTACTCATAATATAGCAATTTATTGAAGAGTGACCACCCCCCCCCCCCCCCCCCCCCTCTCTCTCTCTCTCTCTCTCTCTCTCACACACACACACAACCGTTTTTTGACCTAGTAGACAGCAGTTCACTCTTTTGACCATAACTTGCTCATCCGAACTCCGATTTAGGTGATCTATAGCCTCAATCGAAGAGCACGAAGCCCTCTACGCATTGATGTAAAGACAGAATTTTTCTGTGTAATGGAAGGCTTTTCTGTAACAGCATCTCAGAACTGAAAAAACTGTCAAAACTTTGCGTTTTTGTTGCCGACTTGAAGGCAATGTCAGACAAAACTCGCAAGGGTGGAAAAGCCACACTCGCCATGGAGAATGATGCAAAATCTCCAAGGAATTTGGATGCTAATCCAACCACATCGTCTACAACAACGGAAGCAATGATCATGGCTTACTTGATCTCGTTACAAGAAACCGTCAACAAGCAAGGTGAAGAGTTGCGCGTACTTGCAATGGAGAATGGTACTTTAAGAGTTCTCGTTGTGGAGAATGAGCACCTCAAGAAGGTTCTTGAAATGCAAACAACGCGCTTGATGCATCTTGAGAATGAAGTTCAAGAATGTAAACGCTCTCTTGTGGACATGAATGTAGTGAAAGAGCGCTTGAGCAAAGTTGAGAGTGATCATGTATTGAAAGAGGAAACGATAGATACAATACGACATGATGTATGTGAGATGAGAAATGCATCCAAATCATGGGCTGATATATGTAAGGATAATGTGGTTTCTACATCTCCTATCACGCAAGCCGTTGTCCAAGCAAAGAATGTAGAGAATGTGGACACTCAAGAATTGCAAGAACGACAAAAACGCTCAAAGAACATCGTCATTCGTGGAATCAAGGAGGAAAGCATGGAAACACCCCAATCTCTTGCGGTTGCTATTGAAGAGTTTTTTGCTACACACTTTGGCATGTCAGGAATCATGGCTTATGGTGCACATCGAGTTGGAAAACAAGGAGTCCCTCGCTCGGGAGAAAGACCTATTGTATGTACCATGGCTGATGAGGTAAAGAGAAAGATCATCCTTGACAATGGTTGGATCTACCTCAAAGGAACGGGTTGTAATGTATATGAGGATCGCACTCTTATGCAACAAAATGTACGTCGCAAAGCATACGAGGAAAGAAGCAAGAAGGTTAAGGTATCATCTCAAGAAGAAAAGGCACTTGAGGAGGATGCAAGTCCACCCAACAAATAGGGACACATGATCTATGAGACCAACTCACGCTTGCGAATAAGCTTTTGGAATTGTAACGGGTATCCATGGAATGCGGGAATTGGCATTGATGAGCTTACCAATGACTCCGATGTGATACTTCTTGTCGAAACATGGGAGCATGATGCGCAACGAATTCTTGGATTTGACAAATACGATGTACATTCTTTGATGTGGGCCAAAAATGCAAAGCAACGAAGAGGCCAAGGAGGCATAGCATGTATGA
The DNA here is from genome assembly GCF_014529385.1 of Adiantum capillus-veneris. Taxonomy (NCBI): domain Eukaryota; kingdom Viridiplantae; phylum Streptophyta; class Polypodiopsida; order Polypodiales; family Pteridaceae; genus Adiantum; species Adiantum capillus-veneris. The sequence continues at coordinate 113,111,788 of NC_140949.1, read as the reverse complement.
CCAAAAAGGGTTTGAAAGATGTTTCCATTGTCAAAGAAGATAAGTATAAACGCTACTTATGGCTGAAAATCAGCCCACCAAATGGTCAAGTCATGTTTGTGGCCGGCTGCTACATTCCTCACTATGACTCCAACTTTTCTGCTCGCTTGAATATGGATAGAGATCAGCCCTTTGTTGAACTAGAGGAAGACATTGCTTATTACAAGGATCAAGGTGAAGTCATTGTTTTTGGAGACATGAATGCTCGCACAAATATGTTACAACACGACACACAACAAGTCGACATGCCGCATGTATCAAGAAGAGTGGATGACTCATACATGTATAATCGAAGTTCTAATGATGCAAAAGAAGTGGATCACTATGGAAAGTCACTTCTACATATGTGCAATAGTACCGGAATGCTCATTGCAAATGGTGTATCTCTATGGCAAGGCACCAATGACTTTACATGTAGAAAGCACAATGGTGCTAGCGTGATTGACTATATGTTGTTCTCAGAAGCCACTCTAGAATGCATACAAAGCTTTACACTTGGTGAATGGAATCCGGAATCGGATCATAGGATGTTATGTATTGACCTCAAGTGTGGTAAACGGCCCGAGCATGTAGCCTCCAATCATGATGTGAATCATTTGTACCTACGTCTAGACTTCAAACGAGCACTTATATATGCTGATATGGTGGACCAAATGTTAAGCATGATAGAGCATCAAGGGAGCCCAACATTAGAATGCAAGTGGAAAGTTTTCAAAGAAGTAATTTTCTCTTGTGCGAAGGAATGCTTTTCGGCGAAACACGTGTCTTGCAAAAGGTCTAAGAAGGGTAGCACCAAGAAGAAATGGTTTGACATGGAATGTAGTCAAGCCCGAAAACACTTGCTAAGATTGGATGCAATCAAAGACAAGGAAGTTTACTTGGAATGTTCACACACATACAAAGCACTTGTTCAAAAGAAGAGGAGAAGGTGGGAAGTCGAAAAACAACTTCTTTTAGCACAAGAGAAAGCACATGCATGTGGCAAGTTTTGGCAAAATCTAAAAGGCAAGCGCGTTGAGAGCTTTGGTGACTTGACTCTTGAGGATATGTATATGCATTGTAAGAACCTCTATGAGCAACCCAATGTTGATAAGATGGAGGGTTGTAGCTCCCTTCCATTTATGTCTCCCTTCTTTACCATTGAAGATGTATGCCGCGCGCTTGAGAAACTTGCTACTCGCAAGGCAGGTGACCTTCAAGGTGTCAAGGCTGAAATGATTAAATGGACAAGCAAGAAAACACGATATTGGATATGCGATATGTTTAACCTTGCACTTCAGTATGGCATGCCTCATGATTGGAGTGCAAATTGGATCAAACCTTTGCACAAAGGAGGAGATGTAAACAATGTGAACAACTATCGCACTATAATGGTTGGTTCTTTGATGGCAAAGTTATTTGGATGTATCATGGAGATGAAGATAAGTGAATGGGCTGAAAAGAATGGCAAACGTGCGCTTGGCCAAGCAGGTTTTCGAAAGCATCATAGCACTATTGATCACCTTGTCACTCTTCGAGTTCTTATGGAAGCGTCTCGATTGAAAGGAAAAAAGTTGTATTGTTGCTTTGTGGATTTCAAGAAAGCTTTTGACATGGTACCGCGAGGAAATCTTTGGAGACGTATGCAAAGCCTTCAAGTGCCGAGAGAATTTATGCATGCAGTCTTTCGCATCTACCAAAAAGTGATATGTCGATTACGTATGGGAGATGGAATTTCAGAATTTTTTGCAAGCACTATTGGTGTCAAACAAGGATGCCCACTTTCCCCAACCCTCTTTGGGCTACTCATTGATGAATTGGAATACATGGTTCTTGATTGTATGCAGCAAGAAGGCATAGAAGAGGTTAAGATTGGAAATGCGGTGATCATGCTTTTGCTTTATGCCGATGATGTAGTGCTCTTGGCACATACCTTAGAAGATGCACAAAAGCTTATGAGTGTCTTGGAACGCTTTTGCCTAGATAGCGGGCTGATCGTGAATGGATCCAAAACCAAGGTTATGCTTGTAAAGACCCTCAATGACGAAAATCCATGCATTGTATACAACAATGAGAAACTTGAAGTGGTAGATCACTTCAAGTACCTTGGCCTTGAGGTTCCATCCAATCATAAATGGAAGGATTGTGCAATGCGTCGCTTGGAAGCCGGAAAGAGGGCTTATTATGCATTTGAGAACATGTGCAATGCAGGAGAGATCAAGTCTTGGGCTCTCAAAAAGTACCTCTTTGACACATTGGTGACACCGGTGCTTCTTTATGGAGTGGAGGTGTGGGGTGGAAGCATCGGGAAGTCTACTTGGAAAGAGTTTGAGAATGTCCAAAAGCGTTTTCTCACCAACTTTCTCCAAGTCAAGACACAAACACCCTACATGCTCTTACTTCTTGAGTCCGGATCGCTTCCCATTGAGGTCTTGGGCATGGAAAGGGTTGTGGAGTACATGCGTAAGACACAACGTAGCCCTTTGCATCGACTTCCTAGAATCGCATATGAAGCAAGTCAAAAGGTTCAAAAGACATGCAAGAGCAAAATACTAAGTTCGGGGTGGATGCTTGATATCAAGAAATGGTTTGGAAGATGGGATGCATGTCACTTGGTCAAGGATGTGTCGATCGACTCCCAAGTTAATGAGGCCTTCTTACAACGCCAATGTATCATGGCTTGGGAGAAATCTGGAGGTTCTCGCTTCAGCCATTACACCACACACGTTGCCCCAAACTACAAATCTCTCTTCTTCTCGGAACGAGGTAACCGAACCCATTCCTACATCCTTGAGCCCATCCCGTTGAGTGCGATCCGCACCATTGCCTCCATTCGTCTTAGCTCCCATTCTCTACGCTGCGAGACAGGACGTTGGGGCACTGGCGAGGAGTGTCATCGACTTTGCACCTTATGCCCTCGTCAAGTGCGAGAGAGTGAGTACCACACACTACTTGAGTGCTCAGCTTTTGACCACATTAGGTCCTCTTTTCCCCATATATTCAGCCATGAGCTCTCCCTACATACCTTCCTCTCCCAACCACGATGTGGACTCTCTATTGCGACGCTCATTTCAGCCATTTTTGAGCATCGAGAGTCACTTATGAACTCCACTCACACCACGTGACATGTTCATTTGGTCCCATAGGTCATATTTGACCTCCCAGGACGATAATAGAACTATCTATCTATCTATCTCTCTCTCTCTCACACACACACACACACACACACACACACACACAAAAATCAAAATGGTAGTTTTTAACCTTCCATTGGCGCTCTCAAGCACAAGCCTCGTGATTTGATCACTTTTTTAAATTGAAATGATAATCTTTTCACCTTCCACTCTTGCTTTGAAGGGCATCCCTTGTGATTTTATCACTTGTTTTCTTTTAGGTGGGGGAATTTTCAAGGCAATTTAATACGATTCGAATGAAAATTCACACCATTAGCTTTCCATTGATTCGCACTTCTCACGTTTGGAATTTTGTTTTAAAAGATCTTTCAATTTCCTTTAAAATCATAGATTGAAATTTCTTTCAATTTTTAAAGTCCTTACATGTACAATTAGTGGAATTCGCACTATACACACACATACTCTCTCTCTCTCTCTCTCTCTTTCTCTCTCTCTCTCTCTCTCTAAATAAGTCTGACAATCATTTCGAAAATTTATTATTAACATTTTCAAAACTTTACACTCTCATTTCTCTTAGATTTTGAATCACACAATGGTCTCTCTTTCTCTCTCTCTCTCTCTCTCTCTCTCTCTCTCTCTCTCTCTCTCTCTCTCTGTGTGTGTGTGTGTGTGTATATGCGTGCGCGCGTGCACGCACGCGCAGAGGCCATTGTGGAAGAACTTCCACATTCCTTCTACTTGTTTTTCAACAAAATGAGATTCTTCATGATTATTATTTTCTTTAATCTTTTACTTATAGAAATCACATTTTAGCAATCAAGGCCAAAATGGTTCTTCTTGTGAAAATTGCTTCCTTCAACGTGAAGTGTGGACGATGAAGGTCTAGCAAGAGAGGATGGAGATTGGTTACGTTAGGAAAAATGCACGTTGTACCATTGGCATGGTTCCATAAGTACGATTGGGTTAAATTTTGAGTGTTAGTGGCACAAAAGTAGTTGATTTTATAGATCGTGAATTTTTTAATGGCGTTGGCTTTTGCCACATAGGCAGAAGCGCTCAAAATTTATCAATACCCCCACAAGTCCTCATAGACTAGGATTATTTGCATATGTAATGATCTTTGACCTCGATGCTCGAAGTTCAAAAGCTAGATGTATGTATTCGTGTATGTGTGTGTGCGAGAGAGAGAGAGAGAGAGAGAGAGAGAGAGAGAGAGAGAGAGAGACCATTCTCTCGATGTGTGTGAATATAAGGAAAAAAGTCGACGTACCATTCCCCGAGGTCTTGGCGCATTACACGAAGGCTTTCCACATTTGCATTGCATGAAGGAAGTACATTGAGCTCGACAATTCAGTGACAAGAGTCCAAAAATTTGTTATGGATGTCATGCACGCATTATGTGTATGTGTGTGTGTGTGTGTGTGTGTGTGTGTGTGTGTGTGTGTGTGTGTGTGTGAGAGAGAGAGAGAGAGAGAGAGAGAGAGAGAGAGAATGCATATGTAATGCAAATGTAAGTAAGTGCGAGAGAGAGCATCATTCACTACAGCCTGGTGTGAGTGTGTGTGTGTGTGTGTGTGTGTGTGTGTCTATGAGAGAGACAGAGAGAACACTAAGCTCTCCTTGGCTAGAGAGAGAGGGGAGGGAGAATAAGCATTGGTTTTACAATCACCAATCGCCAGAGCGACAATCAACAAAATCCACAATCAAGAATCAAAAATAAAAAATCGACATGGATATCTACGAAATTGAGAATTGACAAAATTGTAAGTTGATGGAATTTGGGAAGTTCAATCCCATAAATCCAACGCAGAAGATGTGCAAGCCCAAGGTAAGAGCAAACTCAACAAACGACAAAGGTGGATGACGAGAGGGAGCTCCGATAATTCTTGATTATTTTTAAGGTTTTTATGCTATATTTTTCGAGCTTTGTCGGTGCTCTTGCCTTTGGGTTGACTTGAAATTCAAAGATGAAGCTCAAAATTTGTAAGTGGGATTGCATTAAATCTAGGTTTTCTCAAGCATTTAAAGACAAATTAGAAATTTTGAGGAAAATCTTAAAATTTTGTAAGGGAGGTTACACTAAATTGAGTTGAGACATAGTCCTTTCTCCTAAAAACTTAGAAAACTTGCATATAAGAAATTTTAGGGGCATCTTAATTATATTTGAAGGCTTTTACACTCAATTTCTCTATACTTTTTACGTTTCCTCACCTTCAAATCTATAATTTAGAGAAAATTGCAAAATTTGCAGGTGGGATTATACTAAATTGAGGATTTTTCAAGAATTTGGCTATACGATACTGTTAGCGGGTACGCCGCGACGGACAATGGAGCACAGCGAGAACACAGACCAACAAACTGTCAATCCGTGGACGTAGCTGACCCGACTAAGGCATGGAGACAATCTCTGGGTTGTCAATCCTGAGCTAGACACGAACAACACTCCACAGTCACTAATCCTACCACAACACTACCATAAAGCAAAGAAACAGACAACGCATCCTACGAAACACTATAAGCTCGAAACGGTCTCAAATCAGATCGGAATGACTCGAAATCGGAGGGTAAGACTCACAAGGACATATCCTATGTGGCCAAACACCTAAACCCTGAAAACCATAACTGTAAGACCTCTAATCGTTGTCGCGATAGACTCAAAACAGCAATTTCCAAAGTTTCCGGAACTGATCTACAAAGACATCAACATGAAGAGCTTCTCGCCCTGATTCTAACGACTACTCGATCATTCAGAACGGATGTCGTTTGAGGTACTTACGACCAAATATAGCTCGTAGCAGGCGGGCTCGCGATGTGGTCCTCGGCTTGCATTGCTTGCATCGACGCGGAGAGCTCCTCGATGCTAACACGCTCCTACTCTCATATCTGCAATGTGATTAGTGTACGCGACGGTGTGTGTGCGTGAAGCTCACTACTGTGTGCTGTAGAACCCACGACTATATATTAATTGAGATAACGTTATGTGTCTCTACAAAGCCTTAGGTTTTAGCTTATATACCAAGCCTTCAAACCTAAGGTCCGGCCAAATGACTTAAATTGTCCCTAGGCTTCTACAGAGCTTAATTACAAGAAACTGAGTTGGCTTTACTCATCATACAAACATCTGTGGCCAAAATACAAGAGCCAACTTAAAATGTGAGGTTCTCGTAAACATTACAAAAGTGGTCGTAATGGCTCAGAATAATAATAACGGGATATTCGATGACGTCCATGAACTCGTATCTTCATGTTGTAGCATCCATCTTCATCTTCATTACTTCATCACCATCTTCATGTGGAATCTTTACAAAATCTTTGAGGAATCTTTAATGAAATCTTTATGGAAACGTTTTTGAAAGGGCGTCCTTTCAACAGATACCTTTTTTCAAACATTTTAGAGGCAAGTTTACTGTATTTGAAGGTTTTTGCACTAAACTTATATGCACTTTGTATATTCTCTAAACCTTAATTTATGTTCTCTAAACTTTGTAGTTTTATTTTTAATGCTCTTAAAATCTTGATTTGAATTAACTCAAAAAAGAATACATGCATACCTTGGCATATCCTTTGAAGAGGGATCTCCAACCAACACAACATACGCACACAATGACCCAAAACATACTCGAACATTTTTGCAAGTACACTATATTTCTATCAAGGACCTATATTCTTCTTCTCGGCAAGCTGCTTCCTCCTGCTTGATAAAATCCATCCGCAATTAGAGATAAATCCCAAAAATTTCTGATGGGATTATACTAAACCTAAGTAGTTCTTCAATTGTTGTGGATGTCCTAACTTGCAAATTAAATCTTATGAGTGTGTGGCCCTTCCTATGGATGGAGAGAGAGAGAGAGAGAGAGAGAGAGAGAGAGAGAGAGAGAGAGAGAGAGACCCTTTTCTTGGCACCCAATCTACTCTCTTTCTTTCTTTTCCTTGGTCTCTCTCTCTCTCTCTCTCAAGCCCTTTCCTTATGTCACGTGGCAAGGACCTCCAAGGTGCATTAGCTATAGTTAAGAAAATTTGTAGATGGGATTATACTAAACCTAGGTTTTTCTTGAGCACTTGGGTACACAATATTTTTTGCTATTATTCAATAG